>NC_069391.1:73975000-74692500 GCF_027475565.1 Acinonyx jubatus | reverse complement strand
CGCTCCGCCAGCTGAACGCAGTTGGCTCGCTGAGGCCGAAGGCGCTGGCCACTTGGCTCGCGCCCTCCAGGACCGAGCCCGAGGTGGTGACCCGGCTCTGGGACGAGCTCACCCCGGTGAGCGCCCAGCTCGCGGCTTTAGTGTTCAGGTTACGCGCACCTAAGGCTTGCCCCCGCGCGCCCTTGAAGGGCCCGTCCACTCTCTTTGTCCCCAGACAGCAGGGAGCCCACTGGCCCGACGGGGACGCCCCAGAGCTGCTCCCAAACAGGAGGCGCTGCTTTTCCAGGAGCCCTCGGTCAATAAACTCTCGCAAGACGTCAACAAAAGATGCCTTTGGCTGCTCTGCGTGCAAGGGCAGGACCTGAAGAGCTGCCGACAGCGGCCTCTGCACGGCTATTGGGCCTGGACTGGGCTGTTCTCGCAGCATGTCGGGCAAGGGAGAAGGGGCCTCCCCGGCCTTAGTACTCGCTTTAACTGTAGGCATCCACGGAATTCCTCCGTGGCTTCGCGTGCCCAGGAGGCCGGCTGCTGCTTGGCTCCTTAAACTGCCTCAGTGGACTAAACATCCCGCAGAAACTCCATAGGGGGAGGAAAGATCCCGGCACGGAGTGACAGCGAACGCATCCTCCCCTGTGACCACCTCCTTTTCTTAGGGCCGGCCAAGAGGCTGCTCTTTTCCCCGCGGGTTCTCTTGCACTCTTCGCCTTAACGCGGGTTCCAAAACGTCTGCCGGCCTAGTACAAACTGGTCAAATAGCACTAGCTGGAAATCTAGCTCCTGACTAAAGATAAATTACCAATCTGCCCCACTCGTCTCACTCCTACGACCGAGGAAGCACCCGACAGGCAGATAGCCTCTGGTCCTGCCCTGGGGCAGCTCACCAAAAGTCGGAAGTTAAAAACGGGGGACCTGCTGTCACCAAGGCTGGACGGCAAGGAAAAATCTCCCAAGCAGTTTGGGCCGACAGCTTTCTGCCTTTGGGCTTAGGCACGGAAAAGAAGACATTAAAAACCCAGTGAGACACCGTCCCTAAGTGCTGTTTTCTCCTCAAATGGTAGAACTGGAAGGGCCCGTGAAACTTCCAACTTGAGACATCTCATTTCACAAATAATGAAATTGAGGCTCAGAGACAGGAAGAAGGTATATTTTTCCCCCTAAACTCTGCTTTTCCTCCCAAAAGGCAAAGGCAGCCAAAACCAGACTATAACTTCCCTGCAGTCATTTGGGATTCGCCTACGGGTGTGCCGATGAGTGCTGAGCAGGAACCAGCTTCTTGGGCCCCTGCAGGCACCGGGGCCTCCCCGCTGCGGCTCACCCAGCTTTCTCTCACAGGTCACACCAGGGCCCTGTGGACTGATCACTTTGACCTCCTATTTAATACTAATTATCTCGCTTCCCCTCAACGTACTAAGAATAGCAAAGATCGGCAGTCAGGACTCACTCTGGTGATGGGACGTGTGAGCTCCCGACTTCTAGCCCCAACTCAGACGTCACCACCCCAGAAGAATGCCTCACTCTGTCCCATCCACCTGCTCCTAAGAAGCGCGGTGGGGCCTCAATCCACCGAGCTCTATCTATCTATCCTAATGTCCTCGTTACAGTCTCTCTCTCCCTCCAGACCGCGGTCTTGGAACGCGAAGAGCCGTCTCCTGCGTCCCTGTACCTGACGCCGATCACCGGGCCTCACATGCGGTTCGTGAGCAAGAAAATTGTGATGAAGCTGGCATCTGACGAAAATGCCCCTGGCTCTCCTCCTCATTAGCTTTTCCCTCCAACCCTCTGGGCATTGGGATTTCTTGCAGAGGCGAGACCTTGAGGCCACGGTGCCCTGAACTTGGCCCAGAGAATGGCCAGTCCAGGAGAAAGGTAGGTAAGGAACAAGAAGTTCAGAGCAGGTAGGTGGGAAGGGGAGAATGAAAGGGCGGGGACAGAAGGGGGATGCAGGAGAAGAGAGAGGAAGCTGAGTCCTGTCCCCCCATTGCCAGGCGTCGCGACGCTGGTGGGGTGCAGCAGCGGAGACCGCACCGGGCGCTGCACCCCTCCCCGCGAACAGCCTGCGCTCCCTGCCCCTCCCGGCGGGCGGTGAACGCTGCGGGTGGGGGCGCCGGAACAGAGGTGGAGGAGGGGGCGGGGGCGCGGCGCGGCGCCTTCGTGCCCCTTCTTCAGCGAGAGACGCGGCGGCGGCAGAGTCCCTCAGCCTCGGTCATGTGATAGTCTCGAAGCGCGAGCCGCGGGGGTCTCCGGCGTCTCGGGGACCATTACAAAACGCAGCCAGGAGAGCGCGTCGCTGCCACAGCCGCCGCCGCCTCCTCTCCAGCTCGAGACTGGCCCGGGAGAGCGGCGGCAGCTGCGGCGCGGACGGCTGAGCGGACCGAGGCCGGCCTCGCATCCTCCGGGCCTTCGCAGCCACCCCCTCGGGCCCGCAGCGCGCGCCCCGCGTCCAGCGCCCCCGCCCCGCCGCGGAGCCCAGCCGCGCGGCTGCTGCAGAGACCAAACTTTCCCGCCCCCACCCCGCCCGCAGCGACCACCTACAGCTCTCTCCCCTGCTCCGCCGCGAGCCGCCGGAGAACCGGGAGCCGCGGGCTGCCCAGAGCCGAGCTTCCTTCTCCTTACCTCGCCTCTCCCCTCCAGGAAAACCGCAACTCCGGGGCGGGCTGGCTAGGTGCCCGGCCGGGGGGCAGCCTCCGGGCGCTGGGAGTCTCGCCGCCCCGGCCTCCGGGAGCACGAGCGCCAACTAGGATTTAAAGGGCCAGAGTCCCGCCCGTCCCGTCCTTCCTCCCAGCCCGCTGGGCCCGGGCTTCCCTCGGACCGAGAAAAAAGCCAAGAGGAGGCCGGAAGGGCACCCTGCCCTGCCCACGCCTCCGCCGCCGGCTCCGGCGCTCGGCCTCTGACCACCTGGGGGGAGGCGCCGAGAGAGTGTGGCCGGGGAGCTGGCGCGCCCCGCCCGCCCCTCTGCGCGCGGGTAGGCCACCGTCCGGCCAGAAGTTGGCGAGCGGCGGAGAGCTGAGCGGGCCCAGGAGGGCAGGCGCGGAGCCCCCCCCCCCCGCCCCCAAACAGCTGGCAGAAGGCAGGAGAGAGACGGCGAGAGGGTCTGGGGGCAGAGAGGGCGGGGTGGCGAGGCTGGGCGGGCCGAGCGGGGGTTAGTGGAGACTGCCAGGCCCCCGCTACCGGGTGCGGAGCCACACTGCCGTCCAGCGGGGGCCGGAGGGCGGTAGAGGCGCTGGGGGCGATGCCGCGGCCGGGGAAGAGCTCGTACAGCGACCAAAAGCCGCCCTACTCGTACATCTCGCTGACCGCCATGGCCATCCAGCACTCTGCCGAGAAGATGCTGCCGCTGAGCGACATCTACAAGTTCATCATGGAGCGCTTCCCCTACTACCGCGAGCACACGCAGCGTTGGCAGAACAGCCTGCGCCACAACCTCTCCTTCAACGACTGCTTCATCAAGATCCCGCGGCGGCCGGACCAGCCCGGCAAGGGCAGCTTCTGGGCGCTGCATCCCGACTGCGGCGACATGTTCGAGAACGGCAGCTTCCTGCGGCGCCGAAAGCGCTTCAAGGTGCTGCGCGCCGAACACACTCACCTGCACGCGGGAAGCACCAAGGGCGCGCCGGGCGCCGGGCCCGGAGGGCACCTTCACCCGCACCACCCGCACCACCCGCACCACCACCACCACCACCACCACGCGGCCGCGCACCACCACCATCACCACCACCCGCCCCAGCCGCCGCCGCCCCCGCCGCCGCCGCACATGGTGCATTACTTCCATCAGCAGCCGCCTCCAGCCCCGCAGCCGCCGCCGCACCTCTCGTCGCAGCCCGCGCCGCAGCCGCCCCAGCAGTCGCAGCCCCAGCCGCCGTCCCACCCGGGCAAGATGCAGGAGGCGGCGGCGGTGGCGGCAGCCGCGGCGGCCGCGGCGGCCGCGGCGGTGGGGAGCGTGGGGCGCCTGTCGCAGTTCCCGCCCTACGGGTTGGGCTCCGCCGCGGCGGCCGCCGCGGCCGCGGCCGCGTCCACGTCGGGCTTCAAGCACCCGTTCGCCATCGAGAACATCATCAGCCGGGACTACAAGGGCGTGCTGCAGGCCGGCGGGCTGCCCTTGGCGTCGGTCATGCACCACCTGGGTTACTCCGTGCCAGGTCAGCTCGGCAACGTCGTCAGCTCCGTGTGGCCGCACGTGGGCGTCATGGATTCGGTGGCCGCGGCCGCCGCCGCCGCCGCCGCCGCGGGGGTCCCCGTGGGCCCGGAGTACGGGGCCTTCGGGGTGCCGGTCAAGGCCCTGTGCCATTCGGCAAGCCAGAGCCTGCCTGCCGTGCCGGTGCCCATCAAGCCCACCCCCTCGCTGCCGCCGGTGGCAGCGCTGCCTCCGACGCTCGCTGTCCCCGCGGCCGCGCAGCAGCCGCCGGCGCCGTCCACCGTGTGCCCTGCGGCTGCGGCCTCTCCCGCCGCCTCCCTGCTGGAGCCCACCGCCCCGACTGCGGCAGAGAGCAAGGGCAGCTCCCTGCACTCGGTGCTGGTGCACTCCTAGGGGACCTGGCGGGCGGGGGAGGCGAAAGCGTGCAGGGACTCCTGGTCCTGGGCTGCCCGGGAGGGAGAGGGCGCCCTGAGGCTGGGCAGAGCTGGTGAGCCTGAGCCTTTGCGGCAAAGGAAGGTCTTCGAACCGACAAACCCGAAAGTGGATTCTCCAGTGGTTGAATAAATATAACACTTATGGTGTCTGTGTTTATACTATGTTGTACAATCAGATTAATGAAAGCCAATTTTCAGGTAAGAGTTTTCTATTGTGATTAATATTGGAAGTTAATAAGTGATGGGGGGAGGGAGCGAAGGAATTTGGGGAAGCTTCAGTCGCCGGCAAATTGGAAATCGATTTAGACCCCTATTCCTGGGAGAAGCTGGTGGAGTTCAACCTCCCCGGGAGAAATCCAACAGAGAATAACGCTTAATACAGACCTCAGCCACCCAGTTTCTCACCCCGGGCAGCGGCCTTTCCTGAACATCCAAGACAAAACTGCTATTCGCTAAGGAAATCTCGTTTTATTTAAGAAGGATAAGAGAGAGCGTTTTCATATCGTTATTTTCCTGGTCAGTTAAATGGGCGAGGACACAGTGTCATGACTTAAGTCGCTTTGGGGAGGCAGCGGGAACTCCACGAAGGATCTTGGGAAACAGTTCAGTTTCTTGGCTCTGACCCGGGGTCGAGAAGGATAGAAGGAATGGCTAAAGCAATTAGTTTGCACAACACATAATGGCAGCGGCTTAAAGAGCAAAGCCCCAGATTCCAAAAGTAAAGTTCGGGGAAACACAACCAAAGAGAGACAATGAAGGCGGCTTTCTACCTGCAATTCGTTGGTGTATCAATCGGACGAGGCCGTTTAGGAGCCCCAAAATAATGTTAATTCCCACGATCCGTTCCCTTTGGGATTTTAAAGAAAAAACATCACTTGCACCGAGGGATTTTGTTCCTCTAAACATGAATGCAAGAATGCCCCATCACCCGACACAGTTGCTCTTAACGCTTCCAGGAGCGTCTCCTGGCGGTTTCCTTCCAGCCTCCGGACGGACGCGAGAGGATGACCCCGTCCCTTTTGCGCTCTGCGATTTGGTATTCTGCGTGCTGATGGGGCGCGTCCGTCTTTTAGGCGAAATTCTTCAGTTTCAGTTAGCGAATGGAAAAGAAACTTGCCGCGCTGTCGTCCCTTCCCCCCTTTTTGAGCCCCAGGAATAGCACTTTACTCGCAACAAACTTTTGGGAACGAAGGGGGGCGGGTAGGGAGGAGGCAGCTGTCCTTGACCTCCGAGTCACCCTTGGCTTGCGTCCGCGCCGCGTTCGGGTTGTGACTTTGTGACAAGTTCCTGTCTGCCAGTGTTGTACGCGGTGTTTTCCATTAAAGCTTCTCTCTGGATCTGCCGCTGCGGGTGTGAAGGTGTTTCGCTTCTCAAGAGAGGAGGCGGCAGTTTGAGTGTCCACTGGGCGGTCAGGGGGCTTTACACACCCTCCCCCCTTCCCTTTATTTCTTAACTTCAAAGCTTCATAGGAGTGAGTTCACGGAGAGCCGCCAGCAAGGACATGTTTCCTCCACTGCTCCTTGTATCCGTTGGCGCAATTACCTCCTATTCGACCCATCCTGATCCTGGTTTCCGGAGCTCTAGCCCACCTCAGTGCTGGAGACCCGATTAGCAAAAACTTGCAACAGTGAATTGTTGGTTCCCTCTTGAGGTTCGTATCAATACACCGTCACCACCGCCCGACACCCTTTCCCTTTTCTGAGGGCCTCTCCGAGGGCGGGCCACAGCCTGGGACTCCGTACCCTTGCGTAGGCGCCCTTAAGTCTGGGGGGCCGACCCGGGGCTGGGAAGTCCGGTCACTGCCACTGCCACCGCGGCCCACATAAACGAGGAGCGCGGGCCCAGCCACCGCGGCCCGGGAGACCTGTTGCGCACCTGCTCCGGGCCGCGTCCTCCGCGAGCAGGGCCGCGGAGGCGACCGCAGCCTGGAGCCCGGAGCTGCCCAGCGCCAGGCCCGCTAGAGCCTGAGGCCCCGCAGTCCTCCAACCCCCGGAGGGAACTTGCGGGCGGGAGCAGCCGCAGAGCTGCGCGGGGAGCTGGCCAGGCGGCCCGGCCGGGTGAGGGCGACCCATCTGGGGCCGGGAAAGCCGCCGCAGGTCCTCTGCTCTCCAGCCTCGAACAGGGCTCCATCTGGAACCGACTTCCCTCTGCCCAGCCAGGCCCAACGGAAGCGTCCTCTAACCTTTCATCAGAAAAAGGGCCAACAAGACCTGCACAAAGTAATGACACCGGAGCCGGGGAGCGGGCGCGGGGGGTGGGGGGTGGGGTGGCTACATCTTCAAATAGGTATTTCCACACATCCCTTATGTATAACTTGCATCGATCGAAGCGTGCAGCTAGTTTTGGTCTGGGAAGCAGGCTTAGGTCACTGCCTCCTTGAGGGCTGAAACAATTCCAGTGTATCCCCTATCCTTTCAACTTGAGACTCTGGAAGGTTCTCTGCAGTTTTCCTCTACACTAGTCTGATGCTGTTGAAAGAAAAGAAGAGGGGACACTGACATGGGGGTCACAGATTTGGAAAGGCTTGGGAGTCTGTCTTCTTTGTTCTCCTCTGGGTGAGTTGGTGCCTAGACATCCTGGGTTTGGACCCTCTGGTTTAGATGAGTCAGTTGGCTCCAAGAAGGGGGACCCTAGATCCCAAGGGTTTGTTCAAAAGAATACCGCTTCTTTCTTGTCCACCCGCCCCAAAAGTGTGCTTTTTAGCAGAGCCCAAGAAAGGGCACTTCCAGGAAAGGACTGTGACCCAAAGTGTCCTTTAGCACCCAGAGAGCTGGCTAAGCGACAGCCCCTCCTGAGAAGAAAGGAGCCTGTGGGCCACAGTGAAAGGAATGGATGAATAATTGATCCTCATAGTTTTCCTGGACCCTCTTGGCACATTCCCTCCTACCTCTGGGTGGAAGACACTGTTTTGTTTTGCTTTTGCTAGAAGCAAAGAGAGAAAGGAGAAGGGAAGGCAAAGTGAACTTACAGATGAGTCAACTCAAGTTTTTATCCAGGAGGAGATCCAGGAACCCAAAGGAAGCAATGCAGGGCATTGAGAGTGGAGAACATGGGAATTAAATTCATGTAAATAAAAAATTTACATGGAGGGGTGTCTGCCAAAATTCTGATCACAAGGGAGATCCCAACTAAAGCCCTGGATACCAATACTATCCTGAAGACCCCTCTTAACTAAGATGGGGTCTACAGTCTAACTGTAACTAGCTTGTGTGGGGCTTTATCCCTTTAAGCAACCACCACCCCATTCCCACGCCAGGAACCTGGCAAGATTAATCTGGGCAGATCTGTGAGATACCAGGACTGGGAAGACCCCAGCCCTGAAGCTGACTGCTCATCACCAGAATCAGATTTTCATACCTATGTGCCAAAAAAAAAAAAAAAAAAAAATCTATTCAAAGACGTTGGAACCTCATTCAGTGTTTATTTTAAACATGTGTATGGGGTCAAGCTATTAAAAAAAGTATTGTCCTGGTGATACTCAAAGTGTATAGAGAACTATTAAAGCTAATTATAAATTGATAGTGATATTCTGGTAACCCTCTCCACTGAGTACATGATTGCACCTGATCTCACAGTATTCTCTCTCTAGCAACAGGTCTGGATAGAGGGAAAGTAAATTCTAGGTAGAAATGAGAGGCAAGCAGAGACACTTAAAAATTTATGACCATTTCAGTTCATGCATTTAATAAAATCACTCCCAGTATGCTAAGTCCTAGGGGAGAGAAAGTGAGCTTGCATTCCTGGTTT
This sequence comes from Acinonyx jubatus, assembly GCF_027475565.1. Classification (NCBI taxonomy): domain Eukaryota; kingdom Metazoa; phylum Chordata; class Mammalia; order Carnivora; family Felidae; genus Acinonyx; species Acinonyx jubatus. The sequence continues at coordinate 74,684,187 of NC_069391.1, read as the reverse complement.
CCAGGATGATAGAAAAGAATGTGTTTGTTTAGCCTGTGTCCCACTTACCTGAATGCATGGCACCCTAAGCAAGATGGGAAGAAGCAATGAGAGAAGAGAAAGATTTCGGTGTAGATACCTTTGCAATATAGGTGGGAGGAGAACAACTTGGAATCATCCATTTGATTATATTTGCTCGGGAAGCTGAGGCAAGAGCTAAGGGCCCAGGGAGGACAAGCCTGTTTTAGCTGTAGTCTTGAGAACAGGCTCTCTTGCAGAGGCCAGGATGGGCACAGTTGGCGTCTGGCACTTAGGAAGCCTGTCAGTCAGGCTGGCTTGTGGTCAATTATCTCCTTAAGTAGACTGGCATTAGTCCAGCCAGGAAGGAGGGCTGGTAGCATCCAGAGGAATCAGAGCCAGTTATCTGGAAGTGGTACTGCTGAGCCCCAAGCATCTTTGCACTGGGGGGGTTGGGAGGTGATCAACACATCTCCTCCTGGGACTCAAAGGTGACATTTGCCTGCTTGGCCCTGGTACAGAAAGACTCCAGAAGAGTATGGACGCAGCATGCCTTAGGAGAAGAAACAGTGATTCTCAAAGCCACCAGGTTTCTTTAAATGCCATACACTGACAATTTCGCCATTTCTGGTATGCATAAAATCATAGAGAGATCCTGGTAAACTGTAGTGGGATTTGGTTCCTCCACTGGATAAGGATTCTCATTCTTCATGGTACCTGACTATGAAATGGGCAGAAAGGGTAGTTTGGGGGCATATTCAGGCTTGGATGATGTGGCAAGTGTTTGAAGTGCTAGTCGTGTTAATGGGACCGGGTGCCTATGATTCGATGGGGGGGGGGGAGGGAGGAGGGGGGTGCGGGGGGGGGGGTTGGTATTGGAAATGGGAGAATAAAGAAACAGTTTCAAAAGCCAGTGATAACCTCTCTGTAGTTAAAAAGGCAAAGTGAGGATTCAAGTGGAGGTGGGAAGTCCTTGAATTCCAAAGAGCAAAACGGTTTCTTCAAGTCCAACATTTTCATTTTGCTCATTGAAAATATTTTCATTCACTTTATCTGTCAAAGCTGAAATGCTACCTTATACCCTTTGGGGGAGATTGAAGAGATCTGCTTGGGATTTCAATTCAGTCTTAAACCATTGTTTAAATGGTATGAGTTTGGCAAAACTCCAGATGTACTCTGTCCTAAGCACTTTTCCCCCTTAACTATCCCCCGTGTATTTTAAGGAAAATTTAAGCCATATGTTGCTCTTTCCCCCTTGCATCCAAATGTAGCTTTATTGAATTTTAGCATGGTCCATGAAATTCAAATTCTGAGTCTTAAACTATAATATATTCATATGATCTACAACACAGTCACATGATATGCACATATATCATTAAGCAGAAAATAAAGCTTCTGCGAACTATAGTTGTATTATCATAGCAACATTTCTTTAGACTGAAGAACCCTGCAGAGAATGCCTTATTAAAAAAGGATTTTATGAAATTATCAAAAAATTTCGGAAAAGCGAAACCGGTGATGCATGAAAATAGTTTTAGTAGACTACTGCTAAGAAGACGTTTTGATTATGCCTGGTTTGATACAAATCGTTCTTTCCTGCCACAAAGAACAGGTCTTTTGTGTGCAAGAGACACCCAAGGTTTGCTTGTAAGTCACAGATCTCATTATTGTGGCATCATTTAAAAACTGCATTGAAATAAGCTTTCCCATCTGAGTGACCTCCAGCCCCTGTCAGCACCTTCACAGACAGCGTGTTTTTACTGTTACTGCGGATGAACGCTTAGTAAGAAAGGAGCTGGAGAGCTGGAGTCCCGGCCCAGCTGAACTAGATTCATTCCAGAAAGGATCCACAACACTGAAACACACAGATGAAAAAAAAGGGGGGGGGGGGGAGGAAGGGGTTGGGGGAGGGAGAGAGGAAGGAAGTGAGGAAAGAAGCAGAGAGAGAGGCAGATGTAACCATCTAATACTGACAAACCAAATATATATATACATATTTATATTTATATATACATACACAGTTTTCTGACCTAACACTGCATTAGTTTTCTCTCAGGAAACTATAAATCAATTTTTTCAATGTATGCACCTATAACACTATTACCTGAAGTGATCTTGGTTTAAAAACAATATTCGTCTTCTCTTAAAAATGTTGCCTAGCTAGAGAGGACAGGGAATTAAACAACTAAGTGGCAGCCTCATTTATTGACTAAAAAGACAAGGCTTTAGTCTAAGAATTTATCCCAGGTGAGAATTCTGTGACATGAATTTTGTCATAAGTTTTGCAACTTATTTTATAGGGATGTAACCTATATCCCCATAGGGAAAGGTTTAAACAAATTATGCTATTTATATATTATGCAATATCATGCAGCCACCACAAATAATGCTTATGAAATTTTACTCATATAGACAATGTTTATGCACCAAATATTAACAGTGCGACCTTCAGATGGGTGAAATCGTAAGTCGTCTTATTTTCTTGTTTTCCACATGTTCTAGGTGGTTTTGAATTGTCTACATACACTGATCACGTTTTCCTTTTATATATTTTTTTCCATTTTTTAAGTGTATTTATTTATTTATTCTTGAGAGAGGGAGAGATTGAGAATCCCAAGCAGGCTCAGCACTGTCAGTGCAGAGCCCAACGCGGGGTTCAATCTCAAAAACCGAGAGATCATGACCTGAGCCGAAATCAAGAGTCAGACGCTTAATGATGAGCCACCCAGGTGCTCCTGGTCATGTTTTACTCTTATAACCAGGGGAAAGATTACTTAAAGATCTATCCAGCCAGTGCAACTACAATTTCAACAAAATTTAAATTATTATTTTTTAATGTAGCACCCTAAATATGGGGGAGGGGTGAAGAACTGACTGATTAAAATGGATTTTAAAGACAAAGAGTGGCAGAGAAGATGAAACCACACACCTTGCTGTCTTCCTGCTGTGCCTTTGACAAGACTCCTCACTGCAGACCCCTCTGGTGGGAGGCTGTCGCTTTAAGTTTTGACTCTTCGAGAATTTTGTGAGAATTGCTGTCCCATAAAGCTAGAATAGGAAAACGTGAAAGGGTTGAAATTACAAAGAGGGCTTGCTAAAGAATATATCTCACTTTCTCTTTTAATAATCTGTACAGGGGCGCCTGGGTGGCTCAGTCGGTTAAGTTTCCGACTTCGGCTCAGGTCATGATCTTGCAGTCCGTGAGTTCGAGCCCCGCGTCGGGCTCTGTGCTGACAGCTCAGAGCCTGGAGCCTGTTTCAGATTCTGTGTCTCCCTCTCTCTCTGACCCTTCCCTGTTCATGCTCTGTCTCTCTCTGTCTCAAAAATAAATAAACGTTAAAAAAAATTAAAAAAAAATAATAATCTGTACACACCCATCATGGGGCTCAAACTCAAAACCCCAAGATCAAGAGTCCAATGCTCTTCTGACTGAGCCAGCCAGCCACCCCAAATCTCACGTTCCCGTGTTGCCTTTCCTATCAGCGTCCTCTGTTTTCATCTTTCGCGTTGCATGAAATTTTGTGGTAGCCTCAAACTCTTTTTGATACTAGGCAGATAGGGAGGGAGGCAAACCATAAGAGGTTCTTAAGGACCGAGAACAAACTAAGGGTAGATGGAGGGTGGGGGAGAGGGGAAAGTGGGTGATGGGCAGGGAGGAGGGCACTTGCTGGGATGAGCCCTGGGTGTTGTATGAAAACCAATTTGACAATAAATTATATTTAAAAAAAAAAGAAACTAGGCAGATAATGAATGCTAAGTAAATACATTCTGCTAGTTTAGGTATTTCCTCCCAAATGAAAAATAAGATACAGTTTTCCAGAACAGTAATGTAATTTTCCTTTTTCCTAGTTGGCAAATTTTTGTGTCATGCCAGTGTTTTCAAGAGGAACGCTTTAGATACTATTAGTGCTAGTCCAAGTAAAACTGCATTGTCTTCCCTGTTTACACTGAAATCGTTTCTTTTCAAAAAAAAAAAAATGCAAAAGTCTGGGTTGCCTGGATGGCTCAGTCAGTAGAGCATCTTGATCTTGGGGTGGTGAGTTCGAGCCCCATGTTGGGCGTAAAGATTAAATTTTTTTTAATGAAAAATACAAGTCTGCAACCATCCAGCATATGCACGTTTTCAGGAGATTAAACAGGCCTCAACTGTTAGGCCAGAAGCCTGATTACCTCCAAAAATAGCCACAGATCATTGAGATTTAGGGTTTTTTGTTTTTAATAAGTTACACCGGAGAACTAAAACTGTTAAAATTACGAGACTGAGTTTTTAACCCAAGAGAGTTAGAGAACCAAAGTATAATCAAATATATCTTGCTTTACCAGCTTAGAGAACAAAATAACATCCTATGTCTTCGATATACAAAACTGTTTAACTTTCACCCCAGTTATTACTGGAAAACATCTTCTTTCTCCCCTGCCAGGGGACCCCAAGCTGACTCAGGCCTGGTTACTCCCACCTGACAAAGAAAAATCTGTAAAGTCAAATCAACCTGCCAACGCTGCTTCTCAAACTTGAGGCGCATGTGAGTCACCTGGGCCCCCCTCCGCTGGGCCCCACCTCCAAAGATTCTGATTCAGCAGGTGTGAAGTGGAGCCTGAGATTATACATTTCTAATGAGCTACCAGGTGGTAATGATTTTGCTGGGCCCCAGATCACACCCTTGAGAAGTTCCGTGCTAACAGAGATTTGTTTTGTTTTCCATCAGTTGACCTCAGTTACAACCATCTCAGTCCATCAGAGATACCCAAATAACTTTGAACATCACAGAAAAGGCATGAGTTGAGATCTCTTTTTTCTCTCAAAAACTCCCTGGTGTCTGTCAGATCTACCCATCACTTTCCCAGATGTCTGAGTATTTTCTACTAACGCTCGAGGGAAGGGGGCCTGTTGATTTCAGCAGGAGTCATGATCCCACAGTCGTGGGATGCAGCACGGAGATTGCTTGAGATTCTCTCTCTATCTCTCTCTGTCTGCCCTTCTCCCCCATTTGGGTGCGTGCTCGCTCTCTCAAATTAAAAAAAAAAATAAAATAAAATAACGCACAAGGGAAACAGAAAAACTCCAGAGTTCGAGCCTCCCTGCTGTAAGTCACATAAAGACAGAATATTCAGATTGGAAAGCAGCAATCTTCTTACTTCGTCAGAGGCAGCTGAGGCAGCAGCTACTTGAAAAGCAAGTTAGTAAACACCGGAGCTAGAAGTCAGGGGCCTTCTTTCTATTCTCCCCTTTACATCATAAGTCAACCCCTTCACAAAAGCATTTTACCCGATGGGTTTAAGGAACTGTTACTTCACTTCCTTAATGTGGTGCAATTATGTTCGCAGACCATGCTTTCCCATGATGCTTCATGCGTCATAGGTATTTTTTTTTAAGTTTATTTTGAGAGAGAGAGCATGTGAGCATGAGCGAGAGAGGGACAGAAACAGAGGGGGGAGAGAGAATCCCAAGCAGGCTCTGCACTGTCAGCATGGAGCCCAAAGCAGGGCTCAAACTCACGAACCGTACGATCACGACCTGAGCAGAAACCAAGAGTTGGAGACTCAACTGCCTGAGCCACCCAGGCGCCCCCTGAGGTATTTTTATGCCCACTGTTTTATATAGGGGAGATAGGCTTTATTCTGAATTTTATTCTGATAGCTTTTTTTTTTTTTAATTTTTTTTCAACGTTTATTTATTTTTGGGACAGAGACAGACAGAGCATGAACGGGGGAGGGGCAGAGAGAGAGACACAGAGAGAGAGAGAGAGAGAGAGAGAGAGAGAGAGAGACAGAATCGGAAACAGGCTCCAGGCTCCGAGCCATCAGCCCAGAGCCCGACGCGGGGCTCGAACTCACGGATCGCGAGATCGTGACCTGGCTGAAGTCGGACGCTTAACCGACTGCGCCACCCAGGCGCCCGTCTGATAGCTTTTTAAAAATGTTTTTATGTTTATTTTTTAAGAGAGAGAGAGAGAGAAAATGGGGGAGGGGTACAGAGACAGGGAGACACAGAATCCAAATCAGGCTCCAGGCTCTGAGCTGTCAGCACAGAGCCAGATGTGGGGCTCGGACCCCGAACTGTGAGTTCATGACCTGAGCCGAAGTCGGGGCTTAACCTACTGAGCCACCCAGGTGCCCCTGTTCCGATGGGTTTTATACGTACGCAGGCTTCGAGCTACACCTTGCAGAATGGAGTTCGTGAAGATGTTCAAATGATGCATCAATTTAGTGAAGTCACACTTTGCCTAAAAATGGAGCCATTCAAGCCAACTATTTATAAAAATGCTTTGGTTCTCAGGACTGAGGCACTAAATAGCGTGCATTCTTTTTTGTTTATTTATTTTGAAGGAGACAGAGCCCCAGCAGGGGAGGGGCAGAGACAGAGGAGAGGGAGAATCCCAAGCAGGCTCCGCTCGGGAGCAGATGCCAATGTGGGGCTTGAACCCAAGAGCCCCGGAGGCCATGACCTGAGCCTAAATCAAGAGGCAGACGCTCAATCGACTGAGCCACCCAGGTGCCCCTAAATGGTGTGCATTCTAACAAAACAACTGATACCAGGACTTGAGCTAGGGTTCCCTCTGGTCCTAGAGAGTTCATGAAATTTTCCGCAGCCTCCTCGCATGTCCTGTGACAGAGTCACACCCCTATTCTCTGGGGACTTTTAGTCAGTGGCTTTAGACTGTGTAGAAGGGAGACAGGCATTGCCGCTCTTAGTTGTGTCTAACTTAAAAAGGCCAGCTCCCAGAGACCTGGTTTACTTTGGGGATCATCTCCGTGTAAAAGCACACTGCCCCTTTTATTTGCAAACACTCCAGGTGTCCCCGGCACGGCACGAGAGCAAATACCAATGCCTTGAAGGTTTGCGCTTACCTTACTTCATTGAATTTAAATATTGATTATTTCTAGAAGGGTTTCTGCTGTCTCTCTCTGCCAGGAATTTCTCACTGGGTGCCTTTGCCATCCAGACTAGTCTTAATGAGGGACCATATGATTCTGTTTCTCTCTTTGTAGACTGTAATCATTGGGATTTCACCTTCTACCGTGGAAGTGGTCTATCAACTTCTTTTCCTACATGAAGACTGAGGAATTAAGATGTTAAGCTATTAAAATCACAGTTTTTTTTTTAGGAGCTCCTCAGTGGCTCAGTCTGTTAAGCACCCGACTTGGGCTCAGGCCATGATCTCACGGTTCGTGAGTCCGAGCCCCACGTCAGGCTCTGCGCTGAAGGCTGAGCGCCTGGAGCCTGCTTTGGATTCTGTGTCTCCCTCTCTTTCCGCCCCTTCCCTGCTTGTGCTCTGTCTCTCAAAAATAAATAACATGGAAAAAAAAATTTTTTAATCACATTTTTTAAATCTATCTGCACAACTTCATCCTACCAGCATTTATTCGATATGGTAATGTAGGAACTATGCCAGGTGCTGACGGTAAGATATGTTCCCCACTGCACCAACTATTAACCTATTGTCTCTCATCTCCAAGCGTGCCCTTTCCAACTCCGTGACGCCGGAGCTGGGACTTTGCAAACCGCGTTTCGGCTTTGCCCGCTGGTTATATACTGGGTCCTGGTAATATGGGGCTCTGGTGGCGGTCAGCAAGGGTGGAAAAAAGAAAAGGGATTTGCTCCTTTCTGCTTGTTCCTTCAGGGGTTCCCTTTCCGCATGTGATTCCTGGAAGCATCATGCAGGCAAAACTTCTTCACCTGGCAGTGTCTTCCTGTAGCAGCAACTGAACCCAGTTGGAAGTTTTCCCAGCCTTTGAAGAACCAACCTCATTTCCCACCCCATCTCAGAGACCCCAGCACCAGTTAGCAGGTGCTTTCTGGGTTCTGACCTTCAGCTTCATGGGGGATCACCTCGGAGTTTCTGAGTGTTAATAATTCCAACTTCTTCCCTTTGTACTCTCCAGCCTAGGGGCGGAAGCTGCTTTCTGCAGTTGCTACATCTGTGATAGTTTAGAATTCTCTGTCCCCGCCTTCAGCTGTTAACATCTTTACATCCAGTTAACTATTCGTTACATTAAATTCTGCTTGTAAAAATTGGAATGCTTTCTGTCCCCTGACTGGATTTTGATGCATCTGTCCGCAAGGACCTGACAGTCTGAAGCAGAAGCTTGTCTCCCCTGACAAAGATATGTGCAAATTAAGTGCAGGGTAGCTTGGAGGAGAATGTTCAGGTTCAAATTTATAATACGAAACAATATGCATAGGCATAGATTTGCTAGTATGTACCAACTAAGAAAAACAGGAAAAATGTATTCCTTTTAGAAGTGATAAAATATACTCTTTTAAAATAAAACTGTTGCCTGGGGCGCCTGGGTGGCTCAGTTGGTTGAGCGTTAGTCGGGCTTCCACTCAGGTCATGATCTCGCGGTTTGTGGGTTGGAGCCCCGCATTGGGTTCTGTGCCGACAGCTCAGAACCTGGAGCCTCTTTCGGATTCTGTGTCTCCCTCTCTCTCTGCCCCTCCCCCACCCGTGCTCCATCTCACTCTGTCTCAAAAATAAATAAACATTAAAAAAAGTTTTAAATAAAACTGTTGGGGGCGCCTGGGTGGCTCAGTCGGTTAAGCGTCTGACTCTTGATTTCCACTCAGGCCATGATCTCACGGTTCCTGAGTTCGAGCCCTGCGTTGGGCTCTGTGCTGACAGTGTAGAACCTGCTTGAGATTCTCTCTCTCCTTCTCTCTCTGCCCCTCCCTGCTCACTCTCTCTCTCAAAAATAAATAAACATTATAAATAAAACTGTTAACACACGTCCTGTATTTACAGTAACGCAACCTTGTGTTCTCTCTGCAGGACTTCATAGCAATGCGGCTCTGAAAAGCGGCATCGGTTTGTAGGTAAGTTCTGCGATCTCAGTGTGCCAGACCCTGTCCAGGAGCTAATTCCCCAGGATGAGACTACTCTAGACTGCTCTGTTTGACCTTCACCCTCCAAGAGTCAAGGAAGAAAAATGACCCAGGGAAGGTAGGAGGCTAGAGAGCAAAAAATCCTGGGAAGGTAGGAGGCTAGAGAGCAAAGCAAATCAATTAAATAAGGTCAAAACTAATTGAATAGGTCAAAGGTATTATAGAGTGTTTTTTTGAAATTTCTGAATTTGACAGTTCTGCTTATAGATGTAACATGAGGATATTGACTTTTTAAACTAGTTACGATAATAAAAGTAAATCGTGAGTGGCCAAAGCTGGAGCTCTTCACTAGAGAGATACTGGCTTACCTGAAGCCCCGAAGAATGTCCCATAAACGATATCAAGTTGGAATAAACACACTTCGGGGATTTCTGTATATTTTTCTCATGAGAGCAGCAAAGATAAATTTCAAAATAGCAGTTTTGACAGAGTATCCAAGTGCTTTAGAAACCAAATAGCTCTTGAGGAGCTCAAGAGAAACTGGAGCATTGTGGGGTCCACACAAGATTAATTGGAAAACAAGTTGGCCCATTACTTACTTTTTGGCTGCCTTGATATTAAGTTGTGTGGAAACTTTGAAAGTTTCTAAAGATACCTTTTTTATCTTCTTTTCTCTGCTGATATAATACTTGACTTATGGGAAGTTCTTAAAGATTCGTTGAAGAGGAAGAATAATTGAGTTAATACCTCTCACCATCCCCGACGTAACAAATTCAAATGTGGAGACCCTCTGCCTAACTGCTCTAAACAACAACAACAACAACAACAAAACGTTAGATAACTAAATCCTAGTAAGCTTAAATGGCTAGGAGAGAGATTCAGCTACTTGGCCAAGGTCATTTAACTACTTTGTGAAGGAGCCAAGATTGGGTCTCAAGGCAGCCAAATTCACACCCTGCTCTCATCCACAGTGTTCAACTGCTTTGAAAAGTCTCTGAAACTCTGTGTGTTTTGGTTTTCACATCTGTAAAACTGGACAAAGAATACCTACCTAATTAGGTTTAATTTAACCAATAAATAAAATCCAGTTTGTTGACAATCAGAATTGAAATTCCTATTTTCAAAAACCAATTGAGAAATGTTTCTTAGTAACTGGAGACAGATTGGGGGGGGGGGGAACGCTCCTAAAAATTAGTATGATTTAATAAAGGAGGCCAGCTGAAAAGGGGAAATTGTTTTGGACAATATTTTTTTTAAAAAACTAGATCCAGGCAATATTTCTTACAACTTTTCAAAGCCACGTGCTGATTTTAAAACCATATTTATAGAAACAATTTCCTGGCTTTAAAATTAATTTTGGTATTATATAGTATTTCCTTAAAAAGTAACTTTTCCTGGTTTCTAAAGTATTAGAAGCATATTAAAAGGAAAATTGTGAAATGATTTGAACATTACTTATGATGAAATTTTGAAATATATCATGGCAAGAAGGCAAATCTTGAAACTGACCGTAATTGAAAGTTCCCCGTGAGAATGTGGATTCACCCAGGATGATGACCAACAAAGCGCCATATAAATCATAACTGCTCTCTGCACCCCAGACGTATTTTTTTTTTTTTTGGTCTATTTCTCTCAAGCTAGCTCTCAATTCCTTCTATATCCAACTATTAAATTTTGTCTTTCCTTCAAAACCCAACTTCAAAACCAACTATTATGGTGCCTGATTGTAGGAACGTACTATTTCCTTTCTTTTTTCCAAGAAGTCTTAACAATTTCCTCTACCCTCCTCTGATCCCTGTTCTTCTTTTTTTTTTTTTCACTTTTTTTTTTTCAGACAGAGCTCAAGTGGGGGAGAGGGGTGGGGGGGGGCGTGGAGAGAGAGAGAGATTGAGAATCTTAAGCAGGTTCCACGTTCAGTGTGGAAAAGTTCATGTGAGGCTCGATTCCATGACTCTGGGATCATGACCTGAACCAAATCAAGAGTCGGATGCTCAACCAACTGAGCCAGCCAGGAGCCCCCTCTGGTCGCTGTTATTAATCTCCCTTTTCCTCATTCTTAGAGCATGTTGTCAGATCTATGGCCCAGTGTGCCTTGATTTAGGCTGGGTGTGTGACCAGCTCTCCTGCCACAATAACCCGTAGAATAGCATGGACTTCAACCTATGGAAGTCTTCATATTCCTCACCGCACTGTGTTTTCCACACAGTAAGTACTAAATGTGTGTGTGTGTGTACGTGTGTGTAACAGAATTACATTTAGCTAGTCTCCTTTGAAGCTGACTTCTAAAGAGACAAATTCTCTCTTGTCCAACTCGATTTGTATCTCCTGATATCCATTCCATGTCCTGCAACCTGAAATTATGTGAGGCTGATGGTCTGCACCTCATATTCTTGTAGCCGTTGAGAGCACTCAATTTAAGACATAACAGGTGTCCCAACTGGAGATGGGTAACTTGCTCCAGAAGCAGATTTAATTCAACCAGAAAGATCATTTTAAAGTTCTAACCCTAGACATCTCACTATAAGAAATTGTGGTCTTTGTGAACATCATTCAAAAGGCACCATGGTACAATGAGAAGGGCTTGAACTTTGAACCCCATATCTAAAAATTTACTACCTCAAGTGCTTTAATGATAATAATTGATTGAATATTTATGGTCTAACATTAATCCACAGAATAACCTAATGCAGTAAGTCTAGTCCAAATCCCATCCCTATTTTACTGATAAAGATACTGAAGATCAGAGAGTCAACTTTCTTTCCAAGGTTACACAGCTAGTTAATGGTTGTAGCAGGACTGGAACTCAAGGCAATGAAACTTAAGCCCCAACTCTTAACTTTAAGTGATACTGCTTTATTAAGTTTGTTAGCTTCAGGGTTGTGGGGTTGGGGGGCTCAGTTGGTTGAGGGTCCGACTCTTAATTTCAGTTCAGTTCTTGATTCCAGGGTTGTGAGATTGAGCCCCCTGTCAGGCTCTGCATTGGGCTCTGCATTGGGATTCTTTCTCTCTTTCTCCCTCTGCCTCTCTCTCTCAAAATAAATAAACTAACAAACAAAAATAAATACACAAATAATTTCTACCTCATTGGGTTGTTGAGGTAGCAATCCAACGAACACTTTCACCTAGAACTGTGGAACTTTACCAACCCAAATCAATCTGAGTTAAGATCTTTGGTAGAAACAAGGGAACCTCCTATATAATGCCCTAAATTCCATCCTCTGTATTCCAACTGATTATTGGCTTCCCAATGACCCAGGTAGAATTGGGTCTCCAACAGGGAGCAAGATGCCTTCCTTGGTCCTTAGCAGTTTAAACACATTTGCTGTGAATGCTTGAGGACTTTAAAAGAGCACTCGCCACATTTTATTGACAGTAGCTTTTCCCTTTACAAATAGGAACAATTGTGTGAATTTACATATGTATCAACCTGAGATGGGTTAGCTGTGTAAAACACTGGTGAGGAAAACTAAGGTCTAGAAGGGAAACTGTCTTTAGTTTCACAAAGGATAGGAAATCTTAACTCCTGCTTCCCACTGGGAAAAATAATGGACAAAGAAAGTACAAATGACCTATAGTCCCCTCCTCTTTTTCCACAACAAATGGTCGACATCCAGTGACAATATTATGATGTTGATTTTGTTTAAAGCTGGCATATCATCAATTTTAATTTCTTTCTTCTTTCTTCTTTACATATGGTGAGATAAGGCCAGTGAGTGTGTACCTTCTGATGACTCACTTCCTTTTGATCCTCTCCCTAACTCTTATTCAACCGAGACGACCATTTCCAGGGGCTTACACCTGGCACTACATATATTTTTTGTCCCTCATGTAATTAGTAAATGAGGGGACCTGAGTTCTAGGGTCTGCAATTCCCTCTCTGCCGCTTTGACACCGGGAAAAGTACGGAATTTCTCTGAGATGTAGTAGCCTCATTCACAAATGGTAGCTCCATATCGATCAAGCACTCCTTATGTAAGGCACAGCGTGCTGGGGCAGTGTGCAGGGAGGATAATGTTGCCTTGGTTCCTCTGTAAAACCCTTGCAAGATAAAGTGCCCAGAAGCTTCACCTGGCTCCAAAGGGTGCTCGTTTTCATCCTGAGGAGATCATGCAAATGAAAGCTCTTTGTTAACTGTTAGGTGTGCCACAAATACTAGCAATGCAGACGTTCGTGATGAGGGTAGAGATGGTGATGGCCGTGAAGAGGAAGATGCTGTGTGTAGGAAGGGGTTGATGCCACTCTTCTGGACTGAGGGTTCTGGAGAGGGTACCGGAGAGGCAAACAGCACCTTTGCTGGTATGGAAATGGGACAGGAAATGGGAGAAGTGTCTGCCTTGGTCATCTACTGGAAGGTTGCTCCGTGGAGACTACAGCACATAGATAAACATCGGGTTCAAGTTCCTAGTGACCAGATTCCTGAGATCTTGATTATATGTGTCAGTAAACAGCTTAACATACACCCCAGACAAGACCCCAGGCAGAGTTAGGCAGACACTCAGACACAGAAGCGCCTGCTGTGTTGTTGGTAACTTCCTAAACGTCTCAATGAAATTTACAGATTGAAATTTTTTCCGAGCATCTCACTGGGAAAAACAGTCCCCTCCACATACTGTTATTTTTAGGATGTTGAGTACTCTCTGCCGTAAAAGATCAAAGTGAAACAGTTGACATCCACACTAGTTTGCTCCTTGAAGTTAAATAAGATTAAAATATAGGAATCTTATCATAGATGGCTCTATGTATATCATATCATGATTCATACTAAAGCCAAGATTCAGAACTCTAGAGCCAAATATCCGTTTAATTTTTTGTAATGATTGTCATTGTGGATATAATCAGTGTGGATAAAAATCTAAAATAAGAGTTCAAAATTATTTGTATAAAATACAAATGCAAATGCTTAACGCCAGCAATATTTGTTTTCTACTGATCCTGTAACAGATTACCATACACTTAGTGGCTTAACACAATGCAGTTCTGGAGGTCAGAAGTTCAAAATCAGTTTCACAGGGCTAACATCAACATTTGACATAGTTGGCAGACTCTGGAGTCTGGAGACTCTGGAGACTCTGAGTGGAGACTCTGGAGACTCTGGAGACTCTGAGTGGAGAATCCGTTTCTTTACCTTTTTCTATTTTTAGTAGCTGCCTGTATTTGGTTTGTGGCCCCTTCCTTCATCCTCAGAGTCTGCTTCCTTTATCGCATCACCTTCTCCTGTTCCATGGGCAAATTTCCCTCTGCCTCCCTCTCACAAGGACACTTATGATGATGATATTTATGGCCTCCAGGATAATCTCTCCGTCTCAAGATCTTTTACTTAATCACATTTGCAAAATCCCCTTTGCCATATAAGTTAACGTTCGCAGAGTCTGTGGATTAGGTTGTGGGCATTTTGGGGAGCCACTGTTCTGCCTACCACACAGGCAAATCGCTCATAACTGGGGCCTTGTGTAGACCTCACCCAGATTTCCTAATGATAAAACAGCTTCTAATTTCATGTCTTGATTTCTTTATAACAGTGAGGTTTTTTTTAATGTTTATTTATATTTGAGATAGAAAGAGCAGGGGAAGGGCAGAAAGAGAGGGAGACCGAGGCTCTGAAGCAGGCTCTGTGCTGACAGCAGAGAGTCCTGACATGGGGCTGGAACTCACAAACCACATGACCTGAGCCGAAGTCAGACACTTAGCCACCCAGGGGCCCCAGTGAGTTTTATGGAGAACTCCAACTGGAGCAGGTGACATTCAAAATCATGAGACCAAAATTAATAGAATAAAAGAGAAAGTTGGGGCACCTGGCTGGCTCAGTCGGTAGAGCATGTGACTCTCGATCTCGAGATCATCAATTCGAGCCCCATGTGTAGAGTTTACTTAAAAATAAATAAAACCTTGGGGCACCTCGTGGCTCAGTCGGTTAAGTGTCCGACTCCGGCTCAGGTCATGATCTTGCTGTCTGTGGGTTTGAGCCCAGTGTCGGGCTCCGTGCTGACAGCTCAGAGCCTGGAGCCTGCTTCGGATTCTGTGTCTCCCTCTCTCTCTGCTCCTACCCCACTGGCGCTCTGTCTCTGTCTCTCTATCAAAATAAATAAGCCTTAAAAAAAATAATAAATGAAACCTTAAAACAAGGAGAGAGAGAGAGAGAAAGTAATAAATTAAAAAGTCCCAATGTAAAAAGCCCCTCATATTAATTGAGGACAAGGTGATTTTATCCAGAGATCCTTTGCTTGCTCTCAATCTCCCTATGTTTAATTAAAAACTAACTCAAAGCTAATGAAAGTCAGCCTATGTTGAAAATCTTCAGGAGTAAACAAAACAAAAGATGCTTAACAGAGAGGTATTAGTACTTTATCTAAGCGATTCCTCCTGAAACAATTTTCTTGTCGTTTTTGATACTAATATAATATAAAAAAAGTCAAATCAGAAATATGATGCAGTACAATCTCCTAAAAAAGAAATTCAATTTTCCAGGAATAGCTAATTCCTGAAACTTGAGATGCATCTTCAAGTATCTAGACCAAGTGTGTGCAGTCTGACTAGCCTGTCAGTAAAGCCATAAAATGTATTTGAAAGAATCCTTAACAACCTAATGTAGGGTGAACAACAGACATTTAACTTTGCTAGAAAAATGCAAATCTATCAGAAAAGAAATCTACATTTGATCTTTGAAGTGAGGTCAGCATTTCTGATCTCATCCCTGAAGGGGTAGGAGAGAAAGAGGGGAGTCTGGTGGAGGGGGAAATCTGACCTTAATCCCTGTGGCTTTAAGAACCATGGATCCACCCAAAAGTAATGATATTCAGAGAAGCATCAAGGGAATGGGGCGAGGTGGGGAGGGGGGCAGTGAGGATAACGGGTCCTCACTTCAGTGAAAAGGCAGAGGTTTACGCTGTAACACCTGAGGATCTTCACATTTCCACATTTAAAGAAAATTTTTGTGTATGAGTTAATATTACGTGTAAATTTCAGGGGTTCGTGGCAACACCTGGTGATTCCTTTACGGACCATATGACAGAACAAATTGCACAGGGTGCTATTTTATTTTCAAGAGGACTCATGACATGTGCTCAAGTAATACAGATCCGCTCATCTAAAAGTCAACTTAAAGCTCAAATTTTTTTTAATGTTTATTTATTTATTTTGAGAGAGAGAGAGAGAGAGAGAGAGAGTGAGCAGGGGAGGGGCAGAGAGAGGGAGACAGAGAATCCAAAGCAGCAGGCTCCTTACTGTCAGCTCAGAGCCCAACACGGAGGGGTGGGGAGGGGCTCGACTTCACAAACTCTGAAATCCATGACCTGACCTGAAACCACTGAACCACCCCGGATGCCCTAACTTAAAGCTCAATTGTTCACTGTTGTCATTTCTTACCGAGCATGTGGAGAAAGTGTTTTGTATTCCAAACAGCATTCCTCCCCCCAAAACAATTTCATTTTCATTTATCTCTTTTTTTCAAAAGTAATCTCTATGCCCAATGCAGGGCTTGATGTCGCGACACGGAGATTAAGAGTCGCACAGTCTACCAACTGAGCCAGTTCAGGTGCCCCACCTGCAAACAATTTTAAATGTCTTTTCCAGTAATAGGAAAGGATGGTTGGTATCCTCCATTCGTCTCAATAGTTGCGTTTCTAAAATACCAACTTCATTGTCATAACTCAAATTGAATGTTAATAATCCCAAACTGCCGCTATGTAAAGAAACTGGTGTGCTTGTGTGAAAAGCAGATCACGCACAGATTATGCATTATTTCCAGTAATGGAAAAACTGAGGCACACGAAGAATGAGCGGACCAAAACCTCCAGTCGACAGTGCTAGCCCAGTGAACTGACACCCGACTTTTGACCTCCAGTCAGATCATGAAAAACATACTAACTTCCCTCCCCAAAGCTGAACAGTTTTTTTTTTAATTAAGATTATTAACTGCAAATTTAAAATGTTAAAAAATTTAATCCTTTTTAATCTTCTAAAGTATTGTTTCAAACGCAAATTCCCTGGAAGATTACTTCAGTTGTGCACTTCCTCCCGTCCTATGCTGACCCAACCGTACTTATCTATGGATTTTGTTTTGTTTTATTATTTGATTAAGTCTCTTGCTACCCTTCTCTATGGCAGGCAGGGGAATCATCTATCCGGAATGGAGCGTTTAGATTTGCTACTTTTAAACTCAAGGATTAGCTTTGCACTTGGGGAATCTTGGGGTAGCATCAAACCCTACAGAATTCTGCAATTTAATTTCACTTATGAATGTAAAGGGCTTACAGCTGTCTTCACAGTTAAATGAGGATTTACCAAGATGTTGCTCTCCCCAGTGGCAGAGACAAGTCTCCAGCCAACAGGACTTCTGCGCTCCCCAAAGTAGGTGGTTTGACCAAGGAGGATGAAATGAGCGCGCGCGCGCACACACACACACACACACACACACACACACACACAGCATACCATCTGAGACTTTCAGAAAATGCAGATCTGGGGGGAAATCTTAGAGCATAAATTACTTTGAGGATTTTTAATTTTTTTTTTGTCTTTTTTTTTTTTTTTTTTTTTTGCTAGATCTTAGTTGGAGAGACTTGTGCTCTTTCACGTGCGCAGCTGTGGAGTCTCTGGGGAGATATCTTGCTCCTTTTCATTTTTGCATATCTGCCAAAAACCAAGATCTAAGCACCAAACGTACTGTCCTAAGCCCCGCACGTGATATAGGTAGATTCTCCAAAGGATGTTAGACAAGGAACTGATTAAAATCCATGGGGCGCCTGGGTGGCGGAGTCGGTTAAGCGTCCGACTTCAGCCAGGTCACGATCTCACGGTCCGTGAGTTCGAGACCCGCGTCAGGCTCTGGGCTGATGGCTCCGAGCCTGGAACCTGTTTCCGATTCTGTGCCCCTCCCCCGTTCATGCTCTGTCTCTCTCTGTCCCAAAAATAAATAAACGTTGAAAAAAAAATTAATAAAATCCAAAGTGGGCAATGAGGCAGCCCCAGGAGTGGCATGATAAGGGGGAGAGACAGCTGAACAGGTGGGAGCCAAGCCTTTGTTTTGTGGTTGTGTTTGTTGTTATTGCTGTTTGTTTGATTCGTTCTTGTTGTGGCTGTAACCATTTTTATAGAGTCGGCCAAATTAACAGAACTTTCGCTGCATACTGGTGAGATAAATATTTGTTACACAAATAAATCACTGAACAAACCTGAAATTGATCCTTGCTTTGTGACCTTGGCCAAGCAATTTGATCTCTATGCCTTTATTTCTTTGTCTCATGAGTTAATCCCAGTAAACTCTAGCATTTATTCTGGCTTCAAATAGTAATGGTTAATATTTACCGAGCACTTACTGTGGGTTGGGCAATATTCTAAGCACTTCCATATACTAACTCCTTTAATCTTGACAAAATCTTAAAAAAAAGTAAAGAGTAATATTACGCTCACTTAATGGATAAGGAGTCTGAGGCAGTAAAGTTAAATAATGTGTCCAGTGTCAAATAGCTTGTAAGTGACAAAATAGCTTGTAAGTGACAAAATCAAATAGCTTGTAAGTGACAATGTAACTAGAAAGATGGACTCCAAACTTCATACTTTAATGACAATTCTATACCACGTCTCTAAAATATGGAAAACAAAGTAAGGATGTGAATTTTTATATGCTACCTCAAACTAGATCTCTCCAAAATGTAACCATTTTATTTTTAGAATATATTGACCTTAATCTTTGAATTCCACCCTAACCTGAATGCTCACCCCCTTTCAAAGACCAATTTTATCTCCAGGTACCCCCACCCTTAATGTCATCTCTTAGTTTACGTCATTTTTGGCGCGTATCTTGGCTCTCTGAATGTGGCTCAGTAGATGATAGGAGAGAAGGCATTGTCAATCATTTGAAAACAAACAGGAACAAAAGTTGAATTTTTGTGCTTTGGAGAATGCATAGAAATGTCAAATGAAAGTCCAATAAGAAACAGAGCACACATTTGAATTAAAGTAATTAGAAGGGTTTATTTATTTATTTATTTAAAAAAATTTCTTACTGTTTATTTATTTTTGAGAGAGAGAAAGACAAAGCATGAGTGGGGAAGGGGCAGAGAGGGAGACACAGAGTCCAAAGCAGGCTCCAGGCTCTGAGCTGTCAGCACAGAGCCAGAGGCAGGACTTGAACTCACAAACTGTGAGATCATGACCTGAGCCGAAGTCGGGTGCTTAACTGACTGAGCCACCCAGGCGTCCCAAGGAGGTTTTATTTTTAAATGGACTTGACATTTATATGGAGTTTAAGGGAACCACAAGGAATAATACACCAACCTGGGGTTTAGTAGCAACAGAACTGTTAACCACCCTCCCTGGCCTGAAGGGAAGGAAGTGGTTACCAGAAGCCTGAAGGAGAGAGTTTTGTTGAGCAGCCACCTTTGGGGGAGTAACGACCTTGGATGGAGGGAAGTGCCCAGCCTGAGGCCAGCGGTCAGAGAGAGAAGAGGGATTAAATACTTGACGTCACTTTTTTCTCTCTCCTATCTCCTAGAAAGGCTTCCCACTGGCCAAATCCAACAGGAAACCATTGGCAAGGGAGTCGGTTTGTGTGAATCTACACAGATTAGCCTCCTGGGGGAGGGAGCAAGGTAGACAAGGATGAAGAGTACATGGTGAGGAGCAAATGAAGATACCAGGTGGACCTATATCAAGCTGATATTCACTAGAGAGAGCCTCTGTGGGTCCAGACAGGTCATATTCCCCAGAAATAAATTCCCAAGAACAACAGGTAGCTCAAAACTACCTATCCAAACCCCTAAAGCCTTTAATGCTTACCAAATGGTTTGATTTTACCACCATTTATCTACAAAACATCTCTTTTGTAAGTAATTTTGAAGAAATTCCTTTCTTTATGCTCTAGTCTGAGACCTCAAGGTCAAAATGTTACAGTTTTTTTCTTTCTTTTTTTTTTTAAATTTTTTTTTAACGTTTTATTTATTTTTGAGACAGGGAGAGACAGAGCATGAACAGGGGAGGGTCAGAGAGAGGGAGACACAGAATCTGAAACAGGCTCCAGGCTCTGAGCTGTCAGCACAGAGCCCGACGCGGGGCTCAAACTCACGGACTGTGAGATCATGACCTGAGCCGAAGTCGGACGCTTAACTGACTGAGCCACCCAGGCGCCCCAATGTTACAGTTTTTTTCTAAGAACATTGTGTAAAAGTTTTGGGGAATTAACCAATTCAACTTGCGTCTCAAACCCAACAGACCCTCCAGCAAGGTGTCAGGATACAGCAGTTACTAGTTTTATCATTAAAGTATTGAGAACTTTCAAAGAAAAGGAAATTATATTCTGCATTCTTGTGGCACCCATCAATAAACCACCTAGCATCTTCGTATCTTTTCCGTTCAAAGCACCTTTCCATTCTTTTATTAGTGGCTCCTCCCATTCTCTATTCAAAGCAGGGCAAGGTTTGTTCTGTTTTGTTCTGTTTTTTTTCCAATTAATAAACCTTAAGGGAAGACATATTAGGCAATTGCCTAAGATCACGCTGTAGAACAACATGGTGCTGGAAGAAATGTAGGAATCTAATCATTGTCAAACAGCAACACCTCAGGACCTCGCTGGAGATCTCTGGTTTGAAATGAAAGGAATGACATGGTCTGGTTGTGTCTTGAAAAGATCACTCAGGTTGCTGTTAGAAGGATCCATTGGAAGTAAAGAGTAATGTCAAGGGGACTCATCAAGAGGCCATGGGAGTACATTGACGGAGGGATGATGATCGTTTGGATTTAGGAGGTGTGGAAAAAAAGATAAGACGGAGGAAGGTATTTAAAGGGTCAACTCAGCAGGACTTGACTGCAGATGGGACCTAGTGTACTAGGGAGAGGGAGGTGTTGAGAATAGTTCCTAGGTTTTTGGCTTACCTACCTGGATTAATTTCATCCATCCTTGAAATTAACCCTGGAAGGAGATCAGGTGTGGGATAAGGGAGGAAGATCAAGAGTTCACTCTTCGATGTGTTGAATTTTAGTTCTTTTGAGCAATTCAAGTGGAGATGACAGGAAGAAACCTCTGTGATGTGTAAAATGCCGAGGCGTGTGTTTCTGGCACATCGTGAAAAACAATCCGTGACTGTTGTTGTTATGTTATTATTCCTTCCATAATCTGCACCCAGTTTATCCATCCAGACCGAAGCAGTACTATTTGTTTTCAGATAAAAGTCGTCATCTTATTTCCATCTAATCTATTGCCAACCTGTCCTTTCCTTATGGCCCAGTTCAGATGTTACTTCATCCATGCTCTAAGCTTTTTCTTATTACCAATAAAACCTCCAGCTTCTGGAATCCTGTGAAAATGTGTGATTCTCCAGATCTGGATGTTGGCATTAATCCAAACTGTGCCAGCCTCTGACCAGAACCCCTTATTTCTCTAGCTCTCACACTCACACTCAGTTATCTTCTCTTAGATATCTTCTCCAAGACCAATTTTTGATGTTCCTTCCATTTTCCCGAGCAGCACCCCTCCCATCTTCCCTTCCTCCCCTACCCATCATTTCAACCACATTCTTGTCAATGTGGTTGAAGTTTTGTGTTTCAGCTCTTTTGTTACGACTGCCTAGCAAAGTCGAACCCTGGACCCATCATCCACCACCTCCAGGACTTTATCTGGGCTGTGAATACCACTGGAGAAGATGTCTCCTCACCAAGAGCAGTCAGAACATTGAAGCAACTATAAATTTGTGCTATGGTCCTTGCACACAATTGGTTCCCTCCCTACAATCAGGCAATTCTTGTAAGTGTCCCTAAATTTCCAACCCACCATCTCCCCACCCCATAGCTGTCAGCAGATGATTTTGCTTCTTTCCATAGGCCAAAAAGAAGACTCCAGATGGGGCCTCCATTTTCTGGTGCAAATGCGTGAACATATCTGAATCTATACCTACACTCCCTTAATTTTCTCAGATCATAAGATGGAAAGGGCCCCATCCATGTAAAGCTACTTGTTGTATAAACTCCATTTTCTACCCCAAGTACCCCCTTCAGGAGTTTGATTTTCTCTCCTGGAACACCAGTGCTTTCTTCTGTATGACTGCCTCCCATCATCATTTAAACATGTTCAATTCGCTCCCACCTTTAAGTTAAAACAAAATGTCTCCCTTGCAGTCACAAAAGACACCCCCTTGCAGGCCTGTATCTTCCCTACTCTTCTCCCTCTCCCATCCTCCAGGCTCGGCCTCCACTTTATTTACTCTCTTGGGGATACTCGATACTTCTTAAATCTGACTCTTTGCTTTCATCATGTTGGATTCACCTAGTTTTACTTTAAACATTCTGATCAGTCCTTCTCCATTATGGTCTCCTCAAATGCTTGTGTGTTCTGTCTGAGTCTTCTTTCTTGACCTTCTCTTTGGGCAAACTTACTACTCATGTAGGCTGCAAATTACCACCTGTGCTGATGGTCCCCAGAGCATAAGTATCTCGACGCCAATTTCCCTGTTGATGTTCAGGCTCAAATATTCAACCATCTCCTGAATATCACTAATTGATTGTCCCACAGGCACCTCAGGTTTATTAGGATTATCACATACTCGTCACTTTCCCTCAAACTGCTCTTTCTTCTGTATTCTGTATCTTAATGGATGGCAGTGTAATTTCTAATACAAATCTGAATGTCACCTTTTAGTGTCTAAGTTCCTTAAGGCACAAATAGTATCTAGCACCTCGTGCAATGCTTGGCACACAGTAGGGACTCATTACATACATACTGAAGAAATGAATAAATTACTCCTTACTCTCGTTTATCCCTCATATTCAATAAATTACCAGGTCCTGTCAATTCTTCCTTCCAAATACTCTTCAAATCTTTCTTGTTATCGTGGACAGTAGCCTAGTCCAGGCCACAATTATTACATTAATTGTCTCTTAATCTCTTCGCCTCCAGTCTTGTCTCCTGTAGCAGGGATGGCTAATTATATCCAATATCCACATTCCCTTCTTCCTAGAATTGAACACCATGCCTCCCAGCTAGAGACCACATTTCCCAACCTCCCTGGCAGCCTCGTATGACCAAGCTACAATGTCACCTGGCCAAGGAAGTTCTGGTCAATAACCTGAGAATGGAAGTGACATGTGTACCTTCTGAACCACAGTCTTAAAAAAAAAATGTTTGTCCTCCTTTTCTTTTGCCTTTCTGCAGTCTGGATTGTGGATGAGACAGTGGTGAGTCAGGTTCAACCTTACAAGTGAAAACCTTAGGGTGTGAAGGAACCACAAGAAAAAAGGAACCCTATCCTCTTGGACTGTTTGCCACCTCAAACTTTTATGGGAGAAATAAATAAATCTGTCTGAAGGAAGCCATGGTTATTTGGCTTCTGTTAAAACAACCAAACCGATGCCCTAACTGTTAATCCCTTCTCTCTCCCAGCCAGAATCTTTCTTCTGAAATACAGCTAAAACAATCTTATTACATTGCAAATCTGATCAGTACTTTCCCCTTGTCTTATTTATTTGTTTATTTGTGTAAGTAATCTCCATGCCCAACATGGGGCTCAAACTCATGACCCCGGAGGAAGAGTAGCATGCTGTATTGACTGAGCCAGCCAGGCACCCCTCCCCTCATCTTATTTATTTTTATAGACTTCAGAGGGCTTAGTATGTGATCTCTTTAAAAAAATTTTTTTTATGTTTATTTATTTTTGAGAGACAGAGAGTACAGAGCGGGAGCAGGAGAGGGGCAGAGAGAGTGGGAAACAGAATTCGAAGCAGGCTGCAGGCTCTGAGCTGTCAGCACAGAGCCTGACGGGGGCTTGAACTCATGAACTGCAAGATCATGACCTGAGCCGCAGTTGGACCAACTGAGCCACTCAGGCGCCCCAGTATGTGATCTTTTTTTTTAGCAAGCATTCAACAGTATTGATTATTGATTGACAAATTAGGAAGTTCATTTTCTAGTGGAACCTAAGCTATCAAAGTTTACTCACACTTGTATGTGATATCACACATACTCACCGAATGAGATAGCAGCTTGAGGCTTCCTCAACTTCTGCAATCACTCTGGATCGGCTTCCCACCCCCACCCCCCGCCCCAACTCCATTATCTGATGACCAGTGAAAGGGTCAGCAATCTTTCTGATGATGAGAATTATCCATAAAGAGGAAGTAGTCCCATATGTGCCACTGGCCACTGTAATGGGAAGGAAGGAATACAAAAAATTGGGAGAAGCAGAGAAAATAGCACAGAACTCTGTTGAGTGAGAGGCAGTAGAAAGTTGTTAGGAATTTATTCATACTTGGCAGCGAAGGGGGTACCTGTAACCACGACAGACGAAGCCATTGTAACATCCTGAGCTGCTGCATTTCTACCAGGAAGATGACTATTGCAAATTTCGGTTTCTCTTCAGCTAAAATTTGTTGAGCCCCTCCATGAGAAAATCTCCTAAAATAGTGCAATGTTTCCAGAGTGTTAGACTACCTGAGTCTTAGCAGGATCTCCCAGAATAAGACCATGTTTGAAGTGCCCCTGCATGCATCCTCCCAAGATCTAATCCACGCAACTCCTAGAGTTGCCCTAAAACGGGGATAGTGCCAGACACGCCATCGAGTTCAAAGCTACCTCCTGCCCCCAGTGTATGTTTTTTAAAAGATGTTAATTTTGGGGGCACCTGGGCAGCTCAGTCGGTTGAGTGTCCAGCTTCGGCTCAGGTCATGATCTCGCAGTTTGAGAGTTCGAGCCGCGCATCGGGCTCTGTGCTGACAGCTCGGAGCCTGGAGCCCGCTTTGGACTCTGTGTCTCCCTCTCTCTCTGCCCCTTCCCCGCTCACACTCTGTCTCTGTCTCTCAAAAATGAATAAACGTTAAATAAATAAATAAATAAATAAATAAATAAATAAATAATAAAATAATAAAATAAAAGATGTTAATTTTTCCACCCGCATATTTTGTTTGATAACTATGAGTTGTCAGTGAGACTCTATCATAAAGTACTATTTATAACGCAGTTGTTTCTCACAAAGCACTCTCTTACCCTTGTCACTTGGAAGTGACAGCCACGTTTTTGTGTGACATACAGAACAAATTAAACTAGCCGAATAAAGGCACCTGGGCAACTGATACCTTCAGTTGGGTCCCTGCAAATCCTCATTAGTTTGCATTTACTTTCTCGTCTTCTTCTTCTTTTTGTCTTTAATTCAAGTTTTATACCTCAAGGAAATTAGCTAAACTACATGTTAAAAGGCAATGAGGATCCTTTGGAACCCAGCGTGTCCTTGTTCTCGCGAAGTTTTTCCGTGCTACAAGTTTTTGTTGCTTTCCCCCCAGGGGTTGTCAATCACAAGGCAGGGAAGAAAGCAACAAGTTTTCAAGCAATGTGAATAATCCAAATTCCCAGTTGCGACAAGCAAGCAAGCAAGCAAGCAAGCAGCATGCTTTCTAAAAACTTACCTGCGTTTTCAACCCACTGAGGTTTTGAGAATTCCTGTTGTTGACCTGAGCAGGAGAAATACCTGAAGCCTTGAGGCAGGGTCGCTTTCGGAAGGAAAAAACACCTTAACATTTCACGTGGAAGGAATTCTTCAAGGTGCCTATCAGTTCTTCAAACCAGTGACATCATTCGCTTTCACCTCCACGTGTCTTTTGAGTTCCATTTGCTATAATTACCTCTAGTCTTACTTTTACGTGTTTTATCTCATAAAAGCAGTTACCATCATATAGCAATATAATAATAAAAATAAAGTATGTATAATAATTTCCCCCTGGACGGCACACAGCAAGCGTTTTGTTGGCTACTGCTACGTGCTCTTGGTGGCCATTATAGTAGGCAGAATAAGGGTGCCCCCGGATGTTTATGTCCTAATTCCTGGTACCTATAAGTATGTTACCTTATGTGGCAAAAGCAACCTTGCAGATGTGATCGAGTTAAGGGCTTTGAGATGGGGAGATTATTTTGGATTATCTAATCAATTGGGTCCTTAAAAGTAGAGAACTCTTCCCAGCTGTGGTCAGAAGAAGATGTGACTGTAGAAAACAGCCAGAGGGATGCAATATCACTGGCTTTGAAGAAGGAGAAAAGGGATCATGAGCCAGGGAATGTGGGTAGCCTCTAGAAGCTGGTAAAGGCGAAGAAACAGATTCTCTGCTAATAATGTTCAAACTTGGGGACATTTGTGTGACTGGTATTGCATTCCTTGTGCTATGCTCTGGTTTTGCACTCATGGAATATTCCTGGAGAGCTTGACTGGACAACTGAACAGGGCATAGCTGACGATGGCAAAAATAGAGTAAACGAAATAAAATAGTTTAATTTTATAGTTACTTTATGTCTTATTTTGACAAAAGTTTCTGGAACCAACCTCGGGAGCATCTTTTCCATTGTGACCTGATAGATGGGCAAAAGTCCTGATAAATATTGGGAAGGTGGCCACAGGAAAGTGAGGGGCAGGACTTCTCTGAAGGCACTGTAGTCCCTTTCTTCAAGGAGACAGCCATGTATTAGTTGATCAGACACTTGACTATTAGCTCCCATTAATTTTAGTTATTAATAATTAGTTGTGATCCAAGGAAATGTGATATAGCCATGAATGTTATCATGCATGTTCATTTTTTTCACAGATGTTCATGAAACGTTGATAGAAAAAGAAGGTAATAGAACAGTATGAGAATATTTGACAACTTTTATTTGGAAAATTTGGGGAAGATATATAATAAATATTTACAATGTCAATATCTGGGCAGTAGGCTTTCAGGAGAGGTATTTTCTGTTTGCTTATCAACATAACTTTTTTTTTTTTTAACAATGAACTACCTGTACTATATAATAACACATGTTATTGTAACACATGTAAATGTATAACACATGTAAATGTATAGCAACACTAATGTGAACTTTCTAGGGTCAGATTTCCATTAATAGCTGTGCAGACATGCTGGGGATATAACAATTCCCCTTGGAGCCTCAGAGCTGGTTACCCCCAATGGCAGACAAAAGTAGGA
Organism: Acinonyx jubatus; assembly: GCF_027475565.1. Taxonomy (NCBI): domain Eukaryota; kingdom Metazoa; phylum Chordata; class Mammalia; order Carnivora; family Felidae; genus Acinonyx; species Acinonyx jubatus. The sequence goes on along the minus strand of NC_069391.1, from coordinate 74,657,435 downwards.
AACTGACCTTGGTTGAGAAATACCAGCCACATTTCTCATCAGGACATCCTGAAAACCTTTCAAACACTTATCGGTGAAGTATGTTTGCCCCATCTGGTTCTTAATAACCTCCAGAGATAGGAGAGACAGCCACAATCCCAGCCCAGGCTAAATAATTATACAAAGAGAAAAACAAATGGCCACCTTGCTCTTGGAGTGATAGATACCATTCCAGGACCAATCCTGAACTTTGCCAGCACAAGACAATGTTCAAGAAAGGCTTAAACTTAGAAGCTAACTAATGCCACGACTCAAGGTGCTCAGAATGCTTGAAGTCAAGTGATTGAGAAATTTATGGAGAATACCATATTTTACCTCATCTGTAACTACCTGTTGAAGATTACCCTTGCATTGCAGTCCTGGTATATAATGTTCGATGCTAGTCCTCTGATCCCAGAACTCATTGTTGCCTATGTAGGACATGTCATAGAAGAAGAGAAAGTTGCCGTAAGTGAAGATGGACTGAAAGCACTTGTAATTTTCTCCAGTGGAGATATGTGAAGGGCTCTTCATGCCTTGCAGAACACCAATAGGGTTTTTTTTTTTTTTAATTTACATCCAAATTAGTTAGCATATAGTGCAACAATATCTTCAGGAGTAGATTCCTTAGTGCCCCTTACCCATTTAGCCCATCCCCCCTCCCATACCCCTTCCAGTAACCCTCTGTTTGTTCTCCATATTTATGAGTCTCTTCTGTTTTGTCCCCCTCCCTGTTTTTATATCACTTTTGTTTCCCTTCCCTTATGTTCATCTGTTTTGTCTCTTAAAGTTCTCATATGAGTGAAGTCATATGGTATTTGTCTTTCTCTGACTAATTTCACGTAGCATGATACCCTCCAGTTCCATCCACGTAGTTGCAAATGGCAAGATTTCACTCTTTTTGATTGCCGAGTAATACTCCATTGTCTATATATACCACACCTTCTTTATCCATTCATCCATGGATGGACATTTGGGCTCTTTCCGTACTTTGGCTATTGTCTATAGTGCTTCTATACACATGGGGGTGCATGTGTCCCTTCGAAACAGCACACCTGTATCCCGTGGATGAATGCCTAGTAGTGCAATGGCTGGGTCGTAGGTAGTTCTATTTTTAGTTTTTTGAGGAACCTCTATACTATTTTCCAGAGTGGCTGCACCAGCTTGCATTCCCACACCAGTAAGGTTTTTAGGGCGGGAATAGGACAGACTGTACATGTATGTGGGACACCCCCTCACATGCGATTTTGCCAACATTCAGGACTGGATGTTGAATTAAGACCTCACCACAGCTATAGAAATACCATGGAGTTGACAACTCTGAGGAGGTTGGCGTTGCAAAATATCCTTATTTGACTTAGAATGGATTTTATATCATCAGTTCAGATACATTTGTTGACTAAAATGGCAGACACTGAGTACAAACTTTTTGTTGATACCAAAAAGAAGCACATTCAGCTGAATTTCCTCACCGCTGCTTTTAAATCACCAGAGACTCTATTGCAGAGGCTTAGACTTCTAGCTCCAATTTGAAGAAATCAGCAGTAGCAGTTTGAGAACAAAACACATAGTTATGTGACTGAACTATAATCACCCATTGGGAAACAGAGTTTCAGGCTTAAGTTGATAGAATTGTTTTCAGCACTGCATTTGTAGTATAGTAAAGATATAGAAGGCAAGATTTGATGTATAAGTACTTTATTATAATATTTGTCTTTTATAGTAAACAACAAAAACAACAACAACAACAAAAGCTATGTCAATCTTAAGGGTTTTTTTCTTCAGTTGCTTAGATTAAGGGAAACTGGGCTAATCCATCCTGGTTTGGAATGTAAGGCTTTCAAATCTAATAGAGTCAAAGTTTCTTATGAAGATCTTCAAAATTAAGTTGTATAATCTTAGGAATTATCTGTATATGCATTGAAACGGGTGTTACTGGATTTGTGGCCAGAGCTATGATACAATAAATTCATTTACAAGTTTTCTTTCTCTTCTTGAAGTAGAATTACCAGCAGCCTTCTGATTGTGGTATGAAAACACACAAAAGAAAACTGTATGTATAACATAAAACTAGACTTTAAAGGATACCGTCCGATACCACTGTTTGTACCAAAAGCATTTGTTTAATGTAGGACACTTAAGAGAGGCATGACTCTAAATCGATAGCTGTTGAAAAGAAAGGACATTTTGTACAAAATTAGCGACCTATTTTACAGTAATTATGTATTGGTGTTAGCACTGTTTGTAATTTTTTAAAAAGCAGCTTTCCTATTGTTTCTATCGTACACGACTCTTCTTTCTCTAGCAAGACCATTATAAAGAGGTTGTCCTACTCAATTTGCATTTACAATCAGACCTTCCTAGTCTGAGAATCACAGAATTACCATTCTCGGTGATACAAAACTTTGTTTAAAAAGTTTTTTTAAGTTAAAAAAAAATTTTTTTTTTGCGTGTATTTATTTTTGAGACAGAGAGAGACAGAGCACAAGCGGGGGAGGGACAGAGAGAGAGGGAGACAAAGAATCCGAAGCAGGCTTCAGGCTCTGAGCTGTCAGCACAGAGCCTGACATGGGGTTTGAGCTCACAAACCTGCGAGATCATGACCTGAGCCAAAGTCAGACTCTCAACTGACTGAGCCACCCAGGCGCCCCTAAAAAGTCAGTTTTTGTATAAGTGTTAAATTCTTATATTATTCACAAGGAGAAGTCTTATTTCATCATCTATGGTCTCCATAGATGTTGTCATCTACCAAAGACATCTTCAGAAGTTCAAAGGCCAATGGCCAAGTAGAGAGGTCTCAAAGTTTAAGATAATCCGTACATCAAAAATTTTTGCTGATTTCCACCTCAAACAAAACTTCACCAGACTCTGAAGTATATGAGTGTCAATGGCCACTTATAATTTTTTAAAATATGTTAAGTAAGTTTAGAAGCTAAGGTGGTATCTTTGAGTGCTTGGTATATAACCAGTGACATGAGATCTCAACTGGTAGGAACCCCAAAACATTTGAAATCGTGTCTCAGGCAAGAAATTTAAAAAAACATAGTTAAGGTAAGTTTTTGTTTTCCAACAGCCAGCAGCTAATTGAATAATGGTTCTACGTTTCAGCACTCTAGACACCAAGCTAGTGAAACAGAGCACCTCTCTCCCATAGTGACAAAGAACAGTTGTGGGTCTTAGCTCTCACTAGCTCTGGATCCCAACTTTCCTTAGGATCTGGAGATGGACAGCTGGTGCCACAGCACACAGGTGTGTGCTGAAAGAATTCCCGGGAAACTCATGGAAATAGGTAAATTCACAGTAAACCTGATTTAAGTTCCTGCGTGGCCAAGAAATTTACTTTTTGCCTATAGATGTTTTGAAGCCCCAGTAGGGGTCTACCTTTCAGCTTGCTCCTAACTGTTCACTTCCTTTAGTGAGTAATGATCATTATCAGCATCACCAGTAACACTTTTGGTCTTCCTCTTTGCTAGGTATTGTGCCAATAATGCTGATATGTGGTATTTATCATTTTTTGTTCTCATAGGACCCTGAGGTGGGTGTTAGCCTTATCTTCGTTCATGAGGTTGAAAAACGGTTTCGGTCGTTCCTGTTTCACACAGGGGCTATGTGGCACAGTCCAGTGTTGAACCCGGGCAGTCTGACTCCACAGCCTACTATCTTAACCGCTTTTCTACCAACCACTCCACTCAATAAAGGAAAAAGGATTCATCGTCTTTGGACATTTCACAGATTACCATTATGCCAGTGTTGTATTCCTCACCACCAACTAAGTAACCATATCGTCTTCTCTAAGAGCTCCTCTCTGTTTTATAAAATATCTTATTCTTGCTCTAGGCATAAACACTGGGGAGTGGGGGAGGGTGCTGCAGAGAAAAGGGGGCCTTCTCACCCCTGGAGAGCTGATTAATTTACAATTAGCAAAGGCTAAAAGGTCCTTTTCTGAAACTTTTGCTTGGGGGCCTAGAATTAAAACTTAGTCGCCGAATCCTGTCTCTTTTTTGAGGAAGAAGATCCATCACTGGGTCTCGCGTTCCCTCTTCACAGCTCAACTGAGACAGTCCCCTGATGTGGAGTTTTAGGGGAGCCTCTGCCGGTCATCTTTTATATAGTTTTTTTGTGCTGATTCTCAAAACTTGATCTTTTACTTTTCCAACCATATATTATAAAAATAAATATACAGAGAAGATGAAAGCATTTGAAAAAATAGGGCAGTGGACAGCCATAGACCCATCCTCACTTAGACTCAACCCCCATATACCTGCTACCTAGTTGTTAACATATTTTGGCATATTTGAATTTATAGCGACCCTTCACTACTAAATACTGTAGTGTATATCTTCTAAGAATAAGAACATTCTCTTATATAATCACATATGCTTAGCATATCTAAGAAAATTAAAAATATTACCCGAATATCATATAATATGCAGTCCACATTCAAATTCTCCCATTTGTTTCAAACGTGTTTCCTATGACTGATCTCTTCTAAACCAGTTTAAGACAACGTATATGCTGGTTGCGTCTCATTAGTGTTTTTTATTCTAGAAGAAACTTTCCCTATCCCTCCTTTGTGTGTGTGTGTGTGATGCCAGCATTTTTGAAGATACTGAGAAGTTTTTGTGTAATGTTCCACATTCTGTATGTGTTGGATTGTTGACTCTTGGAGTCATTAACCTGTTCCTCTAGCCCTTATAGTTGCTGTAAACTTAAGGTTTGAGGGTTTGAATAGGTTTTGGCAGAAATATTTCAGAGGTGATGCTTTTGTGCTTGGGGTACATGATGTCAGGTGTGTTATTCTAGTGTAAGATGAGATCTTGCCTTTGTAAAGATGTTGTGTTCTCCTTGAAATTAACAAGACATCTGTGGGATTACGCTTTGGCATCCTTAAAATACACTCTTCTACTGCATCTTTTCATCTGATGGCTTTATAATCCATTGATGATCCTTCCGTTTACCCTTCCATCTCCATTGACTGGCTTTCATTCTTCTGTAAAGAGTTTAAAATAATTATTTTTCTCCATGTGGTTATGACACCAACTTATCGTGTGCTTTTAACTGGGGGGGGGGGAATTGATTTCAATTTTAGAGTTTTTCTTTTTTTTTAACTTTTTATTTATTTATTATTATTATACTCTTTTAGAAGAGGGAAAAAGAGAGCAGGGGAGAGAGGCAGAGGGAGAGAGAGAATCTCAAGCAGGCTCCACTCTCAGTGCAGAGCCTGACACAGGGCTCGATCCCACGACCCTGGGAATATGACCTGAGCCAAGATCAAGAGTCAGATACTCAACTGACTGAGCCATCCAGGTGCCCCTAGGGTTTTTCTTTTTGACCGCTTTTACCTTTTTATAAAAAGAACACTTACAGAGTTCAACGGTTTTTTGTTTTTTTTAAATTTTTTTTCAACGTTTTTTATTTATTTTTGGGACAGAGAGAGACAGAGCATGAACGGGGGAGGGGCAGAGAGAGAGGGAGACACAGAATCGGAAACAGGCTCCAGGCTCCGAGCCATCAGCCCAGAGCCTGACGCGGGGCTCGAACTCACAGACCGCGAGATCGTGACCTGGCTGAAGTCGGACGCTTAACCCACTGCGCCACCCAGGCACCCCTATAGAGTTCAACGTTTAAAGTATATGACAAGATAGATACCCCAAAAAATTGAAAGCAAGAACTGGAACAGAAATTTGTACGCTCATGTTTAAAGTAGCGTTATTCACAGGAGCCAAAAGGTGGAAGGAACCCAAGTGCATATTGATGGATGAATGGAGACACAAAATGTGGTACATTCACACAATAGAATATTATTCAGCCTTAAAGATGAAGGAAATTCTGCCACATGCTGAATGGATGAACCTTGAGGACATTATGATAAGTGAAATAAGCCAGTCACAAAAAGATACCTACTGTATGATCCCACTTCTGCAAGGTACCTAAAGTAAAAAATTCATAGAAAGAGAAAGAATAATGGTTGCCAGGGGTTGGGGGAAGCACAGAATGAAAAGTTGTTTAACAGATGCAGTTTTAGTTCTCAAGATGAGAAGAATTTTGAAGATTGAACGCACAACAATGTGAATGTAGTTCACACTACTGAACTATACACTTAAAAATGGCTCCGATGGTACATTTCCTGTGATGTGTATTTTACCAAAATTAAAATTTATTAAATTAAGAATAAAAGTATACAGACTCAAGGGGCACCTAGGTGGCTCAGTTGGTTATGCATTGGACTTTGGCTCAGGTCACGATCTCATGGTTTGTGAGTTCGAGCCCGCATCGGACTCTGCACTGACAGCTCAGAGCCTGGAGCCTGCTTCAGAGTCTGTGTCTCCCTCTCTCTCTGCCCCTCCCCCACTCATGTTCTGTCTCTCTCTCTCTCTCTCTCTCAAATATAAACATTAAAAAATTTTTTTAAAAGTACACAGACTCAGAATGCCTTTACTAGTGAATTCTACAAAACATTTAAAGAATTAAGGCCCATCCTTATCAAATTCTTCCAAAACATTGAAGTGGAAGGAAACACAGCCAAACCCAATTTATAAGGCCAGCATTACCCTTATACCAAAGCCAGATGAGGACACTACAAGAGAAGAAAATTACAGGACAATATCCCTGATAAATGAACATAGATGCAAATACCCTCAACAAATACTAGCAAACTAAATTCAACAATATGTTAAAGGATCATACACTATGACCAGGTGGGATTTTTTCCCTGGGATGTAAAGATTATCCAACATTAAGGAAATCAATAAATGTGAATTACTACATTAACAGAATGAAGGATAAAAATTATATGATCGCCTCAACAGATGAAGAAAAAAAAATTGACAAAATTCAGCATTTGTTCAAACTCTCAACAGGGGCGCCTGAGTGGCTCAGTTGGTTAAATGTCTGACTCTTGGTTTTGGCTTAGATCATGGTCTCAAGTTTTTGAGTTCAAGCCACATATCAGGCTCTGTACTGACAGTGCGGAGCCTGCGTGGGATTCCCTCTCCCTCTCTCTCTCTCTGCCCCTCCACTGCTCATGCTCTTTATCTCTCTAAAGAAAGAAACTTAAAAAACAAAAAAGCTCTCAGCAAATTAGGTATAGAAGGAATGTATCTCAACATATAAAGGCCACATATGATCAATCCACACCTGACAACATACTCAATGATGAAAAGCTGAAAGCTTTTTCTCTAAGATCAGGAACAATACGAGGATGTCCACCCTTGCCAATTCTATTCAATGTAGTGCTGAAGTTCTAGCCAGAGGCATCAGTCAAGAAACGAAAATAAATGACATTCAAAGCAGAAAAGGAAAAGTAGAAATGTCTCTGTTCACAGCTGACATGGAATAATATACAGAATAGCCTAAAATACCAGCAAAAAAAACCTGCTAGAAATGATAAAGACAGCAAAAGCAACTATATAAAAATCAATTCTATTTCTATACAGTAACCATGCACCATTTGCAAAAGAAAGAAAACAATCCCGTTTAAAATAGCATCAAAAAGAGTGAAATACTCAGGAATAAATTTAACCAAGGAGGTAAAAGATGCTCAGCCTGAAAACTATAAAACACTGATGAAGTGAAGAAGAAACAAATAAATGGAAAGATACCCCATGCTCATGGCTTGAAAGAATTAATAGTGTTCATACTGCCCAAAGCTATCTACAGATTCAGTGCAATCTCTGTAAAAATTCAAATGGTATTTTTCACAGAAATAGAAAAAAATCCTTTTTTTTTTCATTGTCAAGTCGGCTAACATACAGTGTAGTCTTGGCTTCAGGAGTAGATTCCCATGATTGATCACTTAACATACAACACCCAGTGCTCATCCCAACACTTGTCCTCCTCAGTACCCATCATCCATTTTCTCCACCCCACCAACTCCCAACCTCCCACCCCCATCAACCCTCAGTTTGTGCTCGGTATTGAAGAGTCTCTTATGGTTTGCCTCCATCTCTGTTAAACAATCCTATTTTCGTAAGGAGATTATATGGAATCCCAAATTAAAAAAAAAAAAAAAAAAAGACCCTAAATAGCCAAAACAATCTTGAGCAAGAGGAACAAAACTAGAGACATCACACCTCCTGATTTCAAACTATATTACAAAGCTATAGCAATGAAAGCAGGAAGATGTTGGCATAAAAATAAACGTTAGATAAATGGGACAAAATAGAGAGCCCAGAAATAAATCTGCACGTATATGGTCAATTAATTTTTGACGAGGGCACCAAGATTGCAAAATGGGGAAAGGATAATGTTTTCAATGAATGGTGATGGGGAAACTGTGTAACCACACACAGAAGAATGAAATGGAGCCCTATCTTACACCTTAAAGAAAAATCAACTCAGAATGGATTGAATGCTTAAATGTGAGCATTAAATAAAACTCCTCAAAGAACACATAGAGGGAAAGCTCCTTGACATTGGCATTGGCAACGAATGATTTTTTGGGGTATGACACCAAAAGCACAAACAACAAAAGCAAAAATAAACAAAACTTAAAATTAGACAAAAATACACATCAAACTAAAATGCCACAGCAAAGAAAACAATCAGCAAATTAAAAGGCAACCTGTAGAATGAGAGAAAATACTTGCAAACCATGTATCTGATAAGAGGTTAATAATCAAAATATATAAAGTACTCCTACAACGGAACGACAACAACAACAAAAAAACTTCATCAAAATACATTTTAAAAAGGGAAAAGGACTTGAATAGGCATTTCTCCAAAGAAAACATACCTGTGACCAATAGGTATGTGAAAAGGTGCTCAACATCATTAATCATCAGGGAAATGCAAATTAAAACCACGAGATAATATCTCACACCTGTAAGGGTGGTCGTTATTATAAAAGCAAAAGAGAACAAGACGTTTGTAAGGACGTGGGAAAAAGGGAACCCTGGTCTGTTGGTGGGAATGTACAGCGATACAGCATTTATGGACGATAGTGTGGAGGATCCTAAAATTTAAAAATAGGGCTATCATATGACCCAGCAATCACACTTTTGTGTATACATGCAAAAGAATTGAAAGCAGGGTCTTAAGGAGAAATCCACCCTCCCATGTTCACTGCGACATTATTCACAATGCCAAGATATGGAAACAACCTAAATGTTCATCAACAGATGAATGGATAAAGAAAATGTAGTGTAGGGGTGCCTGGGTGGTTCAGGGAGTTAAGCTTCCAACTCTTGATTTTGGCTCAGGCCATGGATCACCATTGTGAGATCAAGCCTGGAGTAGAGCTCCATGCTAGGCATAGAGCCTATTTAGGATACTCCCCCTCTGCCTCTGCCCCTCCATTGCGCGTGCGCGCTCTCTCTCTCTCTTTCGCTCTCTCTCTCTCTTTCTCTCAGACAAAAATGTAGTATATACATACAATGGAAAATTATTCTGCCTTTAAAAAGGAAAGAAATCCTGCCATTTGCAACAACACAATGGATCTGAAGGACATTGCTCTGAATAAAGTAAACCAGACTTGGAAAGACAAGTACTGAATCATTGCATTTATATGTAGAACCTAAAATAGTCCAATACATAGAAGCAGAGAGTAGAATGGTTATCAGGGGTTAGGGGGAATAGAAAGCAGGGAGACAATGATCAAAGGGTACAAAGTTTCAGTTACGAAAGATACCAAGCCTAGAAGAAATACCATGGGAGTGTGTATGCTAGCGAATGGGTCGTCTGGGAAAGCATGCCTGACTCGTGGTTATGATTTAACAATGGGGCATAGAGACACGTCCCAGCCACAGGTTCCCAACAGAATTGTTTACAAAGGCTGAGCATTTACCTGAGGCCATGAGATAATCAACATTCAAGGCATGGCAATTCATGTTTTGGAGGGTTTTGAGGAAAATAGATTACATAGGTCTGGTTGTACCTTGGAGGACCAGTCCAGAACAGAAAGGATTTTGAAGATAGAGAAATCTGTGAATATTGGCACTGAGCAAAAGTTTCTTTACCAAGATTCATTAGAGAAGAGTCCATTTTACCAGTTTCTAGTATGTGGCTTATATTCTAAAAACTAATTGTAGACCATTTTTGTAACTTCTCTACGTGAGTTTTCAAGTTTTGTATGGGATAACTTTTTTAAATGCCTTTGGAAATAGAAATTAGGAGGCTGGCACATGTTCTTCAAGAGAATAAGCAATTGACCTTTATCCCATTTAACCAAATAACATATAAGGTAAATATAAAAACATAAAACTGAGGCATGTGTAAGGAGGCAACGCTGAGGCTGGTGCAAGTCATCAGCTGCTCAGACTTCTAAGCTGTTGGGCTCCTTTGGTTTCCTTCTTTAAATCTGTCTTTTCTAGAAAACAGTGAGACCCACGCCGACTATCACATAGCAGAGACCTTTCGGTAGACCTAGGAGGTTTAATTTCTCTGTTAAACTTAGATAAATATAAGGAGATTAAAGGCCTCTTCAAATGTTAGGCAGAGCCATTGTCCAGAATGGAACGTACTTGCCATGATAGGCTGCCTTTTTCCTTTGGAGCTGTCCCAATCATAGTATATGAAAAGCAATAAGAAAGACTCTGACACCTGCACTCAAGGAGGCTGGGAACACAGAGGAACCAAGAGCTTTTCATAGTTATTGAAACTAAACAACTAAGTGTGTCAGACGAAGTCATAATACATGCTGCCTCCCTCCCCACCATAAAATCCGTTTTTCTGGCTTTTGATTCAAGCGCACACAAGTCTGCAGAGTAAGAAAAAAGGAGAAAGTGAAGAAGGAAGCTCGTACGGCAATTTTGTCCAAAATTGCTCTGTTTATATTCCGTGCTTACTAGGTTTGGTGCTAAGAAAGAGTTTTCCAACAGTCAGTCTGTGTCCTAAACTAGGCCGGAGCACTTCATTTTGGCCCTTGGGAGATTAACCGGCCACTTGAATGCTGATTTAGTGCTTAAAGAACTAAAGACTTTAAAAGTCATGGGGCTGTAGCTTGCAGAGTTTTGAAAATAAATCTTTCAGGCTGCCACGCCGGGCAATGCAGCTGCATATATTTTTAAAGGGCCAAGGTTTGTATTCATCTCAAACAGTTTCTGTGAATTCCCAAGTAAGAGAATGTCGTCAAATTATAGTATACGTTCCTCCTGCAAACTTTCACCCCCAAAGAAACTAATCCGAGGACATTTTTAAGCCTATTAGTTAATGTGAATGCATATGCTTCGTGTCTCATTGACACAGTGGACACAAGTAACATAGTTTGTTATGGGGCAAAAAATATGATTGACGAATGACATTAAAGGAAATGTCTGTTCAGGAGGATGAAGTTAAAGATCACTCTCCTTTCACCCCAGAAAAATTTCTGTTCTAGTCTTTGCTGGCGGTAAGGGGAAACCCAGTTAAAATCTCATTAAAGAACCATCCCAACATCACAAGGGCTTAAAAGAAAGACTTAACATATTAATTTGCAGAACAAAGCCCGCCCAGGCCTACAATCTATTAGCACACTTGGCAGTGTGGGGCTTTAACACCCAGTTATTACTACAACCTCGGGAAGCCCGGGCCTTCCCCCATCCTCACCCCGCCCCCAACCCCTTTGCACCTGGACCCTGGTTTGTGTGTGTGTGTTATGAAGAGGGTTATTTTGCCATGGAGAGAGGAGGACTTTCATGACTTCAAACATGGACATTAGATCAAGTTTTTATCTTCTCCCATAATCCTGTCTTTGATGTCACCAGACTGAAACCTCTCAGAATAGAAAGGGGGCGATGTGAAAAGAGGCCTAGTTAATTTATATGTTTAAGTGCTGCTGCCCTAATTCGCAGGGTAGCGTTTTCATTGTCTTCTGCTTTGCATCCTAAAGGCAGGCTTACACCAGGCAATTATGAATGGCCCTTCTGAACAAATAATTGAAATTCACAAGTTGCGGGGTAGGGTGAAACAATGTCTGGGTTGGAGGTGTGAGGTCATACATATTCCCTCGGGCATTATTCAAGTTACAGACATTCTCCTCCCAGGATGAGTATTTGTCTTACATTAGCTGTATTGGTGACTAATCAGGTAAACTATGTGTACTAAGGATTAAATAATCGTGGGGAGTCACTCCTTACAAGGCAATCAGGGACCTGGGGCTTTGCCCTGTGGAAACAGCAGATTCTCCAGGAAACGTGGGGCTCCAACATGGCTGTCCAGTTTCAAAAATGGAACTAAATATAAAATGGATCCGAGTTCTGGAAAACAAAGTCTTGGGGTTAAGAAAAATGGTGACCTGTGGAAATTCTGAGTTCTACCATCCAAACACTGTATCTTTTCTACACAGCCAGGCTAGTGTCTACAAAGGAAGCTTGGTGTGAATGTTCAAAGATGAGCGTATTTGCACATGTGCAATTTATACTCACCCTCAGATCATTAATTAGAAATTAATTACTCCAAGCCAAATTCTGCCCTCATGCTTATGTCCAAATGGCCTAATATACTGGCATGTTCTCCAAGGGAAAGAGTGTTGCTGGCTAGTAAAACAGAATAGGATTTTGCATTATCATGAGTATTTGTTCTGCAGTTTAATTCAGTATAAGGCAGCACAAATAAAATGGGTCCTGTTCACTGAACTTTTAAAAGAATCTCTTAATAAAGTAAAGGGACTCTCACTTCTGAGTCTGTCTTACTACTCAGGGCTCCGAATTAATGGCCCCTATCACATCCTAGTGAAAAAGCCACTGAATCTCAACAGGACTGTTGTAATAAAAACAAACAAACAAACAACGCTAATGAGGAATCTTGCCTTTCTTCCTTGTTTCTTAGTACCTATGGGCTACTGTGTGGAGTGCAAATAAAAAATATGCAAATTGAAGAGTGTGTAATGGCAGTATTTACTGCTGAAAATGGTAAATCATTTGGCGAATGAATGGTGACTTTTCTGGAAGATTCTAAACTCCACCAACTACACCTGTATGAAAGACTCTCTAACCTTTTCTACCACATACAAGGAAGTTTGTTGTGTTCTCCCAACAAGATTTCCTGAAGTTAAAATTTAGAGCAACGAAAGGGACTGTCTCCTCTACCTAAAAACTGAATTAATACTGTGATCTTCTTGTATGAAATTCTGTTTTCTCTTCTTTGTTCCAGAAAGCGTTTGAATTGCCAAGGAACTCTCAGAATAGAATGAAAGGGTTGGACTTGTAGAAATTTATAGACATCTATATCGATGTATGCAATACAGGTAAGCAAAACTAAACAAATGCAGATCTAGAAATTCATGCGATGTTGTTTGTAATCATAAATTATAAATTTGTCCGTGCCTCTTAATAAGGACTTAAATAAATATGGTACTTCTGTGAAATGGATGGGACCATTAAAAAGAATGAGTTTAGGGGTTCCTGGGTGGCTCGGTTAAGCATCCGACTTTGGCTCGGGTCATCATCTCATGGTCCGTGAGTCTGAGCCCCGCGACGGGTGCTGTGCTGACAGCTCAGAGCCTGGAGCCTACTTCAGATTCTGTCTCTCTCTCTCTGCCCCTCCCCTGCTTGCTTGTTCTCTCTCTCTCTCTCCTCAAAAATAAATAAACATTAAAAAAAATTTTTTTAAATAATGAGTTTAGCTTCAGAGATGGTTTATGGAATTTAAACCCCTGAACATTGAAAATGTTATGGTGTTCCCGTAATGCGTAGTTCCAATGTAAAATAAATTTAAACCATGAAACTCAAAACTCCTTTCGTGCTAAATCAAAAGAGCTTCTTTCTAGATTTTTTTAGATTGTGAGAGTATCTTGCAACACATTTTGTATAAATTTATCAAAGTTGGTTCTTTCCTTACTTCCTCCCTCCCTCCTCCTTTCCTTTTTTCCTTTTTCCTTTCCTTCCTTTTTTCCCCTTTCCTTCCTTTCTTTTATCTGCATCTGCTTTGCCAGTGTCCCACACAGGTGTCTATGAAGAAATGCAGCATTCGATAGATCTATATACATGTGTAGAAATTATGTGAGAGATGTGTTGTTGAGTTAAAAAAAAGAGATAGGGTATCCTATATAGTGTGGTAATACTTATCAAAAAAATGTCAGTTGTGAATGCCTAGAAACATTTATGGACGTACCTGTAAGCGGCTGGTAATGGTAACACTAAGAAATGGGATAGGATTGTGGGGAACATGGGAGAGATGGGTATTCTTATTTTTCACTTAACCCTTTCATACTATTTTAAGATGTATTTTATCATTAGGAGTTTTTTTTAATATTTTGAAGAAAACTTAAAAGGTGAGGAAACTGGGAGTATAAAATTTTAAAAATCCCGTTGGTGTGGATATAGCCGCCTCGATGAAGCCCCTAGACTTGAGGCTTTCTAGCAGCCGACGCTCAAACACCTGAATGTGAACGAAAATCGCAATGTGAATTCTTCCAATTCCAGCAAGTGGAATGGATCTACTCTGAAACGACAGAGTTTCCATTTTTCCTACCATTTGGGTTTGGTTGCTTGAGACAAAGACTTTAATGATCCTCAGTTTTTCTGAGTCAATAGAGAAAACAAGTATTGGAAAACCAAAAGCAAAGCAGGATGGAACAGTGGTCAAGAGCAAGGCTGCGTCAGAGAGCCTGCGTTTGAATCTTGCCCTCAATACTTACTAACTTTGTGACCTTGGGCAAGTTACTTAATCTCTCTGTTCCTCAGTGCCCTCCTCTGCATAATGGAAATAAGAGTTCTCATCTCAAAGCTTTACTGGGAACATTAAATAAGACTATGTACTATGATTGGCACCATTGCTGTGCACATAATAAGCACTTAATAATTACTGGCTACGATTACAGATTTTTTTAATCTTATTATTTATTTATTCATTCATTTATTGAGAGACTGCAAGTGCATGCCTCATGTGCATCTAAGTGGGGGAGGGGCAAAGGGAGAGGGAGAGAGAGAATCTTAAACACCTCCATGCCCAACACGGAGCCCAAGGCAGGGCTCATCTCATGGCCATGAGATCATGACCTGAGCCGAAATCAAGAGTCAGACGTTTAACTGATTGAGCCACCCAGGTGCCCCAAGATTTTTTTATCTGAATATGTTCTAGGAGTGACATCCTCACATAGAGAATCTGATTGAATCCACAGAGCAAGAGACAAGAGGTTCCGAAACCTGAGTGACAGTCCATGGGACTGGCCATGGATCATTGTAGCACATATTTTATTCTTTGGTTTTCCACAGATCTGAATGTATTTATCAAACAAGTTGACTTAGTACCCAGTACCTTCCATGACTGAGACCCCATCCTCTTGTAGAAATTTCAGATGGATGGGCTCAGCACAGGGGACCACCTCAGGGGAGGATGGGTCGGCCATATAGCATGAGACCTTACAGCTAGCGTCATCCGTAAGTGAATTTACAAGACCCAGACTCCGAAACTTGATCAGTGTTTTATGGGGGGAGTTCACTTTGTTTGCACTCCAAAGCCTGATATATAAAACCAAACCATGGGAAATATACCTGTGATATAGACGAGGTAACTCATGTTGCATGACTAGAGTGGGCTCCATGTGAATGATCTACATGGGAAACCAAATTAGATGGTTGGTTGATGGTTGTGGACTCAGACCTGGGGGAGCTGTGTGTACAAATGTGGTGCATTTTTACAGATCTCTTCCAAAGATCCATTCTTGCCCAAATGGCTGAGGAAAAGCCAGGGGCTGAGATTCCCTCTAGGACTGAAGTTAGATAGATGGGCTCCTTTTCTTTAGCTGATATAACTGTCAGCCCTTCCCAGACTGACATTTCTTTCCTTCAATATATTAATACGGTGCCTTCTGTAAGGTCTGGGCAAGCACGATCTCTTTCGGGGAAACTCCTAAAGGAGGAGTACTCTGAGTACTCATCATATAAACCATTTTATAGCTTAGTTCTCAGATGATAGATTTTTTTTTTCTTTTTTGGGGATTAAAGCCTATAGAGCTGTGCTTCTCAAACTATCTATAGTGAAAAACTATAGATTTTTGTATAGTCCCCACCCCCACCCCAGTGCACTGTGGACTGATATTTTTGTTCAATACAATAAAAGTGTCACAGTTATGTCACTCTGCTATAAACATTTCTAGACCATCTCTGTCACTTTTTGTACTTCCCTTTTGGGACTGGTAACAGTTCAAGGGCCACTGCCAGTCCACAAACCAGGCTTTGAGGAGCACCACACCCAAATTACATATTTGGTTGAATTTTACAGTATTTTTTAAAATAAACACTGATTTCCTAAACATATGTTTCTCCTTATTTCCTGAGCATACAGTAGGCTGTTCCCCCTTCTCCTTTAATTAAGAGTCTCTTTCTTCTTTTTTTTTATCCTCACTTCTAGAAGTCCTGGTAGGTTTCTGAGGGTCTACTCAAGTGATAACTCAGCTGGACAGTCTTTCCTCCTCCTCAGACCAAAGTTGCACTTGGTGTCTCCCAGATTACATGACAGGGTCTTAGCTGACACATCCCAGAAGCAGACTCTGAGTCAAGGATTCATGTACAAAGAAAGATGATTTCAGGAAACAATGGTAGAGGGGAACACAGCCAATGACGTGTTTATTATTTAGAATGAATATAAATTTAAGCAGGGTTCACATATGTGATTTTATTACCAGATGTCAAGTGAGTAGGGTATCAGCCTTCACACTTCAGAAGGAGTCAGTAAATAGATTAATTCTTAATATTTTCTTTAATTGAGAGACGTTGGCTTTCTTGCAGTTGAACCCAAGCACACCATTAAACTGACTGCATATCCCTGGACGGATAAGCTCTCTGTGAGAGTGGCGTCCTCTCAGGTGCAGGTAGTAAGTCACTGTTCTAGGCGGAACAGTGCTTCTCAAACTTTAGTGTGTGCACATATCACCCTAGCATCTTGTAAAAATGCAGATTCTGATTCAGTATATCACAGGTAGGGTCCTGGATTCTTGTTAACACAACTGGTAGCTACAAATCAGTCATGGAGGAAATATTTACACCATAGAAATAGGCAAATGCTACAGAACAGGGTTTGTATTTTTTAGAGAGCCAGTACGTCAACATTTGCTTGCTTCCAACCCTCAATACTACCCTGCCCTGTCAGGCACATACCTAGACTGCTGTGAATATCCTTTGGTCCTAAGTGGGGTGTGGGTTAGGGAGGACTACAGAACATAAGAACACAAAAATCTCTAACCAGAAATCACCATGGAAATACAGGGCTAGGTGGTGGCTTTTGTTGTTGTTGTTGTTGTTATTACTATTAGTTTGTTGTTCAGAATTTTTACTATGAAAATATTTCAACAAAGCAAAACTGTCTGTTATACTATTATCCATAAAAGTGGAAAGCCTGAAATATTATGTAGCCATTAAAAAAGTATTACTAAGCCAATAGAAATGTAAAATACATATAGATTATGGCAAGCAGAAAAAAAGCAGGATACAAACAGGGAATTTGTTTTTTGACAATGGGTTAATTTCACCTACGTAGAAGAATGCATGCATATGACAAAAGGAAGGAAATGTATACAAACAAAAAAGTTATGTTATAGTGCTAGCATTAGGAATTTTGAAAATTTTTCTGAATATTGTTGTCTTTGCAAATAAAACATAACAAAGCATCACAGTAAGTCTCACTATGTGTTTTTCCATCTTAAAAAAAAAAAGTACAACTAAAAGTAAGAGCAACCAAACAAAGTCAGGAGAAATAGTAATAATAGTTAACATTTATTAAGTGTTATATGTGAAGGGCACTATTGTATGTTCTTTAGAAGAGTTAGCTCATTTTGGGGCACCTGGGTGGCTCAGTCAGTGAAGCTCCCGACTTTGGCTCAGGTCATGATCTTATGGTCTGTGAGTTCAAGCCCCACGTCGGGCTCTGTGCTGACAGCTCAGAGCCTGGAGCCTGCTTCAGATCCTGTGTCTCCCTCTCTCTCTGCCTCTCTCTCTGGGTTTGTGCTCTGTCTCTCTCTGTCTCTGAAAAATAAACGAGCATTAAAGAAATTTTTTAAAAACAAAGAATTAGCTCATTTAATCCTCACAACTACTGACATTTTTCTGATGAGGAAACTGAGGCATGTGGAGGTTTTGTAATTTTCCCAAAGATAGGCAGCCGATAAACCACACAGTTGGGTTTCACATCGAAGTCTTCTTTATACTGATACCTTCTTGACCTTTGTAAAATGGGTTTTACAAAATTCTTTAAGGACCAATAATCCTGTCTGGGGCAAGAAAGATTCGGCTGTAATTGTTCATTTGTTTTTTTTAAAGACAGCCACTTTGACCTATAAATGAAAAATATACTTTTTTTTAGAAGTGAATTTTTTGTAAGCTTATTTATTTTTGAGAGAGAGAGTGAGGGAGAGAGACAGGCAGGTAGAGAATCCCAAGCAGGCTCCGGGACCACAGTGCAGAGCCTGACATGGGGCTCGAACTCACGAACCGTGAGATCATGACCTGGGCTGAAACCAAGAGTCGGACGCTCAACCAACTGAGTGACCCAGGCGTCCTGAAAAATATATATCTAAAGGCAATTTGTAGGAGACGTGACGGCAACTGTCC
This sequence comes from Acinonyx jubatus, assembly GCF_027475565.1. NCBI lineage: Eukaryota > Metazoa > Chordata > Mammalia > Carnivora > Felidae > Acinonyx > Acinonyx jubatus. Next base: position 74,638,953 of record NC_069391.1, on the reverse strand, counting down.
CGAAGTAATCAGATCTGTGCTGACTGAGGTGAGAAGAGGCTTCTTGTTCCTCTAGGCAGAGGTGAGCTGCAACCCGGCTCTAGCTTGTCCCCTAGATCTCTCCACTTCATGTTCCTCTAATAGCAAAAAGATATTGCGTGGTTTAAATTTAGGATGTTGGAAAACATCTGATCTCTTTTTCCTCCCGTTCATCATCAACCAGTGTGGATAAATAGTATGCAGTTCATCCTATTGTGTTCATTTGTCTGGGAGAGGAATGTATGATGGTTAGTCATTCAACAGACATTTTTTAAGATCCCAAAGTGTCGAGATTCTTAGAAAATGCATGATGTAAGTATAGTATATACAAATATAAAATATAATCCTTCTCATCTACAGCCATACAAGGAATTGTATTCAGTGAAATGCTATTAATTTTACCAGCACAGAGTACCAACTGTCCTATTAAATATAACAGATAAAATTCCTACCCTTGTTTCTTTAAAAAATGTAGTGTAGTGAAAAGTAATGCCAGATGGATAAATAAGTGACTTTGTGCTAACATATTATGAAATGAATTAGAAAATATTGTGGTTGCATTAGTTTCATTTTAAGGTCGAGGCACATTTTCCCTTAGAAAGAGTCAATATGTGATTTTACAAATAACACAGAATTGGGGACTAGATACAATCGGAACCATCAACCCCTTATTGAAATAATATTATTTCAATAAGATTGCACTCAAGCATCACAGAATAGATTTTGCAATTATCTGGTTGCCTTTCACTGTCAGTTGAACAAGAAATTCAGACTGAAGGTCTTCCATTTCAAAACAAAGTTTAACTGAATTCAAGTTGGTTTTTGCAAACAAGCATTTTTCATTTTAAAAATTGTTAAACAGAATTGACCGTCTTGGTAAATTTCTAGCTCCAAAACGCAAATAAATTGTCCTCTAGGTGCTCCTTGTGTATTGTTACAAAACCTACATCCTTTTCACCTCTTTTATAGTCCCTTTTATGGCTATTAATTTTTAATTCTGGAGACATAGTCACTGTGTTTCTGGTTCTCTGGTGGGAGATAAATGTGATTTAGATCCTGTTTTATGTATACTTGGGGTTGATGGTTCTGATTGTATCTAGTCCTCAAGAGAAAAATTGCTGGTTTCCACAACCCCTTCCTGGCTGGTCATAAAACAAATATTAAATAATGGCAATAAGCTACGAACCTCCTATAGTGCTCCAATTTTCAATTAAATGATTGCCGATGAAGTATGGCTGACGGAAAAACAGATCATGTAGAGAATTCACATGATGTACCCAATGTATAGACAATACATATTGCTTGGACCCTTGAGACGTACTAGTGCAGGTACAGAATGTCAACTGTTATTTCTTGAGCCCTGCTTTTGTAACTTACAGCCGTCTGGCATGTTGGGAGCACAGACACTACCCAAGTCGTGTTTTCTCCAAACCGGATTGCAGATTCCCAAACACAACTGGTTTAGGCACCTAAACGAACACTATAAATCTGTTACATTTAATATTTTGTGTACCCGCCGCCCCCCCCCCCCAACAGCCATTTAATGAGAGGTTTGTGGAAGGCTAAATGCTTTTAAACCGTTCAGCTCTTCAATTATTTTTAGCAAAGAATCTGCTAGAAGACTTTAAAAGCACAAGTATTCATGATATTCTGGAGCTCATCTAAGTATACTCTAATTTAATAACTGATTCTGTGTACGGAAAACTATCTGTTTATAATCAGACAGATTATAAACAAACTGTTTATAATAACAATGCTGTTATTGTCAGTCTTCCACAGATCCTTCCACGACGTCAGCTAAAATGTATAGGGTAGGTCCCAAAGTGGTGCAAAGAAAGATGTTTAAGTGGGTATTAGGATCAAATTGTGTGTGTACATATGCATGACCTTCTGTAGCTCCCCCGCCCAGTCCCCCCCACCCCCACCCCTACCCCCACCACAAACACACATTAAGTCAAATAGGGATACTTTCTTTCCCATATACCTTTGAAAGACCTTTTTAGGAAACTACTGGGTATGGCCCTCTTCTCAAATTCTTACAATGTATTCCTCCTCCCAAAATTATGTTACATTTTTTTTCTTTGTAGCAGTAAAAATATTCATGAGCCTAATTTAAAGCTAAATGGTACCACTTAACTAGGGATCTCTTTACAGATTGCTGCAATGCTGAGCACTCCTTTAGCTGATCCCAAAGACATACTTAGTCTTTATCTTTACAACATTAACCAAACGATGAACATTCACAAGAGGGAGGGGCCTTTCAGATAGATGCAAATAAGTGATTTGCAAAGAATCATCAAAAATAGATTGCTTCAGAGCCGTGCGGCATTAAATGAATGTGGGATTCGGTTATGGGAAACGGGGGAACCTGCTTTGAGTGCTTATATATCATCTTTTACCAAGGAAGGAAGGAAGGAAGGAAGGAAGGAAGGAAGGAAGGAAGGAAGGAAGGAAAGAAGGGAGACAATTTTATGATGAGAGAAAAGAGAACTGGATTGGAGTTTGGGGGGCGGTGTCTAAGAATTGGTCCTGGCAACTTTTATACCATTTACTAGCTGAGTCACCTGAGGAAAGTCAGTCCAGTTTCCTGAATACGAATATGCTTTACTGAAAACAGTAATGATAACACGCACCTTCCAGCAAATGAAATGGGAGTTACATATAAAAGCTTTAGAAACTGCATACCCACATAGGTCAATTCAGTGTGTTAATTCAACTTCTGTTTCTCTTACATCCCCTGGGTGAGAAGTGAAAAGCCTCGTTTTCTCACGTTAGTTGAATTGTATTTGTGATATGAGGGTTTTAAAACATGTTCTAAAGAGTCGCTGGCTTTAGATATTAGTCAGAACTCATAGACCAATGTTCTTCCAATTTCAGTATTTATACAAATTTCCGGAGATCGTGTTAAAATGTGGGTCTGGGTGAGGCCTGGGCTTCTGCTTGTCTAACCAGCTCACAGGGAGGACCGGAGCTTGCCGACCAGGTTTGGTTCTTGATAGCATCAGGGGCTGCTTCAACACTCCCGTGCACTGAGCACACATTACTTATTGGATCAGAGCGCAGAGTTGTAAGTGCTGCTGCTGATGTCACTTGGGTTTTTTCCATGGTGATAAATACATCCTCTGGGAATGATTGCCGCCAACAAAGAGGACTGTGAACAGAATGACGGGGTGAGGCAAGCAAGCGGGAGAGTGGTCTGTGGAAGAATCTGCTGCTTCTCCCCCTTCTCCTGGCTGTCACTCATGATGAATGGCTCTGTGCAGAAAGGTTGGACTCAAGTGCAGTGGTGATTTCCAATTAAACTCTGCATGCGTCCTTTGCCATGCCCTTCATTAGCATACTGTCCATAAGATGTACCATAATTATGGTCCATGATACATACCGTATCAAGGTGGAGACAAACCTTTATTCTGGTGGCTTGTTCCAAACCTGAGAGTCGGCCTTTCTTATCCGGGGACTTCATTTGCTGTGTTAAAGCATAAGCTTTGGCTTTGCAATATCAAGATGAAGCAATATTAAGAAATATGGATGCCAAATGAGAATGAAAAGCACAAAGACAAGCCAGTCTTCACTGAAGTCACTAATACACCACTGTCTCTATCATTTTATCGATTCACTCATCCAGCAAATATTTATTGAGTCCCGACAACATGCTAGATGTTGTCCTGGGACCTAGACTAGAGCAGTGAACAAAATGAACTCCCTGTCCTGATAGAGCTTACAGTTTGGATACACAACTAAATACAGAACATGTCGGGTAGGGATAACTGAAAAGATACAGTAAGGAAGAAAGGGAAAGATGTGGGAGTTCTATTTTATATGGGGGGCTGGGAACAGGGGTGGTAGGGGGCAGAGAGGGCCTAAAGGAAGGGAAAACAAGCTACATGGATATAAAGCTAAAGAGATAATTAGGCAGAGAGAAAGGAAGGATCAAGAACTCTAAGATTTCCGCCTTGAGCAACTGCAAGAATCAGGTTGCCAGTTTAACGAGGACCTTATGTAAGTAAAAATAAACCAAGTATTAAAATATTCTGAGCACCGTTCTTGTAAATTCAATTTTAAATTGAGTTTTAAACTGATAGGGAAAAGAGGAGAAGAAGAAAATGGGCATTGTTGTCTCTGAAAATCCGATAATAAGCAGTCCTCTTTAAGATATATGTCAATGATGTTTCTAAGAACTAGAGAATAATGTTTCATTTAAACTATCTTTTACATAAATGGTAATTATTATTTTCAATACACAGTCTTCTTTTTTAAACATGTATCTAATTTGCATGCACATATTCCTATAATACCTACATTTATTTTTTTTTAATTTTTTTTAATATGAAATTTATTGTCAAATTGGTTTCCATACAACACCCAGTGCTCATCCCAACAGGTGCCCTCCTCAATACCCATCACCCACCCTCTCCGCCCTCCCACCCCCCATCAACCCTCAGTTTGTTCTCAGTTTTTAAGAGTCTCTTATGGTTTGGCTCTCTCCCTCTCCAACCTTTTTTTTCTTCCCCTCCCCCATGGTCTTCTGTTAAGTTTCTCAGGATCCACATAAGAGTGAAAACATATGGTATCTGTCTTTCTCTGTGTGACTTATTTCACTTAGCATAACACTCTCCAGTTCCATCCACGTTGCTACAAAAGGCCAGATTTCATTCTTTCTCATTGCCATGTAGTATTCCATTGTATATATAAACCACATCTTCTTTATCCATTTGTCAGTTGATGGACATTTAGGCTCTTTCCATAATTTGGCTATTGTTGAAAGTGCTGCTATAAACATTGGGGTACATGTGCCCCTATGCATCAGCACTCCTGTATCCCTTGGGTAAATTCCTAGCAGTGCTATTGCTGGGTCATAGGGTAGCTCTATTTATGATAAAAAACTGATACTATGTATTTATTTTAGAAGATTTGTTAATATATCATTAGGTCAAATCAATACATCAAAAAGTCAAAAAGAAACATCTTATCTGTAGATGTAGAAAAAGCTTCTGATAAAATTCAACACTAGGGAGCTTCTGTTTCCAGGAATACAGAGCAAAGTATACTTTTCCCCATTCCTCTCACTAAATAGAACTAAAAACCCTGGATGTTATGTATTAAACAAATATACAAAAACTCTGAAAGGTAAAGAGAAGAAGGCAGAATGGCTAGGGAGCTTGGGACCCAAAGGATGGCACAGTGGTGAACCCCCCAGGTTTTCTTTTTACCTAATACATCCCAGACTTAGAGCGGAAGAAATGAGAAACACCAGTGAGCACAGATGAAAAAAAGTGCCGTGAAGCCTGCTCTCTCTCATCAAAGGACCACGAAAGGGGTTGCCTTGAAAGATGCAAAATCTTGGCCAATAACCACCTACCTCAACCAAGCACCACAGAGAAGACTCACCTGTCCCTATGCCCACCAGCAAAGACTGAGTGGGAGGCTTGGACTTCCACCTTTGTGGGGCTACAACAGGCATCTCACTAACTCGCCACGATGGAATCAGAAAAGGCCAAATAGGGAGCTGAGGCTTTCATCCCCACTGCTGGGAACTAGCCTTCCCCACACCTCTGCTGTGTCACTGGAGACCAAGTGGGCAACATGGACTTCCACCCCAACGTGGCAGTTATGTAGAGCTTCTTCTCTCCCAGATGGCGTAACATCAGAGGATGCTAGTGAAGGGTCAAGACTTTTCCCACCACCCAGCGGTAATTGGGCCACCTCCCTGGTGGTGGCAGTGAGGACCACAGAAGGGCCAGAACTCCCATCTCCTGCGGACAGTAACGAATCCTTCCAACTCAGGTATCAACTGAGGCTGAGTGGAACTGGACTTCTGCTTCTACTTGGCAGTAATGAGGCAGCTCACTCTTTCACTGTGATGGAGTAGTGTCAGAGAAAGCCAGCTGGAACAGAAGGTGTGAATAAGATCCCAAGTCTTATAACATAAGATGAAAATGCCCAGGTTTTGCATAAAAACCACTCATCATACCAAGGGCCAGGAAAATCCCAAACCGTATGCAAAGATAATCAATAGAGGCCAATAGAGACAGAATTATCTGGCAAATCTTTTAAAGCAGCCATGATGAAAATGCTTCAACAAGCAACTATAAACCTATCGAAACAAATGAAAGATAGAAAGCTTTTGCAAAAACTAGAAAATATGAAGAACCGAACGCATACTTTAGAAATGAAAATACACTAACTGGAATAAAAAGCTCAGTGGATGGGGGGCAGAAGAAAAACAAATCCGTGGACAGAAAGATAGAACAATAGGAACTGCTCTGAAAAACAGAAAGAGACAAACTAGAAAAAAAAGAAGAAGAAGAAGAAGAAGAACAAAGCCTCAAAGACCTGTAGTACTAAAACAAAAGATCTAGCATCATGTCATCAGATTCTGGAAGAAGAGGGGAAAGAGGGAAGGGCTGCAAAAGTACTTGCAGGAATAACAGCTGAAAACTTGGCAAATTTTGCAAGAGGCATAAACCTACAGATTCAAGAATTTGAGTGACTGTCAAAGAGATGAACCCAAAGAAGTCTATACAAGACATATCATAATTAAATTCCTGATAACTAAAGACCAAAAAAAAAAACCCACTTTTTTTTTTAATTTTTTTTTTTAACATTTATTTATTTTTGAGACAGAGAGAGACAGAGCATGAACGGGGGAGGGTCAGAGAGAGGGAGACACAGAATCTGAAACAGGCTCCAGGCTCTGAGCAGTCAGCACAGAGCCTGACGCGGGGCTTGAACTCACATACCGCGAGATCGTGACCTGAGCCGAAGTCGGACGCTTAACCGACTGAGCCACCCAGGCGCCCCAAAACCCCACTTTTTAAAGCAGCCAGAGAAAAATGACATCATACCTACAAGGGAAAAACAGTAAGGATTATAGCATATTTCTCATCAGAAAGCACGGAGGCCAGAAGAAAGCGATAGAGTATTTTTCAGGTGAAATGAGCCAGAGAAAAACAAATAATGCATGGTATCACTTAATTGTGGAACCTATAACCTAATACTAATGAAAGTAAAACTTACAGAAACAAAGAGTAGAAAAGTGACTACCATGGGCTGGGGGATGGGGAAATAGGGACAGTTTGGTAAAAGGGTACAAACCTTCAGCTGTAAGATTAATAAATTTTGAGGATCTGATGTATAACATGGTGACTATAGTGGCTGACAGTGCACTTGTATAATTGAAACCTGCTAAGGGAGGATTTAAATCTTCTCGCTTAAAAGAAAAAGGTAAATATGTGAGGTGATGATTAATGTTAATTAACTTAATAGAGGAGGGTCTTGGGCACCTGGGTGGCTCTATCAGTTAAGCATCTGATTTCAGCTCAGGTCTTAATCTCATGGTTTGTGAGTTCACGCCCTACATCAGGCTCTGCACCAACAGTGTGGAGCCTGCCTGGGATTCTCTCTCGTCCTTTCTCTCTGCCCCTCCCCCCACTTTCTCATATGCTCGCTCGCTCTCTCTCTCTCAAAATCAATAAATAAACTTAAAAAAAAAACAGGGGAGGGTCTTTTCACAATGTATACCTGTTTCAAATCATCAATCATACACTTTAAATATCTTACAATTTTGTCCATTATATCTCAATAAAGCAAAAAGAAAAGAAGGATCTTTGAGTCTATTGTGATAAACAAAAAGGAGATGTAGGAGCTAAAAACGTCGTTAGAGAAGAATGACATCTAGCAAATGGAGAGGGAAATACAGAAGTAGCAAACCACCATTATGCAACCACCGACATAATAATTGAGTCGAGGATCGTGAATGAATGTTAAAAACAATTTGATGAAAGGTTATCAGGGAATAGGATGTTCACACAGTCTCAAAGCATGATCCTACAGAATCTCTATTAATTATAAACGGAAATATATATATCTTTACAATGGAGAAATCTTGTGCACATTGCCTGAATCAAATAATCAAATTTGGTGTTATCAGTGATGGGACAAGTTGTCACTGTGTGTCTCCTCATACAATATCACGGAAAGTGCATATCACCCTATAGGGTAGTCTTATGAAAAATGTTTAGCCCTAAGATATATGAAAAAATAATTTTACAAACCCAGATGGTGGAATGTTCTACAAGGTGACTGCTCTGGTCTCCTCAGAAGTATCAGTAACATGAAAGACAAAGAAGGCAGGAGCTGATTGTAATAGATCAAAACGAGACTAAAGAAACAGGACAACTAAATGCTATGTGTGATCCTAAAAGAAATCTAGATTTTTTTTAGAAATATTTTTATTTATTTATATTTATTTTTTAAAGTTCATTTATTTTGAGAGAGAGCGAGAGAGCGTGTGTGTGAGTGGGGGAATAGCAGAGAAAGAGGGGAGAAAGAGAGAATCCCAAGCAGGCTCCACACCATCAGTGCAAAGCCCTACATGGGGCTCAAACTGACAAACCGTGAGATCATGATCTGAGCCAAAAACAAGCATCAGACACTTAACCCACTGAGCCACCCAGGCACCCTGGATTCTAGATTTTTTTTTAAAAAAGCTGTACAAAGACAGTATTGGAGTAATTGATGAAATCTGGTTGTGAGCTATATATTAGATAATATTGTATTTATCCTAAATGTCCTGAGAATGATAATGGTATTGTGATTATGAAGGAAAATTCATGCTGAAGTATTTCGAAGTGAAGTGTCGTGACATTTGCAAGTTACTTTCAAATGAATCAGGAAAAAAGAGAGAGAAAGAGAGACAGTACGTGTGTGAGAGAGAGATACAGAGAGAGAGAGAGAGAGAGAGAGAGAGAGAGAAAGCGCACGAATGTGGCAAAATATTGACAGTTGATGAATACAGGTGAAGGGTATAGAGCTGTCGTGATTATTTATTGCTGCATACCACATAAATCCAACCCTTACTGGCTAAAAAAAAAATAGCCATTCTATTTTACAATTTGGAAAGGGCTTGGATAGATTATCATTCTACTCCGTGTGGCATCACCTGGAGTCCCTCTGTGGCTTTCAAATGATGGGTGGACTGTTCCAGAGACTCCAAACCATGCCTGGTACCTTGATGGGATGGATGAATGGCTGGATCTGGCTGGAACCTTCTACCTCTCCGTGTAGTCCCAAGGTGTCTCTGCATTGTATTTCCATCATGGTAGTTGAACTTATGTGATGGCTCAGGGCCTCAAGAAACTGTACCAGAAATAACCAGTCCCTCTTAAAAGCTAGGCCCAGAACTGCTACAGGGTAATGCCTGCCATTTTCTTTTGTTTAAAGAAGTCACAATAGCCCAGATTCAAAGGAAGGGGAAAGAAACCTTTGGTCTCAATGACAAGAGCGTCAAGTGATTTGTGTCCATGTCTAGTCTTCTACAATAGTTTCTGTAGTTTTGAGTATTTCCAAACTCAAAACTCAGGGTAGGGTAGGGAAATCCAAAATGAGTATATATAGTAGTTTTTGCATGTACATTCATACCCTAAGCTCCTAGAAATAGAATTACTTTTCATGTTGATAGATATTTCCAAGTTGCTCTCCAAAGAGAGTATGTCACTCATTTGCCTACCAAACGTGTGTGAATGACTGAATTCTCCATATTTGGTGGTAGATTTATTTATTTATTTATTTATTTATTTATTTATTTATTTATTGTTTATTTATTTATTTTGAGAGAGAGAGAGAGAGAGAGAGCAATCAGGGGAGGCCCAGAGAGGGGGAGAGAGAGAATCCCAAGCGGGCTCTGTGATGTCAGCACAGATCCCGACACAGGGCTCAAACTCACAAACCATGAGCTCAGATCAAACCATTCAGCTCAGATCATGACCTGAGCTGAAACCAAGATCGGGCATTTACCCAGTGGAGCCATCCAGGAGGCCCTGGTGGTAGTTTTAAAACATATTTCCAATTTGACACTCCTCTTATTATAAAATAGTCTAATTATTCCAGATGTTAGTGACTTGCTTCTAAGGAACAGATGACAGAAGTGACAATATGTGATGTCCAAGATCAGGTCCTAAAAGGGAAAGCTGCTTTCACCTCTATCTCTGTCTTGGGACATGCTCTCTGGGAGACCTGAACTGACATGTAAGAATTCTGGCCAGGAGGGCAAGCAGGCTTTTAGAGAGCTAACCCAGGGCACAGATGCACAGATTAAAAAAAAAAAATCTTTACATAATAGCATAATATATAATAAATAAGTATACTCAAATTCCCTAGGTTGTACTCTTCATCCCCATTGACTTACTACTTCAACATAAGAATATGAAAAATAGGTATGCATTTGAAATTATATGTTCAGTACTATTTACTTTTATGCTAAGTAGATGCTGTTATTTAAAAACAAAACGGCCATAAGCCTGATTAGCGAAATTAGAAGTTATTAATAGTAGGACTAACTAAATAAGTACTATGTGTGAGAGAATATAACAGTGTGTTATGACGTTTCTATCTTTTGATGCAGCGATTTATTTGAACTCTTTTTTCAAAGTCTTGGGCTTAAAACATTTTTTTAAATAAAACGGATTTAAAAATTTTCAAGTCATACTATTGTACATGCTTCAGATATGCAAATGCAAGACTTTTTTTAAGTTTATTTCTTTATTTTGAGAAAGAGAGAGACAGAGACAGAGAACACGAGCAGGGGAGGGGCAAAGAGAGAGGGAGAGAGAGAATCCCAAGCCCACTCCACACTCTCAGGGCAGAGTCCAAGGGAAGACTTGACTCGCAAACCATGCGATCATGACCTGAGCTGAAATCAAGAGTTGGATACTTAACCGACCGAGCCACCCAGAGGCCCTAAATGCAAGACTTTTTAAAAGGAGAACTCAAATACAGTAGAAATAAGTACATAGATAAAATTCATTAAAAAACAAAATGCATCTTTCTGTCCCATGATAGAGTAGATATTTTTTTTTTTTACTGTTTTCTTTTTCCAGTAACACTTCTGGAACTGCCTGCAGTCTGCAGGGCATCCTTTGTTTCTTTTATGCAGTGGTGAACCTGAATGCAGTCAAAAATAAGATATACTTTAAATAAGTCGTGGCGATGAAAAGTACAGAGAATATGACGTTAGAGAATATTGTCGGTAATATTGTAATACGCTTACCACAGTAAGCATTTCATAGTATACAGGATTGTTGAATTACTATGTTGTACACCTGAAGCTAACATGATGTGTCAACTCTGCTTCAATAAAAGTTTAAAAAGATTTGAATGGGCAATGAAGAATTTATGGATAAAAATACCAATTCTTATGGGAGAAAGGTTTGCAATAAAAACAAAACTGAAGAGACTGCAGTTATCCTAGTTCACCTTTTGAATGGGGATCTACAAAATTAAACGAAATTTGCATTTTAATAAGGGAAAATTTATTTTCAATGTTCTCATTTACCAAAAGGAGCCATTGTCTCGGCTCTTTAATTAAAAAGAAGAAAACAAAAGGTAAGATATACTTTGACTTACAGTTCTGTTCTTACCAAGAGCCCACATTGCACTAACGCCTGGCGTCAGTCCAAAGGGATATTAGTCAAGCTCACATCCTCCCAGCAAAGGCATGTAAGCACAGAATACTTAGCAACAGTAGGATTTAGACACCGGTGACCCAATGACGCCCATCTCCTCCACAAGTACAGGCTTGTTGTGGGGACCACCTTGCTTTCAGTCAGGTGCGTTGCACTTCATCATCATAAGCCAACTCTATCTAAATTGTCTGTGATTTTTAAACACTCTGAAGCACATTAAATGTCATCACTAATTAAGCCCCTCTCTCTCAAGGCAAACGGTTTGAAAGCACAGAGCTAATCTGAACTTGGAAAGTCAAGGGTAAATCGCAAACAAGTCACAGTTTTAGCAAAGAAATTTGAAAAGGTCCTGTTTAACGTGGCTGCCATTTTCTGGTGGAACTTCGTAATTAATTTTTTTTTAATTTTTAATTTATTTTTTTTAGTTCTGAGGCAGTCTGATTTCAAAACAAGAATTGTTTGGGGTTTTTTTTTTTTTTTCAGTATAATCGTTTTTGTTGCCACCTGTATATAATATCAAACAATCAGGAGGTCAGTCAGTTCATCCTTCATGAAGTGCCTTATGACTTCTTCAGGGATCATTAAATAGTTTTGGGGAGGGCTTGGCTGGATCTGTTTTACTATAATCCTTTACCAAACGTTCATTCTCAATGTGTTTCCAAACTCCAGCGGACATTCTGTTGGTCTCACACTTTGAGAATCTGATTTTACAGCAGGCCAACATTTTAACATCTTTCTGTGGCCAGCATCAATGACAGCCATCTTGTAGGCATGTGACTCAGGAGGCTGGCTCCTTCTGTTTAGTTTGTTACTTACACAAGATATAAGCAATCTTTTACTTAACGTTTTCTACAGTTTTATTAAAATCTTCATAGAAATTTTTTAAAACCCCTTGATTTGAAACCCCATTTTTTAGGGGCGACTGGGTGGCTCAGTCGGTTAGGCATCCGACTTCAGCTCAGGTCACAATCTCGCGGTCCGTGAGTTCGAGCCCCACATCGGGCTCTGGGCTGATGGCTCAGAGCCTGGAGCCTGCTTCCGATTCTGTGTCTCCCTCTCTCTCTGCCCCTCCCCCGTTCATGCTCTGTCTCTCTCTGTCTCAAAAATAAATAAAGGTTAAAAAAAAATTGAGAAACCCCATTTTTTAAATCAAAGGAGCAAGGAGGAACAACTTTTGTTTTTGTGATTCAACATGTCCATCTAGAATGTATAATAATATTAGAAATCAAATGAAGATTTTGCGTTTCCAAATTTACGTTTGCCTGGCCAGGTGTCTCAACATCATTCATTGACTAATTCCTCGACAAAAGAGTTAGCTTTTGGTATCTTTCAGGTATTAAACACTCAAAAATCTGGACTACACACCATTAAGTCAGATTTTTATAATGTTTACTGGAAGATCACGAAGCACGTAGGACCTTGCCATGTTTCCTTGCCTTTGGTACGTTAGCCTCTTCAGGACTTATCAGCTCTTACTACGATGGATTTATGGACAAAATAAAAGGATTTGAAAAAAGCAAATCAATTGTGGCACAATCTGCCATGTAATAGAGGTTCCATATTTACTAGTTGTGCTCACTTATTTGAATTTAGAGGAAAGATTTGATGTTTAGAGAAATTGAAAATGATGGTGAATAAGAAATGTTAGTTTATCTCTGGCTTTCGATTTTGTTCCCTCTTTGCTTTTCATGATTATGAGCGTACATACCTAGGTTAGATGTGGCCTGTTCACAAACGACAACCAAAAGCCAGAGATTAAAACATTAAAGTAAAAAAAGACCATGAAATTTATTTCCAAAGCAACTGGTTTATCGTCAGAGAGAATAGCTAGCTAGCAATGTGTTGGTTCAAGTGATGTAATTGTCACTCTCCACAAAGGAATCACCTCTCATTAGACTTAGCCTCATTTCTCGAATAAGACATCATCATAAATATGATATAGGATTCATTTCAAAAGATCAGACCTATTAAATCAGAACTGGAGACTGCTAGAAGATATAATTTTTAAGTACATTAAACACTCTAAAACACATGACCCTCCTTCCCCCAGATACCTCTGAGGAAATGTAATTAAAATGTAGTCTGTTTCGTGGCATTTTTTTGAAGGGAAAACTCATCAGATCTTTACAGCATTAGAATATTGCATACCACGAGTGTTTGACTTTATTCCACTGGATTCCACAATAAGTGCAGAGTACTTATCTCTGCTTATAATGGAGAACATGAAATGTGTGAAGGCATGCTTGAAATGATGAAGAAAATGTAAATGCATCGAGTTTAAGGGGAAATAGACTATCTGCTAATTGCTTCAAGAATTGAGTGATTTCGAAGACCTCAGGAGAGGGTTCATTTCTCTGATTTGCATACACTTTGCTCATGCTACCTGGCTTACTACAAATGCCTCGATGATGTGTGTGTGCAGTGTTCCTCACCAACACCAGAGATTGAGAAGGATCCGGTGGCTCTGGGGACCAGAGAGCTTCTTCCTGCTAAAGAAACTGCCCCTCAGTGATAGCCCACCCTTAGGAGAGCAGACTTCATGTTTGATAAATGATCTGGTTGTCTGATAGGCCCTTGTTCCTATTATCCTTATTTTTTTTTATTCGCCGAAAACTAATGGGTTTAATTTTCATGGTGATTCCAGAGAACTTATTGGTTAATGTAACACTTTTATACACCTGTAGAGACTCTCTCTTTGTCTAATAAAAGGGTAGGAAAAGAACCGATGTTATTGTTTTTATTTCCTTCCAGAGCTTTTAAAACCTGGTAGTGTAAAACATGGAGGACTCTTAAAACCACAACAATCAAATGCAAAGATGGCTTGTAGCCTGCCTTTTACGCAGGTGGAGCGCAAGAACTCCCTAGAGGGAGGTGAACGGGGCTAGAAAGCAAAGGGTGGGAAGAAACGTACAAAGAGGAGGAGGGAAATGGTGAGCGCGCGTCTGTAGAGCATGGGGACAGAGGAGAGCTGCTGAGAAGGGAATATAATGAAGATGGAGAAGAAATTAAAAGACAGGGAAGAAATGGGGACAGAAACGGTATAAAGCAGAAGAATGGCAAGTTAATGGAAGAGGGGAGTGAATTAAAGGAAGAAGAGAAAGAACTAAAAAGGAAGAGATATGTAATTTATAATATGATATGGGTTGTGCATTATAGTAAACCACTAAAACAAAAAAGCCAACACAACCCTCCATGATGTGCCCCATTTTAAGTATAGAGACCACAATAAAAATCAGACCATCAGAGCATGCATTCTGACGCATGATTTTCTGAACTTCATCAACCTGTGCTTCCATATTGAGAAGATTAGCAATGCTTAAGATTCAAGTACTCTTTCCACTCTTCCCATAGCGGACAGAAAATATTTTGAAACAATGCCTCAAAGTAGCAGCTTCCAGATATACATGAGGGTAATCAAAATGTTAGGATTTTTCATTTGTCTTGAGTACACAACCGTGATTTGAACCAGGGTAAAGCGTTGAAAAGCATGCCAAGGATAAAATGCACTTTAAAAATTTTTTAAATTCATAAGGTTAACTTTCAGAGAAATCTGTTCAATATGAATGTAAAAATGAATAAAATATAAGGTCATAGGCAAATCACCCTGTTTTCCTGAACCTTGGTCATATAATAGAAGTTACATTTGTTACTGAAATGTGAATGAAGATGGAATTCAAGATAAGATATTAATCATAATTAGAATAACTATGACAGGTCGGTGGTGACAAATACTTAACAAGTAGTAAGAATGCTTATTCATAACAAACCTCTTAATTCATTAAATTCTTCATTAAAAGGGCAACCTCTTAATACGTTCAACATAAAGTTGGTATAACATGCTATTTGCATTTTCTCTCTTTTTATTTCCATTTTCGGGGTGTATTGTTAACAAATTGAGATAAATCATTTAAAACATATAATGACTTGGAGATAGTCGCATGATAATTCCCCAAGCAATTGCGCGGTTATAAGTTGTCAGTGTGCATATTAATTTATCATGCCCACCAGCCTCATCTTCATTGATTTGCTACTAGCTGTTAGAAAAACAGATTAAGAAGCACATGCTGTCCTTCTCTGAAAGTTTCATTGAGGCACAAGGAGGGCAAACACTGCTTTCCAATTAGAATCCTGCTGTTTGCAGGGACTTGACAATGACTAATTACAGTCCTAAATGACTTAATATGTTTGAATGCATGATTATTTATAAATACATTTTAGGATCTGCATAAAATAATCATGCCTGTTTTAAACATAAAAGGCTACTTTTTTTGTGCAATGGGCCAAGACCTGTTGAACACCTGAGGTCAAAGGAAAAAAGATGTTTTAAAGTTAACGATAGAACTTGGCCTACGCATCCACCACCTTGTAAAAGGAAAGACAAAAAAAAAAAAGTGAGTTGCTTAGGCGAAGGAAGTCGTAAGAGGATAAACGTTAGGTTTAAATCTCAGCTCTACTGACAATAAAACTTACCACCATAGGATGTTTGGAGGAGCTCATGGTTCTTAAAACATGTAATTACCTTCTTAGCATTGGCGTGAGAATGAACAGATTAAAAACATGTACAGCATAGCACGTTGACCAGTGCGTGGGACAGAGTAAGCCCTCAATAAGTTTTCATTTTTATTGTTATTCTGTACCAGAATGACAGTAGCAATCGTTAGGATATTGCAGGTCTGGCTGGAGAAGAATTTGTGGATATATAAGTGATTTGGGGAGTTTTGAAACATTTTAGGGAATTCATTTGGTCATCAGTCATTCACTGCTAAGCTTCTATGAGTCAGGCACCATGCTGGGAATGCAAAATAAGATAGGCCCCACGCGCAACCATTGAACTGTGTTCCGTTGCACTTGTACATCACGTAGACGATGAAAACAGAGTAAAGTGAACTTCTGAGTTGTTTGTCAATAAACTACCTTGGACTTTAAAATATTTGAAATAGGAGCACCTGGGTGGCTCAGTCAGTTAAGCATCTGACTCTTGATTTCGGCTCAGGTTATGATCTCATGGTTTCATGTCGGGCTCTGTGCACTGGCCACGCGGAGCCTGCTTAGGATGCTCCCTCTCTCTCTCTCTCTCTCTCTCTCTCTCTCTCTCTGCCCCTCCCCCACTCAAGCTCTTTCTGTCTAAAATTAATAAATAAACTTTAAAAATAAAATCAATAATTGAAATATATATGAATGGAGAAACTATTATGTTAAACATCATGTTTGCACACCAAGGTTTAGCAAATGTTAACTTTTCCTCTATTTTTCATATATCTCTCTGGAAGACACCCCTACAGGAGCCTCCACTGATTTCCCACCTGCTGGCATCCAGGCCTTCATGTAACCCCCTCCCCTTGAATGCACATAGGACTTGTGACCTGCTTCCAACAAACAGAGTATGGCAATGGTGATGGGGTAAACCTCCAATGGTTATGTTACATCAGACTCCGTTCTACCAGACTCAAGTGAGTGATTCTCCTTGCCACATGGCAAGGAGCCTGAGTCAGCTTCTAGGATCTGAAAGTGGCCCCCAGCCAACAGCTAGCAAAATGAGGGGACCCTCAGTCATGGCTCCATATGGAAATAAATTCTGGTGACACCAGAATGAGGTTGGAAGCAGAATCTTCCTCACTTGAGCCTCCAAATGAGAATACGGCCCATCTGACACCTTGAACGCAGTCTTGTGAAACCCTGAATGGACGACCAGATAAACCATGCCCAAACTCCTAATCTATGGAAACTGTGACTTGTTGAATATGTGTTGTCTTAAGCCGCTAAATTTGTGGTAATTTGTTACATAGCAATAGGAAACTAATAGAACTAGTGATGTTACAAATGCCTTTAAAAAAAAATATGATTCTCAACTTGGCTACATATTGAAAACAATTTGGAACTGCAAGAGTTATTTGGTACATCCCTCTTGCCTCTAAAAGGGAAAAAGATTTAAATAATTCTCGGAGAAATTTATCAGTATCGTGACAAAGAGCCTAACACCTTTCCAAGGAATGTTTCAACTATTTAATAAGTCATGCTGATAAAGATTTTCATGATATCTCATCTACAGAGTTAGAACCCATTTCATTATATTCTCAGTCTTTCTTTAACCATACAAAATAGCTCTTTTCTAGTCTAGAAACTATATTCTGGAGTTATTATCAATCATTTTGTCCTCTAGAATTAAGAATTCTGATTATTTTAGTATTTCCTTTTCTTTTTTGTTATGATTTATTTATTTTTTATCATCTTTTTTTCCTTTTTTCTCTGGAACTTTCTATACTGGATATATTCTCTTGCTCTTACAGATTCAGTCATCCTTCTCCATTATACTAGTCTGGGCCCCAGAATTTGACTTGTATGGACCACAGTAATGGGTGGCCTTTTCCACGAATAACCATTTTAATTTCTTTAACTCTTTGTTTTAATATTTGTCTTTAGGTACATCTATTGACAGCCTATAAATTTTGATTCACTTGCACACCCTGTCCCCATACACATATACTTCTATTCCTCTATCTAAACAAATTATATATAACCCTGTTTTATTAAATAAATATTCTGTTTACATGATCATAACTACATGAAAATTGTTCACAGTGGAGTACATCAAATACTGTGATTACCTTTCCTATGTTGCACACTTTTCCCCCTAGACTTAATGATTGCACCATTTTCTGTGCATATTTTGTTCATTCCTATGAATCAATTACCAGTTCATCTCCAAACTTTCTTTTTTTTGAATGTTTATTTATTTTTGAGAGAGAGTGCACAAATGGGGAGGGGCAAGAGAGGGGCAGACAGAAGCAGGCTCTGCACTGACAGCAGAGAGCTCAACGCGGGGCTCAAACTCACAAACCATGAGAACATGACCTGAGCCGAAGTCGGATGCTAACTGACTGAGCCACCCAGGCTCCCCCTTCCACAAACTTCTAAAGGAATAAAAAAATCTCTTGATATGCCCAAATATATCAATATATATAGTTATCTTTTTTTTCCCCCTGAAATATATCCCTTCTGGAGCTTACTTTCTTTCTGCTCCACTCAGGACTGCTGCACAGTTGTAATCCTGAGAATCTTCTTCCACCATCATTCTGAAGATCCCCTTTACCTTTCTATGTCTTATATCCTCCTTTTTTTTGATCCTATACTCATTGTTTGTTGGTTTGCTTTCTTCTTGTAGTGGCAAAAATCCTCTAAGAGCTGTCTGAGAAAGGATGCATGAGAATAAATTTGGGGAACACTTAGTATCAGTAACCCTCTCACCAGATGGATAGTTTCTCTGGGTATTGAAATCTAAACTGGAGGCCATTTTTCCTCAGGATTTTGAAGGCATTCCTCCATTGTCTTCTAGTTTCCAATGTTGCAGTGTAAAATTCAATGACATTCTAATAATTTATCCTTTGTGAGGTGTATTTGTTTGGTTACATTCAACAGCTTTCAGAATTTCCTTTTTCCAGTGTACTGAAATTTCACAATTATGTGTTTGAGGTGGAATAGGTGGCTCTTTTTTCATTTGCTGTGATAAACCTTCAATAGACTTTTCAATCTGGACTTATGTTCTTCAGTTCTAGGGATTAAAAAATGTACTTCTTTGATGATTTTATCACATATTTTTTCTCTGTTCTTTCAAGAACCTCCTCAAAATCATGTAGGGGCACCTGGGTGACTCATTCAGTTAAACATCTGACTTAAGCTCAGATCATGATGTTGTGGTTTGTGAGTTCGAGCCCCACATCGGGCTCTCTGCTGTCAGTGCAGAGCCAGCTTCAGATCCTCTGTCTCCCTGTCTCTGCCCCTTCCCTGCTCTCTCTCTGTCTCTCAAAAGTAAACATAAAAAATAAAAATTAAAAAAATATATAAATATTGGACGACATAGACTGATGCTTTTTTTCTTTACTCTCTTTGTTTTACCATCTAGAATATTTCCTTCGATTTACCTTCAAACTCTTTGAGTTTTTAATCTCTCCCAGGCTCTTAATTTTAATATTCTTACTGACAGAATGCTTTGCTTTGTTCTTGTTTCATAAAAGGAGTATCTTTTATTTCTCTGAGGAAAATAATTATGGAGTTCTTTTAATACTCTTTTGCCAGAGGATTTTTTTTATGCCCTCTGATTTCTTTTTATCTATTTCCTTTTATTTTAGTATCTGGCTTCAACTTGGGGGCTCTCCTCAACTGTCTGATGATCTCCCACTGTCCAGACTGAGGCTCTAAAATGATAATTATAGGGGCACCTGGATAGCTCAGTTGGCTAAGCATCTGACTCTTGGTTTCAGCCCAGGTCATGATCTCACCTTTTGTGAGTTCAAGCCCCACATCAGGCTCTGTGCTGTCAGCGCAGAGGCCGCTTCAGATCCTCTGTCCACCTCTGCCCCTCCCCTACTCACCCGTGTTCTCTTCTGTTTTCTCTCTCAAAAATAATAAATATTTTAAAAAAGAAAATATAAAATGATAATTGTAATTTCTCTGTGGATGTGTGGGGCCTGGGGTTTCTCTGACCAGTGATCAGGATTTGGCCAGATTTGACTCCCAAGTATCAGTAGATGTTAAGTTTTTTCCCTTGGTCTGGTCTGTTTCCTCAGACAAAAACTCGCCAGCATTCTGTATTGGGGAAGATATCTGTATGCCAGCATTCACAAATCTAGCATGAGAAAGGGATTAAGGAGTTTTATTCTCTATGTCAAGTTTCTCTTGATCCCTCTGTTTTCTTTTTTTAAATTGTTTTAAGTTTATTTATTTATTTTGAGAGAGACAGAGACAGCGCCAGTGGGGGAGAGGCAGAGAGAGAGGATCCTAAGCAGGCTCTGTGCTGCCAGTGCAGAGCTCTATGTGGGGCCTGAACTTACAAAGCCATGAGATCATGACATGAGCCGAAACCAAGAGTCGAATGCTTAACTGACTGAGCCACTCAGGCACCCCTAATTTGTTTTTAATGTTTCTTTATTTTTGAAGGAGAGAGAGAGAGAGACAGAGCATGAATGGGGGAGGGGCAGCGAGAGAGGGAGACACAGAATCCGAAACAGGCTCCAGTCTCTGAGCTGTCAGCACAGAGCCCCACGCGGGGCTCGAACTCACAGACCGCGAGATCATGACCTGAGCCGAAGTCGGGCGCTCAACCAACTGAGCCCCCCAGGGGCCCCTTGATCCCTGTTATTCCTACTCACAGTTGGCCTTGATATTCCTGGTCCAGAGCTTTTCTGATTCAAGCTCCTTGCTGTAAAACATGCTACCTTCAGCCAGGATAGCAGAGGAATAGCTGTCTGACTACCGGGCCAGAGTAAACGAGGTGATAAGTGAAAGGAAGGGGGTCTAAATCAGCCCCGCCCAGCAGAAAATAATTTGTACCACAAATGTGAGCCTCATAAGTAATTTTAAGTGTCCTGTCCACATTTTTAAAAAGTTTTAAAATAAAGTGAATTGATTTTATCAACATTATACATTTGACCCGGTGTATAAAAAAATATTGTCATCTCAATGTGGAATCAGTATAAAAATATCAATGAGATATTCAGTCTTCTCTTTGTCGTGTCGTTCACATTTTCAAGATTTACATCTCAGTTTGGGCGATTTCAAGTGAGGCTAGTGGCGACGGTAACAAGCAGTCCGGTTTTAAGGGATATGAAGTAAAACTATAAAACATGCAGGAAAAACAGGATAAAATGTGCAACATTGAGATTCATAAAGCTTTCTTAGGCGACACGAAGCAAAGAACAAAAGAGAAAAAAATGTATGGGAATGGACCTCATCAAAATGAAAAACCTCTGCTCCCCAAAAGACACAGTTAAAGGAAATGAAACTCCTTGACCAAGGGCTTGTTTCCAGAATATGCAAAGAACTCTCACAACTCAATAAGAAGACACACAATCCAATTAGATGTTCCTATCGCCTGATCTTTCCAGAGTTCCATGCTGGGCTTTGCCTGCTCTGGGGAGGTTCCATTCCTATGAGTTTGGATTTCAGTCCTTCTCTGGTATCTTTCCTCTTTTTAGCACCAGTGTCTGTCCTGTCTTCAATTTCAAACAACTTCTCTCTTCTATCTTTTCCCTCTTGTTCTCTTTGCTCTTGTGAGTTTGTGCATTCTTTCCTCTTTTACTATCATTTTCTAGAGATACCAAGGAGTGGTAAGGTAAATACACATGTTCACTTTATCATATGTAACTGGAAGTCTTACCTTAGATGCAGCTTTAACAACATATTGTAAATGTATTTATTTACTTTTGTCTCACTGCCTGTTTCCCAAACAGACTATGAACTTCTCAAAAGCAGTGATGTTATTTTATTTTTCTTTCTATCGTCAATACTCAGCACTGAGGGGCTATGTGACAAACGTTTGTTGACTGACTGAATGAATGAATGTCCATTTTATATGCACATATTTATCATCCCTTCTCCCTCTAAAATATAGGTTCCATGAGAGCAGGGATCTTGTTCACCATAGAATCCCTGTGGTCTAAAACAGTGCCTGTTCACAGTCGGGGCTAAAATGTTGCTGAAGGATGAATAAATGAATGAGTGAGTTTATACAACTTTGTAAGCTTGAGCACATATTTAATTTTTTCTATTTTACCATTTTATTTAATTAGCAGGAATATACACACCATAAATAATATACTTGAAAGGCTTAATTATATCTATTCATGTAATTTGCTGCTCAATGTCTATGGTTGGATTTATGTGCATTGTTAGCTTGACTATTCAGAAATTATTGTGGTACCCTCAGTGACACTCGCAAGTAGTCAATCCAATCAGTTCATTAACGTGATTCAAATGATTAGACATCAACTGGTCAAGGAGTCATAATTCAATCATTATGAAAATCAAAAGAAGAAAGAAAAAGAAAGGACAAAAGGATTCATATAGACATGGCCTTAGTTAGTTTGTGGTATTCGTTAGGCATTGAAAGCCATATACTTACTTAAGCCACTTAGGTGCTATTGTAGTACTTACCACAGTATAATGGAACACATCTTATCTCTGCTCTACTAAGTTTATTCATCTAATTGTTATAAATAATTTTCCCCCAGAATGCAAACTGGTGCAGCCATTCTGGATAACAGTCTAGAGGTTCCTCAAGAAGTTAAAAAAGAACTACCTGGGGTGCCTGGGTGGCTCAATCAGTTAAGCATCCGCTTCAGCTCAGGTCATGATCTCAACAGGTCGGGAGTTCAAGCCCCGCATCAGGTTCTGTGCTGACAGCTCAGAACCTGGAGGCCTGCTTTACATTCTGTGTCTCTCTCTCTGCCCCTTCCCTACTTGTGCTCTCTCTCTCAAAAATAAATAAATAAACATTAAAAATATTTAAAAGACTAGAACTACCCTACAATTCAGTAATCACACTGCTAAGTATTTATACAAAGAGTACAGCATATTAATTCAAAGGGATACATGCACCCCGATATTTATAGCACCATTATTTACAATAGCCAAACTATGGAAACAGTCCAACTGCCCATCAACTGATGAATGGATAAAGAAGATGTATATATATTGGAAAACAATGACATCTGGCCATTCGAAATGATGTGGATGGAGCTAGAGAGTATTATGCTAAGTGAAGTAAGTCAGATTAAAAGACAAGTACCATACTTCACCTATATGTGGAGTTTAAGAAACCAAACAAATGAACTTAGGGGTAAAAAGAGAGGGAAGCCAAGAAACAGACTCTTAACCACAGAGAACAAACTGATAGTTGCCAGAGGGGAGGTGGGTGGGAGGGATAGCTGAAATAGGTGATGGGGATTAAGATGAGCACTTGCTGTGATGAACACCCAGTGTTGTATGTAAGTGTCGAATCACTAAATTCTACACCCAAAACTAACACATACACTGTATGTTAACTAACTGGAATTTAAATAAAAATCCCACCTCCTCCAACAGCTTTCTGCAAGATCCCACCATGATTTTCTTCTCAGGCGGGTGGGAAAAATACTCAACTCTTTCAAGTTTACATTTCATCTCATTCAGTTCAATCTCTTTTGCAAACCAAAACCTTTCCATTTCATTTATTTGCATATACAAATGCCCTTCCACCAGAAAAGATTTTTTTTAATCCTTATTTATTTTGAGAGAGAGACAGAGCACATGTGAGTGGGGGAGGGGCAGAGAGAGGGGGACAGAGGATCTGAAGCAGGCTCTGTGCTGACAGCAGATAGCCCGATGTAGGGCTCGGACTCACAAACTATGAGATCATGACCCGAGCCAAAGTCAGATGCTTAACAAACTGAACCACCCAGGTGCCCCAGATTTTTGATGATTTAAATATTGCCATTTCACACTCACTTAAAAAATTCCCACTTTTTTCCTAATATGACTGGAGTCATGGATACAAATATAAATAAAACACTTAGAGTAATACCTTTCAAACAACAAAGATCTTCAGAATTTTGCAATCTTAAATTAATGTACACCTGATTAGTACATATTAAGCTCTAAAACCTCAGTAAGGTGAACTGGCCTGGGAGGTCATGATAACTAAGTTTAAAGTTATAGAGTTGTGTTGGTTTGTTTTTCCTAAGAAGCAGTTGAGAAACCAGTAACGTAGAATTAAAAAAAAAAAAAAAAAGGATCAGTTATCTTAGGAGCTCATTAGGATGTTTCACAGGTTCCCAAAACTATGCTTCTCATGGCTTTGGAAACTGTTCTTCTTCTTTATGGAATGATTCCTTCAATCTCAAACTAAAGTTCTTGCTGAATTTGACTGTAAGATTGTATAAAATAAAATTTGTTGAATTACATTCAAAGAATAAGTTACGCATTAAGAACGGTCTTTAAGAATGCTCATTCTTTTTTTTTTTTATTTTTTTTAACATTTATTTATTTTTGAGACAGGGAGAGACAGAGCATGAACAGGGGAGGGTCAGAGATAGGGAAACACAGAATCCGAAGCAGGCTCCAGGCTCTGAGCTGTCAGCACAGAGCCCGACACGGGGCTCGAACTCACGGACCGCGAGATTATGACCTGAGCCGAAGTCGGACGCTTAACTGACTAAGCCACCCAGGCGCCCCAAGAATGCTCATTCTTTAAAAATGTTTATCTATTTTGGGGTGCCTGAGTGGCTCAGTCAGCTGAGTGTCCGACTTCGGCTCGGGTCATGATCTAACCGTGAGTTCAAGCCCCGTGTCGGGCTCTGTGCTGACAGCTCAGAGCCTGGAGCCTGCTTGGGATTCTGTGTCTCCCTCTCTCTCTGCCCCTCCCCTGCTCACGGTCTGTCTCTCCCTCTCTCTCTCAAAAATAAATAAACATTAAAAAAATTTAAAAATGTTTATCTATTTTGAGAGAGAGAGGGAGTGGGGGAGAAGCAGAGAGAGAGAGAGAGAGAGAGGGAGAGAGAAAATCCCAAGCAGACTCCACACAGCTAGTGCAGAGCCCATTGCAGGGCTCGATCCTATGAATCCTGAGATCACGACCTGAGCCAAAACTGAGAGTCGGGCGCTTACGGCCAGGTGCCCCAAGAATGCTTATTTTAAAACAAAGGTGATTTATAATCTCACAATAGCATATATCCCACAATTTTGTTTTTGTTAGAAAATGGCTCAAATTTGGCTGGGCACAGCTTGTATCTCTGAAGTGCTGCATTATCAAATCTAGGTACTTAAAGTGTCAACTTACTGGTAATTTCTAGTAAATAAGAAAGCCTTCCGTCTAGAATGCTTTCCTTTAGTCTAGGGAGCCATGCTGCATTTCTGGTTCTTTTCTCTTTCCACGATTAGTTAAATCTCAGTTTCTTCTTTCAGAGGGGAAGTTTTGGGTTTTTAAAACTTCACTATGTGACTTCAAGTAGAAATGTGGGTTTTCCTCTGGTTGAAGGGGGAGAACCTAGAGCTTATAAATGTCACAGGTATTTCCAATAAATTGGAGGTCACCAGGAAAGATGTTAGGATAATAAATCTAGCCTCTAAGTATACACTCCCTTTACCCAGCAGGGAGCCTCCTGGGATCATTTGTCTGCTGTTCATTATCTTGTCTGCATTATTCAACAGCTCTGTTCTTGCTCAATGGGCTTCAGAGAGCTTTTAACAGCTGCAGGAACCTCCAATTTTTACTTAAGTTCTCTTTCTCTTTGTAATAGAAAAACAAAACAAAGCACCTCAAAGAATAGGAAAAGAAAGAAAACCTGTCTTTGATGCCCAGGATTTACCTACATAATTGAACCCAGGTCACAACTGAAATTGCTTATTTATTTCACATTTAACTGTATCAATGTTGCAATGTAATATTTGGATGCTAAAAGAGAAGGCTTACATTTAAATACTAACAATAGGAGGGTTTAAAAAAAAAATCCCAAGCCATCTAAATTGTATGACGAAATGACAAAAAAACCATGTAATTTCTCAGAGATGCTAAGGTTAGCTCTATTTTAAGAAAAACGCTCTTTTGTATTTGACACACCAAAAAAGTTGCGGTTTTTTTTTTTTTTTTAATTACCAAAAAATCTACTACAGGATCAAAAGAGAGAATAAGCTTTGGAGGAAGGGAGGAGCCAGTTGATTAACTAGCTCAGATAAGAACCTCTGCATTTGAGTTGTTTCAATCAGGACATACTTAGCTACTCTTGGGTAAGCTGGTTCTCAGGAAGATTGACATTATTTATGATGATGATCTGATTTAACAGGACTTTCTTGAATCTAACCAACCTACAGCTGTTGTGCTAACATAAAGTATGATGCTGTATTTATCAACTGGGTGATGGATAAAGTGAAACAGTTTTTTGCCATGACCAGAAGCAGGACACCGACTTGAAAATAAAAATTCCTGATGAGAACTACTAAAAATGCCCAGAAGGAATGGGCAGAGCAAGGATTGCACCTCCAAAGAAGTTAATGGGCCAGCTTCAGGGACTTCGCAAATGCTGACTATTTAACCGAAGTTTTGTGAGATTCAGAGGACTCATGAGTATTTTCTTTAAAAAAAGTTTTTTTAATGTTTTATTTTATTTTTGAGAGAGAGTGGGGGGGGGGGGGTTGGTGGAGAGAGCAGGGAGACACAGATCTTAAAGCAGGGTCCAAGCTCCGCGCTGTCAGCGCAGAGCCTGACTTGGGGCTCAAGCCCACTAACTGCGAGATTGTGACCTGAGCTGAAGTCGGACGCTTAACCGATTGAGCCACCCAGGCACCCCCTCGTGAGTATTTTCTGATCAAGACTGTGAAGGCCCACTATGATCAATGTGTACTGGTCCCAGTATCTAAAGTAAGGAATATAAAATGGCTAAGGTGAATGGAAAGATTTGAACAAAACAGCACTTAAAAATAAATCTAGTTCATGTCATTCATAAGGAATTATTTAGTTATCCAACAGTAATGTGATGTCCAATCAAAACTACATGATCTGTCTTTTTTCGAGAAAGGCTGTGCTTTGGACTAAAATGTGTTCAGGGTGGCAGTGGAAGGAAGGGATACTTGTGGACAAAATAAAGACATTTAAACTTGCTCCTGTGGCCCCGAGATTCTCTGATCTGCAGCAAGAGAATAAGGTCTGCAGAGGTGACAGTCCATGCCCAGAATGGAATGTCTTGATCTATGTATAATAACAAGGGACTGCAATTTCCTAGCATTAGATCACCATATTAAAAGCCAAGGGAGCTTTTCAGCACCACCATTTGATCAGATTAAGATCCTTAGTGTTGTACAAAACACAGCTCGTTAGCCACCCAAAGTCTGAAAGCATCTCTGAAGTGGCATAGAAATGCTAAGTAGTCTCAGACACCTGGACAATGCCCGACATCCCAGTAGAAACCAAGGACCTCCTCAGTTATCAAGATATTTGTTACCGGGGAAAACCTAGATAATAAGCTGACTCTGTGATTGGGAAATATGTAAATAAATGCCTGAAACTTTTATGCAAACCCTTGGTGCGCTTTTAGCTGGGCCTCCCAAAGCACATTAATTACTGTGAAAGCAAATATGACTTTTGTCATTTGCTCGATAAGCTGTAAGAATAGCAGCGAAACAAAACTGTAGCAGCGATCCACTGCCACTCAAAATTATTTTCTGAAGTATTAAACGCCCCAAATCTGAAGCTGCTTTCTTAAACTATCAGAATTCAGGAGGTAAAAGGAACATTTGCTCCGGAATATCAGGTCCAATTTTGCATTCGCTTTATGTACGAGTTCCTTTTCGTAGTCAACCTTGCGATTCAGGGAATGCTTCTCATCATTACCATCCTATGGTATGCAGTCAGTGCATAATGGAAGTTTTGTTTTTTTTTTTTTAACGGGGCACCATTAAAGCTGCTCCAGCTTTACCAAGCGGGCACCCAGATTGACTTTGTGAAAATAACTCTAATGTTTTGTTTTTGTTTTGAATTTCGCCACCGCTAGAGTGAAGTCTCAGGTTTCAACCGTCAGGAAAAAGATAAGTCATTCACCACTAAGTGTTCCTGGCTGATTTCCCTATTATTTGCCAACCACGACAATTTCTGCAACAATAAGGAAAAAACGGACTCTCCCCAATGTGGTGTTTATACCCTGAGTCTCTTTTAAAAACCTTCCAACGTAAGTAAAGCTCGGATATAATTTGAGAGACAAGAAGGCAGTCGACTCACATAAAGTGACAGAAAATTCTAATCACTCGTTATCACAGTGTCCATGGCTGTTTTCAGAGTCAATGCCAGGATAGTGTAGTTGCTACAGACACCATCTGGCCGGCAAAGCCTAAAATATGAAATGACTGCAGTTCAGGGCATGATCTCGTAGTTCATGAGTTCAAGCCCCACATCAGGCTCGCTGCTGTCAGCATGTCAGTGCGGAGCCCACTTCTGATCCTGTCCCCCTCTCTCTGCCCCTCCCCCGCTTGTGCTCGCCCCCAAAATAAGTTTTTTTTTAAATACTTCAAAAAATAAAATATTTACTCTCTAGCTCTTTACAGAAAGAGGAGCTAGGCTCTATACTAAAGGTAATACGTATTTTATTCTTTTTAAACAGCTATGGTTCCAAAACACTCTAGAAATTGAATTCGCTCCTCACCATTTTAATCATTTGTGTATTCATTTCACTTAAAGGAGTTTCTTCCTCTCAAAGAAATAAATTGCCACCCTCAAAAGTTTCCGAAATTTGCGACTGCTAGAATAGTAGCACAAAGATTAGTACTTTTCTTTTCCTTATTTCTTGTCTTTGAAAAAATCCTCTCTTTCTATCTCTCTAAATGTTATACACGCGACCTCTATAATAGTCGGGAAATTCCACAGCCCTTAGAAATGAATAAAAAACACTAGCTTTTTCTCAGCCAGTGCCAAGAGTCCTACGATATATATACTTTCCCACACAGGGTTGACAAACTTGGCTGCTGAAGCAGCTGTAAAAATGGAAATGCAATCACAGAAGGAGTTATCAGCCTTATGAATTGAGGCGCCTTGACTCTACTTGACATTCATTCTCAATTACCAAGTTCAGGCTTCTTGCCTTCATTGAGCAGCACTACAGAGCACCTCACATAAATGAGTGGATTCTGGGCAGCCATGATGCTGTCAGTCGCGTGCTTCACTTCTTCAGAGGACTCGGGTCAGCCAACAAAGCTCTGAGCATTAAATTATTTCTGACAGCAGCCACGGGCTATTAGAATGTAACCCGCCTCTCTGTTTCAGATGTTCTTTGAAGAAACCACTCACACCTTTATTGCAATCGTAAAGTCTGTTGCAATGATAAAAAAAAAAAAAAAGACATTTAACCTGTTCCTACACTCTGGAGTAGAGCTCTGGATGTATTAATTGCCTTCTTTCACACTTTATCCACATCTAAGTTACAAGGTAAGAGTTGTAGAGAGTTCAAAAGGGAGGAGAGTTTTATGGAATCAACAGGACAGGAGGCTAGATGTGTCAGATAACTTGTCTCCCCAAGAATATGGATGGAGATGAGTAGGGAAAGTCATACTTTATCCAGACATGCATGTTTTTGCTGCAAAGTATTTACAGTATCCTCATGAATTAGAAGATAAAAGAAATATCTATGGCTTCTCTAGAATTTGACATTTCATAAAACTGTAAAGTGTTAGAACCCAAAGGAATTTGTATGTTAGATATTTAACTTTTTCTTGAGTATCTAATATACACCAGACAATGCACTAAACAAATACATAGATAACTTCCTGTTGGGTTCAGTGCTATTAAGGAAGGAATATAGTAATTTGAGGTCTAGTGGAAATGGTCTGCATCAGGTTAGGGGATCAGTAAGTGTTAAGCAAGCTTTCTCTAAGGAAAGGGATTTTAAACTCAGATGATGTCAGGAAGGAAAAATGTTCCATGGCCAAATGGCCAATTCCCTTTGGGAAGGAATATAGTCCTTTCAGGTGAGGGAACAGGTCAATAAGGTTTAGAGATATAATCCAGAAATTTTGATTCCAGCAACATGAATAATATTCCACTTCCCAGGAAGGCATACTGATTAAAACTGAGATTTTAATTTTTAAGAAGGAAGTGTGTTATGAGCTAAATTATTTAATTTGTAATTGTGCACTAGGTTCGCTAAATCATGTGGTTAGTAGAAAAAAATTAAAGTTCTGGAAAGTACCCGACGTGAAATCAATAAAATGTGTTCGTTATCTGAATTTTCTCAGCTTTTTGGTATTATCCTAGTCATAGCAGGAGATTATAAGGTATGGGGATAGAAATTCCTATCTGTGCCCACATCACCATGACTAAGATCCTTTCATTCTAGAAACCGTTTGCCTAGGAAGGTGCTCAAGAAGACCCACCAGTTCTAGGGCCATGTTGCAACCTCGTGTCCTATAAAACCATATATGACAAAACCTATTTCTTTCATTTATGTAGAGCTCTGATAAATAAATCACTAAGGAAAGGGCCAGAAACCCAATGAGAAAAAGTGAATAAAAGATTTAAACAGGCAGTTTACAAGAAATGCAAGTAGCCTTGAACATGAAAAGATGTTCCACCCCTGCTCTCAGTGAAAGAAAGTCAAATTAAATCATATGAAGATACCATTGTCAATGGCTCAATTAGCAAAGGTGAACACACTTGATAATGTTTCATTATGGCAACATTAAAAGGGTTTGGGGGACTTTCACATTTACTGTTGATGAGAGTACAAACTGGTACTCTCTATGTGTGGGGAGATTTACAACATGGATCCAAATGAAAATTCGCATCTCTTGACTGAGCGGTCTCCACTCTAAAAGTTTATCTTACAGCTATCGCTCCACTTATAAAAGAAAGAGTAATTTTGAAGATAGGATGGTAGCATTGTTTGTTAAAGAAATAAGAAGTGGAAGCAGCCAAATTGCTCATCAATTGGGTTCTGAATAAATAAAATACACCATCTGGGTGATGAAATACTATGCAGCCATTAAAAGAATAAGGTAGATGTAGCCCTATTTGTTGATATGAAAGGACAATCAACATACGGTAAATGCAAAAGGCAAAGGACAATATGCATAGTAGAACTCATTATCATTTTCCTAAAGGTAACCAAATATGTGTGTGTGTGTGTGTGTGTGTGTGTGTGTGTGTGTGTGTGTGTGTTATGGCCTGAATTTTGTTCCCCCAAACTCATATATTGAAACCTTAACCTCTAATACCTCAGAATATGACTATATTTGGAGATAGGACCTTTAAAAGGGTAATTAAGTTAAAATGAGGCCGTTAGGGTGGGCCCTAATCCAACCCTTCTGATGTCTTTATAAAAAGGAGATTAGGACACACAGAGAAACACGAGAGATGCACAGGCACAAAGGAAACAGTGTGAGGACACAGCGAGAGGCCATCTGTGAGCCAAGGAGAGAGGCCACAGGAGAAACCAAACCTGCTGATACCTTAATCTTGGGCTTTTAGCCGTCAGAACTTTAACAAAAGAACTTCCTGTTGTTTAAGCCCCCCAGTCTGTGGTTCTTTGTTATGGCAGCCCTAGCAAACTAAGACAACAGGTACATGCATATATGCAAATGACACGTTTCTGGAGGTATGTCCGAGAAATATTGGTAATCTTTACCTTTGGAGAGGGTGACTAGAGATCTGAGATGGAAAAGAGACTAACTTTTGTACTGCTTTAACTTTTACCATGTATACTGACATGGTGGGTTTGAGAATTTCAGGGCTGATCAAGGAAAAGCCAGGACCACGAGACGGTATTACCACACATCATGCTTTATTGGGCAGCACTAAATGGGCTTGCATGAGAGAGGAAGTCTCTCACAGAAGAGACCTTCCAGAAATGTAGGTCTACTAACCAAAAGGGAAAGAGGGTCGGAGAATTCTCAGGGGACCGGGGAATTAGAGAGGGGACTCACATGTCCAGGCAATGTTACCCATCAGCAAGGTAGGGAGCCTCTGGGTCAGAGAGCTCTGAAGGACGGCAGCAGTCTGTGGTCTTTTATGGTTGTAGGGTTTGTCTTACGCTATTGCTAGCAGATTCTGGATGTCGTTTTGTGGGGCATGCAAAGCAACTGGCTCTAAATGGCTAAAAATTGGTTTATTTGGATTATACTTAAAGCAATTAGATGTGTAAAAAACTGATCTTGGCATCAGCAGGCTTTGAGCTCACGTGTCCAAGACTATATTGCAAAGAAGTAAACTTTATAGGGGCTAATATACAGGAGCCATCTTTAACCCATTTATACATCATCACCGCCATCATCATCATCATCATCATCATCATCAAATATTTAGTAGGAAAAACAAGATCTGTCCAGGTAGATGTTTCACCCTCTGAAGAATAAGATATCAGGCATTTTTCTCTCTACTGTCCTCCACTAGGAGACCTCACCCCAAAGATTTCCATGATCCATTCATTAAACAGCTACCTCCTCCCTTATTCTGATTCCTTCTATGCCATGTTTGTTTGTTTGTTTGTTTGTTTGTTTTTTACCTAAAGCTGACAAGCTGGTGTGTTCTGAATAGCAGGATTTTACCTCTCCTGGGAATTCTTTCACATTTTCTTAAAGTGAATTGATACACAGTCATTGGTAATATTTCAGAGCCAATATGTCTAGAGAAGAAAATGCTATCTGAGATATTTAGGTTATTCCTACAAATAGAATGGCTGCCTTCCCAAGCAGCAGAATTACCCCCAACTAAGGCTTGGTGAGGAATATAGGACAGTGAAATCTTGCATGGTATAATTTGACTAGACATCCTCTAAGGTTAATTAAAAAAAAATCATTCTATGATCTAGTGCAAGTGGGTATTGGAAAAATCCAAAATGAGAAAGATCAATGAGAGCTGATACAGTAAAGAGAGGGAATTTTCATAGAACTGTCAGGACTTGAGCTGACAGTCAATAAAGACTTTATTTTCTATAAAGACTTATAGAAAATAAGTCTTCAATGATGGGCAGCCTTTGTATAAAAAATCAGACAAGTTTGTAGGCAAGAGAAATATAGGATAGGACAAGTTTGTAGGCAAGAGAAATATATAATGCCAAGTTCCCACTCCCAGCAGGGTGAACCTGGCAAGGGCATCCACCCCAAGAGCTTCTACCAAAGAGCAAGGTCCAAGACCAGCTAAGAGGTCAAGACAGAGTTCTTACTCATAGATAGGGGCCACGGCAAAAGATGGGGGGGGGAGGGGGTGTGAGTGATCGCTTGGAGGGAAATCAGAGTTAGACCTAGAGGAGCAGATAAACTTTTCTGGTCTTGAGCAACGCTTACTGAAGTGCAAACAATCTTTGTGAAGACTTTGCCTGAGCTGCTGACCATTTATTTAAATAGCATAAATTCCTGGTGATTTTCAAGCCTATGCAAAGCTTAAAAGTAATATAAAACTTCTTTATCTGTATCCAAAACCCTAGAGAATCTATAGCTGACATGCCAACAAAATATCATAGGTGAGGCCAAATAGCCTAGGAGACTAATTGAAACTCCATTGTGACACAGTGGAGCAGAGAGCATTGCAGAAAGAAAAGTGAAATAGAAATAGGGGCAAAATACCAAAACTCAATAGGATTAATAAAACATCACCACTATTTGTAAATGTTCAGTCAATTATAATCAGCCCTGGAAATGTTTAACATAGGAAATGTATGCCTTTGCTCTGAGCCTTCTGACGATATATATGGTTCATACTTCTCACTTCACTGAACACAAATATGATTATTACAATGAAAAGAAGAGAATTTACTATACATTTGGCAGTTTCAAACATCATTTATAACTCACAGGGACAGATTATTGATTAAGTTGGTGTATATCATCTGAAATCTCCATCACTTAGAGTTCAGTTACTGGACTTGTTAAGTGATATTAAATTAAGAAAAACAAAATTTCCAGTTGTGTCTATAACAAAGAAATAAAATACATTAAGATGTCATTAATGACTATTAAGATATCAAGGGTTCTCTTGTGCTATAAAATTTACTGTGTGTTTCCCAAATTATTATTTCATTGTTTGAATATTTTTATAGATATAGAAAATAAGACTCAGAGGGATTATTTGGCAAAGTTAGAACTGTAACCTATGCCTTCTTTTCTAAACCAAATGTGTTGTCCATCAAATTATGTTGATGTCCAAAAAAGCAGAGTTCCCTCCAGCGTGTTTCTAAAAGCATACTTTCACTTATATCCAGCATGGGTGTTCAAGCCCTGATACTCAAGTGTGACAGGGTCTGTTCTGCTTTTTGATGATTTTTAAAATATTTTAAATATTACCCTTCTTCTATCCAAACCTATTCAAGACCAAGTTTCCAAGATTATCAAGAATACAGAGAATAAATACATTCTGAAGATTAATTGCATAATATAAACATTAGTCAAGTGACTGTTACTGATTTTTTGTTTAATGAATGTTAGATATAACTGCTGAATTACTGAATAAGCATTGGACTTTAGCCACTGTTTAGCTTTATTACACAAGAATTTTTCATTGAGACGGCAATAAAATACCAGGATGAACAAAATATAATCCCCAAAATAAAGAGTAGCTATTTTCATTGGATTCTATATGTAAGCCTGCAACCATTTTTTTAGGTTGTGCTTTATTCACTTTACATGGTTATGACTATATCCTTGTCTGTACATAGTTTTTCTAATCATATTTCAATGGCTGTATACTATGTTCATGGATATAGTTTTGACTTTAACTATGGCATTATCACTTTAAGGTTAAAAGTAATGGGGGCGTCTGGGTAGCACACTTGGCTAAGCGTCCAATCTTGATCTCAGCTCAAGTCATGACCTCACAGTTCATCAATTTGAGCCCCTCATCAGGCTCTGCACTGATGGTGTGGAGTCTACTTGGGATTCTGTCTCTCCTCTCTGCCCCTCCCCCACTTGTGTGTGAGCCCTCTCTCTCTCTCTCTCTCTCTCTCTCTCTCTCTCAAAATAAATAAATAAAAAGAAATTTTTTTAAAAGTTAAATGTAATGGTAATAATTTCTTTGGTAAGCTTTAGGTATTTGAACTTAAATGGTACAAGCCACTATTTTTTTTTTTTTAGTCAGTTATTATTGTAATGATTTAGGCTCTTGAAGTCATTGTAATCCTAAGATATGAACTAACTTAATTCAACTTGGAAAATGTGAAAATGTACCTTAAAGGTACAAATTAATTTCAGAATAAATACCAGATGATTTTGATTTGTTTAACATAAAATTTATATCAATATGTTTTGTGCTTCTTTGGGGATATTTCCTCATTATTTTTGTGAGAAATAAAGGGACAAAAACAACTTTGGTAAATTAGAATGTAGTGAGTTTGGAATAAAAAGAATGGAATCCTGTTTATGATCATTATGTTGTTAGGATGTGTGATAATTGTAACATATCTGAAAACACCATTTGGATATTTATGCTATCCTGGTTGTTGTGTTTCTTTTTTTTTTTTTTTGAAAAAATTTTTAAATTTTTCTTTAATCTTTGTTTATTTTTGAGAGAGAGAGAGAGCTGGGGAGGACAGAGAGAGAGAGAAACACAGAATCCAAAGAAGGCTTCAGGCTCTGGGCTGTCAGCGCAGAGCCCGAAGCGGGGCTCGAACTCACGAACCACGAGATCATGACCTGAGCTGAAGTCAGACACTTAACTGACTGAACCACTCAGATGCCCCTATCCTGGTTGTTTAATATTTGATTGCCACCCCTGCTTCAGACCATACAACAGTGTGATTTCATTTGAGGTCAAATCCCATGTGAACACAGTTGACTGAAGCAAATTTTCATCTCACCAAAACATAACACATTTGCCAGCCTGTGCATGCCAACACAGATGATTTAGGGTATAACTGACTGCGACTGGCACTTACTCAAGCTGTGACATTTTCTGTCAGCAATTGGGTAGTATATGGAAAGCCAATGGAACAATTACATGTTACGGAAGAGAACTGGATTTTGGAAAAGAAGGAAATAGAAAACAAGCCAGGTCTTCCACTTCAAACAGGTAGTGAGGAAGCTACAACACTGGCCATCTTCCCCTCTTCCAACACTCTTCCTGTGACTGTCAGGGAAAGAGAGAACACTGACTTGACTAATATAGGATGAAAGAGTTTGGAGTCTTCTGTTTAGAGAATGCAAATGAAACAAAAAGAATGTTAATTAAAAGGACCTAGAAGCCACCAAAAATTAAAGGAAGATGGAAAATGATATTGACAAAATATCATTCAATTGGCAAATCGAGGAGAGAGAGAAAAATCAGAAGGTGAGTGGAAGAAAAAGGAATGAAAGGAATAAGGTAGGAGAGGGGGAAACAATTCTTAAAAAATTGACCAGGGGCATGTGGGAAAATACTAAGCAAAATAAAAAAGCTGCAGCATGAATACATTATTTTATGTGCTTCCTGTCTCTAATAATTAAATAAATGCAAAATAATGTAACAACGATGCATCATTTTGCCTAGCCCATTAGCAAAAATTTAAAAGAATATTATTATCTAGTTTGGGCAAGGAGATGGGAAAACATTCTCCTACACTAGTGATTTATTGTTTTATTTATTTACAAATAAATAAACTGTATGAAGCTAATGGAGAAAACCTTATTAACATATTCATACTCACTGAGTCAGCAATTCCCTTTACTGGGGAGACACTTATACAAGTGTGAAAAGATATATGCATACCGATATCCCCTGCAGAATTGTTTATGAATATGAAAAATTGGGTGGGAAAATCTGTGTATGAGTAGGGCATTAGTTAAATAAATTATTGTATATCCCTATAGTGAAATGCTATATATGAATCTCAAAGCATTAAGAAAACCTTATAAGGGTGCCTGGATGGCTCAATCAGTTGAGGTTCAGACTCTGATTTTGGCTCAAGTCATGATCCCAGGGATGTGGAATCGAGCCCCGCATCAGGCTCTGTGCTGTCAGCATAAGAGAGGGAGCTCTCTGTCCCTCTCTCTCTGCCCCTCCCCCTCTCA
Organism: Acinonyx jubatus; assembly: GCF_027475565.1. Taxonomy (NCBI): domain Eukaryota; kingdom Metazoa; phylum Chordata; class Mammalia; order Carnivora; family Felidae; genus Acinonyx; species Acinonyx jubatus. The sequence goes on along the minus strand of NC_069391.1, from coordinate 74,602,207 downwards.
AAATAAATACATGAACTTAAGAAAATAGAAAATCTTATATTAATATGTATTAGATTAATGTATTAGATGAAGATGCCTGTAGTATTAGCAGCTTTAGGGTAGCAGTTATTGTATTACTCATAACAACCATAATAAAAAGTTAATATTTACTGACTATTTTTCATGTTGTACTAAGCCTTTTTATAAGCATTATCCAATAATTTGCACAAGAACTTTATGATGTGAGGTAGTATTTTTACCTGCATTTGACAGGCAAGAAGACTTGAGACTCAGAGAAATTAAATAATTGGCCCAAGGAGGCTAGAAAGGGCCAATTCTAGGTCCTGAATCCAGATAAACGTGGCTCCCAAGAATGGACTCTTACTCTAGATTCCCAAAGCATAGTTTGATAGTCATTTTTTAAAGAAAAAAGTGATCTAGTAAATACAGACAGAAAAAAAAAATCAGAGTATTCACTAGACTGTTGGTATTCTTTATCTGCTGTGGAGGAAATTATGGAATTAGGTTACATTCCTTTTTATTTCTGCAATGTTAATACCTTTATAATGACATATATTGTTTTGTACCAAGAAGAAAATCAGTAAGATTAATAAATTGCTCGCTTTCTGAAAGTTAATTGCAAAGCAGTACTCTAAAATTATTGAAGATGTCTTTCATCAATGTTCTCAGAACTTCCTAATCAAGGATTCCCAAATCCCAGTCCATGAACTGAACACATCACAATCACCTGAGGAGTATTTTATTGCATATACCAATTTCTTGGCCCCAAATGCCTCATCCTATCCAGTTCAGTACATCTGGGATGGGACTCTGGAATTTACATTTTTTAAAGGCTCCCCAGGTGATTCTGATACCCAGCCAGGTTTGGGAATCACTGTCTAAGAGAATGTGATTTATGTAGATCAAAAGAGAAAAGAGAGAAAGTGGACCATATGGTATGTTAACTCTTTCTTTAGTTTCATTTTAGAGGTGACTTCACAAAGAAAGGATTTCTAAATCATTGGTACACATAATTCAGAAGATACCTATTCCCAAAAATGTGGCAACAGCTTTGGCCATCTGACATATGACAATAATTCAAATGTATCATGGAATAGAGGAAGGGAAGATGTTTGGAATGTTCTGTAACTGAGTAATTAATCAGTGTGGCATTAGAGCACAGATAGGCATCTAGACCCACAGAGCATAGCATAGAGCAGAGAAACACATCCAAGTGTATAGGATGCATGGGCAGTGAGCTATTTCTATGGGGGAAAATTAGTATTAACAATAAACAGAATGCTTGAGGCTTGTGGGGTATGCAGATTTCTTTTTAAAGAGGGATAGCTTTTTTACAGCCCCCCCGCCCAAATTCTTCTACTTCTCCAACTGCTTACAGTCAATTGACTTCAGCTTCTCTCAAAGTTTATGCATTTAGGTTTGAGAGACATAGAGATTGTGAAAGCAGGGGAGGGGCAGAGAGAGAGGAGGACAGAGGATCTATAGAGGGCTCTGTGCTAGCAGCAGACTGCCCGATAGAAGGCTCAATCTCAGGAACCGTGAGACCACGACCTGAGCTGAAGACCGACAATTAACCAACAAGCCACCCAAATGTACCACCCCCCATCAGCTCCCTTTAAACACTTGTGTTTCCTGGAGTTCTTTCCTTGGTTGCCTGCCATTTTCTTCACTCTGTGAGCCCTCGTGGGCCAGCTGCTCATCCATTCTCATGATTTTGACTACCAAGGACAAAAGGATATTCCAAATCTATTCTATTCTTTCCAGTGGAAGCTTCTGTTTTAAATGCCAGAGCCATATCTCTAATATTTATGCCAGAGCCATATCTCTAATATTTAACGGATCTGCAAGGCACCTTCCACTTAACACACCCACTCATTATCATCTGTCACTGTGTCTTCTACTATAATCACAATCTCGGTTAATAAAATTACCACCCAACCAGTCTTCCAAGGTAGAAATTTGTGAGTCTTACTTAACTCTGCCTTTTTCCTATCAAGTGACCGCAAAGTCCTGTAATTTATCCCTCGAAATTATCTTTTGACATCTCTCCATCCTATGACCCCCGCCTTAGTCCCAGTCCGCAGCATGCTTGACTCTAGACTGCAAGTCGCCTGTCTAGTGTCCCTTCCTTCCCTCTCTCCAGTGTTTTCACCATATTCCCATGGAGAGTAGTTTGCCTTAAAATAAAAGTGGGGGAAGAAACCCATGCTTGCTACTCCCCTTCTAAAAGACTGGTAGTTGCAGAAGTCTACATAATGAAGTTCAGATTCCTTGCTTGGCAAATGACAATAATAAGGACAATATCGTATATTGAGTCCCTATTTTACATATGAACCAAATGAGGCCCCAAGAGGTTAAGTATCTTCCCCAAGGTGACAGAACTCCTTATGTGGCAGAGCTGGGATTTCCTTCTAGGCTGACTCCAACTCTGCAGCCCATGCTTGATTCCAGTCTCTTTCTTGACCTAATCCCTCTGTGTATGCATCTGTCCCCTCAAATAAGCTGTGAAATCCCCAGGACAGGAAAGATGTCTTCTTCATTTCTGATTTTCAGTGTCTAACACTGTGGCACAGGATAGGTGCTTAACATATGCTTGTTAAAAAAAAAAAAATGGATCAAGGGACAGAGAAAGAAAGGAAGGAACTGAAGGAACTAGTGAAGATGTTTTAAGAAGAACGTGACGCCGGGGCACCTGGGTGGCTCAGTCGGTTAAGCGTCTGACTTCAATTCAGGTCATGACCTCATGGTTTGTGAGTTTGAGCCCTGCCTTGCGCTGTGTGCTGACAGCTCAGAACCTAGAACCTGCTTTGGATTCTGTGTCTCCCCCTTCTCTCTTTGCCCCTTGCCCATTCACACACTCTCTCTCTCTCAAAAAGAAATAAACATTGGGGCGCCTGGGTGGCTCAGTCAGTTAAGTGTCTGCCTCTATCTCAGGTCGTGGTCTCATGGTTCGTGGGTTTGAGCCCCACATCGGGCTCTGTGCTGACAGCTCAGAGCCTGGAGCCTGCTTGGGATTCTGTGTCTCCCTCTGTCTCTGCCCGTCCCCCTCTCATGCTGTCTCTCTCTCTCTCTCTTTCTCTCAAAAATGAATAAACATTAAAAAAGAACATGATGCTATTTTATTTTTTTACTTTAGTTTTATTATTTTTTAATATGAACTTTATTGTCAAATTGGTTTCCATACAACGCCCCGTGCTCATCCCAACAGGTGCCCTCCTCAGTGCCCACCACCCACTTTCCCCTCCCTCCCACCCCCCATCAACCCTCAGTTTATTCTCAGTTGTTGAGAGTCTCTTATGGTTTGGCTCCCTCCCTCTCTAACCTTTTTTTATCCCCTTCGCCTCCCCATGGTCTTCTGTTAAGTTTCTCAGGATCCACCTAAGAGTGAAAACTTAGGATATCTGTCTTTCTCTGTATGACTTATTTCACTTAGCATAACACTCTCCAGTCCCTTCCACGTTGCTACAAAAGGCCGGATTTCCTTCTTTCTCATTGCCACGTAGTATTCCATTGTGTATATAAACCACAATTTCTTTATCCATTCATTCATTGATGGACATTTAGGCTCTTTCCATTGTTTGGCTATGGTTGAAAGTGCTGCTATCAACATTGGGGTCCAAGTGCCCCTATGCGTCAGCACTCCTGCATCCCTTGGGTAAATTCCTAGCGGTGCTATCGCTGGGTCAGAGGGTGGATCTATTTTCAATTTTCTGAGGCACCTCCACAGTGTTTTCCAGAGCGGCTGCACCAGTTTGCATCCCCAGGAGCAGTGCAAGAGGGTTCCCGTTTCTCCACATCCTCGCCAGCACATGATGCTGCTTTAAATATCTGAAGAAATATCTGAAGAAGTGTAGAAATGGCTTTACCCTTCCTGTAGAATAATGGATGCTCTAACCTGAACTCCATGAATGAGTTCAGGGAAGCATGTTTCTATGATAACAGTCCATACCATTAATAAATCTCACAAAGCCTTCGGTGACCCCAAATAAAAATGTTTAGAACTATTTCTCCAGAGGAGAACCAGTGAGCAGATGTCACTGGGAAGCCAGTTTCAGATCTCTGCAAAAAAGGAAATTTACAACAAGGAGAGCTGTTTGAAAATAAAATCTTTACAGCAAAATGTCAAAAGCTCTGGATCAATGGAAACCATCAGGCAAAGGCCAGATAAACATGTCCAAAGATACAGAGAAAGGAATCCATAGAATTCTGGGAGGGCTGAAAGGTACTCTAGGAAAATTTCCACACTCGACCTCTGCGATTCTGTAGTTCTAAGGTGCAACCCATAACACATTTATCAGTTCTTTTTTAACTTTGCAAAGATTTTGATTATTTTTAGAGGCATCTCTCAGTCTGTTATCTTCCTAGGTACTCCCCTTTAAGGATCATCTTCGGGTTTCTTTGCATTTCTTAATAAGCGTAAAAACTCACGTGTAAATCCTGTTGACATCTGCAGGCACTGGTAATTCCTATTTTTCAAGTCAGATAGCCTCCTTAGTCCATTATGAAGCCGGATTGCTCATTTGACATGTAGGTCCATAGGTTATTGAGATGTTAGTTTATATTATATCAAACTTTGAAGCATTAACTGCAAAGATAATTGTTCCGCCGGCCAAATCCCCTTGAATGCCTGAATTACTTTATTGAGTGTGGTTTTCCTTTCTCCTCAAAGACATTCTTTATTCCATCCTCACTGTTGACATAACAAAAATGGAAAAATATTCACCTTGCTCCTCTTCAACAGATGACATCACAAAAAAGTCAATTTAATGACACGTAGGAGATTTTCTCAGTAACTTTTCCTACGTTTATCTCATTACTTGCAAGTCCAGGTGATTGAAAGGATGCAGTGAATTTAAAAGAAGATAGATTTGGCCAAAGGTGGGAGTTATTCATAAAATAATAACAGTAAATATTTACCATTTTGTTTATGCCCTGAAGTCATTGTATTCTACTTAGCAACATTAATATATATTCTTTTATGAAAAGTATCCCTCAGAGTCAGGATTGAATAAGTAATCCTTTTTAGTGGTATGTATTAAAGGTTATATCCCTGTGTTACCAAGGAATAAATTAAGACCTTTGCTCCACTATTTCAAACAGTTGGACTTTTGTGATGACCCTTTCAAAAGGATACATGAGGTATGAAATGGACTGCCTTCTTGCTTTTCAGTGTGAGAAGTCACAGTTGAGGCAAATGTAAATGACTTTCATTGTTTTCGACGACACAAGTCAAAGAAAATGCATGGGAAAAAACCCATTTATTCTGAAGGTTAACTAGTGCCCAAATCTGGGCAATATTTGCTGCCATCTGCTGGTCAAAAGAGAAAGTTGCAAGGAATGGAGAAACGCGTAGAGGGAATTTGATCTGTTATTGAGATGCATTTCTATAGGGTAGGAAGGGATTAATTATCCAGAATTATGCTTGTAAAAATATACTGTACACCCCAGCTTCAGAGCCAGTCCCTTCTCAGTGGCAGAGGGAAGATAACGGCCAGGTGGCTCACGGGCTGCCTGCCCACAGGGTATAAGCATTTGCTCTGGTCCACGAATCTGGTCACAGGCACCGTCGTTTCAAGTTCCTCCTGCCTCACCTTCAGGCAAAGCAATAAAGCCCGTTTCCCACTGCGCGGCACGACATTTCCTAAAACGTTGCTGCAAGGAAAACTGGCTTTTCTTGATCAGAGATTGCAAACGAGGTTAGATACATATTTATGTGGGTGTTGATTTTAAAATAAGGAAAATTCACATAAAAGTCTGGATTGCCAGCTCCTTCTGGAAAATTCTACTCTGTTCCCCTATGGCTGGGGCATACTAGATGAGGGGCCTGCTCATCACAGGGACACTACTTCCTGTTATCTCCTCGCGCAGGAGCCTGAAGGTCAGAGGTCACTTATTATTCTCGCTATATACATCCTCTCTCTCTCTCTCTCTCTCTGTCTCTCTCTCTGTATACACACACACATACACGATCACAAACGTGGTTAAAAGTGGATACTTTTAACCTATAGGATATTTTAACCTACTGGTTGCCCTCTCTTGCATCAGTTAGTAACGGATACCTATATTATCAGGGATGTCATGGACTTGACTCAAACTTATGCTTCCCCTTTCCTCTTGCAGATAGTTATCACCGTTGAGATGTGTATCAAAGCTTATGGGCCAGTCTTCCGGGAACTTTTTTTCAAGATGGCCGACGGCACTACAAGGAAATCACTTTTTTTGCCTTTCCACCTTCCTTTTTTTTCTACAGCAGACAAGTTGGCAGGAGCTTCAGCAGCTAGCTTGGATCCTGAGTAGACACGAGGCTGGAGGTCAGGAGCTCCACATAATGAAGAAAAAAGATGGCACAAACTTAAATCTCTGATAACCACAGAGCTACCTACCATCCCAGCTCTGGACTGTCCCCAGTAGGCTTCTTTTACTGGAGAGAAAAATCAAACTTGATCTTGTTTAAGCCACTTATTTGAGTTTTCTGTCAAAAGCAGCTAAACCTGATATGTCGTATCTTTAACAAAACTGGGCCAATGAGAGAGAGACTGAGAAGGCTGTGTGTTTCAAGTAATATAGGAGATTCTAATACTTGGTATCTGAGTGTTCTAATCAGCTGGGTTTACTGGGTAAAAGGAACAGAAGGGATATGGATATCAGCTCAATAAAGTCCTGCTGGGTGAATGCCATTGGATTCCTAGGGGCAGGTGCTGTCTTAGGTCCTTTTGCTGGAAAACAGTTTGAGGTGGAGATTTGCATGCAGTAGGGAAGGAAACAGGATTAGGCGGAAGAGCTGAGCTGCAGAGCAGTCCCAAAAGAGTGCTCAGGATCTGTTGAAAAGTTCTGGAGCTGAGGCAGCCTTGCATGTGTTAGGCTGTGTCATGACAAGGGAGCTGTGTCTTTTTATCCCCGCATTAGCCAGTCACTGGATGTGAGCTGCCCCTGGAGGGGAGGCCTGAACTTGCAGGCGGAAACACCATCCTGCCCAGGGCAGTGCTCAGAGTGGGGCTCAGTTGTGAACCATCCGCAACTATCAGAAGTTGAGGGAATGAATGAATCTTGGTCCTGAGAGGAAGCAGATAGGTACCTTACAGCATCCTTCTGGCTATTTACATATTAGGGTGTAATTTATGTATTCTAAATTTTGCTTAGTATTCTTACCATTATTTCATTTCTTAATAAGTTGCGACTAACAACACTTCTGACCCTTCACTGTGTGCTCTTGGATCAAAGATAAGGCAGGTTTCCACCATGACTAGGATTAGTGGCTGTGAACAGCCAGGCTGAGTAATAATTCGTTGTATTCACCCTGTTAGGGGAAGAGAGTATTGCCTATAAGAGTGGATAAACAAAACTTATTGTAAGTGCTGTGTTTGGAGGGGCAGGTGTTCAGGCAGATAGATACCAGTAATGTAAAGCAACCAGGGACAACGGAGCAGATCTTTTCTCATGGCAGGCGCCTCCCTGTTGCCTCCTTGAAGTTTCCGGAAGACCTTCCTAATCCTTGACAGGTCCCTTACCTCCCATCAGTGGTAGCTGGCATGGCACCCCTCTGGCTGTCTTTGCAAAGCTCTCAGCTGCTCTGCCGACCTGCTGCCCTAATGGTTCTGGTATCAAGATAAAAATCACTATTGACTTTCATTAGTTTTGAGATCAGAGCGAACAGAAGTAGCTTGTTTTTAAAGCAAGGTGAGCTTGCCCACCATATGGGTGTTAATTACAGATCCATGTGAGTGCATTGACTTAACAGGGGGGCAACTGAACATATCTGTGGTTTCCACTAATCCCACAGCAACGCTCTTTAATTGCTTGCATAGACTGATGGCTTCTGTAATGCTGAAAGTAAACCTTTAAAGTAGGTCATTGGGGAAAATAGAAATTTCAAGATTGAAGAGGAAATTATGATCGAATTCACCGTGATTAAGTACCCAGTTTCTTACACAGTATTGAAAAGGGAAATTTCAAAATTATTCATTTATTAAAATATGTAAATACACACAGTATACATATAATTCAATCCTTTACAATGATTGGGTTCTAGTAAGACTGAAAAATAAACGCAGTTAAATAGAGTTCCTTTTTACAAACTGGGTGCAAACACTTTCTCAAATTTACATGATTTTGAATGAAATTCTTGAGAAAGGAATATCCAGATTGGTTAAGATATATGTAAATCACCATAACTCTGACAGCATGTTTTATCTTTATTGGTTCTTTTTAGTACACATATAGCAATGTATAAAAGTTAAATGTGTGGGGCGCCTGGGTGGCTCAGTCAGTTACGTGTCCAACTCTTGATTTTGGCTCAGGTCAGGATCTCACAGTTCATGGGACTGAGCCCCAAATGGGCTCTGTGCTCACAGCGCGAAGCCTGCTTGAGATTCTCTCTCTCCCTCTCTCTCTGCCCTCATGCTCTCTCTCTCAAAATAGATAAACTTAAAAAAAAAAGTTAAATGTACAAGGATTCGTAATTTTATAATACATCAATTGCATGTCTCTTCTGCCTAAGTGTAGTCAAGATAATATACTTCATACTGGAAAACAGTATGGAGGTTCCTCAAAAAATTAAAAATAGAACTACCCTGACCCAGCAATTGCACTACTAGGTATTTATCCAAAGGATACAAAAATGCTTATTCAAAGGGGCACATGCACCCCAGTGTTTATAGCAGCACTGTTGACAATAGCCAAAGTATAAAAGAGCCCAAATATCCATCAACTGATGAATGGATAAAGATGTGGTATATATATTTAATGGAATATTACTTGGCGATGAAAAAGAATGAAATCTTGCCATGTGCAACGACATAGATGGAACCAGAGTGTATTATGCTAAGCGAAATAAGTCAGAAAAAAGACAAATAGCATATGATCTCACTCATATGTGGAATTTAAGATACAAAACAGACGAACCTAAGGGAGGGGAACCAAAAACAATATAAAAACAGAGAGGGAGACAAACCGTAAGAGACTCTTAAATTCAGAGAACAAACTGATGGGGTGCTGGGAGGGGGGAAGTGCTAAAGGATGAGGGGCATTAAGGAGGACACTGGCTGGGATGAGCACTGGGTGTTATATGTAAGGGATGAATCACTAAATTCTAGTCCTAAGAATAAATAAATAAATATATTTTGATTAAAGAAAAGATAATATACTTCATAGAATGGAGTGAAGGGGTGCCTGGGTGGCTCGGTTGGTTCAGTGTCTGACTCTTGATTTCAGCTCAGGTCTGACTGTAGAGTCTGCTTGGGATTCTCTCTCCTTCTGTCTCTGTCCCTACCCTGCTGCGTGCTCTCTCTCTCTCTCTCTCTCTCTCTCTCAAAATAAATAATTTTTTTTAAAGAATTGAGTGAAAATGCCCCCTGAGACTGTGAGTTGAACACTGAACACCCAGACGTTTCTCCTACATAGCTGTGGTGGCAATATGTGTTTGTGGAATGAATAATGGATGGGTGGTGAAATCAGCAACATGGGGACCAATACACTTTGAGACATCTCATAGGATCATAGGAGTGGCTGTGCAAGCATGAAGCCCGGATGGCTAACGAGACAGCCGAATAAAAGGCAGAGTACAAGGGACTGAAATGAGTACCAGGAAAGCTCAAGGCATCGGGAAGGTTTTCTTTTTTCAGGGATAAAAAACTTTAGCCCCAAAGGATAGTCCCTTGAATATTTCTCAGAGATATATTCACCAAGCCAGACTTAAAAAAATGATTTAATCTAGAGGTGCCTGAGTGGGCTCAGTTAAGCTCTGAACCTCAAGACAGAGCTTGCTTTCATTTTTCCCCAGGTCCCTGACTTTTACATCCAAAATGATTTCTTAACTTTTTTTTTTTAACATTTATTTATTTGTGTGTGTGTGTGTGTGTGTGAGAGAGAGAGAGAGAGAGAGACAGACAGACAGACAGACAGAATATGAAACAGGCTCCAGGCTCTGAGCTGTCAGCACAGAGCCTGATGCAGGGCTCAAACTCACCATGAGATCATGACCTGGGCCCAAGTCAGAGGCTGAACTGACTGAGCCACCCAGGCGCCCCAGTGATTTCTTAACTTTGAAGGCAGGTTTTCCCCCCTGTCTGGGCAGGATCTTTCACTGATGGAATCCCAGTATATCCTTTTGTGTTTCCTTTGGTGGAGATCAATCCCCTCCTGCCCTTCTACCCACTCATAATACAACTTCTATCCACATTAGCTGTTTTTGTTGTCTGTAATGTTGAAGAATGCCCAAATCTGGCCGACCATCTTGTGTGAAAATGGTATGGCAGAGATCCTTATTTATTTCTGTTTCGCACAAACCAAGTCAACCCATATCCCCTTCTGTGGAGCCTTCCTGATTACCCCAAAAGTCGTAGGTGTTCCTTCTCCTAGGCTTCTGTTTCACAATTTGCATGCATCCATCATGGCCATGCACATGTTGTGACATAATTGCTCGTGTGCCTACCTCCACGTAGACTCAGTGCTTCTTGAAGGAAAAGTGTGTCTGTATTATTGATGTATAACTTAACACAATTGGTTCGTGGTAAATATTCATTAAAAGTAGAGATTAGTCTAGTTTACTAGCTCTCTGAGGATCTGGGGACCTCAATATACCTGGCAGTAACAGAAGGAATATTGGATAGGTGCAACCTATCCTCAGGAGAATATATGTTAACTAACATTTATAGAAGTCAATAAGTTTTTTTTTTTTCCCACCGAAACACTTCTGTATTCTTTTCAAGATCATCTTTCCTCACTCTGCCATACAACTCACATTTCCTTACTTTAGAACAAACTATATGATATAACTAATAATCAACTATTTCTTACCTAGGAAACCCAACACTATCATATGGCTCAACCTAATAGCATCAGGGAAGATAGAAGGCATAAACCCATCAATGCGTCTAACAGCTCCAGAGGTATCATTAAATCTTTTCATGAGCTTTGGTATCTTCTGACATTTGGAACCTTCCCCTTAGCACTGAAATGTTTCCAGGGCGCCTGGGTGGCTCAGTCAGTTGAGCGTCCAACTTCGGCTCAGGTCATGATCTCAAGGTTCCTGGGTTGGAGCCCCGTGTCAGGCTCTGTGTTGACTGCTTGCTCAGAGCCTGGACGCTGCTTCAGATTCTGTGTCTCCTCTCTCTACCCCTCCCCTGCTTGTGTTCTGTCTCACTCTGTCTCTCAAAAATAAATAAATGTAAAAAAAAAAAAAAAAGAAAGAAAGAAAGAAAGAACTGAAAAGTTTCCAGTGCGCCTGGGCGGCTCAGTTGGTTAAGCATCTGACTGCAGCTCAGGTCATGGCCTCAGGGTTCGTGGGTTCAAGCCCCATGTTGGGTCTGTGCTGACAGCTCAGAGCCTGGAGCCTACTTCAGATTCTGTCTCTCTCTCTCTGCCCCTCCCCTGCTTGCTTATTCTCTCTCTTTCTCTCTCTCAAAAATAAATAAACATTAAAAATTAAAAAAAAAAAAAGAACGGAAAAGTTTCCATATGACTCCGGTTTCCTCGCCATCTTTGCACCAAAAATATCATTTGGGTTTCCTCCTTTATGTAAAATATCAGTAGATCAGCAAGATTACAAAGCGGAAAGAAGAATGGTAAAATACTCTAAAACAAAGAAAAATGAAGATGAACACTTGGTGGATTTAACAGATAGGAAACTGGGTGATGTCAGAAGACTGTTACAGTTCTAATCTGGTAAACACAGGTGGGAGGAACACTAATATTGTGACATAGTAAAATAAAACTTTGTAAAAAACAAAAGAATGAAAAGCATATGTGTATGCATGAGTGTGCATATATTTCAATTTTATATTTTATAACTTTTGACAAGTATAATTTATTTTACAATGAACTTTATTGTCAAAAAAAGGGAAGGAAAGAAGGAAAAAGGAAGAAGAAGAAAGGATCTGTTTGTCTAAAAGAAATTAACCATTCATTCATTTGTGTGTAATGGAACAGAGCAGCTGCTAGGATGCACCGAGAGAAAACTGTCAACAATTCCACTGCCCTCCCTGAAGTGAGCAGGTTGGTAGTGGTGAAGTCAAGAATGGTAATATCAAGTTCCTGGCTCACTCATGTACCTCAAAGACACATTCCTGTCACCAGAAACTACATGCTGCAGACAACAGCAGGCAAAGCAAGGGGTAGGAGACAAGGGTTCAACATGAGGGACTGTGGCAAACAAATTACTTCAGAGAGAACTGAAGCCACCCAGGATCCTGCCATGGGTAGGGGGACAATGATGTGCTGGGATATAGTGATTCAGCAGGAGAGGGCTCGGTTGCCATTACAACCTACATCCTACAACACGGCTGTGTCCATGCTCTGGGAAGGAGGAAAATGAAGACGCCTGAGTTACATGTGCAAATCTATTAGAGAAATCAGAAACCTCCTGCTTTGATTTCATTTGGTGGTCTTCTGAAATATTGCAAACACTTTGAAAACTAAATCATGACTACAAAGGCTTCATTAAGGAATCTACAAAGATATGATGATCATTTTTGAAATTGTAGCACTCTATTTATAAAGATAGAAGATTTAGAAGGATGGAAGTATAGCACACTCTCCTGGCTCATGTGTGTATCAGAACAATGTGAATAAACCCCACTTGTTTCTTAATTTACAAGATTTTTTTTCTCTCTTTCTCTTTTCTTTCTCATTTGCAAGTATTTTTTCCCCTGATTACAAAATATATACATGCCAATTGATATAAATTTAATTATTAAAAAAAAACTAAACAAGGATTAAAAAATTATCCCTAATTCTACCACCTGGAGTCAACCATCGTGCAAATCCTTCCAGAATATTTTGTGTGCAAATACTTAGAGAGTTGAATAAATATGTGTGATGCACCCAGTATGTAGCAAGTGTCTAAAAAAAAAGCTATCATTATGACACTGTTTTTCTTCCAATCATTTTAACTTAACAATGTATTTTAAATACATTTCCTTTCAAAATTTATATGATTACTTGAATGGATGTAATTTACATAATATTCCATATTAATGAATAATGAACACTATTTTCTACTTTTCTCTATTTTAAACTTTACAGTCAACATCTTTATTCTTATAGACGTGCATTTTTCTAAAAATCTGATGGACTTATATATAAACTCCTATTTCAACTGTTTGATCTCTGGCTTGCTGCTAATATTTTCTGTGCATTAGTTTCCTCACCTGTAAAATTTGATAGTTAACATCTGCATACAAAATTGTTGTAAGGATTAAATCTTATTATATTTGTAAAATGCCTGCTACAGTGCCTGGCTCAGAGGTAGAATTCAATAAATAATATATTTATTTTAGAATAATTTACTAAGAATGCAGTGTTTTGGCCCAGTGTTAAGCCCAATTTATAGAGTTTTTTCCTTCTTAAATGAGTATTCATTTTTGAGCCCATGGGTGGTTTAGTCGTTAAGCATCTGACTTTGGCTCAGATCATGATCTCACAGTCTGTGAGTTTGAGCCCCACTTTGGGTGAGCAAGAGCACTGCTTCGGGTAAAACACGAGCCTCGAGTGAGCCCCACTTCTCTCTTTCTGCCTCTTGTGGGATTCTCTGTCTCTCTCTCCACCCCTCACCACTTGCACCCTCTTTCTCCCAAAATAAAATAAAATAAAATAAAATAAAATAAAATAAAATAAAAATGCTTATCCATTTTTGAGAGAGAGCATGACCAGGGCAGGGACAGAGAGGGGGGCACAGAGGATCCTAAACGGACTCTGCACTGACAGCAGTGAGCCCAATGTCGGGCTGGAACTCATGAACCATGAGATCACGACCTGAGTAGAAGTCAGATGCTCAACTAACTGAGCCACCCAGGTGGCCTATATTAAGCACAATCTAAAGACTTTTGATGTATATTGTCAAATGGCTGTACAATAAGATTATAACAATTTCTATTACTATCACTGATGTTGAGGTTGTTCATTCACCATTTCCTTCAAAATGCTGGCTACTATTTAATATTATTTAAGTGTTTGTCAATTTCTATAGGTGAGAAGTGTTTTCTTTTTTTTATTTATATTTATTTTGTTACCTGAAAATTGAACATCTTCTCATATATTTATTAAGCATTTATATCTCTTCTTTCATGGATTGTCTATCTCAATCACTTGCATACTTTTCTATTCAAGGGTTCTTTTAAATTTATAAGAGTAGGGGTGCCTGGCTCAGTCAGTAAAGCATCCAACTTTGGCTTAGGTCATGATCTCATGGCTCATAAGTTCAAGTCCCCAGTCAGGCTCTATGCTGACGGATCAGAGCCTGGAGCCGGGTTGGGTTTGTGTGTCTCCCTCTCTCTCTGCCTCTCCCCCTGCTCGCACTCTTTCTATCCTTCAAAAATAAATAAACATTAAAAAAATAAATAAAAATAAATTTATGAGAGTACCTTAAATTTTAACATCGTGACTTTGAAAATTCTTTCCTCACTTTATCACTTGTCTTTAAATTTCCTTGGAATATTGGCTTCAGTATCATGCTTGGAGAATCTTCCAACATACCAAGATTGTATTATTCACCTACATATATGTCTGTATACAGACATACATATATAATCAATTTTCTCAGTTTTGATATAAATCTCCTGAATCTTTATTCCTGAGAGACATGTGTTAAAAATTCCCACTCTGGGGGCGCCTGGGTGGCTCAGTCGGTTAAGCCTCCCCTACGACTTCCACTCAGGTCATGATCTCGGGTTTGTGGGTTTGAGCCCCACGTCGGGCTCTGTGCTGATGGCTCAGAGCCTGGAGCCTGCTTTGGATTCTGTGTCTCCCTCTCTCTCTGCCCCTCCCATGCTCAAGCTCTGTCTCTCTCTCTCAATAATAAATAAATATTAAAATTTCTTTAAAAATTCCCACTCTATTTATGGAAATGTCAACTTCTTCTATATCTCAAATAGTTTACATATTATGATTCTATGTGGTTTGGTACATAAAATGATATAATTGTTATATCTTCTTTGTATATTGTAGTTTTTAATCAGTGTAAACATTTCTCTTTCTCCTATCCTTTTTGACCTGAGCCCTAATTTATTTTACATTGATATTAACATCTTAAATTTATCTTGCTGAATTTTCTTATTTTAAATATACTTATTTTTAATAGCAATCTTTCTGTGTTTTTCTTTTAGAGGCATATCTTACAATACTATATATATATGTACATATATACATACATATGTATATGTACATATATATATACATATGTATATATATATATACATATGTATATATATGTAGTTCTTTGACCCAGTCTGAGTCTAACAAGAGAGGAATTAACCCACTCACATTTAGTATAATGACTGATATTTTATTTTTAGTTTTCCTATCCTACTTTATATTTTGGCTTAGTATGCTTTACTGTTTTATTCTCTAAAAAGTACTAATTTTCTTTGGGGCACCTGGGTAGCTCAGTTGGTTAGGCTTCTGACTTTTGATTTTGGCTCAGTTCATATCTCTTGAGCTCAAGCCCTGCATCAGGGCTCCCCACTGGCAGTGAAGAACCTGCTTGAGATTCTCTGTCTCTGCTCCTCCCCACCAAAATAAATAAATAAATAAACTTTAAAAAAGTAATAATTTTCTTTGATATATTGATCACTTGATTTTTCCCCTTGTATTTTCCTATGGTGTAATTGACAGATATAACTTTTACTACTTCTACTTATTCTATTAATGGATTCTTTAAGCTTTTTTTGAAATGTTTTTGGCTCTGTATTCCTTCACAACCCACAGCTATTGCCCCTATAGAAATTTAAAAATATCTTTGGGGTGTCTGGGTGGCTGAGTCAGTTAAGCAGCTGACTTCAGCTAAGGCCATGAGCTCATGGTTCATGAGTTCGAGCCCCACAACGGGCTCTCTGCTGTCAGCACAGAGGCTGCTTTGGATCCTCTGTCCCCCTCTGTCTCTGCCCCTCCCCTGTTCACATGCACTCTTTCTCAGAAATAAACATTAAAAAAAATTTAAATACCTTTTATATTCATTGTAGTGTTTCTGGCATCAGAGCAATAAAACAGAATTTATTTTTTTCTCAGAAGCGATAGTTTATTGTAATCATAAAATAGTTTATTGTAATGATAACAATAAAAACAACTATTTTTATAAAGCTTCCTAGGTGTTAAGCACTCTGCCAAGTGCTTTATATAGTAAGTCAGTTAGTCCTCAATACAACTCTATGAGATAGGTACTATTATTATCCCCATTTTACAGTTACATTTTATAGACAGAGGCATAAAGAGTTATAATTCAAATCACATATGCTCAGGTACATTATGAGACTAACTGGTGTATCTGGCTACTCGAGGTAATTTCTTTTTTGACACTGACATTTTTCCGGTATTTTTGCATGCTTGGTAATTTTTTATTGGATGCTGGGCATTATCATATTGGTGCAATTTTGATTTTGTTGTATTCTTTTAAAATTTATTGAACAGAAAACCCAGAAACAGACCCACACAGGTATGTACAAATGCTGTTTGCAAAAGTGCAAAAGCAATTCAGTGGAGGAAAGATAGGCTTTTTAACAAAGGGGTTGAAGCAACTGGACAGCCACTGTGGAAAACAGTTCAACAGTTTCTCATAAAACTGAACACGTGACTGCATTTCTGTGCATTTGTCCCAGAGAAATGAAAAATTTTATGTTCACACAAAAACCTGTACATGAACGTTTATAGCAACTTTATTCATAATAGCAAAAAAAGCGGGAAACAACCTAGATATCCTTAAATGTAGGAGTGGTTAACAAACTGTGGTGCATCCATACCATGGAATACTACTTAATAATAAAGAAGAACAAAGTATGGGTACATGCAGCAACATGGATGAATTTCTAGAGAATTATGCTGAGTGAAAAGAGCCAACCACAAAAGATTTTATACTGTATTACCCCATTTATATAACGTTCCGAAAATGACAAGATTATAAAAACGGAAGACAAACTAGTGGTTCAAGATGTGTAGGAAGATGTAGTGTCCCAGACGCTACATTGGGGGGAATTCTTTGAATTATTTCAGGATTCTGTGTATTCTTCCTTATAACTGCACGTGAACTACAACTTTCTCAAGATAAAAGGGTTTTAAAAATCACTTAAAAACAGGGGCACCTGGGGGCCCAGTTAGTTAAGCATCTGACTCTTGATCTCGGCCCAGGTCATGATCTCATGGTTCGTGAGATGGAGCCCTACGTTGGGCTCTGCCCCTCCTCCACT
Source organism: Acinonyx jubatus (assembly GCF_027475565.1). NCBI lineage: Eukaryota > Metazoa > Chordata > Mammalia > Carnivora > Felidae > Acinonyx > Acinonyx jubatus. Next base: position 74,585,036 of record NC_069391.1, on the reverse strand, counting down.
TATGTGCTCTCTCTCAATATAAATAAACTTTAAAAAATCATTTAAAAACAAAACATAATTTATATTAGTTATTGCACCAACAATTATTAACTTAGAGAAGTGGTTTTCAAACGGGGTTGATTTTGCTCTTAATGGGACATATGGCAATGTGTTAAGACATTGGGTAGAGGCCAGGCATGCTGCTAAATATCCTACAATGCCCAGGAAATCCCCTACAATATCCAGCCCAAATGTTAACATTAATGTTAGATTCAGGTTGATAAAACCCTGGCTCGGAGCTAATAATTTTATAACATAAGGCAATACATTTTCTTTAACTTACATTAGGGAGTAAAAATTCTTAAAATTAGACATTCAATGAGTATTTTATGACATTGTTAAAGAAAAGCTTGAGTGAAGTTTCGTAATACTTTAAAAAAATTTTTTTCAGGCTAAAATTATTGTAGCCATACCACAGAACTTTGGTAACTTGCTTACCCATTCATTGTCATTTTAAATCTAGTTCAAGATGATCCTTTGATCAGAAGGTATACCCTGTGCCCATTTCTATGTGGGGGTGAAATGGATTTTTTACATTTCTTTGTTAGGCTATTCAATGATCATAAAAGGAAGTCATTCACAACACCATTTCATTAGAGTTCATTATTATAGCATTATACTGTGCACTTAAAATAGTTACACTTAAAATACTTGGTAAGAGGGATGCCTGGTTAGCCCAGTCAGTAGAGATCAAGTGACTCTTAATCTCGAGGTTGTAAATTTGAGCCCCACATTGTGGGTAGAAGTTACTTAAAAAAAGAAAACACTTGGTAAGATACATAACCTTGAAGTCGCTACTCCTTATTATTATCAAAAGTTTAACCCAGAAAAAAAATTTTTTTGAGAATTTCTTGTTGGATAAGTAGTCTACCCATTTCTCTCTAGGTTATTGAATCTATCCCTATATAAAGATAGACCACCATAAAAGCTATTACTTAAGCTGTAATATATGGTCCAACTACCCACCCCCGGTTCATTTATGCAGCTTGCCAGGCACAGTGCTGGGTGGTAGGGATGTAGCAATAAAGAAAACATGGAAGTTCCCTGCACCCAGGGACTTTCTAGGGAGGATGTATGAATTAGTTATTGCTATATAACAAACCATCCCCGAATGCAGTGACTTAAAAAACAATCACTATTGTTAGCGTTTCCAAAACCCAAGGCTGAGAGGCAGCTTAACTAGGCCAGTTGGGGCAACTCGGTCAAGCCTGGTGACGTGGCACTGCCCTAGGTATTGTTCATCCTCTACTAGCTCAGTCCAGATGTGTTCTCATTGCCACGAGGGAGACAGGTAGCCCAACTGAGCAGGTGTTTGTCTAGCTCTGCTCACTTCACATCTGCTAATATCTCACTGGCTTAAGCAAGTCACACAACCGAATGTGAAGTCAAATGGCAGAGTCCTACAGAGTTAAATAACAAGCTACAGAGATGGGTAAAATAATGGAGCCGATGTTGAAACTATTAGAGAGAGACAGAAAATGAACAAATATTTATTATGAAAGGTAAGGTAAGTACTGTAAGAAAGCAGGTCATAGAAATAACATCACAGAATGGAGGTAGGGGCAGAGGGATGATGCTATTTTTTTTTCTTTTATCTATTTAATTTTGATAGAGAGAGAGAGCACGCACTCATGTGGGAGGGGCAGAGAGAGAAGGAGAGAGAGAATCTCAAGCAGGCTCCGCACTGTCAGCACTGAGCCTGATGCGGGGCTCGAACTCATAAACCATGAGATCATGACCTGAGCCAAAATCAAGAGTCAGTTGCTTAACTGAGCCACCCAGGTGCCCCAATGTTGCTATTTCTGGTAGGATTGTCAAGGAAAGCCTCTTTGATGAGGTGGTATTTGAAGAGAGACCTTAATGTGAAAAGCAATTATTTAGGAGATTTGATAAACAGAGACTTAAAAGGAACAAAATAGAAAAATAATAGAATAAGGAAATAAATGTGAAAAGAGAACTCAACTGGAAACTATGAACTTGTATCCCCATCAGCCCATATGGTTGCATGACCACTTTTATGCATTTGTTTTATGTGTTTCCAGGATTGAAAAGACACACAAACTTCATTTGCTACCCACATTGTTCACAGGACCTCTGGTCTGGTGATGAAATCAGTATCCCAAGCTAAAGCAGTCACCGTGTTTATCTTTTTAGATCAAATGTATTGATGAATTTCATGCAAGTAGGAAAAAGTCAAATAGTTTGTATTGGGCATAGCCAGTAACAGATAAGTTGGAATTCTATGTCTAAATCTTTATTTTAAAATTTTTTAACGTTTATTTATTTTTGAGAGAGAGAGGGAGACACAGAATCTTTAGTAGGCTCCAGGATGCCAGTGAATTGCCAGTGAATAGAATGACATTATCTGTGTTTAGGAATTGATCCCCTAACAAGTAGTAAAAAAACAAAGCCAAATTTGTATTCAGTAACATAAAATTGCAGTCAATTATGTCTCCTCTAAAAAGATATAAAGCTGCATGAAAAATAAGAAACTAATAAAATTAATTAAAAATAAAAAGCAAATAAAATCTGCATAAAAAGAAAGGTAAGTATGCAGTAATAGTTAAATGAGAGAAAAACTGACTCAGTAGTTAAAATATGTGGTTAAAAAATGAATTATTGATTTTGATTTTTAATCTTAAGGTTAGTTGAAAATGTGTTTAGGATTTATTTTAGAAAATATATGAGTTGATTTATAATCATTATTATTTAAAAGGAAATTTGTATTTAAAAATGGACTGAATTTGAGACAATTTGGAAGGATCTTACGTCAAAAATTCCACTAGATGGTGCTCTTTTAACTTCCTTTAAGGGAAAACTAAAGTTTGAATGGGTAGCTGACTCTTGACTCAGCTAATTTAACACTAATGAAACCAAGTTAGTGCATCTGACTCAATTTCCTTGGATATAATGAGCACAGTGTATAATCTAAGAACAGTAGGGGCGCCTGGGTGGCTTGGTCGGTTAAGCGTCCGACTTCGGCTCAGGTCATGATCTCACGGCCTGTGAGTTCGACCCCCATCGGGCTCTGTGCTGACCGCTCAGAGCCTGCAGCCTGTTTCAGATTCCGTGTCTCCCTCTCTCTCTGCCCCTCCCCTGTTCATGCTCTGTCTCTCTCTGTCTCAAAAATAAATAAACGTTGAAAAAAATTTTTTTTTGAAAAGAGAACAGTATAAATGTGATAACTAATTGATGGAGACTACTTTTATTAGTAGTAGAAAGATACCATGATTACTTTCAAAGAAGAGATTCTGGAAATATTATGTAGTTCTCTTTGGAAATTAAGGTGTTGTAAAATGTGAACATTGGAAAACTTTAGACATTATCAGGTTTTACTTAATAAGCAATTGTTGAATTACACAAAATATTTTAAATAAAAACACTTCTGGTATACATGAGGCTCAAAAGTGCCAACAGTTTTTTTTTTTTTGTAGCTGTTATTAAAAATCTAATGCTCCATTTGTGATAAGACATGTGATATATATATGTAATTATACATACATAATGTGAATTATACATATATACTGTGAACTATAGATATATATATAATGTGAATTATATGTATGCATATATATAAAAAGTACATAAGCTATCATTACATGACATGGACAATATTATTATTAAATTTCTGGAGCATACTATAACTGCTACATCACATGTCTGTATGTGGATATGCATGCAGACTAAGGAGCAAGAAATTTGTTTTCTCAGAACCCCACATACATGCCTATGGTGTTGGTAATAGAACATCTTGCCAAGACTTACAGAAGTACATAAACTTAGAAAATATTTTTGTAAACAGTTGTTAAATATGTACTTAGAGGTTAGCATACTTCCAAGCAAGTAGTTGTTAAATAAAAATTGCAGAGACAAACTCTGATTAAAGCAGTCAGAAAATAGGATATGTGGAGGGGACTGTTTGGTTTATTTATAGATCAGTTTAGATTCTTATCAGGAATGATGCTATATTATGATGATAAAAGCATATACATGAACAAGAAGGGCTCAAATATTGCAAATACAATGAATAATGTGGACATGTATTGCGTTGACTAATGAACCCTCATTGAAAATAAATCACTGTTTTAATATTGAAGGAGCTATGTGCATTTGAGCACTTGATAGGTGTTGAGAGAACTTAATTTTCTAAATTAAGCATCCAACTGGTAAACATAAAGTTCAAATTTGCTAGTAACCCTTTTGTTATTAAAATTTACTTTTCTAATGACTTTGGTTAGACATCTCTTGGTAGGTAAATCAAAAGACCTTGCAAGTACTAGTTAATAGCTCAATTTGGTTGCGTTTTCTCAGTATTTATCTTTCTTAACATGTATACAATTTTGATATTGTAGACATATCCTTCTTGGATGTGTATCCTATACATCCTTCTTGGATTTCTGTGTCATCTTACTCCAGGTACACCGGCTTCTTTCCTAGGCTTCCTGTCTCATATCCGTTTAGCTTTTCCCTAAATGCAAATGTTCTTTCACTCTTCAATCCTTGGTCTGCTTTTCTGTGTCTACATTCCTTTCCTTCTAAGTGGCATCCACACATGGAAGATAATTGTTTCTGTGTAGGGAGGTCTCAAGTGTCCATATCTGGTCCTGGACTTTCACTGGGACCTCGTTTCTTCATTTCTAACTATCACTAGACAAACAACACTGTATCCTGGATATTTTACCCTGGACTTTAGCTCTCACAGAACCAACCAAAAACTGAACTCATCATCTTCTATAAAACCAACACCTTGCTTTCACATCCCAGTTACTATGAATGGCATGATCTTAGAATTATTTTATATACCTCATCCACCATAGTTAATCAGTTTCCAGGGCTCATGAATTCTACCTTTATGACCTCCATTTCATTTATGCCTTTCCATTCATTTAAATTGCTGTGACCTAGTTGAGATCCATAACTGGCTTCTAACTCTGGACTTCCCCACTCCATCCTGGTCAGTGGTTCCTATCTGCATGTTTCAGATCACTTGCCTTAACACATAGGTTGGGTAGGGTAGGCAAGGCAGAGTGACAGGGTCTGGCCTTAGGACCCTACACTGAAGTGGCCCAGGTTCTGGGGAAGGGTTCACAGAAGCAACAAAACAGAGACAGTCAACATTCAGAAGTCTAGATGGGCAGAGAGTTCATATCTGGGAGGTCTTTCAAATACTGTCTGAATTAAGTTTGGCTCAGGAGTGGGGAGGCTGGACTTACTAAATACGGGGGGGGGGGGGGGTGGTATCAGTGGATTCAGCTTGTCGTGAGCCACCTTACCCCACTGCCCCTGTGCCATACATAAGACTATTAAGGACAGACCCCAGCACTTCACATGGGTAGCCTACCTTCTGCCCCCCTTTTCTTGACCCACCTCACACTGGGGTGTGCTGACCCTGTTCTAAATTATCCGAGCCCTTGATCCTTGAATTCATTACTATTTACGGTCTGGCTGTTGTTGCCAATCCAGACACTTAATACTCTCTCTGGCTTCCCTGCTCACCCACAATTTGCCTGTACTCCCTTTAATGATACTGCCTCCCTCTCTCAGCCAAACATCTCCGCCGGCAGGGACTCAGCTGCAGGTCCTGACTCTGTTCCCCACAGAAAAAGAACATACACAGCGCTATGAACAAGGTACAAAATCGGTTACTGTAAAAAAAAAAAAAAAAAAAGAAAAGAAAGAAAAAGGAGCTTTAACACATCCCCGCCGTAGTTACTGGAGGAAGCGGACATAACCCCAAGCGGGCTGAGTGAGCAAAGGGACACACAAGGAAACATAGAACCGGAGGCTCTAAGGCGGGATCCGCCGGGGTGCGCGGCTCCCAGACAGGAGGAGCAGGCATCGGAGGGGGAACCGCGAGGTCGGTTCCGGTGTGTCTGAGATGCTGAGATGGTGCTGATTGTGCAAGAGAGAGAAAATGCAAGTCAGATTCAGAGGCTGTAAGGAAGAGCTGCCGTCCGCGCGAAGGAGGGTCGCGGGGGCGAGGATCCGAAGGAAAGGAAGCAGAGCGGCAACTCTATAGGTAACAAACAAGAGGGAGAGGGTCGGTCCTTCCTCCTCTAGCCCCTCCAGCGCCCCCTCTTGGCAGAGCCCCGCCAGGAGCCAGCTGCCGAAGCTGAGCGCGGCTCGCAGAGTCCGCCCATCGCCAGAGCCCAAAATAGAAGGGTGGGTTTGGAGCCGACGGGCAATAATTCAATACTTGGCAGGTATGTCTCGCTTGCCTTCCGCGAATATGTGAGCGCCTGCCTTGTTCTAGGCACAGAGGAGAGAACAATGAGCAAAACGCTAATAATAATTTCTCCTCGAGTAGCTTACGTTGTATTACATGCATTATAGTGGGGAGAGATAGACAAAAAATAAATAAGTGAAAAACGCATAGCGTGTCAGGTGGTAAGTGCTCAGAGGAAAGATAAAGCAAGGAAGGTAACAGAAGAGTGCTGAGGGGTGGGGGTAGGTATCAATGTTAACCAGGCTGTTCAGGGAAGGGCTGAGAAAATGGCTGGAGAGCAAAGACAAGAGTGAGCTGTGCAAATACAAGAGGAAGGTGCATTCCAGATAAGGGTAGGGTGGAGTGTCAGGCCAATTGTGTAGGGCCTTATCTGGCGTTGTGAGGGCTGTGGCCATTCCCATGATGATGTGAGCAGTACTTTAGCAGCTTTGGAGCATGAAATGACACAGGCTTTTGCTTTGTTGAAAGTTTATTTATGTTGAGAGACAGAGAGAGAGAGAGAGTGAGAGCACAAGTGTGCTCACATGAGTAGGCAAGGGGCAGAGAGAAAGAGGAAGAGAAGAGAATCCCAAGCAGGCTCCACGCTGTCACTACAGAGCCTGATGCAGGGCTCGAACTCAGAAACCGTGAGATCATGACTTGAGACGAAATCAAGAGTCATATGCTTAACTGACTGAGCCACCCAGGTGCCCCAGAAGTGACACAGTTTTTAAAGGATTCTTCTGGATACTCTTTTGAGATTAGGTTGTCCTCGCTGGATTCACCTCAGCCCTGCCAATGGGAACTTAATCCTGGGTCTTGAGTCTTGCCTTCCACATGCCTCATCTTTCTCTCTCTGCATCTGCCTGTCAAAGCACAGCAGGGGGGGGGGGCAGGGGGGCAAGCCTAGGTTCCCGTGCCTCTTCTCCTGGGGCTGCATCTTCATTCACAGTCACAGCCTTTGTTTTTTGTTTGTTCGTTTTTAACCCTCTGAATAGTATCTCCTTGAGACACTTTTGGGGGTATTAATCTACTTCTCTGGTGGTATGTTCAACGTTGTGAGAGTTGGGCGTGACTTCATATCCAATATTTGTTCATTCTTTCAACAAACATGTATTAAAAATCTATATGGGGGTGCCTGGGTGACTCAGTTGGTTGAGCATCCACTCTCGATTTCAACTCAGATGATGACCCCAGGGTCGTGGGATTGAGCTCCATATCAGGATCTATGGTGAGTGTGGAGCCTGCTTAAGATTCTCTCTCTCCCTCTGCCCCTCTTGCGTATGCTTTCTCTCTCTCTCTAAAAAGCAAAAAGAGAAACAAAATAAAAAACGTATGTGTACCAAGCACTCATTTGGTACTAGGGATACATCAGTGAACTAGACACATTAGCTTCCTGTTCTAGAAGTGGCAGTGATGGGGGAGACAGAATCTTTATTATTTTTTTAATGTTTATTTATTTATTTATTTATTTTTTTGAGAGAGAGAGATAGAGCAGAGCACGAATGGGGGAGGGGTAGAGAGAGACAGAGACACAGAATCCGAAGTGGGCTCCAGGCTCTGAACTGTCAGCACAAACCCCGACGTGGGGCTCGAACTCACAAGCTGTGAGATCATGACCTGAGCCAAAGTTGGATGTTTAACCAACTGAACCATCCAGGTGCCTTGGAGACAGAACCTTTAAATCCCTTATGAGGAGGGTTATTTCAGAGAATGATGAACGACATGAAGATCCCAAGGTGACTATGAGATAGCGTGACTAGTGGCTATTTGAGACTGAGAGGTCCAGAGAGCTTATTCACATTTCACCTGTGCTCTACGCTCTAATTTGTGTGTGTGTTTGTGTGTGTGTGTGTGTGTGTGTATGTAGTTTTATGCAATTTTATTTGACCACGGACACAATCAAGATACATAAGTGCTCCATAAACACAGGGCTCCTCCCTGGAAACCATTTGTAGCCACACCTGTCCCTCCATCCCATACTAACCTTTGGCAACTGCTAATCTGCTTTCTATCTCTAGAATTTTGTCCTTTCAAGAATATTTTGTAAATGGAATCAGCATAATGCCCTGAGATTTATCCAGATTGTTTATAGCATCGGTGGTGCATTCCTTTTTGTTGCTGAGTGGTATTCCACAGTGCGGATATACTACATACAGTCTGTTTCCATTCATTTGTTGAAAGGCTTTTGAGTCGTTTCCGATTTTTGCCTATTATGAATTAAAGTGCTATGAACATTCTTGTACAAGATTTTGTGTGAGCAAAAATCTAGGATAAATGTCTGGAAATACAATTGCTGGTTCATGCGTATTTAGTTTAGTTTTGTTTTAGAAATTGTGCAGAGCACAGCTATACCATTCCACATTCCCATAACTAATACACATATATCCATTTTTTTCCACATCCTCACCAGCATTTGGTGTTACCACATTTTTTTTTTTTTACCATTCTGGTTGATGTATAGTAATATATATCATTTATGTTTTTCATTTTCATTGCCCCAATAGCTGATAATATTGAACATATTTTAACGTGCTTATTTGCCATATTTATGTCTATTCATGTCTTTTGGCAGCCTTTTGAAAGTTTACATGAATCTTTATATCAATTTGCCACCAGGGTTGAGAACTTGCTCACAAACTTCAGTTGGGTCTAATTTTGGGAGAGCAATTTCCCCAAAGAATTATAAAAGAATAGACAATATAATACCATTTCTGATGCATCTCTCTCCACCAATTTAGAGGATCAAATTAAGTTTACATCTTCTTTTTTAATGTTCCAAGTGTATGACATACAGTTGAATGTAATGAAATTCAGTTTCCATGCTTCACAATCTCCAAAGCTGATTTGCTTTAGACTAAAAACATTTCAATTAGCATGGTAAGAAAAGTCTTATTATACTTCATTTGTAGTAATCTTACAATATTAATAGCTTTTTTTTGTTTTGGGGAAAAAAAAATACATGCTTCCTGTAAAAAAAGACCTTGAAAGAACAGAGACAATACACACGACCAAAGTCTCACCATCTAAAGATAATCACTGTTAACAGTCGGTGGGCATACTTATACATTTCTTTCTGTGTGTGTGTGTATGTATGTGTGTATTTATATACATATATTCTCTGCACACTTAAAATATGATTATAATTTATATTATTGGTATGATGCTACTCTGTATCTTGTTTCTTACAAGCATATATTATTGACTTCCACAGATGTGCATTATCATTTTTAAAGCCTGCATAGTAACCCATTGTGTGTGTGTGCACATGTGTCTGTGTGTATGTGTGTGTGTGTGTGTGTGTGTGTGTGTGTACACGTGTGCATGTGCATTTAACCAGCTTCCTTATTGATATTTAGCTTCTTCTAACTTTTGGCTGTTATAAATAATGCTTTAATGAATATTCTTGTGGGGACAGCTTTTTAAATTTTTATGTTTTCTTAGAGTAAATCACTAGAAGCAGGACTGTTGAGTCAAAAGTCATATATATGTATTTACATATGTGAATATGTACATATGAATATACATATGTAGCAAAAATATGTACATATCAGTTTGTAGATGTTTATAAACTGCCTTTTAATTTTTTTTAACGTTTATTTATTTTTGAGACAGAGAGAGACAGAGCATGAACGGCGGAGGGGCAGAGAGAGAGGGAGACACAGAATCGGAAGCAGGCTCCAGGCTCTGAGTCATCAGCCCAGAGCCGACGCGGGGCTCGAACCCACGGACCGCAAGATCGTGACCTGAGCTGAAGTCGGATGCTTAACTGACTGAGCCACCCAGGTGTCCCTATAAATTGCCTTTTAGAAAGATTGTATTAATTTACATTTTTGGCTACACTGCCTGAGTAAGGCTCTTGTAAATTTCTCAACCTTTTATTTATATCTCCTTTCCAACAAATTTCTGTTTTCTTTTTTTTTTTTTTTAAGGCTTTGGAAGACATAAGTTGAAATAATTTTTAATTGTAATTTTTTAAATTTTTTAAAAAAAAATTTATTCATATTTGAAAGACAGAGAATGAGGAGAGGCAGAGAGAGAGAGGGAGACACAGAATCCGAAGCAGGCTCCAGGCTCTGAGCTGTCAGCACAGCTTGACTGAGCCACCTAGGCACCCAAAATTGTTTATAATTTTTAAACAATTATCTGAGGTGGGAGCTCAGGGCTTTTTGAGGCTAACTCCGTAAAAGCTTTCCTGTGAAATGACCATCTTGTGGAACTGTTCCTCCAGGAATAGAATGTGTTTGGGAATGTAGTCTGCTTCAATGGCTTTGTTATCTGGCCATCTAGCATGCTACCGCAATGCTAACCTTGCTTGGGGAATGAGGTCAGGACAAACAGTACACAAATGATATTTACTTGTGGACAGAGGAATTAATGACAAGGAAAAAATGTCCAAGATAACTACCAGCATGCCAAACTTCAAAGACGGAAAGCTGTGGCATGTAAACTAAGCATAAAAGAGCAAATCCTACTTGCAAAGTTAGGGATTTATTGTAAAGTTGGATGATATTGCAGTTAGGGTTCACTCAAAAAAATTTTTTAAAATATGATCAAACAATGAAGTATAGCATTTTAATTATGATCTGGAGAAGAAAAACACTTTACACTATTTCCAAATTTGAAACTTGGAACATTTTTTTTTTTTGGTAGTCGTTGGACTTATTTTTCAAGGTCCAGCAGATATTTGGTTTAATGATTTAGTGAGTGTACTTATCTTTTACATGATGACATTACTGTATTTTTGCTTATAAGCTTCCTCAAATGGATTAAGGAACAAGAGGACTGACTGCAAAATGTACCTTTTAGTAATTAGGAAATGCATGTTCATGATACAGCACCTAACACTAGATAAGACTTGAGTTACACTATGCATCTTCTTACATGTTTCTAACACTTTCTGGGCAGAATTTCTTTCATTGCTCTCTTTGGCAATGAAATGCTTATAGTTCCAAATTTTCAGCAGCACACTCCCCCTTCATCCAATTCCACAGGCTTTTCCTGGATTATAGAAGTGTTTCCTGGATTATAGCATGAAGTGTTTGCAAGCTATTTAAGATGTATTTTTGGACAGAGTTCTGGAGTTCTTGCGCTTTAAATTTATGGTGCTAGATTTAATAGCAGAATTTGTAGCTACTGTCTATCTGGCTTCCTCTAAATAATGCTACAGTAGCAAAATACCTCATTATGGCTTTTCCCTTTTCTGGGCATTTAGGCCTCTTATCAGTTTCCTTCCTTATAAGTTTACTTATACAAGTATTCTGAGGTATATTTCCAATGTTGTTAGTCAAATGCAAGGGGATCAGGTGGGGTGGCAGAGCAGAGTCAGTCACAAATGCCAGGTTCCAGCTCTGTTCCTGCAGAACATTAGTTACATCACCTTGGATCAATCCCTAATATCTTTGCTTCATTATTGTTAAGATTAAGAGATTCAATTGGTGACTATATAATAAAGACCCTTCAAATATGAAATTATCTGAAAATAATTTATGAACTCATGTAAAATAAGATTTTACAGTTTTTTTTTTTTTTTTTTTTTGCCAGGCATTCTACTTGCAAAGGCAAACCTTAACCTTAAAAAAAATTGGGTGACTATGTACAAAAAGTCACTAAAATGGTACAGGAATTAAGTGAAAGTCGTCAGAGGCATTATTTATTTGTGAAACTGTTACCCTTAAAAATTGCCAGTTATTTTACCAGCAAAAGATGGGTTTATTTGGGAACAGTAGAGGATTGCAAATGGGACAAGCAAGCTACCGCAAAACCAAAACCCTAGGCAAGACCACAAACAAAAGCCAGGGGCCATTATCTTATGACTTCCGGTTTGAACAAGAAGAGTTCAGGGTGATGATAAAATACCCCTTATCAGCTGAGGGGTAGTTGATTTCTTGCAGGAGATGCAACGTCCCTCTTCCCTGGTTGGGGGCCTGTAATTGATGATTCTTTCCTGTTGAGATTCTTCTGTTAGGCTTATAATTGAGAATTCTTCCTGTAATTGACACTGAGTGCCAAGGCTCCCTAGCCTCTCTTAGCGTTGCTAGTCCACTTTAGCGAGGTTTCCCTTTCATGTTCAGGATGCAAAGAGAAAAAGTTCCAAGTTCATTCCTACATCTTAACCCCTTAGGAGGGTGGTGATTATAGTTCTCCAAACTTCACATCCAGCGTCTCTGTGACCTCAGGCATTTGACTGTATTTCTTATAAAAGACCAAATGGGGGTGGGATGGGGATGAAAGAAGAGTCCTCATTTTTTATTTAGTTAGGGTCATTCGGTAAGGCTCAAAAGGGGTGAGTCTAGGTCTCACAGTATTTCTTAGAGGGCGCTCCGCAGTTTCTGAACTGGCTGACTCTGAATCCCAAAGGACTCTAGGTGATGAAAGGAGGCTCCCTGTAAATAACTTGACCAAAAAAAAGAGTGCCAAGTCAGATGCAGGGAAGGGGGGGGCGTGGCATTCCAGCACCGAGTTTACTCTTCACTGCCCTTCTACTTTCTGGCACTATTTGCAGCAAGGGATGTTAAGTCATCCTAAGAGCGTCGTGGCCTTGCCCTCCGAGCAGGGGGCGGGGCAGTTACACGCGTCCAGACACAGGCTGGCCGGACGCAGGAACCTGTAATAATGTGGGAGAGCTCCTTGGGACTTCTTACGACGCCTCCAGCCTGACCGTGAGAGTGCTGGAATCTGCCCACACCTTGGTTAGGTGCAGGTCCTACCGGTCCGCGAGTGGGGTCGTCTCCACTGTAGGGAGAGGGGCGTTCCCTGCTAGGTGTAACCGCCGCGCCCCACCCCGCCCCCCGCCGCTGGGCCGGCCCAGGGGTCGACCGGCGAGGGCGGGTCGGGAACAAACTGGCAGCTGCCTCCGCTCATCCTGTTGCCAGGCGACGGGGAAGAGGCGGGGCCAACATGTAAAAGGAGGCGGGTTCTGCAAGGAAACGGCAGGCGTCAGAGAAGCGGTCGCGCAGCCGCCCTTGCTCTTCTCTAGCAGGCGTGCCCGGGTCGGCGCCGCGCTCCGCCCCCGCCCTGGAGTCCGCTCTGCGCACGCGCGGAGCGAGCAGCCGCCTCCGCCCCTCGCAGGGCTCGCGGCGGGGCTGTGCGTCCGGCAGTGGGGCAGCTCTAGTGGGAGCCGCCGGGGAGCCGGTGAACCGAGCGGTCTCGGGCGGCCAGGCGCTGGACGAAGGAGTGCGGTGGGCGGCTGCCGTGTCCACCGCGGCTTAGGAAAATGGTGTTCGAGTCGGTGGTCGTGGATGTATTGAACCGGTTCTTGGGGGACTATGTGGTGAACCTGGACACGTCCCAGCTCACTCTGGGCATCTGGGGAGGTAACGAGACCGCCGCCGCCCCCTCAATCTCGTTTTCCTGCCGGCCTTTGGTTTTCGGAGCCTCGGGCCCCTCGCTCGCTCGGCACCACCACCTGCCGCCGCCCTCCTCGGGGTTAAATTACGTAAAGCCAGGCGGCGGTTCCAGGGCCTTTGCCCGCAAGTTGTTTGTATTCTGGCAGGAGGGGGTTGGGGTCGGGGTGCGGGCTGTAACGTCCCCCTTTTCCGAGCCGGGCGGTTGAGGGGGCCCGCGGTGGATTCCGAGAGTGCGGGAGACCGATTGCTCCCAGGCGTCCTTTTCTGCCCGTCGCCCCGCGCCGTCGAGCTTCAGCTGCGCGGGTCGTGGGGGTGGGGTGGGGGGTCACAAGACGCCCGGGGGGCTTGTTCCCATCCCTGTCATTTTGTACCCCCGCGGGTTATGGCGAAGGCTCGGGAGAGCGCACGGAGTGTCGCACGTTGTCTCGCACGTGCAAGCAAGGCGCTGCGACCGAAGATGCCCTCTTCTTTCCCCAGCTCCGATGTGTGGCTAACCCGCGGTGTCTTCTGGGCCCCGGTTCCTGGCCACCCCACCTGCATTCCCGGTTGCTGGCTTGGCTCCTGCCGGTAACAGAAAGCGAAACTCCTGGGCACGATTAACTCAAATGGTTGGTCAGGTGTTTCCAGTTCACAGCCTGACCCGGGAGTTAGGAGGAGGACAGAAGCCTTACTTTGGATCCACTTACTCTGGTGCGCTGCCTTATTTGGAGCCTCCTTTTTACTGCTGCCATCTGTTTTTGTATTATCCCCTTTTTAAACATCCGTTGTAAGTTAGATTGCTTTTCCGTAGCAAGTGAATCTCTTGGGTCAAAGTTAGGGCTTTTTTTTTTTTTAATTTAATCGTTAATATGCACACACTTTCAGCCCCCTTCTGAGACATTTATCTTGAGTTTTCTCCTTTATGAAAGGGTGTGAGGAGGTAATTATTTTGGTGGCGAGAACCTTGTTAGGGCTGTTGGTATCTGGTACCACGGGTAGAGCCAGCCTCCGCGGAGAAGGGACGTGAGCGCTAGCTCGGCATCTCCGGGTAGTATCGGAGACGTGAAGACTGTTGAATTTGTTCTTCTCACTTGCCGAGTAAAAATCATACGATCTGCCTTCACCCACTTCAGAAGGGAAGCCTTGCAAATATTTTGTGGTGTGTTTTGAATCGTAGTGGAGGGTTCCCGTAGAGGTTTGTGGAGGTGTGTGTCGAGTGTGATTTATGGATGAATTTGTTTAAAATTTAGGTGCGGTAAAATTGACTCGCGATGTAAAAGTTCTGCCTTTCTTGACAGACGCAGTGTTAAGGAATGCATCCACTGCCACAATCGTGATACCAAAAAGTTCCATCAGGACACCGAAGTTCCCCCTGCTGCCCCTTTTTAGTCCACCCTTCCCAGCCTCCATTTCTCCTGGCAGCCACTGATCTGTTTCCATCCCTACAGTTTTGTCTTTGCCTGAGAGCCATATAAATGGAATTATGTGGTAGATAGCTTTTGGGGTCTTCTGTTTTTAGTGAATTTCACTCCTTCCACTTTTTACACAAAATGAATTTGAGAGAGCCATCCGTGTATTGCATGCACCAGTATTTCATTCCTGTATTTTCGAGCAGAAGTTGATTGTAGGAATGTGTTGCAAATGTTTATGTTTGCTGATTTCCCTTTCTTGCCATTAGGAATAGAGCTGCTAATAAACATGTGTGTACGGGTTTTTGTGTGAACATAAGTTTTTATTTCCCATGGGTTAGTACCGAAGAGCGCAATTGTGAGGCCTTATGGTAAGTTAATATTTAATTTACGTGAAACTAAGCTGCTTTTCAAAGTGCCTGTGCCATTTTGCAATCTCACCAGCAGTGTAGTGTAGCACTGACTGCTCAACGCTTAGTTACTTTACACCCTCACTAGCACTTAGCATTGACGTTTCAGAAACTTTTTTTTTTTTAGCCATTTTACTAGGTATATAGTGCTGAAGTATGGTGGTTTTAATTTGCATATCTAGTGATTAAAGATGTTGAGCATCTTCTCATGTTCTTTGCTGTCTGTGTGGTTTCATTGGCGAAGTGTTCAAATCTTTGGCTCCTTTTCAGTTGGCTTTTTTTCTTTTTTTATTGAGATTCAGTGTACCCATTAAAGTGGCATTTTAAAAATGGTATTTTAAAATGCCATTTAAAAAATGTTATTAATGTAGCTGACACACAATGTTAAATTGGTTTTAGGTATACAACAGTGATTCAACAATTCTAAAGGTTATGTAATGCTCATCATGATAAGTGTTACCATCTGTTACCTTTCCATATTATTAAAGTATTATTTGGTTTTATTTTTTATTTTTTATTTTTTTAAGTAGGCTCCATGCCCAACATGGGGCTGGAACTCATGACCCTCAGATGAAGAGTCACATGCTCTACCGAATGAGCTAGCCAGGTGCTTCCATTATTACAGTATTATTAACTGCATTTCCTATGCTTTACTTTTCATCTTAAATTTACCCTTTTAAGATGTACAATTGAGTGTTTTTTAGTATAGCCACAAAATTGTGCCACTGTCGACACTAATTCCAGAACTTTTTCAGCACCCCCAAAATAAGCCTCATGCCCATTAGCAATCACTCTCAAATTCTGTCCCGAACTTCCCGACCTCAACTCCAGCAACTTCTGATTTCCTTTATGTTTTCTGTGGAGTCACCAATTCTGGACATTTCACTTAAATATAATCCTGCAACATACATGGCTTTTTGTTTCTGGCCTTTTTCACATAACTTTATATTTTCAAGCGTCATCTTGTAGGATGTATCATTTTATTTCTTTTTATGACTGAATAATATTCCATTATATGGGTGTATCACATTTTGTTTATTCATTGATCAGTTGATAGACATATAAATTATTCTTTTTGGTTTTTATGAGTAATGCTATGAACCTTCATGTGCAAGTTTTTCTGTGGGCATATGTTCTAAATTTTCTCAAGTATATGCCTAGGACTGGAATTGCTGAGTCATATGGTAACTCAGACTTTTTATAGTACTGTTGAACTCTTTTCCAAAGTATTTTCTTATTGTTAAGTGTTGAGAGTTCTTTACATGTTACATATATGAATCTTTTGTCAGAAAGAAAATCTGAAAATGTATTCTCCCAGTCTCTTCCAAGTCTGTCTTTTGCAAAGCAAAAGTTTTAAAATTTTATCAAGTCCACTTCAGAAACTTTTCATGAGTCATGCTTTTGATGTATCTATGAAATCTTAGCCTTCCCTGAAATCACAAAGATTTTCTCCTATGTTTTCTTATACAAGATTTATAATTTTATATTTTATGTTTAGATTTCGGATCCATTTTTGTAAAAGTTGTCAAGGTTGAAGGTTGACATTGGTTGGCATGTGGATGCAAATGTTCAATTGTACCATCTGAAAAAATCCTTTCCTCATAGAATTATTTTTGCACTTTTGTAAAAAAAAAAAATTAGACTTTATATTGCGTGGGTTTATTTTTGCATTGTCATCTGTTTGAATAATATGTGTGTCCATCCTTTGACCAATACCACTCTTGTCTTGATAACTCTAGCTAATAGTCATGAAATCAGGTAGTGTGATTCTTCTAACTTTGGTGTTAACAAAAATTTTCAAACAACATATCAGTGTTTTATATATAGAAGTTGGTTATATTTTGATAAACAGAGCTTTATTTTATTTTTTAGGGAACTCATGCAAATGGGGAGAGAGGCAGAATCCTTTTTTTTTTTTTTTAATGATTATTTTTTGAGAGAGTATGAGCAGGGAAGGGGCACAGAGAGGGAGATACAGGATCTGATCATGTAGGGCTCAAACCCACAAACTGAGATCATGCCTTGAGACCAAGTTGGTTGCTTAACCTAATGAAACGCCAAGGCGCCTTGGTAGACAGAATCAGAATCTTAAGCAGGCTTCATGCACAGTTCAGAGAGTGATGCAGGGCATGGTTCCAGGTTCATGACCGGACCTCACATCAAGAGTCCGGTGCTCAACTGTCTGAGCTACCCAGGTGCCCTAGGGAAACTTTAAGAGCTTTTTGTTAAATTCTCCAAGGATTGATTGTTTATTTATTTATTTAAATTGTTTGTAATGTTTATTTTTGAGAGAGAGCAGGAGAGGGAGAGGAGCAGAGAGATGGAGACACAGAATCTGAAGCAGGCTCTGAGCTGTCACCGCAGAGCCTGACTGAGCCACCCAGGCGCTCCTCCCTCCTTTGAGAATTTAAAAAGCAGTAATTTTAATAAACTTTTAAAAAGTTATTTGAAAATTTCAATAATAGAAACTAGATGCATAGGAAAATTGTTAAGGTTATGGAGTTAATATTTTATGGTCTAATGTCAGAAGGACGTTTGGTTTTAAATGTATGCTTTTGCTGGGTGTGTGTAATCCAGCTAATTGCACTCTTAGCATATTAATAG
The DNA here is from genome assembly GCF_027475565.1 of Acinonyx jubatus. Classification (NCBI taxonomy): domain Eukaryota; kingdom Metazoa; phylum Chordata; class Mammalia; order Carnivora; family Felidae; genus Acinonyx; species Acinonyx jubatus. The sequence continues at coordinate 74,567,041 of NC_069391.1, read as the reverse complement.
TGTTAGTGTTCAGGAATTAGATGGATGATTTCAAACCTAATAATGGGTAGTGCTTTGAAAATGTTTGAGGTAATTTTTTTTGGAAATGAGAATCCATTTTTCCTTAGAAACTTGGTTATACATGAATGAAGAGTTTCCAAAAACGTATTTAATTATAATGTAGAATAGTGCCGCTATACTGGGCCCTACAGGAAGCAGACTGAGTGCTGGAAGCATCTGTTTTATGAAGGAGAAAGAGGAATTGAGCTTTATCTCACACTCTTGATGAATTTTGATGTTGATAAAGTACTTTAAAAAAAAAAATTTTTTTTTAACGTTTATTTATTTTTGAGACCGAGAGAGACAGAGCATGAAGGGGGAAGGGGCAGAGAGAGAAGGAGACACAGAATCGGAAGCAGGCTCCAGGCTCTGAGCCATCAGCCCAGAGCCTGACGCGGGGCTCAAACTCACAGACCGCAAGATCGTGACCTGAGCTGAAGTCGGATGCTTAACCGACTGTGCCACCCAGGCGCCCCATGTTGATAAAGTACTTTTTATGCGCTGCTATTAATCCTCCACCGTTTTGTATGTCATTTACTTAGGTAGGTGGTAGTACTTCATTGATCGATCTGACATTAATCTCCCACCATTTCTTTTTTTTCTCTTTTTAAAAAACATCTTTTTAAAATGGTTATTTATTTTTGAGAGAGACAGAGACAGAATGCTAGTGGGTTAGGGGCAGAGAGAGAGGGAGACACAGAATCGGAAGCAGGGTCCAGGCTCTGAGCCGTCAGCACAGAGCCCGACGCGGGGCTCGAACTCACGAGCCGGGGAGATGATGACCTGAGCCGAAGTCGGCCGCTTAACCGACTGAGCCACCCAGGCACCCCAATCTCCCATCTTTTCTTTTTAAAAAAAAATTTTTTTTTAACGTTTTATTTATTTTTGAGACAGAGAGACAGAGCATGAACAGGGGAGGGTCAGCGAGAGGGAGACACAGAATCTGAAACAGGCTCCAGGCTCTGAGCTGTCAGCACAGAGCTCGACGTGGGGCTCGAACTCACGGACCGCGAGATCATGACCTGAGCCGAAGTCGGCCGCTTAACCGACTGAGCCACCCAGGCGCCCCATCTCCCACCTTTTCTAAGCTGGCATTTCATGTTTCCTTCAAGAGCTAGGCTGCATCAGAATCAGCCATATGTGTTCCTTAGACATACAGATTTCTGAACTGCTTTCCAGACTTAATAATTCTTTTATCTGGAGTAGGACATCGAAATCTTTTTCTTTTTTGTTTTTTTTTTTTTTTTTTTTTTTAAACGTCATGGGATTGTCATGTACAACTAGGTGCATTTTAAGAGCACTTTAGGGCGCCTGTGTGGCTCAGTCGGTTAAGCGTCCCACTTCGGCTGGGGTCATGATCTCGCAGTCCATGAGTTGGAGCCCCGCGTCGGGCTCTGTGCTGACCGCTCAGAGCTTGGAGCCTGTTTCCGATTCTGTGTCTCCCTCTCTCTCTGCCCCTCCCCCGTTCATGCTGTGTCGCTCTCTGTCTCAAAAATAAACGTTAAAAAAAAAAAAAGCACTTTGAGGGCAAATGTATTAGAAACTCAAGAGGCAGAAGCAGTAATAAAGATGGCTTGTGATAGAACTCTTTCTTGTTTTCTCTAAAATAGTACTCAAATTTTGCAGGGTTTTTTTTTTTTTTTTGGTGGTGGTTGTTATGCCTGATAATGTTATGTAACGTTAGAAACTGATTTCTTTTTTTTAAAAACTAACTTGGATGTTTTATTTTTGAAATGTGACTTTCCCAGTTTTCTCCTTATAACAGAGTTTAATGGTCAGTGGCCACCTACTACATATCCCCAGTATACTATTTGCTCTGTAGGATGATGAAGATTCAGGGCACAATTCCTGATATGAAGGAGTCATTCTTTTATGAAAGGAATATATTGGGAGTGCTGAACAGATGTTTGTTGAGATCTAGTGGTAATTACCAATTATAATTCCTTAAATACTATTTTTATCTTTACATTCTGAGAAACTTTTATAGAATGTTAGAGCTGAAAGGGAACATTTAATATGAAAAGTGTTAAATACAGAATTAAAAGATTTTGCAGTCTACATCCGTATTCCTGTAATCTAGATGGTACCACGAATTATGTATTAACAACTTTATTGAAACATAACTGACATAGTAAAAGCACATATTTAAAGTCTACAGTTTGGTAAACTTTGACATGTATGCACTTGGGAAATAGTCATCATGATCAAGATGACGAAATATCCATCACACTCGAAAGTTTTTTTGGCCATGTCCAGAGGCATCCAATATTCTGATTTTTTTTTTTTTTTCCTACCATACATACCTATACCTCTATTTCTGGCTTGCTGAATGTGGTTTTTTTCCTCCAAGAATGTGTGTTGGGTTTTGTAAACTGGTTTTTCTCTATTGATATGATCATAGGGTGTCTCTTCTTCAGCCTGTTGATGTAATGGATTATATTAATTGATTTTTGAATGTTGAAGGAGTCTTTCATACCTGGAATAAATTCCACCTGGTCTTGGTATATAATTATTCTTACACATTGTTGGATTTAATTTGATACTTTGTTGATTTTTGCATCTGTGTTCATGAGAGATAGTGGTCTGTAGCTTTTTTTCTTGTAATGTGTTTATCTGGTTTTGGTATTAGGGTAATGCTGAACTCATAAAGTGAGTTAGGAAGTGTTCCCTCTGCTTCTGTTTGCTAGAGGAGATTTCATTGGGGCTTGGTATCATTTTTTCCTTAAATGTTTGGTTTAGAAAGTTAGTGAAACCATCTGGGCATTATGCTTTCAGTTTTGAAAGATTATTAAGTATTGAATCAATGTCTTTAATAGATACAGGCCTATTTTGGTATCTTTTTTATCATGTGTGAGTTTTGCTAGAATATATCTTTCGAGGAATTGTTACAAATTTTGTGAGCAGGTTTGCATTCCTGTATTATCCTTTTACTGTCCATAGAATGAGTAATGATGGCCCTTCCTTTCATTTGTGATACTAGTAATTTGTGTCTTTTCTTTCATAGTTTACCTGGCTAGAGCGTTATCAATTTTGTTGATCTTTTCAGAGAACCATCTTTTGGTTTCATTGGTTTTTCTCTGGATTTTTCTGTATTGAATTTCATTGATTTCTGCTCTAATTCTTCTTTTCTTCTGCTTACTTAGGATTTCATTTGCTCTTCTTTTCCTAGATTCCTAAGGTGGAAGCCAGAGTATTGATTTTAGATCTTTCTTCTTTTCTAATATATGCGTTCAGTGGTGTAAATTTCTGAGCCCTACATTTCAGATTTTGAGAGCTGTATTTTCATTTGATTCAAGATACTTTTCAGTTTCTTTTGAGACTTCTTTGACTTCTGTGTTATTTTAAATTAGTATTTGCCAAATCTTCAGGTATTTTGGGAGTTTCTACCTTTTTTTTTTTTTTTTTTGGTTACCGATTTCTAGTTTAAGTCCATTGTGCTCTGAAAGCAAATTTTGTAAGACTTTTATTCCTTTAAATTTGTTAAGATATGTTTTATGGACCAGAGTTTGGATTATTGTGGTGAATGTTCTGTGTGAGCTTGAAAAGAATATGGGGTGCCTGGGTGGCTCAGTTGGTTAAGCGTCCGACTTCGGCTCAGGTCATGATCTCATGGCCCGTGAGTTTGAGCCCCATGTCCGGCTCTGTGCTGACAGCACAGAACCTGGAGCCTGCTTCAGATTCTGTGTCTCCCCTTCTCTCTGCCCCTCCCCCGCTCATGCTCTGTCTCTGTCTCAGAAATAAATAAGCATTAAAAAAAATTAAAAAAGGAAAGAATAGATATTCTGCTATTGTTGGAAGAAATGTTATACAAATTTTAATTAGATCTCTTTGCTTTTAATTTGTTTATGCCTTTATGTCTAGAGTGGGTTTCTTGCAGATATCTTATTGTTAGGTTTTGTTTTTGTTATCCACTGTGTCAGGTTTTGTTTTTTCATTGGTATATTCAGACCATTTATATTTAAAGTGATTATTGATATAGTTGGGTTGATGGTTATCTATTTGTAGCTCTTTTCTATTTCTTGTATGTATGTCTTTGCTTTTTAAAACCTTCCCCTCTTTTTCTGCCTCTTATGGTTTTAATTAAGCTTTTCTATGATTTCCTCTTTTCCTCTCCTAATATATTAATTATACCAAATTTATTATTTACGACAGGCTTACCAAATTTATTATTTATTTTTCATTTGATTATTATTATTTTAGTGGATGCTTTGGGATTGCAATATGCATTTAAAACTAATCTAAGTCTGGAGCACCTGGGTGGCTCAGTCAGTTAAACATCCAACTCTTGATTTTGGCTCAGATCATGATCTTGTGGTTCGTGAGTTTGAGCCCTGCATCTGTCCCCAAGCTTATAGCATGGAGACTGCTTGAGGATTCTTTCCCTCTCTCTTAAATCAATAAACAAACAGACAAAAAATGAAACTAATCAAAGTCCAATCAAATAAAGCTATATTGCTTCAGAGCTAGTGGAGGCACCTTATAAGATTATTGTACTCATTTGCTTTTGCCATTCATTTCACTTATCCATAAGGCTGTACCTACCCAGTGCACTGTTGCTATTATTATTTTGAACAGTTGTCCATTAAGGAAAATAAAAGGCTTAATTTTACCTTTATTCCTTTTCTCATGCTTTTACAGATCTGAGTTTGTGACCTATATTTTCCTTCTCTGTGAAAACTTTTGACATTTCTTGCAAGGGAGGTCTGCCAAAAAATGCCATCAGTTTTTGTTTGCCTGAGAAACTATTTCTTTTGCATCTCCACCACTTAAAAATAATGTGGTAAAATACAACATAAAATCATCTTAATGATATTTTAATTTCAGATGTACAGTATATTGATTCAACAGTCCGGTACATTACTCAGTGTTCACCCTAAGCATAGCCACCATCTGTCATCAAACAACATTTTTGCAACATTATTGACTATATTCCCTTTGTTGTACTTTTCATCTCTGTGACTTACTTATTTTGTAACTGGAAGTTTGTACTTAATCACCTTCACCTATTTTGCCCATCCCGCCCCCCCGACTTACCTCTCCGCAAGCAGCCATCAATTTGTTCTCTGTATTTAAGAGTCTTGGTTTTTTTTTGTTTCATTGGTTTGTTTTTTAGATTCCATGTGTAAGTGACATCATGGTGTTTGTCTTTCTCTCACTTGTTTCACTTAGCATAATACCCTGTAGCTCCATCCGTATTGTTGCAAATGGCAAGGTCTCATTCTTTATTATGGCTGAGTAATATTCGTGTGTATGTGTGGGTGTAGGTGTGGGGGTGTGTGTATGCATTTATCTGATGGATGCTTGGTTGCTTCCATATGTTAGCTATTGTAAATAATGCTGCAGTAAACATAGAGCTGCATATTTTTTTTTTTAATTCGTGTTTTTGTTTTTGGGTAAATACTAGTGGAATTACTGGATCATATAGTATCTCTTTTTTAAATTTTTTTGAGGAACCTCCATATTGTTTTCCATAGCAGCTGCACCAATTTACATTCCTACCTACAGTGTATGAGGGTTCCTTTTCCTTCACATTCTCATCATCACTTGTTATTGTCTTTTTGATTCTAGCCTTTCTGACAGGTGGGAAGTGATATCTCATTGTGGTTTTGATTTTGCATTTCTCTGATGATGAGTGATGAGCATCTTTTCATGTGTCTGTTGGTCATCTCTATGTCTTCTTTGGAAAAAATGTCTCTTCAGGTCTTTTGCCATTTTAAATCAGATTAGTATTAGTGTTTTTGCTGTTGGGTTGTAGAAGTTCTTCATAAAGTTTGGATATTAACCAAACTTTGGATATTAGCCAAAGTGATATTAACCCTTTATTGGATATATCCTTTGAAAATATCTTTTCAGTAGGTTGCGTTTTTGTTTTGTCGATGGTTTCCTTTGCTGTGTAAAAGCTTTTTATTTTGGTGTGGTCCCGATATTTATTTTTGCTTTTGTTTTCCTTGCCTTAGGACACAGATCTAGAAAAATGTTTCTGTGGCTATGTCAAAGAAAATACAGTCTGTGGTTTCTTCAGGAGTTTTATGGTTTCAGGTTGCACATTTAGGTCTTTAATCTACTTTTGAGTTATTTTTATGCTGCAATAAAGTGGTCCAGTTTCATTGTTTTACAGTAGCTGTCCAGTTTTCCTAGTACTATCTGTTGAAGAGGTTGTCTTCTCTCCATTGTATATTCCTGACTGTTTTGTCATAGATTAATTGACCATGTAAGTGTGGGTTTATTTCTGGGCTCTCTATTCTGTTCCATTGATCTATGTGTATATTTTTGTATCAGTACCATGCTGTTGTGATTACTACGACTTCATAGTATATCTTGAAATCTGGTATAGTGATACCCCCAGCTTTGTTCTTTCTCAAGATTGCTTTGGCTATTTAGGCTTTTTTCTGGTTCCATACAAATGTTAGGATTATTTGTTTTAGTTCTTTGAAAACTGCTCTTAGTAATTTTATAGGGATTGTGTTGAACCTATAGATTGCTTTTTGTAGTGAGATTTTAATGATAGTCTTCCAATCCATGAGCATGGACTATTTTCCCATTTGTTGGTGTTTTCTTTCTTTCATTAGGGTTTTATAGTTTTCAGAGTATCGGTCTTTTATCCTTTTGGTTGGGTGTATTCTTATGTACTTTATTATTTTTGGTGATTGTAAATGGAATTGTTAATTTCTCTTTCTGCTACTTCATTATTACTGTATACTGTATAGAAATGCAGATTTCTGTGTATTAATTTTGTATCCTGCAACTTTACTGAATTCACTTATCTGTTCTAACAGTTTTTTTTTTTGTTAGTCTTTAGGGTTTTCTTTTTTAAAATTTTTTTTTTAATATTTGTATTTATTTTTGAGACAGAGCACAGGTTGGGGAGGGTCAGAGAGAGGGAGACACAGAATCTGAAGCAGGCTTCAGGCTCCGAGCTGTCAGCACAGAGTCCAACATGGGGCTTGAACTCACGGACTGTGAGATCATGACCTGAGCTGAAGTCGGATGCTCAACCGACTGAGCCACCCAGGCGCCCCAGTCTTTAGGGTTTTCTATATACAGTATCATGTCCTCTGCAAGTAGTGAAAGTTTTGCTTCTTCCTTGCTAATGTGAATGACTTTTATTTCTTTTTCTTGTCTTAAGTAGTAAGACTTCCAGTACTATGTTGAATAAAAGAGTGGAGATCCTTGTTTTGTTCCTGGTTTTAGAGGAAAAGCTCTTAGTTTTTCACTAGTAGTGAGTATGATGTTAGTTAGCGTGTAGGTTTTTGCTATATGGCCGTTATTATGTTGAGGTATGTTCCCTCTAAATCTTTCATTGTTGATGGATATTGGATTTTGTCAAAACGTTTTTTCTACATTTACTGAGGTGATCCTTGGGCTTTTATCTCTTTTGTTAATGTGAGGTACCACACTGATTGATTTGTAAATATTAAACCACTCTTGCATCAGTGGAATAACTTGTGCTCAATTGTGGTCAGTGATTTTTTAAACTGATAAGAACAGATACTACACTTGATCTTAGCCAAAAGGCTGAGAAGCGATGGGGTCAGTGGTTTTTTTAAATGTATCATTGGATTTAGTTTGTTGATATTTTGTTGAGGATTTCTGTATCTGTGTTCATCAGTAATATTGGCTTGTGGTTTTCTTTTTTTGTAGTGTCTTTGTTTTTGGTATCAGGGTATTGCTGGCCTGGTAGAATGAATTTGGAAGTTTTCCTTTCTTTTCAAATTTTTGGAATAGTTGGAGAAGAATAGGTATTAACTCTTTAGATGTTTGGTAGAATTCACCTTTGAAGCCATAAGCCATAGACTTTTGCTTTGTGGGAGTTAATGTGATTACTGATTCAATTTCCTTACTAGTAATCACTTCATCTAAATTTTCTATTTACTTCTGATTTACTTTTGGAAGATTGTATGTTTTTAGGAATTAAAATTTTTTTTAACGTTTATTTATTTTTGAGAGAGAGAGCATGAGTGGGGGAGGGACAGAGAGACAGGGAGACACAGAATGCGAAGCAGGGTCCAGGCTCTGAGCTGTCAGCACAGAGCCCAATGTGGGGCTCAAACTCACGAACCGTGAGATCATGACCTGAGGCGAAGTCGGACACTTAACCGACTGAGCCACCCAGGCACCCCTGTTTTTAGGAATTTAAAGAATGAAGTATGCCTATTTATTTATTTTTAAATGTTTATTCATTTTTGAGAGGAAAGAGCCTGAGTGGGGGAGGCACAGAGAGCCAGGGATGGAGGATCCAAAGTGGGCTCTGAGCTGACAGCAGTGAGCCTGATGTGGGGCTTGAACTCACTAACTGTGAGATTATGATCTGAATGGCAGTTGGATGTTCAACTGACTGAGCCACCTGAGTGCCCTGAGTATGCCTTTTATTTTTTTAATTTTTTAATGTTTAAAAATAATTTATTTCGAGAGAGTGCACACAAGCAGGGGAGGTGCAGAGAGAGAGAGAGAGAGAGAGAGAAAGAGGGAGACAGAGAATTCCAAGTGGGCTCCACACTGTCAGCGCAGAGCCTGATGGAGGGGCTTGGACTCAGGAACTGTGAAATCATGACCTGAGCTGAAACTAAGAGTCGGATGCTTAACTGAGCCATCTAGGAACCCCCCAAAGTATGTCTTTTTAAAATGAAAAAGACTTTAATATTTTAATTTTACTCCTTAAATGTTTTTTAGGAGCTGTGGCCTTGAAGAATCTTGAAATTAAAGAAAATGCTCTGGTAGGTTTCGAGTATAAAAAATTTGTAATGTCTGCATTTAACTGTATATAGACTTTTTGATGTATTTCGTCATTTTAAATTAGTCAAGCTTGTGAAAATTTTTAAAAAAGAATTTTTGCAAAATGTGTATTTTACAAAGTAGACTTTTAATCTCCTTTAAAAGCACAGAGTATAATTTTCCCCATTTAAAAATGCTTCCAATTTTTTTTCTTTCTATATGATTTTATTTTAAATGGTTAATTTATCTTTCCAGTTGTCTTCAAGTTTTAATACCATGGTAACGATTTTTTTTTTTTTTTACTATAGAATTCAGTGGTATTAATTACATTCATGATGCTATACAATCATTAAGCCCTATCTTTTTTTCTGTAACTTTTTCATTGGGTCAAAGGGAATCCTATAACAATTAAGAAGTAATGCCCTATTCCTCCTCTTTGTAGACCTTGCTAACCTTTAATCTCCTTTCTGCTTCTATGAATTTGCTTGTTGTACCTCGTGAGTGAAATCCTGCCATGGGTGTCATACCGTGTTTGACACATTTCACTTAGCTAATTCCTCTAAGGTTTGTCTGTTGTTTTTATCAGGACAACATTTCATTTTGTGGCTGAGTAATATTCCAGTGTATCTTTATGCCACGTTTTGTTTATCCATTGATACCTTGATAGACACTTGAGTTGTTTCTGCCTTTTGGCTCTTGTGAATAATGCTGCTGTAACACTGGCATACACATGTCTGTTCAGTTCCCTGTTTTCAATCCCTGTGGGTAAATGCCTACCAGTGGAATTGCTGGATTTTATGGTAATTTTATGTTTAATGTTTTTAAGAACTGCCACTCCATTTTCCATACTAGTTGAACCATTTTATATTCCTACTACCAATGCATATAGTGTCCACTTTCTGCACATCCTTGCTAACATTTACTTATCTTTTTAAATCTTTCTTTTTTTTCATTTTATCTTAAGTACAGTCTACTCCCCGAGGTGGGGCTGGAGCTCCCGACCCCAAGATCAGAGTCACATGCTCTACCAGCTGAGCCAGCTAGGCACTGTTTTTGGTTTTCTGATTATATCCCTCCTAATAGACATAAAGTGGAATCTCATTTTGGTTTCTCTTAGCATTTCCCTCATGACTAGTGAGGCTGAGCATTTTTTCATGTGCTTATTGGCCATTTGTATATGTTCTTTGGATGTGTCTGTTGAAAATAGTTGCTGATTTTTTAGTCAAGTTTTTGTTTGCTTGTTTGACTTGCATTTCTTTATGTATTCTTGATATTTTCCCTTATCAGATACATGATTTGCAAAATTGAGCCCCATTCTTTGTGTTGCCTTATGCCTCTGTTGATAGTGTCCTTTGATGCACTAAAGTTTTTAATCTTGGTGAAATTTAATCCATCTCTTTTTTTTTCTTTCGTTGTTTGTGTCTTTGGTGTGCTGTTCAAGAAATCATTGCCAAATCTAATGTCAGGAAGATTTTACCACATGTTTTCTTCTAAGGGTTTTGTAGTTCTAGTTCTTGTGTTTAGGTCTTATGTCCATTTTGAATTAATTTTTATATATGGTTATGAGGTAAGGGCTTAACTTCACTCTTTGGTGTGGATGTCCAGTGTTCTCAGCACCACTTATTGAAAAGGTTGTCCTTTTCCCCATTGGATGGGGAGAAATTCTTTTGAGGTTTTTTGCAAAGTGGAGTTTTAACCTCCCTGTAAGGACAAACTGATGATAAAATTTCCCACTTAATTTTCCCCTCAGACAATATAAAAGCAGTATGATTTTGGTAAGGGTAACTTAGATCTTCTCTATTACTGCAGAACTTTCTCCCTATTTATTTAAAAATTCAGTCTCCCTGAATGTTAAGGAGTTGAGAGTAATATGACAATTAAGTATTTACAAATTTAAATAAGTGTTGATGGTAAAGAGAAGGTGCAAGTTAACTGAATCCCTTTAAGTAATTGTGGGAAGAAAAAAATAGTCTTCTGTTTTGTTGGCCTGTATATATACTAATATTTTATATGTATACATATGTTTTGTAGAGTCAACTGGATGTACCATTTAAAGTTAAAGTTGGTCATATAGGTAAGCTGTGCTTATTATTTGAATGTCCTTGCTGGACTTGCAGTAAGAATGATATGCTTCGTATCTCTTTAATGTGATATTGTTAATGTTTCTGAGCACTAATTGAAAATCATGTGTTTTCATCTGGGTGGAGCTTAGTAGTGTAACTTAAAGATACTGTGTGGTCCATGTATCCCTTGTTTAAAAACTATGAAATTATACATTTACTAGGTGTTAAAAATGAGTTGAGAGCCAGTGTGTTAAATTCAATAGCATAACAGTCTCTGTTTCTTAGGTTTCTGACTAGTTATTGCTGTCTTCCAATCATGGATGTCTGGTGTAAGGAGTAGGGTCTGGATCATCCAGGCAATGTGACTCGGAATGAGTCAGAAACTTAGTTTCTGAGGTTGTTTGCATACCTGTGTCCTAATAGCTGTCATTCTCTAATATTATTATTTTATTTTTTTCTACTAGACAATAAGTTTCTTAGTGTTTATTCTCACCACTTGGTACGATACCTGGCATATAGTAGGGACACAATTTGTTGAGTGAAGGAAGTACCCATTTCCAAATGAGTGTACGGCATTATAATCAGTTTTAAAGGAACGTATTTTCCCCTTGCTATTACTGGGTGTCGTTAATCTTATTGATCCTTCAGAGTTTGCTGCATTTAGCATGTGGAATTACATATATAGTAAATATAAATATATGGATATTTTGAAAACAGTTGTATTTATGTGGAAGATTTTTGGAATTGTCTTTGTTTTATATTTTTGTGTATTACAAATTTTCTAGAAATCTGTACTTTTAGAAATGAGAATTTCTGGTAATGAGAGGAAAAGGTTTTTTTTTAAGATTTAATGGTGAAAGTGCTACATTATTAACTTTGTGTCTATTTCTTTGATTATTAATGCTATTTTGTCACTGTTCTCTGTTCTTTTATTTACTTTTTTGGATTATTAATATATGTGATACATGTGTGTGAGCAGTCTGATACATTTATAAATTGTATCAGATTTGTCGGAATTATTATTTTTTCTAATGGGTTTATTTCATTCTGGTTATATTTTGGATGGTACACAAATTTGAAATGGTCACTGTCTCCTCTGATTTTTTTTTTTTAATGTTTATTCAGTTTTGAGAGAATGTGAGTGGGAGAAGGGCAGACAGAGAGGGGGACAGAGGATCTGTAGCGGGCTCTGCACTGACCGCACCAAGCCCGCTGTGGGGCTTGAACTCAGGAACTGTGAGATCATGACCTAAGCTGAAGTGGGACACTCCACCGGCTTAGTTACCCAGGTGACCCAGTCTTCTCTGATTTAAAACTTAGGAAGTCATCCCTGTTTTAGAAATCAGTTTATTTCTTTTTCTCTGGATTGATGTTGTAATATGAAATCTTTTTCTCAGTTTGGGTTTTTTTTAAATGTTTCATTTTATTTATTCATTTATGTTTAAAGTTTATTTTTTGAGAGAGAGAGTGAGCAAGCGGGAGGAGCAGAGAGACAGGGAGAGAGGGAATCATGAGTAGCCTCCACGAGGTCATTGTGGAGCTGGAGGGGGGACTCCAGCTCAAAATCTGTAAGAGATCATGACCTGAGCTGAAATCAAGAGTCAGATCCTTAACTGACTGAGCCACCCAGGTGTCCTAGTTTGGGTTTTTGTTTTTTTTTTTAAACATGGAATTTTGGCCTTATGTAATGAGATAAATCTATGTAGATTTTTTTCCTCTTCTCCAGTTACCAGTTAATGCAGCCATCGTGTTATTAATTTTTCCCTTCCCAATCATGGCAACTATTTCTAAATCAATAGACTCCTGCTTTCTAAGATATTTAAAGTATTTTAAAACAATTAGGGAAACTTTTTAAATACACAAGACTAGAATCAGTATAATGAATACCTTACATCATATTTTTTAGTTTAATATCCCTAATGCTTTAAGGATATTTTGCTATTGGATTATAGTAAAACATTTTGAATGTTTGAATAGTTTGAATAATTTTCTAATCTTGTTCACAGTCTTCGATTATCATAGAAATCTGTGCACACATATACTTAGGGTGATAATCGTACGTATTGTATATATATCATCTATATATATGAAAAATACATCTTCAATTTTATAATCTACCTTTGGACAGTGTACTATGAATACTTACAGTGATTTGGAGTAAGAATTGGGGAAATCAGAGTTCTGATAATCAAGGATTGTTGGTTAATGGCAGAAGAGTATTGTTATGTTTGATGCAGATTGCCATAAATAGAAACTTGTAAATTTTTAGAATAGCATTTAGATTTTCCAACAGTACTAATACACATAATTTCAGATGATCACAACAAAGCCGTGTTGTTTTGGGTTGTAAAATAGCTTTCTGTGAAGTGACTCAGCTTGTTGTTTTGCCATCTCTTCTAATGCCTGACAGAAAATAGACTGGCAGCAAATGCAGGTTGAATGAATAATATTTTTTTGTCCTTTTTTAAAAAAAATTCACGTAGGTAATCTTAATCTTACAATTCCATGGAAAAACCTGTATACTCAACCAGTTGAAGCTGTCCTGGAAGACATTTATTTACTCATAGTGCCTTCTTCTCGTAAGTCAAATTTTAAACATAACTTCAAGCACTTTTATTTGTGGATGGAAAAATCTTTATATCTCAATGATATTCAAAATACTTTTGGTAAATATTTTGAGATATTTTAATGTTTGAATTAGCATTTGGGAATTCAAATTAAATTGGTTTTTACTCTAGACTTTTGCAGACTTTGTATTAGTGATTATTTTTCAAGGGTATGTTTTGGAATGAGTATACTTAAACTTAAGATAATTAAATATTCTTTTCTGTGCTTCCTGTAGAAATAAAATACGATCCTGTAAAAGAAGAAAAACAACTCTTGGAGGCAAAGCAATATGAACTGAAGCGAATAGAAGAAGCAAAACAAAAAGTAGCTGATCAAGGTAAAGGAAACAGTAAATAGGAATGGTAATAAGAAAAGGAGAGAAGACCTAAATATTTATCACATGGGAATATTATTTTTCTCTGGAGGCATTGAAATTATTTAACAAATATGAGATAATCTTATTACATGGGGAATTTTAATGTGGTTTGTCTATTTTTATGATGATTATAAAACTTTTACTTATAGAAACTTACTGTTTGACAAATAATACACATAGCTTATAAGGGTAAGGTTAGTTTTTAGCTATAATAATTAATTTCATCAAGTATATTTTCTTAGTTTTGTAGCTTTTTAATTTTTAAAATTGTTATTAAAACATTTTTTTAATGTTTACTTATTTTTGAGAGAGAGAGACAGAGGGAGAGAGCGGGAAAGGGACAGAGCAAGAGGGAAACACAGAATCTGAAGCAGGTTCTGGGCTCTGAGCTGTCAGCACAGAGCCCAACGTGGGGCTCGAACTCAAAAACTGTGAGATCATGACCTCAACCAAAGTCCAGTGCTTAACTGACTAAGCCAGCCAGGTGCCCACAAATTTTTATTTTGTAAAATGTTTATTTTTGAGAAAGAGAGTCAGAGAGGGGGAGAGAGAATCAAAGAGGGGGAAAGACAGAGGACCCAAAACAGTCTGTGTGCTGTCAGCACAGAACCTGATACAGGGCTTGAACTCATGAACTGCAAGATCATGACCTGAGCTGAAGTCAGATGCTTAACTGACTAAGCCACCCAGGCACTCTAGTTTTCTAGCTTTTTTTTTTTTTTAATTCCCCTTATATCAGTTCTTAATCTTTTGGAGATACTTAGTTGTTTGATATAATTATGTTTTCCCAAATCTTTTTGGTTACCCTCTGGCTTCATATCCTTTCCTATTCAGCCTAAACCAAATAGTTCATTATTTCAACCCTTTCTTTTCTCAGTGGAAGAGCTGTCTTGCAGAAATCGAATTCCTTTCCACTTGTGTGGTGGTGACTTTTGTATTTTTTGTATTCTGTTCTGTCTAGTAAAACTTTCTCCTTAGCCTATAAATACATTGTACCTGGTCTTATCTTCAAACACAAAATGATCTTCCTAACCTGGTTATCATTTGTCTTCTGTTCCTCTTTTGTTTAATAGCCAAGCATCTTAAAAATGTATGTATACTTACAGCACTATCCTTGCCTTGCATTTATTTAGTTATTTATTAATTAATTTTTTTGATAAAAAATAAAACCCACTAGTAAACATTTTACCTTTTGACAGAGAGGTAAAAACGTTAAAGGAGATTTAATGCAAATTCTGGCGACACTTCTTATAATTATATTTTCATACCCTGTGTAGTTGTTTATCTCTATCGCCAGTCTTTTTTTATTCAAATATTTCTTTTATTATAGCACACATGTAACGAAGTTTACCATCTTAACCATTTTTAAGTGTACAGTTCGCTGGTATTAAATACATTTAGAATGTTGTACAACTCTTACTACCATCCATTTCATATCTCTTTTCTTCTTGTAAAATTGAAACTTTATAAGCCCTTAAACAACAATCCACCCATTCCACCCCCCTCAGTTAGAACCCCTGGCGACCACAACTGTACTTTCTTGTCTCTGAAATTTTGGCTACTCTGAGTACTTCATGTAAGTGGAATTATACAACGTGTCTTTTTCTAACTGGCTTATTTCACTTAGCATCATGTCTTCAAGCTCTGTCCATGTTGTAGCCCGTGTCACAATTTCCCTTTTAAGGCCAAATAGTAATCCATTTTTTGTATATACCACACTTGCCTTGCCCATTCACCCATCTACGGACACTTGGGTCGTTTCTGTGCTTTAGCTGTCGTGAATAAAGCTGCTCTGAACATGGGAGCACAAGTATTCCTTAGAGACATTGTTTTCAATTCTTTCGGTTATATACACACAAGTGCAGTTGCTGGATCATAGGTAATTGTACTGTATTTTTGACTTTTTGAGGAATCACCATACTGTTTTCAACAGGGACTTGTACCATTCTGCATTTTCACCAACAGTGCCCAAAGGTTTTGATTCCTTCACATCCTTGTCAACGCTTGTTTTATCTTTTCTTCATGGTAGCATCCTAATGGGGATGAAGTGGTATCTCATGTAGTTTTGATTTGCATTTCCCTGAAGATTAGTATTTTAGTGTCTTTTCATGTGCTTATTGGCCATTTGTATATCTTCTTTGGAGAAATGTCTATTTGAGTCTTCTGCCCATCTTTTAGTTGGGTTGTCTTTGGTGGTTGTTTGGTGCTACGAGTTCTTTATATATTCTCCATGTTAATCTTTCACTAAATACACGATTTGCAAATTTTCTCCCATTCTTTGTGTAACCATTCTGTTGATAGTGTCTTAATGCAAAAAATGTTTAAATTCCCACAAAGCCCATTTGGTCATCTTTTGTTGCTTGTGCCTTGGTGTGATATGCAAGAAATCATCGCAAAATCATCACCAAATCCAGTGTCATGCAGCTTTTGTCCTGTGTTTTCCTCTAAGAGTTTTATAGTTTTAGGTCTTAAATCCATTTTGAATTAGTTTTTTTATATGTTCTTCGATAAGCAAGGTCTGACTTCATTCTCTTGTTCATTCTCTTCATATCCCGTTTTCCCAACGTTGTTTATTAAAACTATTGTCCATTCCTGATTGAGTAGTCTTGGTCCCTTATCAAAAATCATTTGACCGTGTATGCAAGGGTTTATTCTGAGTGCTGTATTCTGTTTTATTCGTCTGTCTTTATGGCAGTACCACACTGTTTTGATTATTGTAGTTGTGTTGTAAATTTTGAAATCTGGAAGTATAAGTCTTTCACCTTTTGTTCTTCCTTTTCAAGACTGGTTTTCCTGTGTGGGAGTCCCTTGAGTTTCCTTATGAATTTAAGGATGCATTTTTCTGTTTCTGCGAAAAGTATAATTGGGATTGCTTTGAATCTGTAGATTGCTTTGGGCGGCATTGACATGCTAACAGTGGTTCCCAATCCATGAACTTGGGTATGTTTCCATTTATGTCTTTTAAAATATCTTTTTAAAAGTGTACAAGTCTTTCACCTCCTTGGTTATGTTAATCCCTAAGTTATTCTTTCTGATGCTATTGTAAAAGGAATTGTTTCTGTAATTTCCTGCTCAGATTCTTCATTGTTAGGGATTAGAGATATGCAATTGATTTTTTGTGTGTGTGTGTTGACTTTGTACCCTGCTACTTTGCTGAGTTAATTAGTTTCAATAGTTGTTTTGTGAGGTATTTAGAGTTTTCTTCATATAAGATCATATTATCTGTGAACAGAGATTTTACTTCATTTTTTGATTTGGATGACTTTTGTTTCTTGCCTGATTACTCTGGCTAGACCTTCTAGTAGTATGTTGAATAAAAGTGACAAAACTGGACATTTTTGCCATCTTTCTGATTTTCAAGGAAAAGCTTTCAGCCTTTCCATTAACTATGGTGTTTGCTGTGGGCTTTTTGTATATGAATTTTATTATGTTAGGTAGTTTCCTTCTAGTCCTAGTTTTTTGATTGTTGTTATTAAAAAAGGATGTTGAGTTTTGTTAAATGGTTTTTCTTCATCAATTGCGATGATCATATATATTTTTTTTATTTGGTAAATGTTTGATTTATTTGGTAATTTTTAGCAAATTTATTTGGTAAGTTGACTTATATATCTACCCATCTTTCCATTCCAGCAATAAATTCTATTGAGTCATGCTATATAATTTTTTATAACACTTTTTTTTTTTAATGTTTATTCATTTTTTTTTTTCTTAGAGAGAGAGTGAGTGGGAGAGGGAGACACAGAATCTGAAGCAGGTTCCAGGCACTGAGCTGTCAGCACAGAGCCCCACGTGGGGCTTGAACTCACAGACAGTGAGATCATGCCCTAGCCGAAGATGGAAGCTTAACCGACTGAGCCACCCAGGCGCCTCTTGAATTTTTTTAATGTGCTGTTGAATTTTGTTTGTTGGCATTTCATTATTTGCATCAGTATTTATTAGGAATATTGATCTGTAGTTTTCTTGTAGTATCGTTGTATGGTTTTGGTAGCAGATTAATACCTCATACATTGAGTTTGGAAGTATTTAATTTGTTTTTGAAAAGTTTGAAGAGGATTGATGTTTGAAGTGTTCGGTAGAATTCACCAAAGAAGCAATCAGTTCCACGGCTTTTGTTAGGGGAGTTTTGATCACTGATTCAATCTTTTTACTGGTTTTATATGTGTGTGTATATATATATTTTATATATACATATATATTATATATGTGTTTTATATATATGGGTAGATGTAATACATATATCTATTCAAATTTTCTATCTCTGTAATTTTGTCTTGGTACGTATTGTGGTTCTAGGAATTTGTCCATTTCATTTGGTTAATCCAGTTCGTTAGGATACAGTTATTCACATAACGTGTATAATCCTTGTTTCTGTAAAATCTTTAGTAATACACCTACTCTCATTTGTAATTTTGGTAATTTGAGCCTTACTCTTTTTATCTTGGTCCATTTAGCTATTTTTCAATTTTGTTGACCTTTTCAAAAAACCCAACTTTTGGTTTCATTTGATTTTTTTTTTTTCAAGTTGGTCTTCTATTCTTCAGTTTATCTCTGCTTGAATCTTTATTTTTTCTTTCCTTCTGTTAGCTGTGGATATAGTTTGTCCATTATTTTCATATTGTTTAAGTTATAAAGTTAGGTTCTTCTGAGGTCTTTTTGGTTTTTTCTTACAGCTATAAATTTCCATTTTAATACTTTTTTGCTGTGTCCCATAAATTTTGGTATGCTGTGTTTTTGTTTTCATATATCTAAGTGTTTTCTAATTTCCCTTATGACTTGTTCTGTGATCCATTGGTGGTTTAACAGCGTTTTGTTTAATTTCCACAAATACATGAGTTTTTAAATTTTCCTTCCATTTTCTTATTTTTTTAAACGTTTGCTAATTTTTGAGCAAGAGCACGTGAGTTAGGGAGAAGCAGAGAGAGGGATCCGAAGCAGGCTCTGCACTCACAGCAGAGAGCCACTGCTGAGCTCTCTGAGGAACCCCAACTTCTGTGTTTTATTTCTAACTTTATTCTGATATGGTCAAAGATAGCACTTTGCATGATACCTATATTTTTAAATCTAGTTAGACTTAATTTGTGTCCTAATATGCGTTCTGTCATGGAAAATGTCTTAGTAGTACCAGAGAACAGTGGGTCTTGTGTTTTAATCCATTCAGTTTGTGTCTTTTGAGTAGACTGTTTAATCCATATCCATATATATGCATACATATGTACGTATATGTGTATATGTACAAATATAAATATGAACTAATATTGGTATATTATATATATATATATATTTTAATGGTTTATCTTTGAGAGAGAAAGAGCATGTACATGAGCAGGGGAGGGGCGGAGAGAGAGAGAGGGAGAGCAAGAATCCCAAGCATGTCCTGAGCTGCCATTGCAAAGCCCGATGCGGGGCTCAAACTCACAAACCCATGAGGTCAGGACTTGAACTGAAACCAAGAGTCGGATGCTTAACTGACTGAGCCACCCAGGCACCCCAGATCCATATACTTTTAGAATAATTACTGATAACTTACAGACGTACTTCTGTCCTTTTGCCATTTGTTTTCTGTGTGCCTTATTTGTCACTCATTTACTGCGTTACTCTCTGAGTTTGGTTGACTTTGTATAATGAAATGTTTAAATTTTTATTTTGGGGCGCCTGGGTGGCTCAGTCGGTTAAGCGGCCGACTTCGGCTCAGGTCATGATCTCACAGCTCGTGAGTTCGAGCCCCGCGTCCGGCTCTGTGCTGACAGCTCAGAGCCTGGAGCCTGTTTTGGATTCTGTGTCACCCTCTCTCTGACCCTCCCCCGTTCGTGCTCTCTCTCTGTCTCAAAAATAAATGTTAAAAAAAAAAAATTTAAATTCTTATTTATTCATCTCGTGCATATTCTATAGGTATTTTCTCTACGGATACCCTGAGAATTACATTTTTGACATCCTTAAGTTAGAACACTTTAAATTATACTAGCTTAACCTCAGTAACATTACAGAAACTGTACTCTTTCACATCTCCCTCCTCACTTTTTTTAAAAATTTTTTTTTTAATGTTTATTTATTTTTGAGACAGAGACAGAGCATGAATGGGGGAGGGGCAGAGAGAGAGGGAGACACAGAATCGGAAGCAGGCTCCAGGCTCTGAGCCATCAGCCCAGAGCCTGACGCGGGGCTCGAACTCACGAACTGTGAGATCGTGACCTGAGCTGAAGTCGGACACTCAACCGACTGAGCCACCCAGGCGCCCCACCTCCTCACTTTTTTAAATTGCTGTTGTCACAGAATTGCATCTTTATATATTGTTGCCGAAAACAAACTATTTTGAATAGATTAGTGTCTTAAATAATTAGAAAACAACAGGCTGAGTTACAAAGCAAAGTTACCATAATACTAGCATTTAGACTAAGAAGTTTTTTTTTTTATAAGTACATTGGTCTCTCAAATCATGTAGAATGCAAAAAGTGGAGTTACAAACCACTGTTATGGTAACGATAATTGATAATTGCAGATGTGTTATCTTTTGTTGGGATCATTGTTTCATGCAGTATCTCTGGTTATTGTGTAGGGAAGGTCTGGTGACAGTCTTACTCAGCTTTTATTTATCTTGGAATGTCTTTATTTCTCCCTCACTCTTAAAGGGCATTTTTGCTGGATATAGAATTCTTGGTTGAAAGATTTTTTTTTCTTAGCACTTTCAGCAATTTGGTCCATTGCCTTTCTGCCTTTTTTCTGATGAAAAATCTATTGATAAAATTATTAACGATCCTTTCCATGTGATGAGCAGCTTCTCTCTTGATGTTTTCAAGATTCTCTTTTTATCTTTGGTCTTTGAACGTTTGTTTATAATTTGTATCCTTGGGTCTCTTTGAGTTCTTCCTTGGAGTTCTTTGAGTTCCCTGGGTGAATATAATCATGTCTTTCTTTAAATGTGGCCAGTTTGCAGCTAGTATTTCTCATTTTTTAGTTTTTATTTTTTAAAGATTTT
Source organism: Acinonyx jubatus (assembly GCF_027475565.1). Lineage (NCBI taxonomy): Eukaryota > Metazoa > Chordata > Mammalia > Carnivora > Felidae > Acinonyx > Acinonyx jubatus. The sequence goes on along the minus strand of NC_069391.1, from coordinate 74,546,271 downwards.
TCATTCTTTAGTCATCTAAACACCCATTGTGGGGCTCGAATTTACAACCCTAGATAAAGAGTTGCACACTCTACTGACTAAGCCACACGGGAGTCCCTCAGCCAGTATGTCTTCAAATATTCTCTCTGGCTCTTTCTCTGTCTTTTTTCCATCTGGGACTCCCACAGTGCATGTGTTGGTCCACTTGGTGTCCCCTGGGTGTCTGTTAGGCTCTGTTCACTTCAATTTATTTCTTTCCGTTCCTCAAATTTAATAATTTGTTGTTGTTGTTCTGTCTTCAAGTTTGTCTATTGCAGTCTCCCTTTGAATCTCTATGATGAATTTTTCCTTTTAGTTATGGTACTTTTCTGCTTCTGAATTTTTTTTTTTTTTTTTTAGTTTTTTTCTTTATAGATATTTCTATTTTTTCATTCATTATTTTATTGATGTCCTCCACATCTTCCTTTAGATCTTTGAGCATCTATGTGACAGTTGTTTTAAAGTCTGTCTAGTGGGGCACCTGAGTGGCTCAGTTGGTTCTGGACTTTGGCTCAGGTCATGATCTCATGGTTTGTGAGTTCAGTGCCCATGTCCAGCTCCACACTGATGGTGCAGAGCCTGCTTGGGATTCTCTACCCTTCTTTTCTCTGCCCCTCCCCACTTGCACTCTCTCTCAAAATAAGTAAACAAAAAAAAAAAATGTAGTAGGTCTGTCATCGTATCTTTTTCAGGAATAGTTTTTGTTAACTTATTTTTTTGTCTGCTAAATGGGCCATATCTTCCTGCTTCTTTGTATCGTTGGTGATTCTTTTTAAAATCTAGATATTTGGATATATAATGTGATATCTGTGGAAATGAGATTCACCCCCATTCCCATTGTTTTCTTTTCTTTTTTTTTTTTAAAGCTTTTTTTTCTTTTTCATTATTGTAGGCTATCCCTAGTCCAAGGATCAGTCTGAGGTATAAATGTAAGGTATTCTCAGGACTTTGCTGAGCCCAAGCCTATGCCTTTCCCTGAACGTGCATGGTCACATTCTTATTTTCCCTGCATATGGAGTTGGTTTTGAATGTCCTAGTCTGTAATGTTTTGCTCACAAATGGGGAGAAGAGAACAATGAAGGGGGACAAAAACAAAAAAGGTTGCGAGTCCTTTAAAAGCCCTGGATGTCACTTTGGCTGGAGAGGGAGGGGCTTGCAACAGTTGAAAAAGGTGCAGTGACCACAACCACCCTTCTCTGTGATCAGGAGCAGCAACTAGCCATTAGAGCACAAATCTCCAAATATTTGGAGGATGGGTCCTTTCTTCCCACCTTGGTTCCTGCAAGTTGAGGTGCAAGGTGCTTCAGGAATGTGTGCACGGCTGGCTGCAGTAGGCCTGAGAATAGGGGCCGGGGTGAGCTGCTGCTATGGTAAGAGCTAAAGTGGATGTGAATGGAGTGCAGTTTACATTCAAGCCTTCTCTGCAAGTTGCAAGTTGCAAGCCTTCAGTAGATTCTGGAGTTCCAGAATCTTTACATTAGGCACATTTTGCCTATTGAGTTATCTAGCTAGGAAGACAGATTCTTGGTGTTTTCTACTCTGCCATTTTCCTCTTCTCCAATCCTTTCTTTACTAAGTCTCCTAGGCTTTTGCCTTTTAAAAATTATTTTCATCTTCTCAAAATAATACATATACATAGATTTAAAAGTTAGTAAGTAATGTTAGTACCACAATTTAGAAATTCTGTCTCCTGGCTCAGCTCCTAAGCCTGCTCCGTATAGATCTGCTTTTAAGTTTTTTGGGTTTTTTTTGATGTTTTTATTTACTTTTGAGAGTGTGAGTGGAGGAGGGGCAGAGAGGGGGACAGAGGACCCCACGTGGGCTCTGCACTGACAGCAGCGCTCCTGATGTGGGGCTCAAACTCACCAACTGTGAGATCTTACCTGAGCTGAAGTCAGATGCTCAACTGACTGAGCCACTCAGGAGCCCCTACTTTTAAGTTTTAAAGTGTTTTTGTGGTTACTTCCATGCTACTATATAAGATGATCACATCCCTATTACTTGATTCATTATGCTTATACATCATTTATTTAGAGAGGCTTCCTTTTATGGACTGTAAGGTTGACCCATTTTTCTGTCTTTCTAGTATAATTGCATGTTTGGTTAAATCCGTATTCATTGTTTATGTTATTATGGCTATATATAAATGTTTACTACTGAGCCAAATAGTATATATGCTCTGATTACATATGTTTTTTGGTGCAACTTTATTATTTCCTTGGCAATAGTAGGTGGATGTAGGGTGATTATTATATAGAAGTTTTTCTTAACGTGTCTGGTTTCAATGTGATGGATCTCCCTGTATCTGTAAGTACATGGTTTTAGAGTCTGCAGTCTGTTGCGTGTATTTTCTTCAGAAGAAATTCTTGCTTCTCACTAGGATGGGAAAAGGATAGTTGTATGGTTGTGTGGACTAAGGGAGGGAGGATACCTGGAAGTCTAACTACTAATTACACCAGACTTAAGCCAATCCTTGTATTATCATCCTCTCCCTGCCATTTATGTTCTCTGAGGACTCCAGTTCCTGAATCTTCCCAGGATTCTGGCTTTTGACTCATCTTTATTATTGGCCTCTCCATTTATTATAGGTATTTAGAAGAATTTCTTCATCTCTGCTAAGTAGGTTAAGGCCATCTGCATTCTAGCTTCCAGACTACTGAAGGTATATCTTACCTGTTTTTTTTCCTGTACTCTTTCTTGACCTTGGGGATTTATCCATTTTCCCCCTTTACTTTTGCATTAATGAGGTCTTACTGAGAAGTAGAAAAATAGATAACAATCCACCATGTTTAATCAGAAGTCCTTATTTTTACATTGGTCTAAAATTAGAAACGTTTATGCTTAAAATTCATTAGTGATAGCTTATTGTTATCAGGTAGAAGTTTAAACTCTTCAGCGTGATATGTAAAAGTTCATATGATTTGAATCCTATTTACCTCTTCAGCCTTATTACTGACCCCATCCCTTTCTCCTCTATTCTTTTGTTCTAAACATACTGACCTATTTATAGTTTATTGAGTGTATCAGTTTCTCTGAACATATCTCACTTTTACTCTAACATATAATTGTGAGTTACCAGCATTGAAATGATAGTTGAGGTGTATGATGTGGATGAGATTCCCTGAAGCAGCAGTAGAGGAGAGGAGAAGAAGTCCTAGGACTGAGCCTTAAGGAAATGTAACCTTTAATGATGGTGTAAAAGAGGAACACAGAAAAAAAAATCAAGAAAGAGTGATGAGGGGCACCTGGGTCGCTCAGTCAGTGGAGTGTCTGACTTGGCACAGGTCATGATCTAACGATTCATGAGTTCGAGCCCCACATTGGGCTCTCTGCTGTGAGTGCAGAGCCTTCTTTGGATCCTCTGTCTCCCTCTCTCTCTCTTTCTCTCTCAAAAAAATAAACACCAAAAAAATAACAAAAAAAAGAGTCATCAGATAAGTAGAAAGAAATTTGGGGATTATGATTTCATGGGAAAAGTGTGTTTCAGGAAGCAAAGAATTTATCAGATCCTAACGAGGTATTAGGTGAATTAAAGAAATAATCATTTTATTTACGTCATGCATGTCATGGGTCATTGAGTGACGATTACGGAAAAGGAACTTCTGTTTCTTCCAAAGTTGGAGACAAGGTCATCTAACAGTAAAGAGAGCAATGGAAGGATTGTTAGACCTTTGAGGAGAATCAGAAAGAATTTGACTTAGTTGTTCCAGAGCATGTGAACAAGTTGAGTGGAGAAATGTAGTAAGTGGCTGTTGGGATGAAGTTGGTGATATTTAATTTATAGTAATTTCAGTCCTGTTGTGATTTTTCTCTGGTGCTCAACTGGCAAGGTTAAGCATGTTGATATAAAAAGTAGAAAGTTGGTTTTATTCAGGGTTGGAGCTTTATTGACAGAGGAAAATGAGCAAAAAGGAATAAAAGGGTTGAAAATGTTGGTGAAATAAGACATTATGGAATCTGTGCTGGTTAAGGGATTCAGAAGGAAATACTGGGTAGGGAAAGAAAGATTTAAGCATTTAATTGAATGACTGAATAGGTTTATAGAGTAAAGGATTTTATTAGGATGTGGTGTCGTATTCAAAGATTAAAATGCTCTGTCTTCAAAGAGCTTTTATTTTGTTTACTTATTCTAAAGTCTTTTTATATTTAATATATTTACTTACCCGCTATTCACTGACACTTGGATTTGATGTAAATATATCTTCATCAGCCTGTCCTCCTTGGCCAGTTGAATTAGTAGTGGGTCATGAGAGGAAAAAACAAATGCTCTGTATGTACAGTGAGACAGGACTACAAATAGAAAATGAGATAGTTTTCATTGACATTTTCAAATGGAGAAAAAAAGGACAGTAACCCGTGGTTATCAAATGCATATTAAAAAAGAACTTAGCGGTGTGCTAGGTGGGTGACTCAGTCGTTTAAGTGACCGACTCTTGATTCTGGCTCAGGTCATGATCTCACGGTTCATGAATTCAAGCCCTATGTCAGGCTCTGCAGCTGGTATCACAGAGCCTGCTTAGGTTGGGATTCTCTTTTCTCTCTTCTCTCTTCTCTCTTCTCTCTTCTCTGCCCTTCCCCTACTTGCACCATCTCTCTCTCAAAATAAATAAATTAAAAATGGAAGAAATTAGGAGTTTCAATACTTTGTTTTTTCTATTCCCCTGGAAAGTTTTGAAACTGGAGATAGTTAATATCTTTTTTAGAAAATGAAACAAATGATGAATTTCCTTAATTCTTCCTTGAAAGAAGAAAGGATTGCCTATCTTCCTGTTCTGGATTCATCAGGAGAAGAAGCATATTCAAGTATTTCATACATCAAACCACAGACAATTTGTAATAGTATCACTAATTTTAAGGGCAATTCCTTGTTACTGTTTCTGGCTTTTCTAATTTAAGCCTATTAGAATTCTTACCAAATAATCTTCATTGTTTTCCAGGTCTTTATGGACCCAGGTATAGTTGTAAAATTTAATGGCAGGAAGTTCTAAATAGTTGGCTTTAGTTTCATTGAAAAAGTAGATTTTGAAACTATTTGTATTTGGTTGCCTTTGAGTCTTTGGTGTGGAAGACTTTGGGAAAGGATGCTCTTAGTGTTCTGTTTATAAAGACAGATTTTTTTCTTTAACACGGTGATGTTTATGTTACCTCCATATGTGGATGGATATTTATAGAGTATATTTTTCATTCGAGTTAAAAAAAAAAGTATTTGCTATTGTAGAAAAACATCAGGTGGAGAAACCGGACACTTTCACAGAAAAATTAATTACTCAGATCATAAAAAATCTTCAAGTGAAAATTTCCAACATCCATATTCGTTATGAAGATGATGTAAGTATTTTAATAGGTGAAACTTATTTTTATATTTTCATATATATACTTTATGGTTTGTTGACACCTGCTCTGTTGTGGCCAGCCTATTGGATGCCGGGAAGTGGAGGGACACAGATCTGAAGGTGACCTGGTCTTTCTGTTTTGTAATCATAGTTTCAGTTTGCAGTGTTTAATGCCTTGATTACACTTTGCTAAAATGTTAAAAAATCAGATAATGAAGGAAAATGCCTTCCTCTATTGCAGTCACCTTGGGTATTGGGCATTATGTAGTTGGCGAGTCACGTATTTTTAGAATACTTTATATTTGCCTCTTGGAAGTTATACTGGTCTAGGAATCAGTAGAGGTAGATTTAGATTGTTTATCTCAAATAGATCCTGTGTCTCTAAAATGCATAATTATTGGCTTCTCACAGTACTATTGTGAGGTCAGTTTCTTGATAAACTGGTTTTTTATACATTGAAAAATAGAAAGATTTATTATTGTGCAACACTAATACATTGATACTTAAAATTTTAATTAATATTGGGAAAAACACAGGAATAAAGGTTGTTCTAAAAAGTAGTAAAATGTTTTTGAGTATTTGAAAAAGAATGTTTTCCAGAAAACGAACTTTTTCTGTAATTTTGTTTAACCACTAAAAATCTGAGTAAAACTTGCTCTTTTCTCTTTAGATCACAAATCGAGACAATCCGTTGTCATTTGGTATTTCCCTTCAAAATCTCAGCATGCAGGTACTTTGTTTAAAAAGCAGTTTAACCATATTGTGCAGTTCATCAAGCTATTAGTGTTCTTGTATGCTAGCATCAAAAATAGGTGTCTATGTAGAATTGGTACAGAAAGTGCATAAGGTAGATTGGAATTTGGGGTAGGTAGTTTAGCATTTCAAAAAATGTTTGATAATCAAATTTAGGTTTAAAAGATGAAGGCCTATTATTTGCAGAATATATTTGATATTTTTTCCTTAAAAAATCCATTTCTTAAATAAATACAAAATAAAAGTAATGTTTATTTCAGAAACCAATAAATCATGAAAAACATAAAGAAATCACTCATTTTCTTACCACCATTATTAATATGGTGGCAAACTTGATTCCTGATTTTTCAAATTGAGGAATTTTTAAAGTATGGGAGCAAATAGAGGATTATGAAACCTTGTTGCATCAGTGTTGTGGACAGTTGAGGAATCTGTCATTTGGTTTATATTTTGAATACTTTTAAAGAATAAACTGTTAGGAATAAAGTTTAAAACCCTTTTGTTTCCTACTCTTACCCTTCTCCCAGAGATAAACATCCTAAATTTTTGAACTTTGGTATAATATGTCAATTAGAAATGTATGATACCGGTAGGTTTTTAAAAGTTTACATGAATACTTTACATGATTTTTCTACAAATTTTCATTTTCTCTTCACAGTGTTAATATTTACTTGTGTTGCTACATGTAATTCAATTCAGTTTAATTGCTCTGTAGTATTTCATTACATGCTTTATTTATTTATATCCATTGAGTTTTTGTGTACAATTTCTTCTTAAAACGACCTACTACAAGCAAAAAAAGAAAAGCCAAATTAAAAGTTATTCACTAAAGTTGGGTGGGATAAACTGTCAAATGCTGCTGTTAGTTTGAAAAATAAGGATGAGAATTACATTGGGTATGGCAACATGTGGGTCATGGGTAACTGTGACAGAGCGGTTTTGACCATCCCCTTTGGGAGACCTTAGAAACTGGTCCCCTAGTGCAGACCTGTTCAGTTAGAAACTCAGCTGGGGGCCCAGCAATCTAGGGTTTAGAAAGCCCTCCAGGTGATTTTGATACACACTGAAGTTTGAAAGTCACTGTTGTCATCTGTTCAGTTCTCTACCAGAAAATGAAAACCATCTTTGTAGAATAAGCATCTAAACACTTGATTGCCCTCAGTGGCTTCTCATTGCTATTAGAATAAAGTCAATAGTGTTGTTTTAAAATAGTTTTAATCTATTTTAATCTGACCCCTGGTAACATCTGGTTTCATCTCTTTTGTTTGCTTTATGTTCTCTGGCAATACTGGGCTTCTTCAATTCCCTGAACATGTTGTATATTTGCATGTTTTCCTACTCTGAATCATATTGCCTACTAACCTTAAAATCAATAATTTCCAAATTTTTTTTAATGTTTATTTATTTTTGAAAGAGAGTGGGAGTGGGGGGCGGGGAGGGGCGCAGAGAGAATTGGAGACACAGAATCCCAATCCCTCTGAGCTGTCAGCACAGAGCCTGACATAGGACTCAAACCCACGAACTGTGAGATCATGACCTGAGCTGAAGTTGGGTGCTCAACTGACTGAGCCACCCAGGCGCCCCTTAAAATCAGTAATTTCTATCCATATATCATGTATTAGTCATCACTTTCTCCATTACCCGCTGAGTTTGAGGCTCCTACATTATTCTGAGAACTGTGTATTTAACCTCTGTGGTGGCACTTACCTGTTTGTAATTGCCTGTTGACTTGTTTGCTTTTTCAGTCATCACTGAGCTCTTTGAAAACAGAGACTTTGTTGTGGTTAATATCCTTTCACTGAAGGTTTTCAAGGACATTTTCATGGGAAATTGGTCAAGGGCATGTTGATAACAATTTGTCAGCCATTTCATGTGCTATGACACTTTCACTGTTTTTATTTTCAGACAACTGATCAATTCTGGATTCCATGTTTACATGATGAAACTGAGAAACTCTTTCGTAAGGTAAAATAAATATCCTGTCAACCCATAGACTTGATAAAAAAGACTTTTATTAAGGATTCGTGTGAGTTTTTACTTGCTTAACTTGATTATATGATTCAGTGATTTGAGACTTCTGAAAATAGCGTATGTTTATCATTTAAAGAAAATGAGATGTGTAATAAACTTGATTTATTTTCAGTTAATCCGATTGGATAACCTTTTTGCCTATTGGAATGTGAAGTCTCAGTTGTTTTACCTTAATGATTATGATGAATCATTGGTAAGTAAATCTTTTTGGGATGTGTGTATATGCTTTTGTTAGTATATTTTGCATTTGGTTTTATTCATCGTCATTTATTAACATACCGTAGTTTGTGGTCTTTTTTCCTAGACAAAATCCATTAGCAGCATTTACAGAAATATGTGAATATATATGTGCCTGTACACAAATGTGTATAGAGCCATTTTTTTGTATAATTGACGATTTTGTATAATTGACAATTATATTTACATATATATACATAATTTCACGTGTGCACGGTAATGGTTCAGCATTTGTATGTAACGTGAAATGATTACAATAAGTCTAACATCCATTACCGTACATAGTTAATCTCAAAACTTTTAATGAGTACTTTTAAGATTTACTCTCTCAGTAACTTTAAAATATGCAATATGAGGGACACCTGGGTGGCTCAGTCTGTTGAATGTTCGACTTTTAATTTTGGCTTAGGTCATGATCTCCCAATTTGTGGAATCAAGCCCTGTGTCGGACTCAGCACTGAGCATGGAGCCTACTTGGGATTCTTTCTCTCCCTCCCTCCCTCTCTCTGTCTCTCTCTGTCTCTCTGTCCTTCCCCCACTATTGTTTGCTCACTATCTCAAAATAACTTTAAAAAAATGTACAATATGATATTACTAACTATAGTTGCCATGTTGTACATTACATACATCCTCATAACTGACTTCTTTTATAACAAGAAGTTCTTACCTTTTGATTCTGTTTACACATTATGCATGTTTCCCACTCTGACAACCACCAATCTGTTCTCTGTACCCATGAGTATGAGCTTGGCTTTTTTTTCATTTTTATTTTTAATTTTTTTTAAGCATTCTATGTGTAAGGTCATAGGGTATATGTCTCTCTGACTTATTTCACTTAGCATAAGGCCTCAAGTTTCATCTATGTTGCAGATGGTAAGATTTCCTTTATTTTAATGGCTGAATGATACTCCACTGTGTATTTATACTATATTTTCTTTATCCATTCATCTATCAATAGACATGTAGGTCTTTTCCATATTTTAGCTATTAGAATTAATGCTGCAGTGAACATGGAGGTGCACATATCTTTTCTAGCTCATGTTTTTCTTTTCTTTGGGTAAATGTTCAGCAGTGGAATTGTTGGATCATACGGTAGTTCTCCTTTTAATTTTTTGAAGACCCTCCATTCTCTTTTCTATAGGGGTTGCATCTGTTGGTATTTCTACCCACAGTGTGTAAGAGTTCAATTTTCTCCACATCCTTGCCAACACGTGTTATTTCGATAATAACCGTTTTAGGGTACCTGGGTGCCTCTGCCAGTTAAGCATCCCCGTGTTGGGCTCCATGCTGGGCATGGAGCCTACTTTGGAAAAAAGTTAATAACCATTCTAACAGGTGTTAGTTGCTTTTGATTTGCATTCCCCTGATGATAAGTGGTGTTGAGTACCTTTTCATGTATCTGTTGGCCATCTGTCCGGAAAATGTCTTTTCCAACCCTCTGCCCATTTTTTAATTGGATTATTTCTCTGAAATTGGGTTGTAGGAGTTCTTCATATATTTTGCATATTGACCACTCATCTGATAAACGATTTGCATATATCTTCTCCTCTTCAGTAGGTTGCCTGTTCATTATATTGATGGCTTCCTTTGTAGAATCTTTTTAGTTTGATGTGTTCAACTTACTTTTGTTTTTTTTTTTAAGTTTACATCCAAATTAGTTAGCATATAGTGCAACAATGATCTCAGTAGTAGATTCCTTAATGCCCCTTACCCATTTAGCCCACCCCCCCCACCCACAACCCCTCCAGTAACCCTCAGTTTGTTCTCCATATTTGAGTCTCTCCCTGTTTTTCTGTTATGTTTGTTTCCCTTCCCTTATGTTCATCTGTTTTGTCTCATAAAGTGCTCATATGAGTGAAGTCATATGACTTTTGTCTTTCTCTGACTAATTTCACTTAGCATAATATCCTCTAGCTCCCTCCATGTAGTTGGAAATGGCAAGATTTCATTCTTTTTGATTGCCGAGTAATTGCATCTTGTGTATATATACTATGTATATGTATATGTATGTATATATACTATAAACATTGGGGTGCATGTGTCCCTTTGAAACAGCACACCTCTATCCCAGGGATAAATGCCTAGTTGTGCCATTGCTGGGTGGTAGGGTAGTTCTATTTTTAGTTTTCTGAGGAACCTCCATACTGTTTTCCAGAGTGGCCGCACCAGCTTGCATTCCCATCCACTTGTTTTTCTTTAGTTTTCTTTTGGTGTCAGGTCCAAAATGTCATCGGCAAGACCAGTGTCAAGGTACTTACTGCCTATCTTTTCTTTCAGGATTTTTATGGCTTCAGGTCTTTAATCTGTTTTGAGTTAATTTTGTGTATGGTCTAAGGTAGTGGTCCAGTTTCATTTTCTTGCATGTGGCTGTCCAGTTTTCCAAACACCACATGTTGAAGAGACTCTCCTTTCCCCACTGTACATTTTTGGCTTCTTTGTGGAAATTAATTGACCATACATATGCATGGATATATTTCTGGGCTCTTTATTCTATGCCATTAATCTGTGTGTCCGTTTTTATGCCAATACCATACTGTTTTGATTACTGTAGTTTTGAATAGAATTTGAAATCAAGGCTTGTGATATCTCCAGGTTCTTTCTCAAGATTACTTTGGTTTTTGAGGTCTGTTGTGGTTTCATACTTATATTAGGATCATTCTATTTCTGTGAATAATGCCATTGGAAATTTGACAGGGATTGCATTGAATTTGTAGATTGCTTTGGCTAGTATGGACTTTCTAACAATGTATCTTGAAATATGGAGCATGGAATATGGTCCCTTTTTTTGGCATCTTTAGTTTGTCTCTTCAGTGTCTTACAGTTTTTGGCGTACAAGTCTTTGGCTTCCTTGGTTTAATTTATTCCTATGTATTTTATTCCTTTTGATGTAATTGTAAATTGGATTGTTTTATCAATTTCTCTTTCTGCTACTTCATTATTAGTGTGTAGAAATGCAGTAGATTTCTGTATGTTAATTTTGTATCCTCCAATTTTACTGAATTAATTAGTTTTAACAGTTTTTGGTGGAATCTGTAGGGTTTCTATATAGAATGTTATATCATCTACAAACAGTGATAGTTTTATTTCTTCCTTTCCAATTTGGATGCCTTACATTCTTTTTCTTGCCTAATTGCTCTGGCTAGGACTTCTAATTCTGTGCTGAATAAAAGTGGCAAGAGTAGTGGGCATCTTTGTCTCATTCCTAATGTTAGAAGAAAAGCTTTCAGGTTTTAACTATTGAGCATGATGTTAGCTGTGGGATTGTCATATATGGCCTTTCTTATGTTAAGGTGTATTTCCTTCATTCCCACTTTCTTAAGATTCTTTATCATAAATGGATGTTGAATTTTGTCAAATTTTATATATGTGTCTGTACACAAATATATAAAAACACACATATATTCAAATAGTTCCTAGAACATTCTTTAATAGTAGTAGTTTAATGGGATATTGTCTAACCAGTTTAATATTTTCCATAGCTAAGTCCTCCTAAGTTTGAGTTTTTTATTTTTTAAATTGTTTTTCAGCTTTTTTTTTTTTTGCATATGGTAGGATTTTGTAGAATAAAGATCTGTTGGCATGAATATAAATAAAAGCAGTTTGTCTTTTAATAGGACAGCTTGAGGAATGGTATTGTCAATAAAAATATTGTTCCAGAAGGTTATGATTTTGGTAAGTACATTTTATAAAATAAGTACAATTAAAGTAATTGGTATAAATTTTAATGAACATTGTTAATGTCACTGTGATGTTTCATGTTAATTTTGTCATATAAGTCAAGGTATTTATAATACATACGCACAAATAAAACAGCTGTCTGTTCAATGCCCTTCATTGTTGGGGAACTTTTTGCTAGATTTCAAAACTATAGGAAAGAAAAATGTCCCGAGAGAGGATGTAATAGATGTGGTAAATCTTTAAGGACTATTCATAATAATAATAATGTTAAGACATTTTAAATGGCAAATACAGTTTAATAAGGCTAGCTGCCACAGTCTGTAGTGTAATCGTACTATTTTTAAAATGTATATTTAAAACTTTTCTTCTCCATACTTGCATTTGGTTCCAGATTTTCTGAAATGAACATGTACTTTTCAGAAATGAGTAAAATTTCAAGTTGAAAGGAGTAGCATTTCTTGTACTCTGTAGGTACTCAGTAAATACTGATTGGTGAGTGGGTAACTTCTTTATTAGCTTTGGTCATCTGATGTCTTCAGTGATTCTTTGCTGCATTCTTCTACCTTCATGATTATACTTTATTAATTTCCTAAAGTTGAGTCTTGTTGTCACTCTTAAACTATCCATTTCATGGTTTTGGTTTTATTTTCTAGATTATTTTCATCAAAGGAAACATTAGGAACAGAGGAGATTTCTTGTCATGTGCATTGATGATTCTCCTGTCTGTCACTTAGGTTTGACTTATTCTCCTTTGCCCTGCTGTCATTTCCTGCTGCGATAGTCAGGACCTGATGAGAGAGAAACCACACAGTAATTTGAGCAGGGGAAGTTTAATATAAAAAATGACTGTAACAGGGGATTGGAGTCACAAAGGATTCGCTAACGAGTAGAGAGAACTCTAAAGAAAAAAGGAAGAGTAGAAGGAACTGCCCCTACCCTAGGACTAAGATGGAGTTCCCAGAGAAGAGGGTCTGCCTGCCTCAGCATAGAGATCTATGTGACCAGGGCTCGCCGATTGCCAGGAAGGTCTCTAAACTTGCTGGAAATTCACCCTCAGGAGCTCTGTGGATTCTCACAGAGATTTGTCCTGTGGGAGGCACTTCACTGGAGAACTGCACTAGGGTGCTGGGAGAATTTGCTGGCTGCTGCTAGTCGCCGTGCAGTTCAGGAGGCTGGTGCTGAAGAAGTCTGTCATAGTGTAGGAGCTGCTGTCCTACCATAGGAGCGGGACGCTGAAGGAGCAGAATTCTGTCGGAGCCATTTTGTGGGAGCTGGGTGGTGGAAAAACCATGGCGGTGCAGGAGTCTGTGGAATGAGCACATTAGAACCAGCAGACATAACTCCTCTTACAGTATCTCTCCGGCGCCCTCTACTGATAAAGATTAGTATTACGCTAGCTGGTAAAGAAAAAATATTTCAAGGGCCCGAGTCTAGTTTTTAGAATAGACAATGAAGGATGCATTCAGAGTTCACAGATAATAAATTGATAATTGGCATACCTGTTGGAGAGGGAAGGAGGACTGAAGGCTTTTTTTTTTTAATTTAATGGGAGAGTCAACAGCTTGTTCATAGGTTGAGATGAGAATCATCTGTAGAACATGAATAAATGAAGCAAGATAGAGAAGGGATAATTTCTTTATTGATGTGGGTAAAAGGGGACAGGATCTCATGCACAAGTGGAGTGCTTTTCCACACAGAGAACATGATTAGTTCAATCATAAGACAGATTTCAGGCGTGAGACACAAGTCCTGATACTGGGTGGGCAGTAGAGATGGTGATAGTTTATGGAATTTCTTTGATGAGCGCTTACTTCTTAATATGTGAGGTGTTGGGAGGTTTTTGGAGGGAGGAGAGGCTGTGAAATGCCCATGTAGGTTAACGGGAGAGAGAATTGACTAGAACCGTGTTCTCAAAAGTGCAGTTCAGACTAGCAGCATCAGTATTACTTGGAAACTTGTTAGCAGTGTAAATCTTAGGGCTCATCCCAGACAGACTGAATCGGAACCTCTGAGAGTGAACCTTGGCAATCTATGTTTTAATAGGCTTTCTTGGTGATTTTGATTAATACCAAATTTTGAGAGCCACTGAGATAGGGTAGGGGTTGGGCAATTTTTTTTTTTTTTTTTAAGGGCCATGTAGTAAATTAAGTATTTTTCAGTTTGAAGGCCATGTGTATACAGCCTCTGTCACATATTTTTCTTTTTTCCTTTAAACAACCGTGTAAAAGTGTAACAGTCATCATTCCTAGTTCACTGCTTGTGCAAAAACATGCTGTGGGTATGGATTTGGCCTGTCCTTGACTAAACGTTGTATGATTTCTCAACAACGTTGAGGAACTGTGGGATTTATGACATGGTGAGGCCGATCTGTGTGACTGTGTAATTTTTTTTCCCCCGATAAAATTCAACTTCTGTGGTAGATTATAGGTGTAGAATACATGGTGAGGAGTTTTATCCAGAATTAGGGTTTTGCCTGATCACTGACAAAAGTGAGAAGGACAAAGGAATGAAGAGTGAATGCAGGGCAATGATTAACATAACCGATCATAGAATTTTAATAGGGTGGGGAGGGAACCGAGGACATGAGGCGGAGGTGAAGGACAGAGAAAGAATAGGATCAATGAGTGTTAGGTTCCACAGGACCTGGAGGTTTGGTATCAGAATACTAGAGAGGTGCGTGGTGGCGTTAGGAGAGTTGGATGCTTGAGACTGAATTTATGGAGAGGGCGGGGCTATGGACATGATGAGGTTTAGTGGATGAAGTAAGGGGTAGGAGTCCAAGGTTCTGAGAGGCTTTGGTTTTTGAAAGAGCATTTGTATGTGGAAATCACTTGGAAATTAGAGTTGCCAGGAGCTAAAATCAGAGAGAGGTAGGAGAGATTGTAACCCAGGGATGGATAGAGATTGTAACCAGGGAGGGTATGGGAGTTGTGTAGTCTTCCATGTAACATGAGAAAGGTGGGGGAGAGGAATCATTTTAGTGGTTTATTGCTTTGTACGTATCCTTCCATTTACATATAAGTTTTTCTTATTTTTCACTGTGTGGTATTTTATTGTATGGATATACCATGATGAATTTAACCAGTCTCCTATTGTGGAATATCTTGTTTTATTCAAGTTCAACATATGTATATAATTGAGTATAATATGTTGAGTACATTTGAATGCTCAATGTAAAAAAATTAAGTGCTGTGCCTTGGGGATGATTAAAACCAGAGGAATGTACTATGTTCTTACACAGATTAGCTGATAATTTAATAGTTGATCTCTCTATAGATTGAGCTACTACTGGCCTCCCTTTGCAAGAATATTGTTATCCTTTTTTGATACTAAATATAAAAGGTTTAGTTTAATCTGTCTTAGATTATGGGTTGAGCCAGGAAGGTTATCCTGGGTAAACTCTCACTCATCTTCTCAAATCTCCTTTTACAAGTCAAAAGGAGGCAGATGGATACATAGAAACTGACCAGAAATTCAAAAATTATAATTCTATAATAGAAGTCAGTGTTTAAATAAAATCTCTTTTCTCATAGCATTTTGAATGTAATTCTTTTAAAACTGTATTTTTGTCAACATTTTTTACACTATTTTTGCCTTTTAGAGAGTGTTCCTGTCTTTAAGGGTTGTGTTGGTGTTTTGAGGGGAATTTCAGTCTGTTTACTTAAAGAAAAATATAAATTATAGTTAGGAAAAAGATAAAAGAATCTTTTAATTGACAGTTCATCTAACTGAATTATAGCAGTGTGCAAACCTGGGAAAGTAGAAAGAGTATAAGAAATGAAAATCAATATTTTCAACTCCATCCCTTTAGTACTTAGAGACTCTTGAAATATAACTCAATTTAAATTTTTAAAATTTGCCTTTCTCTGTAAGGCTTATTTCACTTAGCATCACACTCTCCAGTTCCGTCCATGTTGCTACAAAGGGCCATATTTCATTCTTTCTCATTGCCACATAGTACTCCATTGTGTATATAAACCACAATTTCTTTATCCATTCATCAGTTGATAGACATTTAGGCTCTTTCCATAATTTGGCTGTTGTTGAGAGTGCTGCTGTAAACATTGGGGTACAAGTGCCCCTATGCATCAGTACTCCTGTATCCCTTGGGTAAATTTCTAGCAGTGCTACTGCTGGGTCATAGGGTACCATATGTTTTCACTCTTATGTGGATCCTGAGAAACTTAACAGGAACCCATGGGGGAGGGGAAGGGAAAAAAAAGGTTAGAGTGGGAGAGAGCCAAAGCATAAGAGACTCTTAAAAAATGAGAACAAACTGAGGGCTGAATGGGGGGTGGGAGGGAGGAGAGGGTGGGTGATGGGTATTGAAGAGGGCATCCTTTGGGATGAGCACTGGGTATTGTATGGAAACCAATTTGACAATAAATTTCATATATTAAAAAAATAATAAAGAAGAGGTATATATAAAAAAATTTTTTTTAATTTGCATTATTTTCCAGTGTTTCGCCCCATATCTGCTAATGCCAAACTTCAGATGAATCGGCGATCGGATTTTGACTTCTCTGCACCCAAGATAAACCTGGAAGTTGAGTTACATGAGATAGCAATTGAATTTAATAAACCACAGGTGATTTTTTTTTAAATGAAATTTTGAATTGAGTTATAATTTGATAAAAGCAGAACCAAGACACTTTTTAATGTTTATTTTTCAGAACTAAGATTTTTAAACGTATTTCAGAAATCCACAGTGTCTTAGAGTAACATTTAATTTTTTAAACAGTTGAACACAAAATCTGAAACATTTAATAGACTTAATATTTTCATTCTTTAGTATTTCAGCATTATGGAGCTTCTTGAGTCAGTTGATATGATGACGCAAAATCTGCCATATAGGAAATTCAAACCTGATGTACCTCTTCACTGTCATGCCAGAGAATGGTAATATGGCTTAGTTTTTTTTAATTGAGGTATAATTTGACATACTACATTAGTTTAAGGTTTATAATGATTCAGTATTTGTATATGTTGTGAACTGATGACCGCAGTAAGTCTGGTTAACCTCCATCACCAGATAAAATGACAAAATTTTTTCCTTCAGAGTTTTTATGATCTCTTAGCAACTTTCAACTATGCAGTATAGTATTAACTATTGTTACCATGCGGTACATTACATCCTCATGACTTATTTTGTAATTGGAAGTTTGGATCTTTTAATCCCCTTCACCCATTTTAACCACTGCCTATGCCTCATCTCTGTCATCTACCAGTCTGTACTCTGTATTTATGAACTCAGTTTTTTTATTTTTGTTTTTTGAGATACCATATATAAGTGAGATCATACAGTGTTGATCGTTCTTTGTCTAATTTCACTTAGCACAATGTCCTCAAGGTCCATCTGTGTTGTCACAAATAGCAAGATTCATTCCTTTTTAGCACTGAATAATATTCCATTGCATGTGTGTGGGTGTGTATGTATACACATATGTATATGTGTATACATACACATCACATTTTCTTTATCCATTTATTCATTGATGGACACTTAGGTTGTTTCCATATTTTGACTGTTGTTATTAATGCCACAGTGAATACTCAGGGTACATATGTTTTTGTACTAGTGTTTTCATTTCCTTCACATAAATACCCAGAAGTAGAATTGCTTGATCTGATTTTTTAAATTTATAATATATAGCATAAAAGTGAATTTATTGACTTTAAGAATAACTTTTTAAGATATTCTTAAAGGACAGATAGAAACTGTTTGATTTATGGCTTTTGCTTATTATGTTAAATTGAGTTAAGGGATTCTAAGAAAATTAAAAAAAATTTTTTTTAATGTTTTTATTTATTTTTGAAACAGAGCATGAGCAGAGGAGGGGCAGAGAGAGGGGGAGATGCAGAATCTGACGCAGGTTTTAGGCTCTGAGCTGTCAGCACAGAGCCCGATGCGGGGCTCGAACTCATGGAGTGTGAGATCATGACCTGAGCTGAAGTCAGACGCTTAACCGAGTGAGCCACCCAGGCGCCCCAAGGGATGCTAAGAAAATTTATAAAAGGAGATACTAGAATACCATTCATTAACTATAGTTTTGGGACTATTAAAAACTATATCCTAGTTTGTGTCTAGCAATATCTTTTTTAAAAAAAAATCCAAACTTTCGTATTAGATACTTTAAGCCTATATAATTGAACTTGAAAGTCGGGTTGTGTGTGTGAAGTATAACCCCTTTCTAAATTCCAAAGTCTTGGAGTGCCTGGGTGGCTCAGTTGGTTAAGTGTATGATTTCAGCTCAGGTCGTGATCTCACTGTTTGTGAGTTTGAGCCCTGTGTTGGGCTCTGTGCTGACAGCTGAGAGCCTGGATCCTACTTCAGATTCTGTGTCTCCCTCTCTCTCTGCCCCTCCCCCCCAAAAATAAACATTAAAAAATGTTTCTAAATTCAGAAGTCTTAATCTCTTATTAAGCTCTTGCTGTTTCTAGAAGTTGGAAATACTTTTAATTTAGTTGACTCTTAATTAATATTCAGGTGACTAAAGTGCTATTTGCCAAGTAATATTTCCATAGTTTTTCTGTAGAGCTATATTTTTTGTAACAAAATTTAGTGATTTTGTTTATTTCCACTTTGGAAGGAGGTAAGATTAATAATGTAGTCTTAAATAGGGCTGGGAAAAATCAGATACTCAGTACACCATTTTGATAGTACACCATATAGGTACATATGTTGTTTTGGAGTGGAAGTAACTTTATTTCCTACTGTTGGTTTGAGGGTGTTAAGTGTAGGGTTTTGTTTTTGTTTTTGTTTTTTTACTATAGGTGGACTTATGCTATACATGGTATTCTGGAAGTAAATGTCTGCCCCCGGTTACGGATGTGGTCATGGAAGTATATTAGAGAACACAGGCAAAAAATGAAGCAGTATAAAGAACTGTATAAAAAAAAGATAACAACTAAAAAGCCAACTGGTGAACTTCTCCTCTCTTTGCAGGTTAGCATTTAAAAAAAATGTTGAACATTTTATGCTACATAACTCCTCCGTTTTTAGTGACTAACACTTCCTACTTCAATTTTGACTGACTCTGTCTTTTAACTCAGACTTTTTCATACTCCTGTTCTTAATTTACTTGGGTGATATGAGCTCTGGTGATATTCTCCTGTGACCTGTTGGAATTAGAGACTATTCTGAATCTGCGGAGATCTGGGTTCATGCAAATAGTAATTTGAAGTCTCACACTATGACGTTTTTAACCTCAAAAGCCTAAAAAGCATTTGCTACATTGATTCCAATCTTCTCTGTGTCTCTATTTCAAAGCCTTACATTATCTGTCACCGTTCCATTTCTCTGTTACATCTGACGGTGTTTATTAAATAAATTTCTTGACTTTTATACATACCATGCTTACGTTTGTAGCCAAGTCCATCTGCCTTTCCTCATCTCACTCTCTCTCTCTCTCTCCCACTTTTACTCATTCTTAAAGCTCTACTTAAGTACCATCTCTTGTATGGACTTTCCTGAACTTTTTACCCATACAGAGAGCCTTCTTTGTCTTAATTTTGTGGAATTTCTAGTCTTAACCAGCAACTTTATGTTTCATTATCTGTCTTGAGAACTCCCTAAATACTAGTCTTTTAGCATTATAGTATATTCTAGATGGGCTTGTTTTGTGGGATAAAGTTCAGTTCAGGGAGACTGAGGGAAGGTACCTTCTTGAAATTAACCATTCTGAATCTAGGCCAGATTCCAATTAGGAGCTCCCTGAAGACTGAGCTTTATTTTTATTTCGAGGTGGGACACTTTCTGCAGACTTAGACTAATTAGGAATGCTTGGGTTTAGAGGCCTTTTGGGATGGATACAGATTTCCTTACTTATTATTTTGGATCTTAACCTGAATCCTACAAGTCTGCTGGATAGTAGAATGGATAGTCAAGCTGGATAGTCAAGCTGTTTTCTGGATAATAGTAGGTCATGTTTGCTTCTCCTAGGGAGGATAAAAAGATTTTAGCATGAAATTCTTAAAAACAATCATGGAAATAATGTATTGATATGATGAAATATTTAGTTTATCTCAGTTTATTTCAGTAGCCAGAAAAACTTTGGAAAATGTAAAATTTCAAAATAAGTTTTAAATGTATACAGATCGACTTGCTTTATATTAAAGATGGCACCAACTGTGCATATAATATGAAGGATTTATAATTTTTAGTTGAAAGTGACACTAATGTGTTTACCCTTGTTGTAGTAAAACCCCAAAATCATTTTAAGCAGTACCTGTATGATACCTTTTAGTATGTGTCTGTGAATCATGCAAGGTTGTAACACCCGTGTGCATGACATGTGTGGTTTCTTTGTTAAGGTTATTCCATCAGTACAGTTTCCAGGCACACCCATATATGAGCACTGCGTCTCAGAATTTAACAGGAATATTATGTTGATAGATGATCTATTTTCTGCTTCCTATTACATTTTTGCTTTAGTGCAGCAATTTGATAGATTATATATGCAATTTTATAATTTTTATAATCTTTATATAGGTATATAAAGTTATTTCAAACACACTTTTGTTTATATTTTTAGGAGTTGGAAAAGATCTTGGATGTATTTAATATAACTATATCAAGACAACAGGCAGAAGTTGAGGTAATTCCAGATTATGTTTCAATTAGTAAAAGTAAATCTAGATTCCGTGTAGATTTGACAGATGTAGTCATATTATTAGTGTTGTGCTATAATATGCTGTTTCCTGGAAGGGGTTCAAATTTGCCTCTTGTAGTATAAGAAAACTTGATTTAATGTTTTGCCCCATCCATTTAAATTAGGTCCTATGGGGAAAAAATTCTTTCTAAATAATTTGGCTTATCAAACACTCAGTTCATATGAAGGTGAAAATCCAATTTTGGGGGGAGTCGTGTGATCACCGTGACTTGTAAGACAGTAGGGCTGATCGTACCTGGTAGTCCTACATTCTCAGGTTTGGCTGATGTTGCAGTTACTGTGTTTTGTCGTCAGTTTGTATGTTGTTTATATTTATTCACTAGAATAGTTAAGTTTTGTGTCATATTTCTATTTATTTAGATTGCTAAATAAGGATAATTTGTCGTTTATTTGAAAATTTATTTTAGGTAAAGAAAGCTGGATACAGGATTTACAGAGAAGGAGCAAAAGATTCGGAGGATAATAAAGGATGGTTTAGCTGGCTGTGGACTTGGTCAGAACCAAGAAGTAAAGAACAGCCAGATGTTAAGCCTGGAAGTAGGTCCATTTCATTTTATAGTAGTGCAGTTAATCATCAGATTAATTTAGTGTAGCTAATCATCAGGTGTGAAAATAAAGTTTTGCAGAAAATTTTTTAATTGAAATCAGCAAAATATGCATACATATCATATGTAACTTATTCTAACTCTCAATAAAACTCTTATAACATTGCAAATATATATGTCAAATAAAAAATAAATTTTTTACCTTAAAGTTTACAGAAGAACTTTATGCTCAGAGGATTTAGTAAATGCATATAGATAGTAATAAGTGAAAATTTGCAAATGGTATAAGTCATTGTACATTTCTGTTGAAATTGTTTTTGGAAAGGTTTTTGTTTCCTTACCAAATATTTAAGATCATAGCTTTGGAGATTTAGGGGCTTAAGTTTATATCCTGGATCTATCACTTACTAGCAGTGTATCCTAGGCTGATTACTTAAACTCTTTGAATCTCAATTTTGTCATCTGTAAAATGGGAAGATTATGATATTAATACTACCTACTCTGTATGCTAAGTGTGTTGCTTAGCACAATGCCATTAAGTGTGTAATACTGTTAGCCATTTTGTGAGCTTAATACAAATACTTAGAAATTTATATTGCTAAAATTTATATATTTAGCAATTTATATTTTTGGAGACTAATCCTTTTGAAATTGCCAATGCCATCCTGACATTCAGGGGTTATGATTTCTTTTTTTAAAATTAAAAAAGGGGCGCCTGAGTGGCTCAGTCAGTTAAGCATCCAACTTCGGCTCGGGTCATGATCTCACAGTTTGTGAATTCGAGCCCCATGTCAGGCTTTGTGTTGACAGTTCAGAGCCTGGAGCCTGCTTTGGATTCTGTGTCTCCCTCTCTCTCTCCCCCTCTCCTACTTGCACTCTGTCTCTTGCTGTCTCAAAAGTAAATAAACATTAAATTTTTAATAAAGTTTTTTTATAATTTCTTAAAAGTATAAAAGGAGTTAAATTTGCATTTCATTTGTTAAAGGCAGCTAGATTATAGGTTAGTTTTATCTTACCAGTTAAGAATGAAAAACACTTCTTTATGATTTGTAGTTCTTGAAGAAATGTTGACACCTGAAGAAAAAGTTTTACTCTATGAAGCAATTGGCTACAGTGAAACAGCAGTTGATCCAACCTTGCCTAAAACAGTAAGATGTTTTATTGCCTTATACCTTAGAGTTTAACGATAGATAGGCCTGTTTTTAATCATCTCAGAAGTAGGTTTCTGACTTGTTTTGATATTTGGTCTGTAAGTATTCCTTATTTTAATTTTGAAGGTAAGGATACAAATTGCCCCTACTTTTTAACGTTAATGTGGTGATAATTTAATATATAAAGGGTTGTTTTTAAAGTATTTTTTGGTTATTGGAAAGAATAAAGTATATGAATGAGAGTATTTGTTGTATTTACATATATGTTTTCTTCTCATTTTATTCCTCTGAATACACTCTAGTTTGAAGCCATGAAGTTTTTTGTTCACTTGAAAAGTATGTCTATTGTTCTAAGAGAAAAACGAGAAACACCTGAACTGTTAGATATTGTAGTGGAAGAATTTAGCACTTTGATCGTGCAAAGACCAGGAGCACAAGCAATTAAGTAAGTATTTTTCTTTTACTTACAAGAAAAAAATTCACAACCTAACAGTATTTTATAAAGACTACTGTGGTTTAACGTATCCTTATGTATTTTTACGAACTTACATTTTGGAATTAATAAAATAACACATGTTCAGTAGAAAACTCTATGCTGAGGAAAAGTAGAGGGACACTGAAGAATAATACTAAAATGTCCAAATCACACTATACAAAAACTGCATCAACAATTTGGCTATTATCTGGATATGTCTTTATTTTACTTTTGTTTTTAAAATAGTTTTATTGAGAGGTATAATTAACATACCTTGCAATTCATCCGTTTAAAGTGTACAACTCATTAGTATCTTACATGAAATTCACATTGGTGTATTTACAGAGTTGTGCAACAATTACCATTATCTTATTTCCAGTACATTTTAACACTCTAAGGAAAAGAAATCTTAGGGGCGCCTGGGTGGCTCAGTTGGATAAGCATCTGACTTCATTCAGCTCAGGTCATGTTCTCATGGTTCGTGAGTTCAAGCCCAGCGTCGGGCTCTGTGCTGACAGCTCAGAGCCTGGAGCCTGGTTCAGATTCTGTGTCTTCCCGCCCCTCTCCTGCTCATACTGTCTCTCAAAAATAAGTAAACATTAAAAAAATTTAAAAACAAAAAAAGAGGGGTGCCTGGGTGGCTCAGTCGGTTGGGTGGCCGACTTCGCCTCAGGTCATGATCTCGCGGTCCGTGAGTTCGAGCCCCGTGTCGGGCTGTGTGCTGACAGCTCAGAGCCTGGAGCCTGTTTCGGATTCTGTGTCTCCCTCTCTGACCCTCCCCCGTTCATGCTCTCTCTCTGTCTCAAAAAAATAAACGTTAAAAAAAAAAATTAAAAACAAAACAAAAAAAGAAATCCTACACCTATTAGCCACTCCTCATTCTCCCTTTTCCCCAGTGTAGGGCAAAAAGTAATTTCTAAGAATTTGTGTGTTGGAGGCATTTCAAATGAATGAAATCATAAATTATATGGCCTTTTCTGTCCAGCTCCTTTCACTTAGCATATTTTTCTTTTCTTTTTTTCATTTCGCATATTTTCAAGGTTCATCTGTGGTATAGCATGAATTAGTGTTTTTTTTTTCCTTTTTCTATTGCCCAGTAATATTCCATCATATGGATATACTACATTTTGTTCGCCCATTCATCAAATGATGGGTATTTGGCTTGTTTCTACTTTTTGGTTATTATGAGTAATGTTGCTATGAATATTTACTGGCAATATTTTATATGGACAATAGGTTTTAAATTTTCTTAGGTGCATACTTCGGAGCAGAAGTGTTTCCTCATACGGTAACTGTGTCTAAATTTTTAAGGAATTGCCAGACTGTCTTCCAAAGAAGTTGCACATTTTACGTTCCTATCAGTAGTGTACTAAAGTTTCTGATTGATCTACATCCTTGCCAACACTTACCTTCCTTTGGATTACAGCCATCCTACCGGGTGTGAATTGGTATCTCACTGTTGTTTTGATTTGCATTTCCCTGATAGCTAATCATGTTAAGCATCTTTTCGTGTGATCAGGTAGCCGTTTCTGTATATTCTTTAGAGAAATGTGTATTAAGTTATTAATTGGGTTGTCTTTTGATTATTCTGCTTTAAGAGTTCTTTTTTTTTCCCTTGGCAACTATTTTAATATTTTTTATTATTTATTTAAAACTTAAATCCAAGTTAGTTAACATAGAGTGTAGTAATAATTTCAGGAATAGAAGTTAGTGATTCATCACTTACATATAACACCTAGTGCTCATCAAAACAAGTACCCTCCTTACTGCCCCTCACCCCTTCAGCCCTTCCCCCCCATCCAACACCCTGCCAGCAACCCACAGTTCTTTATATTTAAGAGTCTCTTAAGGTTTGTCTCCCTTTGTTTTGATATTATTTTTGCTTCTCATCCTTTATGTTCATCTGTTTTGTTTCTTAAATTCCACATATGAGTGAAGTCATACGATAGTTATGTTTCTCTGACTGACTTATTTCGCTTAGCATAATACACTCTAGTTCCATCCACGTTGTTGCAAATGGCAGGGGTTCATTCTTTTCGATGGCTGAGTAATTATTCCATTGTGTGTGTGTGTGTGTGTGTGTGTGTATACATACCACATCTTCTTCATCTAGTCATCAGTCGATAGACATTTGGGCTCTTTTCATACGTTGGCTATTGCTGATAATGCTGTTATATAAACATTGGGGTGCACGTGCCCCTTTGAATCAGCACCCCTGTATCCCTTGGTAAAATACCTAGCAGTGCAATTGCTGTGTCATGGGCTAGTTCTGTTTTTCATTTTTTGAGGAACCTCCATACTTTTTTCCAGAGTGGCTGCACTAGTTTGCATTCCCACCAGCGGTGCAAAAAGATTCCTCTTTCTCCACATCCTTACCAACATCTGTTGTTGCTGGAGTTAATTTTTAACCATTCTTACAGGTGTGAGGGGGGATCTCATTGTGGTTTTGATCTGTATTTCCCTGATGATGAGTGGTGTTGAGCATTTTTTCATATGTCAGCCATCCTGATGTCTTTGGAAATGTATCTATTCATGTCTTTTGGATTATTTCTTCACTGGATTGTTTTTTTGGGTGTTGAGTTTGATAAGTTCTTTATAGATTTTGGATACTAACCCCTTATCTGATAGGTCATTTGCAGGTATCTTCTCACATTCCATTGGTTGCCTTTTAGTTTTGCTGATGGTTTCCTTCTCTATGCAGAAGCTTTTTATTTTGATGAGGTCCCAATAGTTAATTTTTGCTTTTGTTTCCCTTGCCTCTGGAGACATGTCCAGTCAGAAGTTGATGCAGCTGAGGTCAAAGAGATTGTGGCCTATTTTCTCCTCTAGGATTTTGAGGGCTTTCTGTCTTATGTTGAGGTCTTTCATCCATTTAGGTATTTCATCCTTTATATATTCCTTTATGTTTATCTTTGAGTATGGTGTAAGTGGTCCAGGTTCATTCTTCTGCATGTCACTCTTCGGTTTTTCCCAGCACCACTTGCTGAAGAGACTTTTTTTTCCATTGGATATTCTTTCCTGCTTTGTCCAAGATTAGTTGGCCATATGTCTGTGGGTCCATTTCTGGGTTCTCTCTTCTGTTCCAATGATCTGTGTCTGTTTTTGTGCCAGTACCATAGAGTCTTGATGATTACAGCTTTGTAATACAGCTTGAAGTCCGGAATTGTGATGCCTCCAGCTTTGGTTTTGTTTTTCAGGATTGCTTTGCCTAATGGGGGTCTTTTCTGGTTCCATACAAATGTTAGGCTTGTTTGTTCTAGTTCTGTGAAGAATGCTGGTGTTATGTTGATAGGGATTGCATTGAATATGTAGATTGCTTTGGGTAGTATTGATATTTTAACAATTATGTTCTTCCAATCTATGGGCATGGAATTTTTTTCCATTTTTTGTGTCTTCTTCAGTTTCTTTCATAAAATTGTTACAGTTTTCAGTGTATAGATTTTTCCCCTGTTTGGTTAGGTTTATTCCTAGGTATTTTATGGTTTTTGGTGCAATTGTCAATGGGATTGATTTCCTTGATTTCTCTTTCTGCTGCTTCATTATTGGTGTATAGAAATGAAGCTGATTTCTGTGCATTGATTTTTGTGTCCTGTGACTTTGCTGAATTCATGTATCCATTCTAGCAGTTTTTGGTGGAATCTTTTGGGTTTTCCACATAGAGTATCATGTCTTATGCAAAGAGTCAAAGTTGGACTTCCTCCTTGCTGATTTGAATGCCTTTTGTTTTTTTATGTTGTCTGATTGCTGGACTTCCAGTACTATGTTGAATAACAATGGTGTGGGTAGACATCCTTGTTGTGTTCCTGACCTTAGGGGGAAAGCTCTCCGTTTTTCCCCATTGAAGGTGGTCTTTTGTATATGACCTTTATGGTCTTGAGGTATGATTCTCCTATCCCTACTTTATTGAGGGTTTTTATCAAGAAAGAATGCTGTATTCTGTCAAATGCTTTTTCTGCATCTACTGATAGGATCATGTGGTTCTTATCCTTCCTTTTATTAACGTGATGTATCACATTGATTAATTTGCAGATATTGAACCCGCTCTGCATCCTAAGAATATGAAGAATTATTTTAATATGTTGCTGGATCCAGTTTGCTAGTATTTTGTTGAGAATTTTTGCATCCATGTTCATCAGGGAAATTGGTCCGTAGTTCTCCTTTTTAGTGGGATCTTTGCTTTTAAAATCAAGGCCTGGTAGAATGAGTTTGGAAGTTTTGCTTCCATTTCTATTTTTTAGAACAGCTTCAAAGGAAGAACAGCTTTAAATGTCTGGTAGAATTCCCCTGGAGAGCTATCTGGCACCAGACTCTTATTTGTTGGGAGAGTTTTAAGAGTTCTATATGTATTACTGAAAAAATCTCATATGAGATGACAGTTTTTTAGTTCTTTTCTCTCATTTACTGTTTTCATATTTTTGATGGTATTCTTTGCTGGATATTTTGGGTTTTGATGAAGTCCAGTTTATTTTTTGTTGAATTAAAGACTCAAGAAGTCTTTGCATAACTCAAGGACACAAAGATATATTCCTTTATTTTATTTTCATGTGAGAATTTTATACCTTCATCTCTTCGGTTTATGATGCATTTTGAGTTAACATTTGTATATGGCTTGAGGTTGGGGTTCAACTTCATTCTCTTCTCTCATTTGTCCTATCATCATGTATTGGGAAAACTTATTTCCCATTGAATGATCTTGGTATCGTCATCAAAATGAGTTTACCATAAATGTAAGATTTTATTTCTAGACACTATTCCAATTCATCTATATTAATCTGCTGCCAGTAATACACCCAGTTTCCTTTTTCTTTTTCTTGCTCCTCTGATTTTCTTGAATTTCTTTGTGTCTTTTCAGCTGCTCTTGTCCATTTCTGCCAAAAAATTTCAGGTTAGATTTAATGAATGTGTTGAATCTGTAGATCAGTTTTAGGTACTGACATTTAAACAGTATTGTCTTATAGCCCGTGAACATTGGATGTCTTTCCATTTATTTAGATCTTCATTAATTTCAACAGTGTTTTATACCTTTCAGAGTTACAAGTTTTATACCTTTTTTTATTAAGCATATTCTCATGTATTTTATTGTTTTTGATGCTGTATGGAAGGAAAGAGTGTTCCTCAACCCTTTTTGGGTGCCTTGCTGTATCTGAAAATTAAATCTGATGAAGACTAACAAGAGAGAAGCATACAGATTTATTTTGTGTAAGTTTTAAATTGACATGAGAGTTAGTGATTTCAGGAATTTTTTTTGGTAATGTATGCATTTACTAGTTCAGTAAATTTGTTTTATTAACTTTTCCTTATTGAGGTAAAGTTGACATAAAATCATCCCCAAAGAGTACAATTCAATGGGATTTAATATATTCATAATGTTAAATAATCACTTCCCCTGTCTGGTCACAGAATCCCCACAAAGTGAAACCCCGTACTCATTAAGCATTACTCCCAATTTTTCTCTTCTTTGTGGCCCATTATACTTACCCAAAGTTCATAGTTTATATTGTCACTCGTTCTTGGTAGTGTGCATTATATGGGTTTGGACAAACATATAATGGTGTGTCCATCACTATGGGATCATACAGAGTATTTTCAATGCCCTAAAAATTCTCTGTTCAGCCTATCCATCATCCCCATCCCTCAACCTCTGATCTTTTACTGTGTTCATAGTTGTGCCTTTTCCAGAATGTCATGCGTGTAGTTAGAATCATATACTATGTATCCTTCTCAGATTGACTTCTTTTCACTTTGTAATATGCACTTAAGGTTCCATCATGCCTTTTCTTGGCTCAGTGGTACATTTGTTGAAGTGCTTAAGAACATGGTGTTGTCAGGCTATAACAGTTTCTTTATCCATTCGCCTACTGAAACCCATCTTGGTTGCTTTAGAGTTTTGGCAATTATAAATAAAGTTGCTATAAACATCTGTGTACAGGTATTCATCTTTTCTGAGTAAATACCAAGAAGCATGACTGCTGGATTGTATGGTAAGAGTATGTTTAGTTTTGTAAGAAATTAGTTTTATAAGAAATTGCCGCCACACGGTTTTCCACAGGCTGTACCATTTTGCATTTCCACTAGTAATGTGTGAGAGTTCCTACATCCTTGCCCTTATTTGGTTGTTGTCAGTGTTTCAGATTTTGGCCATTCTAACTGGTGTGTAGTGGCATCTGTGGTTGTTTTTGTTTTTGTTTTTTGAGACAGAGCATGAGCGGGGGGAGGGGCAGAGAGAAGAGAGAATCTTAAGCAGGCTCCCTGTGATGCAGGGCTCTATCTCATGACTGGGAGATAGTGACCTGAAATCAAGAATCAGACGCTTAACCAACTAAGCCACCGAGGTGCCCTGGCATCTGTTTTGTTTCCATTTGCATTTCCTTGCTGTACCTGATGTGGAGCATCTTCTCATGTGCTTATTTGCCATCTGTACGTCTTCTTCGGTGAGGTGTCTGTTAAGGCTTTGGCCCCCTTTATAAACTGTGTTGTTTGGGGTTTTTTTAGTTTTAAGAGTTCTTTGTATATTTTGGATAACTCTTATTAGATGTGTCTTTTGTGAATATTTTTTCATAGTCTGTGGCTTGTCTTCTCATTGTTGTAACATTAACATCTACCATAGTTCTGTTTTTTGTTTGATGTCTTTGTTCCTTGTTCCTGTTTTTGTCTTTCTTGCCTTTTCTGGCCTTTGTGGTTTAATTGAGTATCTTGTATGATTTTGTTTTCTCACCTTTATTATCATACCAAGTTATAACTTTTTTTCTAATTTTTTTTGTGGTTGCCCCTAGAGTTTTCTATATAGATTAATAATGATCCAAGTCAGCTTTCAAATAACACTATAGTATTTCATGGGTAGTGTGAGTACTTTATAAGAACAAAAATACCTGTATTCCTTCTTCTAGTCCCTGGTATCATTACTATTACTCATCTCACTTGTACACGAGCATGCATAAGAGTATATGTATATACACACATAAAATACATGTAAGCATACATAACCAACTTATTACTGTGTTTTGGAACATATTAATTTGTTAGATCAATAAAATAAGTAAAATAAAGGTTTTTATTTTACCTTTACTTTTTCCTTCTTCTGTAATCTTGAGTTCTTTATGTAGATCTGAGTTTCTAACTTACATTTTTTCTTTCTTCCTATATAGCTTCTAAATATTTCTCAAAAGGCAAGTCTAGTTGCAACAATTTCCTTCAATTTCTGTTTGTCTTAGAAAGTTTTTATTTTCTCTTCACTTTTGAAGGAGGATTTTATAGGGTACAGAATTCTAAGTTTTTTTTTCTCTTAACACTTTAAAATTTTCACTATACTTTTTTTGCTTCTATGGTTTCTAACAAAGCAGATGTAATTCTTACCTTTGCTCCTCTATATGTAAGGTATTTTTTTTTCTTTTATTTCTTTCAGGGTCTTTTCTTTATATTTGATTTTTTTTGTAGTGTGAAAACATGTGTGGGGTAATTTTTTCTCTTTTGCATTTATTCTGCTTTTCTCTGAGCTTTCTGGATCCGCGGTTTAATGTTTGACATTAATTTGTAGAAATCATCATTCTTTTTAAAATATGTATTCTGTACCTTTTTCTTTTCCTTCTGGTATTCTTGTGCATATGGTACATCTTTTGTTGTCGCATAGTGCTTGGTTACTGTTTTATTTTAGTCTTTATTCTCTGATATCTGTGTTTTTATGGTTCTGATGCATTCTCTAGTTCAGGGATTAATTTCGTCAGCTGTTTCTAGTCTCCTGGTAAACCCATTTAAAGACATTCTTGTTACAGTGTTACTGATCTTTCATATTTATTTTAGGTACTTTCTCAGGCTTTCCATCTCTCTGCTTATATTGCTCATCTCTTCTTGCATGCTGTCTGCTTTATTCATTAGACCCCTTAACATAATTGTTTTAATTTTTATTAAAAATTTTTTTTTAAATATTTATTTATTATTGAGAGACAGAGACAGTCCGTGAGCAGGGAAGGGGCAGAAAGAGAGGGAGACACAGACCTGAAGCAGGCTCCAGGCTCTGAGCTGTCCACACAGAGCCTGACATGGGGCTCGAACTCACAAACTGAGAGATCATGACCTGAACCGGAGTCGGATTAACCAACTGAGCCACCCAGCTGCCCCTATTTATTTTTATTTTAGAGAGAGAGTGAGCGTACGTGCATGCGAACTGGGTAGAGGGGCAGAGGGGGAGATAGAATCCCAAGCAGCCTTCACACCCAGCAGGCTCTCAGCACCATGAGATCATGGTGGTGAGGTCACGTCCTGAGCTGAAATCAAGAGTTGGATCCTCAACTGACTGAGCCACTCAGGTGCTTCTTAATTGTTGTTTTTGAATAGTTCTAGAATTCCTGCCTATCAGGTTCTGATGCTTGTACTTTCACTTCAAATTGTGTTTTTTGCTTTTTAGTAGTAGTATTTTTTCTTGATAGACATGATGTACGGGGTGAAAAATAGAGTAAATAGATACATATAAACACTAATATATACACATATATATTTATGTATATTTCTCAGTACCTCCCTTCTTACTGCCTTAGGTGGGATAGGATAGCTAGAGTTGGCTGGAATTGGGTATTTCCCTTGTTGCATATGGAATAGTAGACCTGACTGGAGTTGGGTATTTCCCTTCGCTGGGTCATTTGGCTCTGATAATACCTCATCAGGTTAGGCTCTGGGGAACTAGTTGCTTGATAGGGCGTGCCTTTTTGAGAACACAGTGCTCTGGATTTCTTTTCTGCTTCTGTTCCCTGAAGCACAAGGGGATTTTTCTCCAGTATTTATGTAGGAACCTGGTCTAATTCCTGGACTTGTATCTTAAAATATTTTGGGCCCGCTCCTATGACTGAGTCCCCCTGGAGTTTTTAACCTCAGAATTGTCCACACTGAATCTCCAGCAGTTCAGGAGAATGAAACAGTTCAGGTTTTCCAACCTTGGCCCTGGTGTACAGGGTAGTTTTCTTTCATGAGTCTGTGTTCTGTGTTCTGTGACTCCCCGTATTCACCTGTCTCTCCATTCTGGGGGACAGTGATTTGCGTTGTGTCATCCCTTCTCTTACATATCCGAGAAGACTTGGGTCAGCCTTTTACTTGTTAGTATTGAGTGATAACTTCCAAACTCCTTTTATGGGGAACTTTAAACCCCTAACCCTAACCCTTAAATAGCCTTTTTTATGTTGAAATCAACATGTGAGAAGAGTTGTTTGTGAATTAATTTATGTCATTTCAGATCGAATAGTTGTGTATTTTCTATGCTATGAATGGAATGGAGTAGCAGGAAATCCTAACTGAAATTGTTTTCATTAATTTTAATTTTCAGTTTCTGAAATACTTAAAACTGCACTGACAGCTAATTTTTGTCCTATCTTTATTCATGTAGATTTGAAACCAAAATTGATTCATTTCATGTCACTGGCTTACCAGATAATTCAACAAAACCTCACCTCCTTTCTTCCTTGGATGATGCTACGTCACTCTTCCAAATTATATTTGAGATAAATCCGTTAGATGAAACTGCTGCTCAAAGGTGTATCATAGAAGCTGAACCTTTAGAAATGATATATGATGCAGTAAGCATTTTTAAATACCTAAGTTTTAATGCATTTCTGTTTACTTTGAGTTTGTGCCTAATGTTAATGATACTTACTTTAACAGAGAACGGTGAATAGTATAGTGGAATTTTTCAGACCTCCAAAAGAGGTAAATCTAGCACAGCTCACTTCAGCAACTTTGATTAAACTTGAAGAATTTCGTGACAAGACAGCAACAGGTAAGTTGCCAGTATTAATGTTGTTATATTCAGCAGCAGCATATTGTATACTAAACTTTTAGTCATGTTTAACTTACTTTAGTAAACTGTACTTTAAATTTATGCTTCTGGATTAGAACAGTTTTGTTTAAACTAATTAGTACTTTTATATTTAAAATCAAATATAACGATCATTTCTTACACTCACATCAAACTTACTACCACACTCAAGTTAATTGCAAATTTTGTTAGGATTTTTGCAATTCTGTTCATGAGGGAGTAAACCTGTCTTTTTCCTTTCAGATAAGGAATTCCAGATATTAATATATTGGCCTCAGAAAATAAGAATTCTTGTTTTATTCTTGCGGAGAGTTTTTATAAGATTGGGTGTTACTTCCTCCTTCAATATTTGGCCTAATTGAACAGTAAAACCATATAGGCTTGGAGGTTTCATTGTGGAAGATTTTAAGCTACAGATTCCATTTTTAAAATATATTAAAAAAATACATTTTTAGGGACACCTGGGTGGCTCAGTTGGTTAAGCATCTGACTGTGTATTTCACCTCAGGTCAGGATCTCATGGTTTGTGAGTTCGAGCCCTGCATCGGATTCTGTGCTTACAGCTCAGAGCCTGGAGCCTGCTTTGGATTCTGTGTCTCCCTCTGACCCTGCCCCTACCCCATTCATGCTCTGTCTGTCTCAAAAACAAATAAATGTTAAAAAAAGTTTTTTTTTTTTTAACTTAGAAAAGAGAAAGTTTAGTTAATATAGAATGCCTGTTTTATGAAACTTATTAGCTTCCAATGATGAGTGCTTCCCTTTTTACTTGCCCTGCATTAATTTGTGTGTTTAAAGTTTTCTCACAGTCCACATTCACTTGAGCAGTTAATAAAAGATATTAAATTTTTCTTCTTTCTAAAGTAATCTGGGCAGAGCGCCTGGGTGGCTTAGTAGTCAGTTAAGCATCTAACTTGATTTTTGACTCTGGTCATGATCTCAAGTTTGTGAGTTCGAGCCCTGCATCAGGCTCTGCACTAGCATTGCGGAGCCTCCTTGGGATTCTCTCTCTCCCTCTCTCTGCCCTTACCCTTGCTTGCATGCACTCTCTCTGTCTCTCTCTCAAAAACTCAAACATTAAAAAAATAATCTGGCATTTTTTCATTTCAGTCTTCTAAGACCTCTGTAGGTGTCAGTGATTTCTAGGAAAGTGTTAATATTGATTAATGTCAGCAGCTGGGGTGTGACTTTACCAAGTGTTCCCTTAAGTCAAAGTCTTACTGGTTAAGAGTTTTAAGTTGTCTTACTATATCGTGCTTTTCCAGGTTCAATGTAATCTTTGAAGAGCCAGATGGATTAAAAAAAAAACCACAGGAACAGAGCTCTTTGGTTTTTCAATCACATATTTTCTTTACATAATTCAAAGAAGGCTGGTTTTGTTTTTGCTTCCATAATGTTACTTCTGTTCTGACTATAAAAACTGCCTTTGGAACAATGAACTCCTCCTCTCTCTCCCCGCCCTCCAAATATACCAGGCATTTAATCTTTCTGACATTTCTATAGATTCTTAAAAGTTTCACATTTGTTTTTGGTAGTATCTTTCCTGTTGTCAGTGTCTCCTCAAAATCTGAGATTATTGCATAGACTGCTTTTTAGCTATTTTTGACATTTTAATTCTTGGGTGAAATTCTCACTTGAGTGGTTTCCAATTTTAATGTCAAAGTGTTAGCTTTAGAACCCCATTTTTGTTAAGTCTGGATTATATCTCTAATTGAAATCAGAATTCATTTAGTTCTGCCTGTCACAAAATATAACATGAAATTGTCATTTTTCTCCTACCCTTTCCTTTGTATTCACTTTATCTTTGTTGGTAAAAATGAGATGTGCTAATATTCTCCTGTTTTTTCTTTCTCCTAAGAGAAAATATTTTAGCCAAGTAAAGTAAAAAATTCACTTCATGTTTTGATGAGACCTTCAAGAGCTGTCTAACTAGTTTAAGCATCATATCGTTAGGCTCCATTACCTCTCAGTTTTATGATTGCATTTTGAATACATTATTCACTTCTTTTTCACAGAGAGCTGGGCATTATGTTTTTCATAATAGTGCCTTCTCTGGTTTTTACTCATTTTCCCCATGATTTTCTCCATCTGAGTATGTTTTATATTAGATTGCAGGTAATTAATTACCTTAATTCTAGAAGCTGTAGGGTTTGCATTTACCCATCTACTGTTAAAATCTCACATGCCATTTATAGTTCAAATTCTGTGTATTAGTATAATACATACTCAGTAGAATTCATAAGCATAAGGTCAGACCTGTTTTCTGATTGATTCTTCCTAATGGTAGAAACCATTACTTGTTAAATATGAATGCATTGTGTTGGAGACTTACCATATTCCTTCAGATTTGTAGACATTTTTTTCCTAAGATTTGTTTTCCTAAGCTTTTTTTACTTAGGAAAGAATTACCAAAATAGTAAATATCCACTGTATAAACTTCAGATGTTATAGAAATATTTTAGAAAGTGGAGGTTTTTAGTATATTACCATCGAAAGGTAACAGACTTTACAATTTGAAGTCTGTTCTTCTAATTCTGTTTCCTTCTGTACACAAATAGTATTATTATGTAGAATAAATGCTAATCGTATGAAAAAGTGGGGTGCTACTATGTTCTTGAATTTAAAAAAATTCAGTAAGTTACTTTTAATATTTTTCCAGAAAGTTAAAATTTACTAATTTGGGAAGAGACTTACCTGTTGAGAGCTTTATATATTTTGGTTCTTCATTCATTTCCCCCTTCCATTTTTTATTTTTTTTTTTCTATATTAGCCTCTATTATTATCTTCTTCCTATATAACCTGATTTGTTTCTTGTATTCTTCATTTTTTCTTAGGAGTGAAGGTTTTCAGATCTTTTCCTTTTTTGTCAAGTAGGGGGATCAGCTTACAGAACACACACATGTATGTAGTTAGTTACCCTTGTCAAATGTGGTTGTTCTGACAAATATGGTCATTTAGTAAAACCTTTCTTTTGACATGTAAGGCTTGCAGGGAGTATCTAGGGACTTGGATTTGTAGAATCAGGCATATATGAAACAGATTATATTGGATGAGGAAGTCTTAGAAATGGAAATGAGGGTAGAGAAATGCTTAACAGGAGATGGAGTATCTTGAATGCTAGATTGTCCCTTCTGGCTGCTTCTTGAGA
Source organism: Acinonyx jubatus (assembly GCF_027475565.1). Taxonomy (NCBI): domain Eukaryota; kingdom Metazoa; phylum Chordata; class Mammalia; order Carnivora; family Felidae; genus Acinonyx; species Acinonyx jubatus. The sequence continues at coordinate 74,510,434 of NC_069391.1, read as the reverse complement.
CTGTCATACCTGCCTCCGCAAACAAACCTCAGTAAAACCACATTGTCTGTGTTTGAATACAGATCATTTGGGGGGAAAAATTAACAACTGTGCTTTGAGTCAGTTCTGTACTTCAGTTCCAAGCTTATTAAATGTTTCATAGAACATAATTTTAAAAAGCTATATGTACCCGGTTTTACTCAAATGGAGTTTGTGGGTCAAATACATTTATTTGAGGAATCAGTCCAATTTTGTACTCACTTATATTTAATCAGGAGTGAGTATACACACACATTGACTAACAAATATTTTTATTTTATATTAAAAATATTTTGCTCAAAGTATTTTTAAAATTAATTCTAATTTCACATTATTTTCTGTTCAAATTTTCTGCAGGTCTACTATATATTATTGAAACACAGAAAGTTCTTGATCTCAAAATTGATTTGAAGGCTTCATACGTTATTATCCCACAGGATGGAATTTTTAGCCCTACGTCAAATCTACTTATTTTGGATCTTGGTCATCTAAAGGTATATAGTAATACTTGTTTTATATTATGACATTTAAGGTGTTTCCCTGTTTAAAATGTATTTTGTTTTAAAACAGTTTGATTTGCTATATTGATTATTAAATTAGGTAGCTTCTAGGATTTGAAAATTCATCCTTTCTAGTAAATAATGTGAAGATTTATTTAATTAGGTAGTTTCCCTACATTTCTAATAGCAGAATTATCATTTGAAATCTGCAGGTGAGGAGTAAACCTAAAAATTATATTTATAGGGGCGTCTACGTGGCTTAGTCGGTTAAGTGTCCAACTTCAGCTCAGGTCATGATCTCACAGTTGGTGAGTTCGAGCCCCACGTTGGGCTCTGTGCCAACAGATCAGAGCCTGGAGCTGCTTCGGAATCTGTGTCTCCCTCTCTCTCTGCCTCTCCCCTGCTCACACTCTGTCTCTCTCTCTCTCTCTCTCTCAAAAATAAATAATAAAACATTTTAAAAAAATTAAAATTATATTTACAGAATTTGAGAGTAGTGCTTTCCTTTTCAATTTAAATTTGCTACTTGACTGAAACATATCAGATGGGAGGGAGTTCTGGAAATAATCAAATACATCTTTATCCTTCTGAAACTTTTTGCATGTATAACTTTAGATATTGATGTTTTAATAGTTCTGTTAAATCTTAATTTGAGAGATGTTCTTCTTGCATTTACCTAAGTCATTTCCCTTTCCATCCAACTATGTATATTTTTTTCCCGCAGTTTTGAATAGAGAATATTTTGTGTGTGTGTTTCTAGATCTGCATGGTTCTCTATGGTACCCATTGGCCACATGTGATTGTTTATGATGAGTAAAATTAAGTAACATAAAAATTAGTTCTTTAGTCATATGAGTCACATTCAAGAATTAAAATAGTCACAAGTGACTTGTGTCTATTCTGTCAATACAGAGATAATAATGCCATCCTTGTAGAAAGTTCTCTTAGACCACATTACTCTAGATCATTAAATGTAGATTAAATAGCTGTAACAATTTAAACACTCACAAGGGATGGATGATATGGCATGCTTTCTGGCTACCCTACAAATATATGCCTTTCCTCGGTATTGTCCTTTATTGTATGTTTTTACTCTTGAGTTATTAATTATGTACATGTTTACTGGATTTATATTTATAATAAGCTTTATACACTTAATTATTTATAGTTCACTTTAGTTATGGAATTGTTTCAAGGGTAGTGTGGTATAGTAGAACGAGCAACATCAAGAGTAAGGTGTCTAGTTTTGTGATCTTAGGCAATTTACTTAACCTACCTTTCAGAGATAATCAGTTTTGATAGTCTGTGGCACATGAGCTATATAAAATAGAGGTGAAAATGTTAAGGTAAGTACACACACACACACACACACACATACATATGAATGTATAAGATCTTTATATATGGCAGTAGAGTGATCTTCAGAAGGTTAAGTGAAAAACGTATTGTGTATAGTACGTTAAGAAGAGGGTGGTACAAATATAACTTTGTTGGGGTCGTATAAATGGCCAAGTTGGGACTACAGTTCAGTTATTCTAATACTTAATTCTGGATTCTTCTTATAAAAGTATCTAAATATCTGTCATTATGCCATAGAAACATTTTGTAGGCTACACATGTCTCAATTTGTTTTTAATAAAAAGGCTTCTTGTCAGATCTTAAAAAGTTTTAAATGTTTTATTCTCTAGGATTGGCTCGGTTTTCCTCTGTTAATATATGCAATTGAGAAATATAACTTAATGTGTAAAAATTTACTTTGTACCTGGTCTTTTTGTTAGACATGTCATAGATAAAGACGTTTCTATTAGCCTTTTATGTCAACTTACGAATCTTTTATTAAATTTTTATGTTATAGTCTTAAAGATAAAAAATTTATATTTTCATTTTGAAGTATTTTGCATCATCTAAACTATTAAAATTAACTTCAAGGTGACAAGTAAAAGTCGTTTGGAGTTACCAGATATGAAACAAGGTGGGGCCAGACTTGAAGAGATAATGCATAGAGCTTATGATTCCTTTGATGTTCAGCTTACAAGCATACAGCTGCTTTACAGCACAGTTGGTAAGTATATAATGCATTATTTAGTGATTCATTTGGCTGCAATGATTAACTAGGTTTTTAGACAGTTTCTCTGAAGACCTTTATCCCAAATACATTAGAACATTTATATTTTCGAATTAGAAGTAATAGTAGTTGCGCCTGGGTGGCTCAGTCGGTTGCGTGTCCCACTCTTGATTTCCGTTTGGGTCAAGATCTCATGGTTTGTGAGTTCAAGCCCTGCATCCAACTCTGTACTGATAGCACAGAGCCTGCTTGGAATTCTCTCTCTTTCCTCTCTCTCTGCCCCTCCCCTGCTTGCTCTCTCTCTGGCTCTCAAAATAAATAAACATCTAAAAAAAGGTTAAAAAGGTAATAGGGGGCACCTGGGTGGCTCAGTCAGTTGGGAAGCTGACTTCAGCTCAGGTCATGATCTCACAGCTTATGAGTTTGAGCCCCGTGTCAGGCTCTGTGCTCACAGCTCAGAGCCTGGAGCCTGCTTCAGATTCTGTGTTTCCCTGTTTCTCTGCCCCTCACCTGCTCACATTCTGTCTCTCTCTTTCAAACATAAACATTAAAAAAACATTTTTTTTAAAGTAATAGTAGATATTGCCTAGGACCAGTATCTCAGGTATCTGGTTTTTATCCCTCAAGAGACATTATTAAAGTCTGGAGACGTTTTGATGGTCACTGCTGATGAGTAGGTGCACTACTAGCATCTAGTGAGAGGAGGTCAGGGATGCTACTACTAAACATCGTACAGTGCAGAGGAACCCCCCCCCCCCCCCCCCCCACTTATTTGGCCCAGATGTCAGTAGTGCTGAGATAGAGAAATCCTTTGGACCAGGCTGGAAAACCTTGGCACATATTTAAAGTATTTATTTTATACAGAATAATCACAAGAGGCTGCTCAAGGCCAGAGGCAACCGATCTAGGGCCTCTGACCACCCAGCCCTTAAACAGCCAGATAGAGACTGAGGAGGGTCTTAGGGGGACTGAGGAGGGTATCCTAGGCATACCTTTACTCCGTTCACTCTGATGTACTAATCAGGAGTCTCTGATCCAGATCTAGTTTTAACATAAAGGCAACAGCCAGAAATTCACTTGTAAAGAACCACTAAAGTAGATAGAGATCCAAGACTAATTTGAGCCCTCTTTCTACAGGGTCATACTGTTGATGATTCCACGGAGTGTTAGGTGTTAGTAAACATTTAGATAATTCAACAGAATTGGATTGGTGGCTGTTCTAGAGATCTGTATATGTGTGTATATGGTCAAATTTTAATTATCTGAGCTAACTAAGAAAAAAGGAAGCAATGAGAACCCAAAATAGTAGTTATTAGAAGTATTGATTTATATAGTATTGGTACATTTTAATTTTTTTTAAACTAAAACTGCTTTGAGATAATAAACTTGATTTCTGTTTTTGTCAGATTCCAGTTGGTGTAGAAGAAACCCAGAAGTGTAGTGGGTGGCAAATATAAATTGTTAATAGAAAACCCGTAAATTTTTCTCAGGGAATAAATTACAGTATTTTGGTATGTTTGCTACATTTTTGTCATTTTTAAAGTCCATGCACCGTACTTAATATTGACATGCTTTTTGAAAAAAAAATTTAAAGTATTCCATTGTTATCTGAAAATTACTGGAATTCCTTGGAATTGTTCTTGATAAGCACTAACTCTTAAATAATCTTTTTTGAGCAAGATATTTTTGACATTGGGGCTACTTTAGGTGATTGTCATAAACTTTCATGATAAATACTGAATCACATGCTTCTGAATATTTTCTGTGAATTGAGAAGTAAAGAAAATATTTATCTCAATACTGTTGGAATTTAAAAAATTATAAGAGTTCATTTTACCACCTTTCTTTACATCTAATCATTCATTGGCTTGTTTTTCCTTGACTGGGAACTTTATTGGACCTAAGGAATGATTAGGTTCAAATGAGGTAACGTAAATGAGGATGCATTGTCACATACATTTCATGTTAGGAGATGTGGATGTAAATTTCAGATTTTATCACACACTAGCCTTTGACCATAAGTAAGTTAATAAATTCCTGTGAATCTGTTTTTTAAAATGGGATGATTAAATATCATTGTGAGAATTAAGTGAAAATTAAAACATTGCCTAGAATAGCTGTTAACAAATCTTGAATAACTGGTAGCTTTTATTGACAGAAAAGAGCTGTGCTTTTCTCTGCCTTTTTCATTATTGCCTTAGAGCCATGTTGTTTTTTGGGTAAAGTAGTCTGGTTGGTGTAGCAACTGTAAATGGATGCACAGATTTGATTAAACTATATTGTTGGGTTTTTTTGTATTTTGTTTTTAATTTTAGAGCACGCAAGCTGGGAAGAGGGGCAGAGGAAAGGAGGGAGGGAGGGGGAGGAGAGAGGGAGAAAAGTGGGGGGGGGGAGGGAAGGGAATATGAATCGCAAGCAGACTTCAAGCATGGAACCTGATGCAGGGCTCGATCCTATGACCCTAGGATCATGACCTGACCAAAAATCAAGAGTCACAGAGTCAACCAACTGAGCCATCTAGGTGCCCCTAAACTATATTGTTGGTTTTTAGTAAGTATTTTCTTCATATTGAAACAGAGTCTTTGAAGCAGTAGAAGGAAAATGATGAAAGGGAAAAGAATTTACCTGTTGATTATATGTACTGGGGAAGGTGGCTTTAAGATTGTCTGGATATAGGAAGAATTTCCCATATCATGCAGTGTATGACTACAAAGTATTCATAGTAATTTTAGGTTTAATGTGTTTTTCAAATTATACATGTGCTAAGTAAACATGTACTGTTTTCCACAATTAGGTGATAATTGGAAAGAAGCTCGAAAACTTAATGTATCTACACAACATATTTTGATACCTATGCACTTCAATGTGGAACTTGCTAAGGCCATGGTTTTTATGGATATAAGGATGCCCAAGTATGTATTGTCTGTTTTATGTGATGGTAGATTTTCTTAGAAATTCCTTAGCTAAGGAGATACCATATTTCATTGTTGTTGGTTTTTTTTGGTGGTAAAATGTACATAACATAAATTTTACCTTTTCTAAGTGTATAATTCAGTGGCATTAAGTACATTCACATTGTTGGGTGACCACCATCACCATCCATCTCCAGAACTTTGTCATTTTCCCACACTGCAATTCAGTACTTGTCAAACAATAATGCCCCACTCCGCCATACCCCAGCCCATGGCAATCACCATTATATGTTACGTTTCGATAAATTGGCTACTCTGGGTAACTTATATAAATGGAATCATGCAGTATTTGCCCTTTTGTGTCTGAGTTATTGCACATAGCATAGCGTCTTCAAGGATGATCCATGTTGTAGCATATGTCAGAATTTCATTTAAGGCTGAAAAATTGTTGTGCATGTATACATATCACATTTATTGGTTCGTCTGTCAATGGACATTTGGGTCATTGTAATGAAGTTTGGCTCTGGTAACAATACTGTTACATTCACAATGCTGTGAAGATTGATAGAGAACTATTTAAGTCCTTGCTGTAATTTTTTTTTGTGTATATATCCACAAGTAGAATTGCTGGATCATATGATAATTCTGTTTTTAATTTTTTGAGGAACTGGCCTATGTTTTCCATAGCAGCTATACCATTTTATCTTTCCACCAGCAGTACACAAGGATTCCAATTTCCCCACCTCTTCAGCACTTTTCTTATTTTAAAAATTATCCTCTGTAGTAGGTATGAAGTAGTATCTAATTATAGTTTTGAGTTGCATTTCTCTAATCATTACTGATTAGGTAATTTTCAGGTATTTCTTGGCAGTTTATGCATTTCATTGGAGAAATGTTTATTCAAGTCCTTTGCCCATCTATAATTGGGATTTGTTTTGTTTTTTAAATGCATTCTGTATACTAACTCCTTACTGGAAAGATGATTTGCAAATATTTTCTTTCGTTTTGTGGATTGGCTTGCCTTACGTATCACTCTTTTAAGAGTGTCCTTTGCTCAAAAGTTGTAAATATAAAGTCCAATTTTTTCTAAATTTAAATCCAAGTTAACGTATAGTGTAATAATGATTTCAGGAATAGAATTCAGTGATTTATCACTTACATATAACACCCAGTGCTAATCCTAACAAGTGTCCTCCTTAATGCCCCTCACCCTTTTATCACTTTCCCCCCACTCAACACCCTACCAGCAACTTTCAGTTTATTTTTTGTATTTAAAGTCTTATGATTTATCTCCCTCGCTGTTTTTATATTATTTTTGCATCCCTTCCCCTGTGTTCATCTGTTTTGTATCTTAAATTCCACATATGAGTGAAATCATTTATTTGTCTTTCTCTTGATGGACTTATTTTGCTTAGCATAATACACTCTAGTTCCATCCATGTTGTTGCAAATGGTAAGATTTCATTCTTTTTGATTGCCAAGTAATACTCCATTGTGTATGTATACCACATCTTTATCCATTCATCAGTCAGTGGACATTTGGGCTCTTTCCATACTTTGGCTGTTGTCGAAAGCACTGCTATAAACGTTGGGGTGCATGTGCCCCTTTGAATCAGTACTCCTGTATCCTTTGGGTAAATACCTACTAGGGCAGTTGCTGGGTCATAGGGTAATTCTGTTTTTTTAAAAACTTTGTGAGAAACCTCCATACCATTTTCCAGAGTGGCTGTGCCAGTTTGCATTCCCACCGGCAGTGCGAAGAGGTTCCTCTTTCTCCGCATCCTCTCCAGCATCTATTGTTTCCTGAGTTGTTAATTTCACCCATTCAGGTGTGGGTGGGATCTCATTGTGGTTTTGATTTGTATTTCCCTGATGATGAGTGATGTTGAGCATTTTTTCATGTGTTGGTTAACCATCTGGATGTCTTCTTTGGAAAACTGTCTATTGATGTCTTTTACCCATTTCTTCACTGGATTACTTGTTTTTTGGGTGTTGAGTTTGTAAGTTCTTAATAGGTCTTAGATACTAATCCCTTATCTGATGTGTCATTTGCAAATATCTTCTCCCATTTGGTTCATTGCCTTTTAGTTTTGCTGATTGTTTCTTTCGTCCTGCAGAAACCTTTTATCTTGATGAGGTCCCAATAGTTCATTTTTGCTTTTGTTTCCCTTGCCTCTGGAGACATGGCAAGTAAGAAGTTGCTGTGGCTGAGGTTAAAAGGTTGTTGCCTGTTTTCTCCTCTAGGATTTTGAGGGCTTCCTGTCTTACGTTTAGGTCTTTCATGCATTTTGAGTTTATTTTTGTGTATGGTGTAAGAAAGTGGTCCAGGTTCATTCCTCTCTGTGTCACTGTTCGCTTTTCCCAACACCATTTGCTGATGAGACTATCTTTTTTCTATTGGATATTCTTTCCTGCTTTGTCAAAGATTAGTTGGCCACATGTCTTTGGGTGCATTGCTGGGTTCTCTCTTCTTTTCCAGTGATCTGTGTGTCTGTTCTTGTGTCAGTACCCTACTGTCTCGATGACTACTGCTTGTAATCTAGCTTGAAGTCCGGAATTAATGATGCCTCCAGCTTTGGTTTTCTTTTTCAGGATTGCTTTGGTTATTCAGGGTCTTTTCTGGTTCCATATAAGTCTTAGGGTTTTTTTTTTAAGTTCTGTGAAGAATGCTGGTGTTACCTTGATAGGGATTGCATTGAATATGTAGATTGCTTCGGGTAGTACCGACTCGATAAGGTCCCATTTATCTGTTGCCTGTGCTTTTGGTGTTATGTCCAAGAAATTAGTGTGAAATTCAACATCGTGAAACTTCTGTATATTTTCTATAAATATTTTATACTTGAAGCTTTCATGTGTAGGTCTTTGATGCACTTAGAGTTTTTTGGCTATGGTATAAGGTATAGACGCAGCTTCTTTCTTTTGCATATCTTATTTGCCCAGTACCATTTATTGAAAAGACTGATCTTTTTCCATTGAATAGTCTTTGTTGAAAAACATTTGACGGGTGCCTGAGTGGCTCAGTCAGTTAGGCCTCTGACTTTGGCTCAGGTCATGATCTTAACAGTTTGTGAGTTCGAGCTCCACGTCAGGCTCTTTGCTGACAGCTCAGAGCCTGAAGCCTGCTTCGGATTCTGTGTCTCCCTGTCTCTTTGTGCCTTCCCTGCTCGCGCATGCTTGCGCGCTCTCTCTCGCTCTCTCTCTCTCAAAACTAAATACACGTTAAAAAAATTAAAAAAGAAAAATAACCATTTGATGATATATATGAGGATTTATTTCTGGGCTTTCCATTCTATTTCCTTTGTATTTCTGTTATTATGCCAGAGCCACACTGTTGTGATTACTGTTAGCTTTGTGGTAAGTTTTGAAATCAGGAGTATGAATCATCCAGCTTTGTTCATTTTCTAGATTATTTTGGCTATTTAGGCTCCTTTGAGATTCCATATGAATTATAGGGTAGATTTTCTGTTGTTATAAAAGATGTCACTTTGAGTTTGATATGGATTGCATTGAATGTGTAACTGCTTTGAGTAATGACATCTTAAGATATTAAATCTTCCAGTCCATGAACATGACATGTCTTTCCATTTCTTTGTGTCTTCTATAATTTCTTTCAGCAGCATTTTGGTAGTTGTCAGTGTTTGTCTTTTTCTTCCTTGGTTGTTTATTCTTTTTTTGATGGTGTTCTAAATGGAATTTTCTTAATATCTTTTTTGGATTATATTTATTGTTACTCTATAGCAATTGATTTTTCTGAGTTGATTTTAATATTCTGCAACTTTGCTGAATTCATTTATTTCTAACTTTGTGTGTGCATGCATGTAACTATTAGGATTTTCTACATGTTCGTTTTTATAATTTTTTTTTAATGTTTATTTTTGACAGAGACAGAGCATGAGTGGGGGAGGGGCAGAGAGAGAGGGAGACACAGAATCCGAAGCAGGCTCTGAGCTGTCAGCACAGAGCCTGACACAGGGCTTGAACTCACAGACTGCAAGATCATGACCTGAGCCGAAGTTGGACGCTCAACTGACTGAGCCACCCAGATGCCCCTACATGTTCATTTTTGAACAAAGGCAGTTTTACTCTTTGTTTTCAATTTGGGTGCTTTTTATTTCTTTGTCTTGACTAATTACTCTGGCTAGAATTTCCAGTACTGTGTTGAGAAGAAGTGATTTAAGTGGACATCCTTTATCCTGAGCAAAGAGGAAAAGCTTTTGGTTTTTTACCACTGAGTATGTTAGCTATGAGTTTTTTCATATATGACCTTTATTATATTGAAGTAGTTTTTTCTCTTTTTCTTCTATTCCTTATTTGTTTGATGTTTGTATCATGGAAGTGTGTGGAATTTTTTCAAACACTTTTTTAATTTTTTCCTTTATTTTATTAATGTGGTGTATTACAATGATATATTTTCGTATGTTGAACCATCCACGCATCCTAGAAATAAAACCTGAGTCATGCTGTATAATCCTCTTAATGTACTGTTGAGTTTTGTTTACTAGAATTTTATTGAGGATTTTTGCATCAGTGGTCATAAGGGATATTGGTCTATAGTTTTACTGTGTCTTTGTCTAGATTTGGTATCAGAAAAAGGCTGGCCTAAAAATGAGCTTGGAAGTGTTCCTTTCTCTTTAATTTTTGGAAGAGTTTGAGAAAAATTTGTATTAATTCTTTTAAGTGTTTGCTAGAATTCACTAGTGAGATCTTCTGATCGTGGACATTTCATTATTGGGAGAGTTTTGATTACTGATTGATTCAATCTCCATACTAGTTATAGATCTCTTTAGGTTTTGTATTTCTTCACAATTTAGGGTTTTGGGGTTTCTGATTTCTTATATTTATTATTTACATGGGATATTTTTTCTGTTCTTTCACTTTTAAACTAGTGGTGCTCTTGGATCTAAGCTGAGTCTCTGGCGGACAGTTGGATCCCATTTTTTAAATCCATTCTTTAAATTTAGATCTTGGATTGAGAAGCTTAAACCATGTACATTTAAAGTAAATATTGATGGGGAAGGACTTTGTCATTTTGAGATTTGCTTCCCATATATTCTACAACTTTTTTGTTGCTTATTTCCTTTCTTACTGACTTCATTTTCATTTAGTTGACTTTTTTGTTGTGATATGGTTTGATTCCCTTCTGTTTTCCATGTGTGCATATTGTATAGATATTTTATTATTTGTTATTATGGAGATTACATATAGCATCACAAGGTTATAACAATCCATTTAAAATTGATACCAACTTCGATTGTATACAAAAACTCTACTTGTTCACTGCTCTACCCCTCCCATTTTATGTTACTGATGTCGCATATTACGTCTTTATATATTGTGTACTTATTAATGTAGATTTATAATTATTTTTATGCATTTGTCTTAAATCCCATAGAAAATAAAGAGTGGAGTTGTAATCAGATTATAAGTGATACTTGATTTTACATTTATCATATAAATACCTTGATCTTTAATGAGATCTTTATATTTTACTGTTAGCTGAAATTTTGGGCCCAGGATCCTAAGTAGAGAAGTCTGTTGAACTCGACTGGACTGGTTAGCTGATTTAGTCCTCAATAGTTTTAGACTGTAACCAGTCCTTTCACCTGTCTTTCCGCCAGTACTTTTTCCTCTTCCTTGCAAACCTCAGGCGGATAATCTATTTTATAGTTTAACTAAAGACACATCTAATGCCTACCAAACAGTCCCAGGGGAATTGTTACAAGGGAGGCAACAAGAGAATGCTCTTAAAGTAGTGCCCAGGCTTTGTGTCTGAAAGGAAGTATAGGGGGAAAGAGGTAAGTAGTGATAGCCTGGCTTTTTCCTACTGCTGTGGACGTGACTGCTATTACTTACCTGCTCCTGTCGTGTGAAAGAGAGACCCATACTCTTCTTTGTTGCTTTTTAAAATAAGACTCTGTCTACTAGCAAACATTGTGTAGCATACTGAATCTTGTTCTCTTTGACTTCTGCTAGGAAATCAAACTACAGTCTGAGAGTCTTAAGGCAGAGGGATGTCAATAATTGGCTTAAGAAAGACAGAAGGAACAAAAGCCATTCTATACATTGTGGATTTTTCTAATCCAACACTAGGTGTAGTCTGATATTAGATACAAGGCTTAGGTTCTCTAGTTGTTCCCCAGATGCCCCACAGCCTATTTATTGTTTAATATTTCTTGTAAAGTTTGTCAGTATGTGGTAAAAAACAAAGATGTATGTGATTTTCTGTTGTAAACATGAGTTTGAATTGATTCCTTTTTAGTTTAGTTGAAATATTTTTTTTTAATGTATGGTTGAATCTAGAAATTTAGGGAGTACCAGGAAAAAGAAGTTGATATTATGCTGAGGAACTTGCATTGGGTTGCTCTATCAGTATATGATCAGGAAGAATTAATGTCCTGTAATGCAGGGAATATGTAGAGCATAGAAGCAATCGAAATAACCGATTAACACCTATATCTGGGGCACCTGAGTAGCTCAGTCGGTTAAGTTTTAGACTCAGTTTTGGCTCAGGTCACGATCTCAGGGTTCATGAGATCGAGCCCCATGTGGGGCTCCATGCTCAGTGCTGGATCCTGCTTGGGATTCTCTCTCCCCCTCTCTCTCTCTGCCCCTCCTCCCACTCATGCGGGCACATGCGTTGTCTCTCCTAAAATAAATAAACTTAAAGAAAAAAAGATAGATAAAGGAAATGCAAGATCATGAGAGATCAGTCGCATGTAACAGTTGCAAATTGTTTCTGTAAAGGCACAGATAGTAAATATTTTAGGCTTGAATTCCATATTGTTAGTCATAACAATTCACCTCTGCTGTTTTAGGGTGAACACCGCCGTAAACCATACGTAATGAACGGGCACGGGTATGTTCCAGTCAGTAATACTTAATTTATCAAAATAAGCAGCAGGCTGAGTTAACCCCTGGCCATCTTTTACCAGTTTCCAGTCCAGCGCATTGTAGTCAAACATGACCAGTACAACGGAAAAGATACTGGGAAGGTCATTTGAACGAGTATTCTAATGATACTAAAATTGCTATAGGTTAGGATCAGAGAAGGACAGCTACAATAATAAGAGGCAGAAACTAAATGATTTAGAAAGAACAAATCTGAGAAGCATTTGATTTTAATTTAGTAAGCTGGAGCAGTCTGAAGTGAATATGATAAAACCCTGGAACTGTAAAAGTATTAGGCAGCATCCTTTGAAATTTGATCTTAAAACATTTAAGGCAAATAAAAAGGAAGTCCTCTACTATTTAGTACATAGTATTTTGGTGCCCCCATTTTCAGCTTGTACACCTGGTATATATAAAGAAATTGAAAAGTTGAGTTATAATAATGAGACATTTATAATGGTTACCTAAGTTAAACTAGGATATATGGAACTAATTACAAATATTTCAGCTATTACAAAGTAAAAGAAAGCTTCTAATTTTCTCAGGAAATGCAGATATGTTTTTAAACTGATAACCTTAGCAGCCATGCGTATGAATTGAAAAAGTTAAGTTTTAGAAAAGATAGAGGGATAAAAATGGTGAATAAAAACTTATTCTCGTTTTGATAAGTCTCATTTTTTAAATTTTTTTTAAATGTTTATTTTTGAGAGAGAGACCGAGCATGAGCGGGGGAGGGGCAGAGAGAGAGGGAGACATAGAATCCAAAGCAGGCTCCAGGCTCCGAGGTGTCAGCACAGAGTCCGACGCGGGGCTCGAGCTCATGAACTGTGAGATCATGACCTGAGCCGAAGTCGGACACTCAGCCAACTGAGCCACCCAGGCGCCCCTGATACGTCTCATTTTAAACTATTATTATTTTAGAGACTTTATTTAGAACGGTTTTAGAGTCACGGAAAAAATTGTTGCCATTGACACACAAGGTTACATTAGTTTCAGGTGTACAGCATAGCGATTTGACAACTCTAAACGTGCTGTGCTCACCAGAAGTATAGCTACTTTCTGTCACTGTACAAGAGTATTACAATACTATTTGACTATATTCCTTGTGCTGTACCTTTTATCCCCATGACTTAGTCATTCCAGAACCGGAAGCCTATACATCCCGCTCCCCTTCACCCATTTTGCCCATCCCTAACCCTCTCCCCCTGGCAACCATCACTTTATTCTCTGTATTTGTGTGTCTGTTTTTTTGTTTTTTAGATTCTACGTGTAACTGAAATTGTATGGTATTTATCTTTGACTTATTTCACTTAGTGTTATGCCCTTAGTCCTCCCATGTTGCAAATGGCAAGATCTCGTTCTTTTTTTTTTTATGGTGTAGTAATATTCCATTGTATATATGTCTTCTTTATCCATTTATCTATTGATGGACCTTTCGGATGCTTCTATCGGCTATTATAAATAATACCACAATAAACATAAACACAAAAAACATTAATGTATTTTTTTCAAATTAGTGTTTTCATTCTCTTTGGGTAAATAACCACCAGTAGAACTACTGTGTTTCTGTTTTTAATTTTTTGAGGAAACTTCATACTGTTTTCCATAATGGCTGTCTAAATTTACATTCCTGCCAACGTTACATGCAAATTTCTTTTTCTCCAGATCCTCAGCAACACTTGTTATTTGTCTTTTTTATGCTAGTTGTTCTGGCAGGTGTCAGGTGATATTGTGGTTTTGATTTGCATTTCCCTCATGATTAGTGATGAGCATATTTTTATATGTCTGTTGGCCATCTGTATGTCTTCACTGGAAAAATATTCGGGTCCTGTGCCCAATTTTTAAATCAGATTTTTTGGGTTTTTTGGTTTTAAGTTGTAGAAATTCTTTATATCTTTTGGATATTAACCTTTTATTGGATATATTATTTGTAAATATCTTCTCCTGTTGAGTAGGTTGTCTTTCCATTTTGTTGATGGTTTCCTTTGCTGTGCAGAAGCTTTTTATTTTGATGTAGTCCCAGTAGTTTAGTTATGCTTTTATTTCACTTGCTTGAGGAGAAATGTCTAGAAAAATGTTGCTAAGCCTGATGTCCAAGAGATTATGGTCTATTTTGTTTTTTAGGATTTTAAGGTTTTAGGTTTCAAGGAGTTTAAACTTACATCCCCACAGAAACCTGCACACAGATGTTTGTAGCAACTTTATTCATAATTTTACATAAAGTTTATACACTTAAATTTTATATTTCAATTTTATAGCCCAAACTTATAAGCAACCAAGATGTCACTTAGTAGGTTAGAGATAAACTCTGCCATATGAAACACTGAAATATTGTTCAGTGCTAAAAGGAAATAAGCTATCAAGTTGTGAAAAGACATGGAGGAACCTTAAATGCGTATTACAAAGTGAAAGATGCCAATCTGAAAGGGCTACATAATGTGTAGTTTTAACTAGATGGCATTGTGGAAAAGGCAGAAATAGGGACACGGTGAAAAGAAAAGCGCTTGCTGGGACTTGAAGCTGACAGGGGAGGGATGAATAGTCGAAGGACAAAGGATTTTAGGGCAGTGAAAATACTCTAGATGATATACTCTAAATGATATGATTGATACATGTCATTATGTATTTGACCAAACCCACAGAATGTACAGCACCAAGAGTGAACAGTAATGTGAAGTGGACTTTGGTGACTCTGATTTGTCAGTGTAGTTTCATTAGTTTCAACAAACATACACCATTCTGGTTGGGAATGTTGTTAATGAAGGAGGCAAGGCATGGGTACATGTAAGAGGTATATAAAACATCTCGGTATCTCCTATCAGTTTTTCTGTGACCCTTATTTGCAAATCACATGATACTACACACAAAACCCTAAAGATTCCACCAAAAAAATTACTAGAGTAAATGAATTCAGTAAATTTGTAGGTATAAAATGAATACATAGGAATCTGTTGCCTTTTGACATGCTAATAATAAAGTGCAGAAAGAAAAATTAAAACAATTTCATTCACAGTTGCACCAAAAAGAATAAAATACCTAAGAATAAACATAACCAAAGAAGTGAAAGACCTGTACTCTGAGAACTATAATCATTGATGAAAGAAAATGAGGATACCAAGACGTAGAAAGAGTTCCATGCTCATGGATTGGAAGAATTGCTATCATTAAATGTCTATACAACAAAACAAATTACAGATTTAGAGCAATCCCTAACAAAATATCAATGGCATTTTTCACTGAACTAGAACAAATAATTATAAAATTTGTAAGGAACCACAAAAGACCCTGAATAGCCAAAGCAGTCTGAAAAAGAAGAATAAAACTGGAGGTATCATAGTCTCAGGTTTCAAGATATACTTCAAAGCTATAATCAAAACACTATGGTACTGGCACAGAAATAGACACATAGATCAAGGGAACAGAATAGGGTGCCCAGGAATAAACCCATACTTATATGGTCAATTACTCCATAACAAAGGAAGCAAGAATATAAAATGAGGAAAGGACAGTCACTTCAAAAAATATGCTGAGGAAACTGAACACCTACATGCAAAAGAATGAAATTGAACCACTTTCTTATACCATACCCAACAATAAGCTCCAAGTGAGTTAGACTCAATTATGAGACCTAAAACCGTAAAAATCCTAAAAGAAAAAGTAGACAGTAATCTCTTGGACATCAGCCTTAGCACATTTTTCTAGTTATCTCTGTTATATTTTTTGAAGAGTATATCTTTGCTTCATTATATTGCCTTTACTTCTTTGTCAAAGATCAGTGGACTTTATTTATAGAAGTCTACCTCTAGGCTCTGTATTCTCTTCCAGTGATCTGTTTGTCTTTTCTTTGGCTAATATCAGTGTCTTACTGTACCTTTATAGTAAATCTTGAAGTCTGGGAGTGTCAGTCCTCCATCCTTGTTCTTCTCCTTCAGTATTATGTTTACTATTCTGGATCCTTTACCTCTCCTTAGAGTCATTTTGTCAATATTTATTAAATAGTTTGCTGGGATATTGATGTTAATTGCATTGAATCCATAGATCAGTTTGGGAAGAACTAACATCTTGACAATACTGAGTTAAAAAAAATTCTTTAATGTTTGTTTTTGAGAGAGAGAGAGAGATAGAGCATGAGCAGGGGAGGGAGAGAGGGAGGGAGGGAGGGAGGGAGGGAGGGAGAGAGAGAGAGAGAGAGAGAGAGAGAGAGAGAGAGAGAGAGGGACAGACAGACAGAATCCAAAACGGGCTCCAGGCTCTGAGCTGTTAGCATAGAGCCTTATGTGTGGGGCCCAAACCCATGATGGGTGAGATCATGACTTGAGCTGAAGTCGGATGCTTGACTGACTGAACCACTCAGGTGCCCTGAGTTTTAATATCCATAAGTAAACTGGAATATCTTTTTATTTCTTCATTTCTTTTCTGATTTCACTCATCAAAGTTTTACAATTTCCCCAATATAGATCTTGTATATATTTTGTTAGATTTATACCCAAGTATTACTTTTTTGGGTGCTAATATAAACGATCCTGTTTTTAATTTTTAAATTCCACTTGTCCATTGTTGGTATGTAAGAAAGCAATTGATTGCTGCATACCAACCTTGTATTTTGCAACCATGTTATAAGGGCTTATTAGTTCTGTAGGAGTCTTTTTAGATTTTCTGTATAGATGATCATGTCATCTGTGAACACAATCTGTATACTTTTTATTTTGTTGTCTTACTGCATGGTAAAGACTTCTAGTACAGTATTGAAAGGAGTGATCAGAGAGACATCTTTGCTTTGTAACTAATCTTAGTGGGGAAAACTTGGAGTTTCTTACCATTAAATATGATGATAGCTGTAGATTTTTTTGAAGATCTTTTTTATCAAATTGAGGAAGCTCTCCTTTCATCTAGTTCACTGAAAGTTTTTTCTCATGGATAGGTGTTGGATTTTGTCATATGCATCTACTTACTATGATCATGCAACTTTTCTTCAGTCACGTCTGACTTTTAAACATGATTTTAGATACATAATCTCTTTTAGTAGTTACTTGAACTTGGTAAGCATTAGTTTCCTGAGAGGAACTTTGTGCATATGGGAACTTACAAGTAGCAGAGAGCAAAAATAGGTTGTGTACCATATAGGTGGTGAGTATGTATGATAATGTATTTCAGTGCTTTCCTTAGTGTCTGTAATGTAATAAATAATAATTAGTAATTGTGAACTGACCTTGGCAAATAGTAGAGGGATAATAAACGTAATAACATTAGAAAATAAGCGGCTGCAAAATATTGAAGTTAGTTTACCTAGTGAGACTGGTCAATGAGGCAAAACAAATTTGGGTGGAGGTTAGGGAATAATATGTCATATGGACTGTGGGTAATTTTTAGAGCTTAAAATTGCATTTTATTACTTTTGCATATTTCAAGGGGAACATTTGTCTTTTTAGTGCACTTAAATCAGAATGAAGTTTGCCTTATAATGATTACTGTTTTTTTTGAAACAGATTCAAGATATTTGGAAAGTTACCACTGATTTCTTTACGAATCTCAGATAAAAAACTGCAAGGGATTTTGGAATTGATCGAAAGCATTCCGAAACCCACACCTGCAACTGAAACATATGCCCCTGTCAAACCATTTCAGGTAATGTTTTTGCAAAACTGATAAAAGTACAAATTAAAATAACTCAACAAAAAGTATTTGTAAGAGTCACAGAATTTTTTGGGTAAAACAATTTAATTCATTTTGAATAGACCTTTAAGAATTATATCTTAAGGGGCGCCTGGGTGGCTCATTCGGTTAAGCGTCCGACTTCGGCGCAGGTCATGAACTCACAGCTCATGAGTTCGAGCCCTGCGTTGGGCTCTCTGCTGACAGCTCAGAGCCTGGAGCCTGCTTCACATTCTGTGTCTCCCTCTCTCTCTGCCCCTTCCCTGCTCATGCTGTGTCTCTCTCTGTCTCAAAAATAAACAAACATTAAAAAAAAAGTTAAAAAAAATTATATCTTAAAAGAGAAAATGATGAAAGAGTAAAAGGTGCATGTAGTAAAGAGAGTTACATGGTAAGTCTGCCTCTCTTCCCTTTTTCAGCTTGCAGTCCCTCTCCTCGGTGGTAACATTGTTAACCACTATGTCTGTATTTGTCCAGAAGTGTTTATGGCATGTACTGTGGAATGCTTATGTATAAATATCTGTGTATATATATACACGTATGTGTGTGTGTGTGTATATGTGTGTGTGTGTATATATATATACATGTATATGTATATATACATGTATATATATATGTATGTATATAGATACACACTCTCAGGTTCTTAAAATTTACATAAATTGGATTATTATACTTAGCATTCTGAATTTGTATTCTTTTCACCATTATATATTATGTACCCTCGAGATATTTTCACGTTAGCACATACAGATCTACCTTTTTCTTTTTTATAGCCATATAGTATTGAATTGTGTGAACGTACCATTCTTTGCCTAACATGATCCCCTTTTCATGGGTATTCACATGAGTGCTCACAGTTAAAATACACTGTTTTCAACTTCCTTGTACATATATTTTGTGTATTTTTATCCATTGGATAAATTCCTACAAGTGGCATTGCTCAGTGAATTTTACATTTTCATGAACTTTGCCGAATTTTAAATTGAGTACTAATTTATAGTCCCACCAGCAGTAAATGTGTTTCTCTGTTCTCATTTGTCTTAAGTATTAACAATTTAAAATTTATTCAATTAAATGAAAAAACGTTATATTTTGATTTTGATTTGCATTTACAGGTAACCATAGGACTTATGTTCATAAGTTTATTGGGTGTTTGACTTTCTGTTTTTGGAAACTGGTGTTCATGTCTTTTGTGTTGTGGTTTTCCACTTAAGGAAATTGTTGCTATTTGTCTTTTACGAACATGTGTTTCCTTGTTTATTATCTGATTCATTTATTTTTGGCATGCCAAAGCTTTTACTTTCAACTATTCAGTTATTAGGTTTTCTTTTATGATTTGTATGTTTTATATTATGTACCTTACCTCTTATGAAGAAAACTTCAAGATGAAGATGTGTTCATGTTTTTCTCTTTTAAAAATTATTTCCACATTTAACTTTTTCCTTTTGAAATAATTTCAAACTTAGAGAAAAGTTGTAAAAATGGTACAGGGAACTTAACTTCATCAAACCATGTAAGGGTAATTTGCTGACATGTTGTCCCATACCCTAAAAACTGTAGTGCTTTGTAATATTTTTTTTCATAATCTCTTGCTGAGCTTTTTGTTAACAATCTCTTGAAGAGCAGAGTTTTTACATTTTGATGAAATCCACTTCATCAGTATATACTTTTATGGAATATAAGAAACATGAATAAAAGAATACTGATGAAGCTTTTTATGTCTGTAAAATTTTTGCCTAATATAAGATCAAGAAGATTTTTCTTGTGTTATAGTCTAGAAGTTTTATAGTTTTAGCTTCTTATATATTGTTTTCATTTTTTAGAGAGTGAGCATAAGCAGAAGAGGGGCAGAGGGTGGGAGAGAGAGAGTCCCAAGCAGGCTCCATGCTAAGCATGGAGCCCAGTGTGGGGCTCAGTCCCATTACTGTGGGATCATGACCTTAGCTGAGATCAAGAGTTGGACGCTTAACTGACTGATCCACCCAGGCACCCATGTTTTTTTCTTCTTAAACATTTCTAAGTTTTAGAGAAAGTACTTAGATAAATGTTAGGTTCATTCTTCATTATCTTTAACATCTGGGAGGACTCCTCCGTCTCCCATATCTTGGGCTTAATCTGTATATCAAGAGGGTATCAAACATAGGATCTATACTAGATATTCTTTTTAAATCAAATGCATATATAAAAATAGGCAGAGAATAACTGTGTAATATGTCTTATACTGCGTTTCTGTTATGTGTCAGGCCACATGCTTGGCTAAGGAATACTATATGTCAGGTCATCTGTTACTTATGTTCAAACCCTAGTCCACCTCTATATTTCTGTGTATTTTTATCTTTAACCCTTATCACAATTCAGCAAGTTAAGTGTTAACAGTCATTATTTTGCCCAGGAAATAGACTCTAGAAAAGCTAAATACTTTGCTAAGATCATAAAGTTTGTAGCCTTTAGCATGCAGAGCCAAACTTTAAATTCAGGTTTCTTTTTTTCTTCCTCTCTTTCTTTAAACAAATCTACAGCCCAACAGCTGGCTTTGTTTTTGCTGTTTTCATGCTGCTTTCGATATAAATGATGTCCTAATCAGTAGAGACTCTATTTTCTGCTTTTTCCAAGTTTCTCAAGAAAGTTGAGTACAAAACACTAGGTCATTTCTAAGAGTTTTAATTTAATTTGAAGTGATTTCATAGGTCAGGTAAAGAAAAGTTTTTTAAGCAAAGAATCACCCCTTCATGGATGCTTGTTTGGCTTGTCTCAGAAAGTTTCAGTCACGAGTCTGAAAGGTCCTAACATCATCTCTTGAAGCTGGATATTCCTTTCACTTCCTGTAATAGATTTCTTTTTCTTTGTAATTTTTATTTGTTTTGTTAAGGTGTAATTGACTAATGAGATTATACGATCTTTAATGTGTATAGTGTGGTGGTTTAACCTATGTGTGTGTTGTGAAAGCATTTCACCTATATAGTCAGTGAACACATCCATTACCTCACATACTTGTTTTTGGTGAGAACATTAAGTTCTACTCTCTTAGCAGCCTTCTGTTACTCAGTACAGGTTGTCGACAGTAGTCACCATGTTTTACATTTGATCCTCAGCCTTATTCTTCTCAAAGCTGAAAGTTTGTACCCTTTTACTAGCTGTTCCCTATTTCCTCTACCCCTTAGCCTCTGGCAACCACTTCTCTATTCTCTGTTGCCATGAGCCTGACATTTTTGTTGTTAATTCCACATATAAATGATACTTGGCAGTATCTTTCTCCTTCCAGCTTACTTCATTTAGCATACTGCCCTCAAGGTCTATTCATGCTGTCATAATGGCAGGATTCCCTTCCTTCTCTCTCAGAGTTGAATAATGTTACATTACGCACACATCTTGTGTTTATCCATTCATCTGTTTGATGGACACTGGGTAGTTTCCCATATCTTGGCTATTGTGAATAATACCTCAGTGAACATGGAGTGCAGATATCTCTTGGGCATCCTGTTTTCATTTCTTTTGGAAAACTGAGAAAGTGAGATTGCTGGATCACATAGTTTTTTGAGGAACCTTCCCACTGTTTCTGTGGTGGCTGCACCAATTTACACTCCTACCAGGTGCATAGGAGTTCCTTTTTCTCCACGTCGTCTCCAATACTTCTTACCCATTGTTCTTTTATTCTTTATTCAGGTTTTAAAGCTGTATTTGCATATTTTACAAAATGTGCATTCCAATAGTTACAGTGATTTAAACAAAATATGGCACTCTGATTAAACTGCATTTTACAGCCTATAGGGCACGCTGGACCAGCTTGGTTTTTACTTTAGATTTCACTTCTGTTCCACCCAACTTCTTCCTTCACCAACATGGAAGTTCTTTGCATCTCCCTCTCCAGATGGGAGAGGCAGGCGCCTTCATTGTCAGTAGTTCTCCATTCTTTGATGTGAAGAGGGGCAGGATGGTCATTTAAACTTGATCCAACCACTTTACATCTTAAAAAGTTCAACAGCCACAAGAAGTAAAATAAGTCAATGCTGCTAGAATGTACGGTCCATATTGGCGGCACATGCCTTATTACGATTCACCTGCTTGCTTCTCCTGTTCAGTTGTTTCTTTTGAAGGCAGTGGATTTCTCTCGTATGTTTGTCTTCTTCAGTTTCAGCTTATTGAACTTCTCAATTACAGCCATGCCGGGTTTGTCAGACATAGTTGCAGAGAAAGTGGAGCATGGCCTTCAAGCGAAGTCTGGTCTGTGCAGTAGTGCGTCTTTTTGATGGTAGCCATTCTGACATGTCAGGTGATAACTCATCATGGTTTTGATTTGCACTTCCATTAGTGATGTTGAGCATCTTTTCATGTGTCTGCTGACCATCTGTATGTCTTCTTTGGAAAACTGTCCATTTCTTTCCTCTGCCCATTTTAAAATTGGATTGTTTGTTTTGCGGAGTTGAATGAGTTCTTTATATATTTTATATATTAATCCCGTATCAGGTATGTTGTTTGCATATATTTTCTCCCATTCAGTTCATTGCCTTTTGTTTGTTGATCATTTCCTTTGCTGTGCAGAAGCTTTTTAATTTGAGCTAGTCCCACATGTTTATTTTCACTTTTGTTGCCTTGGTTTGGTATCAGATCTAAAAAAGTCATTGCCAAGACTGCTATCAAGGAGCTTACCTGCCTGTGTTTTCTTTTAGAAGCTTATGGCTTCAGGTTTTTCATTCAAGTCTTCAATCCATTTTGAGTTCATTTTGTGTATAAGGTAGGAGTCCAGTTTTATTCTTTTGCCTGTGACTGTCCAGTTTTCCCAGCACCATTTGTTGAAAGAAACTGTCCTTTCCTTGTATATTCTTCACTCCTTTTCGAAAAATTGGTCATCAGGCAAAGGTTTATTCCTGGCCTCTCATGTCTGTTGCATTGATCTATGGGTCTGTTTTTATGTTTGTGCCATACTGTTTGGATTACTATAGTTCTGTATAGATTTTGAAATTAGGAAGTATAATGCCTCCAGCTTTGTTCTTCTCAAGATTGCTTTGGCCATTTGGGGTCATACAAATGTGAGCATTATTCTTGTCTATTAGCGTGTAATATGCCTCTGGACTTTTGATGGAGATTGCATTGAATCTGAAGATTGCTTTGAGTAGTGTGAACTTTTTTTTAAGTTGATGTATTGATTTATTTTGAGAGAAAGGAAGAGGAGTTGGTGGAGGGGCAGAGAGAGGGAGAGAGAAAGAGAATCCCAAATGGACTCTTTGCTGTGAGTGCAGAGTCCGATGCAGGGTTCAAGCCCAAAACTGTGAGACCATAACTTGAGTTGAAACCAAGAGACAGATGTTTAACTGACTGAGCCACCCAGGCGCCCCAGAGTAGTATGAACTTAATATTACTGTTTGCAATCCCTGAGCATGAAATCTTTCCATCTCTTTATATCTTGAGTTTCTTTCATCAGTGTTCTGTAGTTCCCAGTGCACAGATGTTTTCACCTCTTTGTTTAAATTTTTTCCTAGGTGTTTTATTCTTTTCGATACTGTTACCAGTGGTAAATCTTGAAATCAGATAGCGTGACATCTGAATTGCTTGTTTTTCCCAGATAGTTCCAACTAGTTCTTAACTTTTTCATGTAACTTTTAGAATCAGCTTTTCAATTTCCACAAGAAAATTCTGCTGGGATTTTGATAGTGGTTTTATTGTACTATCAATTTGGGAAGAATTGGCATTTTAACAATACTGAATCTTTCTATTAGCATGATATATCTTTTCATTTATTTAAGTCTTTAAGTATTTTCATTTTCTTCTGTAATTGAAACATACATTTGCTTCACATATTTTGTTACTTTTTGTTCGCCCAGAATTCATATGTTGAAACCTTAACCCTATTCCTTCAGAATGTGACTATATTTGTAGATAAGGCCTTCAAAGTGTTAATATGAGGCCATTAGGGTGGGCCTTAATCCATTCGGTCTGGCATATTTATACAAAGTGGAATTTGGGACACAGAAAAGGACATCATTGGTGCATGTGTACAGAGAAAACGCCAAGTGAGACCACAGCAAGAAGATGGACCTCTGGAGAGGGGCAGATGGCAGCATAGGAGGACACTGGGCTCTGTCCTGCTGATTGCTCAGATTCCACCCACATCTGCCTGAATAACCCAGAAAACTGCCAGAAGACTAGCAGAACAGACTCTCTGGAGCCAGGCGTAGACGAGAGGCCGACAGAAGAGGGTAGGAAGGGCGGAGAGGCGGTGCGCGCTACACGGACTGGCGGGAGGGAGCCGGGGCGGTGGAGGGGCAGTCCACCTGGCAAGGCAGAGCCCCCGAAGTCTGGCTTGGAAAAGCGGAGGGTTGGGGCTCCGTGAGTTCTGACAGCCCGTGGGACTTAACATCTGGAATGTTAAAAGTCAACAGCTCTGCCCTCAGAGAGCAGGGAGGGCGAGAGGACACTGGGAGGGAGAGGTGTTGAGCCCTGGAAGACAGAGCTCAGCTTGGCGGATAACAAAGGCGCTGGTTAAGCGCCATCTCCCTCTCCCATCCCCCAGCCGAAATTCCAAAGGGAACCAGTTCCCGTCACCAAATTTGCTTGTACCGCTCAAACAACCAACGCTGTGCTTCTGTGGATCTATCCCTCCCAAGGGTCTGCTTCCCTCCCGATGCTGCAGGACCCCTCCTGCAGGGGACCACCAGTGGCAAAGTGAGCAAAGCCTACCCCTCCTACCCCTGTGCACCTTGTGGATCCACCTCGGCTAATACTCCAGATCCCATCGAAGCAGCACCACAAGCCTGGCAGTGTGCCAGTAGCCTAGACAGGGGCCACACCACTCCACAGTGAGTCCTGCCCCTGGGAGAGGGGAAGATAAGGTATACACCAGTCTGACTGTGGCCCCAGCGGTGGGCTGGGGGCAGACATCAGGTCTGATTGCGGCCCCGCCCACCAATGCAAGTTACTCCAGACAGCACAGAGGAAGTGCCTTGCAGTTCCGTGCTACTCCAGGGACTATCCAAAATGACGAAACGGAAGAATTCTCCTCAAAAGAAACTCCAAGAAGTAGCGACAGCTAACGAATCGATCAAAACCGATTTAAGCAATATAACGGAACAGGAACTTAGAATAATAGTCATAAAATTAATTGCTGGGCTTGAAAAAAGCATAGAGGACAGCAGAGAATCTGTTGCTACAGAGATCAAGGGACCAAGAAATAGTCATGAGCTAAAAAATGGTGTAAATGAGGTGCAAAGTAAAATGGAGGCAGCCATAGCACGGATCGAAGAGGCAGAGGAGAGAATAGGTGAATTAGAAGATAAAATTATGGAAAAAGAGGAAGCTGAGAAAAAGATAAAAAAATCCAGGAGTATGAGGGGAGAATTAGAGAACTAAATGATGCAATCAAACGGAATAGTATCCATATAATAGGAATTCCAGAAGAGGAAGAGAGAGAGAAAGGGGCTGAAGGTGTACTTGAACAAATCATAGCTGAGAACTTCCCTGATCTGGGGAAGGAAAAAGGCATTGAAATCCAAGAGGCACAGAGAACTCCCTTCAGACATAACTTGAATCGATCTTCTGCATGACCTATCATAGTGAAACTGGCAAACTACAAGGATAAAGAGAAAATTCTGAAAGCAGCTAGGGATAAACAGGCTCTAACTTACAAAGGTAGACTCATAAGAGTAGTGACAGACCTATCTACTAAAACTTGGCAGGGCGGAAAGGACTGGCAGGAAATCTTCAATGTGATGAACAGAAAAAAATGTGCAGCCAAGAATCCTTTATCCAGCAAGTCTGTCATTCAGAATAGAAGGAGAGATAAAGGTCTTCCCAAACAAAAACTGAAGGAATTCATCACCACTAAACCAGCCCTACAAGAGATCCTAAGGGGGACTCTGTGAGCAAAATGTTGAAAGGACCACAAAGTACCAGAGACATCACTACAAGCATGAAACCTACAGACATCACAATGACTCTAAACCCGTATCTTTGAATAATAACACTGAATGTAAATGGACTAAATTTATCAACCAAAAGACATAGGGTATCAGAATGGATAAAAAAAAAAAACAAGCCCCATCTATTTGCTGTCTACAGGAGACTCATTTTAGACCTGAGGACACCTTCAGATTGAAAGTGAGGGGATGGAGAACTATCTATCATGCTACTGGAACTCAAAAGAAAGCTGGAGTAGCCATACTTAGACAAACTAGACTTTAAATTAAAGGCTGTAACAAGAGATGAAGAAGGGCATTATATAATAATTGTAGGGTCTATCCATCAGGAAGAGCTAATAATTATAAATGTCTGTGCGCCGAATACGGGAGCCCCCAAATATATAAAACAATCAGAAACATGAACAACCTTATTGATAAGAATGTGGTAATTGCAGGGGACTTTAACACCCCACTTACAACAATGGATAGATCATCTAGACACAGGATCAATAAAGAAACAAGGGCCCTGAATGATACATTGGATCAGATGGACTTGACAGATACATTTAGAACTCTGTATCCCAAAGCAACAGAATATATTTTCTTCTTGAGTGCACATGGAACATTCTCCAAGATAGATCACATACTGGGTCACAAAACAGCCCTTAACAAGTATAGAAGAATTGAGATCATACTACACACACTTTCAGACCACAATGCTATGAAACTTGAAATCAACCACAGGAAAAAGTCTGGAAAACCTCCAAAAGCATGGAGGTTTCAAGAACACCCTACTAAAGAATGAATAGGCCAACCAGGCAATTAGAGAAGAAATTTAAAAATGTATGGAAACAAATAAAAATGAAAATAAAGAATCCAAACGCTTTGGGATACAGCAAACGCAGTCCTGAGAGGAAAATACATTGCAATCCAGGCCTAGCTTAAGAAACAAGAAAGATCCCAAATACAGAATCTAACAGCACACCTAAAAGAAATAGAAGCAGAACAGCAAAGACACCCCAAACCCAGCAAAAGAAGAGAAATAATAAAGATCAGAGCAGAAATAAACAATATAGAATCTAAAAAAACTGTAGAGCAGATCAATGAAACCAAGAGTTGGTTTTTTGAAAAAATAAAATTGATAAACCTCTAGCCAGCATTCTCAAAAAGAAAAGGGAGATGACCCAAATAGATAAAATCATGAATGAAAATGGAATTATTACAACCAGTCCCTCAGAAACACAAGCAATTATCAGGGAATACTATGAAAAATTATATGCCAACAAACTGGACAACCTGGAAGAAATGGAAAAATTCCTAAACACCCACACACTTCCAAAATTCAAATGGGAAGAAATAGAAAACTTGAACAGACACATAACTAGTGAAGGAATTGAGTCAGTTATCAAAAATCTCCCAACATAGAAGAGTCCAGGACCAGATGGCTTCCCTGGGGAATTCTACCAGACATTTAAAGCAGAGATAATACCCATCCTTCTCAAGCTGTTCCAAAAAATAGAAAGGGAAGTAAAGCTTCCAGACTCATTCTATGAAGCCAGTATTACTTTGATTCCTAAACCAGAGACCCAGCAAAAAAAAGAGAACTACAGGTCAATCTCCCTGATGAAGATGGATGCAGAAATTCTCAGTAAGATACTAGCAAATTGAATTCAAGAGCATATAAAAAGAACTATTCACCATGATCAAGTGGGATTCATTCCTGGGCTGCAGGGCTGGTTCAACATTTGCAGATCAATCAGTGTGATCCATCACATTAATAAAGGAAAAGAACCATATGATCCTGTCAATCGATGCAGAAAAAGCATTTGACAAAATACAGCATCCTTTCTTAATAAAAACCCTTGAGAAAGTCCGAATAGAAGGAACATACTTAAACATCATAAAAGCCATTTATGAAAAGCTCACAGCTAATATCATCCTCAATAGGGAAAAACTGAGAGCTTTTTCCCTGAGATCAGGAACACGACAGGGATGCCCACTCTCACCGCTGTTGTTTAACATAGTGTTGGAAGTTCTGGCATCAGCAATGAGACAACAAAAGGAAATCAAAGGCATCAAAATTGGCAAAGATGAAGTCAAGCTTTCCCTTTTCACAGATGACATGATATTATACATGAAAAACCCGATAGACTCCACCAAAAGTCTGCTAGAACTGATACATGAATTCAGCAAAGTTGCAGGATATAAAATTAATGTACAGAAATCAGTTGCATTCTTATACACTAATAGTGAAGCAACAGAAAGACAAAGAAACTGATCCCATTCACAACTGTACCAAGAATCATAAAATACCTAGGAATAAACCTAATCAAAGATGTAGAGGATCTGTATGCTGAAAACTATAGAAAGCTTATGAAGGAAATTGAAGAAGATATAAAGAAATGGAAAAACATTCTGTGCTCATGGATTGGAAGAATAAATATTGTTAAAATACTACCAAAGTAATCTACACATTCAATGTAATCCCAGTCAAAATTGCAGCAGCATTTTTCTCGAAGCTAGAACAAGCAATCCTAAAATTTGTGTGGAACCACAAAAGACCCCGAATAGCCAAAGTAATATTGAAGAAGGAAGACCAAAGTGGGAGGCATCACAATCCCAGGCTTTAGCCTCTACTACAAAGCTGTAATCATCAAGACAGCATGGTATTGCCACAAAAACAGACACGTAAGACCAATGGAATAGAATAGAGACCCCAGAATTGGACCCACAAAAGTATGGCCAACTCATCTTTGACAAAGCAGGAAAGAATATCCAATGGAAAAAAGACAGTCTCTTTAACAAATGGTGCTGGGAGAACTGGACAGCAACATGGAGAAGGTTGAAACTAGACCACTTTCTTAAACCATTCACAAAAATAAACTCAAAATGGATAAAGGACCTGAATATGAGAAAGGAAGCCATCAAAACCCTAGAGGAGAAAACAAGAAAAGACCTCTCTGACCTCAGCCGCAGCAATTTCTTACTTGACACATCCCCAAAGGCAAGGGAATTAAAAGCAAAAATGAACTATTGGGACCTCATGAAGATAAAAAGCTTCTGCACAGCAAAGGAAACAGCAAAACTAAAAGGCAACCAATGGAATGGGAAAAGATATTTGCAAAAGACGTATCAGACAAAGGGTTAGTATCCAAAATCTATAAAGAACTCACCAAACTCCACACCCGAAAAACAAATAATCCAGTGAAGAAATGGGCAGAAAACATGAATAGACTTCTCTAAAGAAGACATCCAGATGGTCAACAGGCACTTGAAAACATGCTCAATGTCACTCCTCATCAGGGAAATACAAATCAAAACCACACTGAGATACCACCTCACGCCAGTCAGAGTGGCTAAAGTGAACAAATCAGGAGACTATAGATGCTGGCGAGGATGTGGAGAAATGGGAACCCTCTCGCACTGTTGGTGGGAATGCAAACTGGTGCAGCCACTCTGGAAAACACTGTGGAGGTTCCTCAAAAAGTTAAAAATAGATCTACCCTATGACCCAGCAATAGCACTGCTAGGAATTGACCCAAGGGATACAGGAGTGCTGATGCATAGGGGCACTTGTACCCCAATGTTTATAGCAGCACTTACAACAATAGCCAAATTATGGAAAGAACCTAAATGCCCATCAACTGATGAATGGATAAAGTAATTGTGGTTTATATACACAATGAGATACTACTTGGCAATGAGAAAGAATGAAATATGTCCTTTTGTAGCAATGTGGTTGGAACTGGAGAGTGTTATGCTAGGTGAAATAAGTCATACAGAGAAAGATAGATACCATATGTCTTCACTCTTACGTGGATTCTGAGAAACTGAACAGAAGACCATGGGGGAAGGGAAGGGGAAAAAAAGGGAGTGAGGCAAACCATAAGAGACTCTTAAAAACTGAGAATAAACTGAGGGTTGATGGGGGGTGGGGGGGAGGGGAGAGTGGGTGATGGGCATTGAGGAGGGTACCTGTTGGGATGAGCACTGGGTGTTGTATGGAAACCAATCTGACAATAAATTTCCAAAAAAAAAAAAAAATACATTGGTAAGCAAACAAAAGAAAATGATGGATGTCTGCAAGCCTAGGAGAGAGGCCTCAGATAAAGCAAATTATGCCAACACCTTGATCTTGGACCTGTCAGCTTCCAGAACTGGGATAGAATAAATTTCTGTTAGAACGGTCCATGAAGTCCATGGATTTATGTTATGGCAGCCCTAGCAACCAAACACAGCTTTTGGTACCAGGAATGGAGGTGTTGCGGTAACAAATATGTGGTAGCAGCTTTAGAACTCGATAATGAGTAGAGAGGGAAAAGACTTTTGTGGCAAGGTGATCTTGTTATAAAGTCGCAAAGAACATGGCTAAATTGTTTTCTAATGTGGAACTTATAAGTGATGAACTTGGATATTTAATGGAGATGTCTAAGCAGACTGTTCAAGACATGGTCTTGTCTTTTCCTAATTGCCTATAGTAAAATGCAAGAAAAGAAATACATTTTTAAGAAGGATTTCTTAAGCAAAATGGAAACCAAAGTTAAAGATTTGGAAAATGCTCAGCCTATCCTTATTGCAAAATATGGAAAAGCGTGTTACAGAGAGAAAACCCAGGGTGTTGTGCACAAAACACTTGAGAGAAGAATTAAGGTTGTGACTCATGGGTCTAATCCACCATCTCAGCAGAATCCAGGAATGGAAATGGGGCTATACCAGCTGAAGTGTTGCCAGCTTGAACTAAAAAGGGCAGAGTCAGGACAAAATGAAGAAAACTCCTTGCAGTTATGGGATACTAAGGGGCAGGAGAGTAGAGCCAGCTACCTGGGAGCGTGCTTTATTCTTCAAGAAAAGGGGAAAGAATAACCCCGAAGGCTATTCTGAGATCAGTAGAGGTGCATGTGTTTTGGAGGCTGAACCTCCTCCTGGATTTCTGAGAGTGGGGCCACTTCCTCAGTTTCAGTGGGTCCGGCTGCTACTACCCAGAACCTAGGTGGCAGGAGTATAGTTAGTCTTAGTTTATTAAGTATGGTAATTACTGTAGGTTTTTCCTACATGTTATTTCCCAGGTTGAGGAGGTACTCTTTTATTCCCAGTTAAATGTTTTTTTATGTGTCATGAGTATTTGTAGCATTTTATATAATGCTTTTGCTGCATCTATTGTAATCATAGTTTTTTCTTCTTTATTCTGTTAATATGATGAATTACATTGATTGTTGAATGTTAAACTAGCCTTGCATTCCTTTTTTTTTTTTTTTTTAACTTTATTTTTTTTGAGACACAGAGACATAGTGTGAGCAGGGGAAGGGCAGAGAGAGAAGGAGACACAGAATCCGAAGCAGGCTCCAGGCTCTGAGCTGTTAGCACAGAGCCTGATGCAGGGCTCGAACCCATGAACCATGAGACCATGACCTGAGCCGAAGTCAGATGCTCAACCGACTGAGCTACCCAGATGCCCGTAGCCTTGTATTCCTAACACAAACCTTGTTTGTTCATGATATATTATCCTTTTATATTGTTGGATTTATTGGGTAATTTTTTGTTGAGGATTTTTGTATTTATGTTCACACAGGATACTGGTTTATACTTTTTTCTTGTTACGTGTTTACTCATGATATCAGGGAAAGGCTAGCCTCATAAAATGAATTGGAAAATGTTTCCTCCTTCTCTGTTTGATGAGATTATTTGTAAAGAGTTGATACTATTTCTATCTTATAGAAGTTGGAATTTACCAGTGAAGCCATCTGTGCCTGGAATATATTGAAAGATTTTCAGACTGTGTTTAATTTTTACAGGACTGTTTACAGTATCAGTTTGTTCTTGCATGAGCTTTATAAGATTAAGTATGTTAAGGAATTTGTTCCTTTTATCCAAGGTGTTGAATATGTAGAAATACAGTTGTTCCCAACATTTCCGTATCCTTCAGATAACTTTAGGATCCATAATGATATCTCCTGTTCATTTATTATGTTGCACTTTCAGGTCTAGAATTTATGTTTGAGTTCTTTTTACAATCTGTCTCTTCATTGGTGTTTTCTGTTTGTTGTGACATCATTATTCTGGTTTCCTTTAGCTCTTTCTCCATGGTTCTTATCAGCTTTCTGAGCATATTTGAGACATTAAGAAAATTTTTTTTCTTTTATAGTAAGCCCAGTGCCTTGCTTCCTCCTGAACTGTGTCTGCTAATTTCATCTGTGCATGGGCCAGGCTTCCTTGATTCCTTGCATAGATTAAACTGTCCTGCTATTGTAATCAGACAAAGGAAGTATAAGAAATTAAAACTACAGACATGTATATTCATTAACATAGATGCAAAAATCCTTAACAAATATTACAGTGAAATAGTATGATATGTAAGAAGGATAATATACTATAACCAAATGCATTTACCTTATGAATGCAAAAATGGTTTACTAGTCAATTCTGTTAATTATATTCATGGAATAAAGGAGGAAAAGTATATGATCTCAGTAGAAGAGAAAAAATTTCTCACAAAATCAACCGTTATTGATGATAAAAACTCTTAAGTGGGGAATAAAAGAGGGTCTCTTCAACCTGGTGTAAGGGACATCTAGGAAAAACCTATAGGTATTATCATACTTAATTTGAAAAAGACTGAATGCTTTCCCTGTAAGGTACAGAATAGTTCAAGAAATGCCTTTTCTCATCACTTCTATTCAGGTTCATAGTGTGAATGCTCTAGCTTCTGCAACAAAACAAGAAAAATAAAGACAAGATTGGAAAGAAAAAGTAAAACTAGCTTTATTGGCAGATGAAATGATGAGTCATGCAGAAAGTCCTAAGGAATGTAGAAAACTACCATTAGTAACAGTAAGCAAGGTTCATAAGTTTGCAAGATACATTGTCAATGTAAATAGTCATTTCTAAAAATGAAATGAAAATTATTCCATTCATAACATTAAAAAGGCTAAATTCTTAAAAAAAACTTTCAAGTTTATTTTGAGAGTTTATTTATTTTGAGTTATTTATTAATTATACATCAAATGTCGGACACCGGGGGTGCCTGGGTGGCTCGGTCACTTAAGCATTTAACTCTTGATTTGTGCTCAGGTCATGATCTCATGGTTGAGATTGAGCCCCACATGGGGCTCCATGCTAACAGTGTAGAGCCTGCTTGGGATTTACTCTCTCCCCCTCTCTCTCTTTGCTCCTTCCCTGCTTGCGTGTGCTCTTTCTCATAATAAATAAAACTTTGGGGAAAAAAAAGAGTTGGACACTGAACCGACTGAGCCACCTAGGTGCCCCACAGAAAAATTTAACAAAAGAAGTACAAGACCTGTAAACCTAAAACTGCAAAACATTTCTGAAAAAAAAAAAAATTAAAACCTAAACAGTAGAATGATAGGCACAGTCAAGGATTGGAGGCCTGACCTTGTTAAGATGGCAATTCTCTCCAAACTTAGAGATTTCTCATAACCTCAATCAGAATACCAGATATCTCTTCCAGAAATTAACAAGCTAATTATAAAGTATATGTGGAATGTAAAGGGCACATATTAGCCAAAACAATTTTATTTACTCTTCTTTTTAATTTTAACTCCAGTATAGTTAACATACAGCATTATATTTGTTCTGGTGTAAAATTCAGTGATTCAACACTAGTGCTCATCAAGATATGTGTACTCTTAACCTCCTTCACCTGTTGCCCCCATTCCCATTCCCCCCGCTTTAACCATCTGTTTGTTCTCTGTAGGTAAGAGTCTGCTGTTTGGTTTGTCTTGTTTTTCCTTTGTACATTTGTTTCTTAAATTCCACATGTGAGTGAAATCATTTGGTATTTGTCTTTTTCTGGCTTATTTCACTTAGCACTATACTCTCTAGATCTAGTCATGTTGCTACAAATGGCAAGATTTAATTCTTTTTTTATGGTTAAATAATATTGCACTGCATATATATACCACAGGGCTGCTTCCATAATTTTAGCCAAAACAATTTTTGGATCAGAATAATGTTGAGGTTTTTTAATGCTTGATTTCAAGGATTATTTTATAGCTACTTTATAAAACAAAGTGTCATTTTCATATGAGAATAGACATACAGATCAATGAAGGAGAATAATGTTTGGACATAAATCCACAATATAATCCATAGTTAATATATGTTTGATTTCATACAAAGATGCCAACCTAATAAATAAGTAAGGGGAAATATGGTAGACATTTCAATAAATGGTTTTGAAATAACTAGATTTCCAAGTGGGAAAGAAAATAATGTAGATGGGATTTAATGTGAAATGGAACATTGACATAAATGTAAATGCCCAAAGGTATAGAGTTTGTTTAACACATAAGAGAAAGTCTTTTAAGTGTTTGTGGTAGGTGAAGATATCTTGGGATAAAAAGTGCAAATAAGAAAAATAAATTGATGAAAATTAAAATGTTCTACTTTTTGAAAGACAGCTGTTAAAAATGAAAAAGGTAAGCCGTGGAATTGAGAAAAATATTTGTAACACATATAATGTACATAATACTTCATCTAAAATATATAGGGAGATGAACAGCCCATAAAAAATGAGCAGAAACGTGAAAAATTAAACGTGTTTAATTTTATTACTCATCAGGAAAATGCAAAACAAAGCCATTTGATCATTAATATAGATGTAAAAAATTTCAGAACATTCAGAATTGAAATTAGGACTGCAGAGTTGTTGCTTTTGGGGGTAGTGATTCATGCCTAATTCTTGTGAGGAGCATGATGGAAGTTTCTGCATGATTGTAATGTTTTATTCCTGGATGTGAATTTTGGGTGCCTGGATGTGTTTTCTTTATGAAAACTTAACCTTATATAGTACTTAGTTATATACTCCTCGGGAGTAGGATGTGTTTCAATAAAAATGTTTTCCCCAAATGAATAGGATTCAGAGAAGAACAAACCAGTTCATGAACCTGTGATATGATATCTAACTATAACTCATTTTTGAAATTCTAATTAAAACTATGGTGAAATTTCCAGGAAGATTGCCAAAATTTTAAATGTTTGAAAACACTAAGAATTTGTGAGGCCACGGAGCCATACCAAATCTAACCTGCTGATGTTAGTTTCATGTGTCACAACTACTTGTGAAAACAGATTGGTAACACTTAGTAAAGTGAATATATGCAGTTCTACTCTTTGATATATACACCGTGGAAAATCTTACACATGAGCATCTGGAGGCATGTTCAAGGAGGCTCATGGTGGCACTGTGAGTAAAAGCAAAAAATCTATAAACAGTACACATATATATCAACAGTGTAGTGGACAATTAAGTAGTCATTTATCAGTGTAATATAGCAGTGAGAATGAATGAACTACCAATATGGATAAAATTTAAAGATTGTTTTATTGAAGAATGTCACAGGAACATATGTGATATTATTTCCTTTTCGTACAGTTTAGAAAGAAGTTGATAAACAGTGTTATATTTAGAGAATCTTTCATAGAAGGTTGAAAACAAGTAACTAAAAGTGAAATCGTGATCAGTTGTAGGGAACATAATCAAGGAGGATCACAAAAGATGCTTCTGTAGTACCGCTTAATTTTTTGGCCTGGGTAGAAGATTCAGGGATGTCTTTTATTGTTATTTTATTAAACTGTATTATATGTTTTTGTGTGCTGTATTTCTCATAGCAGTAAAAAAGCCAATTTAATGATCTTTCAAAAATTTAAAACTGCAAGTTTCTCAACTCTGTAGGTTTAAAATATGAAGAATGGTTTTTTTCCCATGGATGTTCTGATATGTATTTATTTAGTGATAGGTTGAATTAACATTGTATCTAAGATCTTTTTCTACTCAAAGCCTGTCAACAAGAAAATTAATGTAATAGTTCGACCGTTTATATTTAGCCTTGAAATTGTAAAACCACATCTTTAAACCAAATTTTATTATTTACTTTTCTAATTCAGACTAGGTTTTTTTCTTAATTAATTCGAAGGGAGATTTATTTATTTATTTAGGTAAAAATTGTCTTAGGACTTTGAATAAAAATCTTTGTGCTAATTAACAGTGAATTACTTTTCTTCCAGATTCAAAGGTCGACTTCTTTGGGAACATCACAGATTTCACAGAAAGTGCTTCCTCTCCTGGAACTTCCATGTGTCGAAGATGGTAAAATGCAACCGCTTTAGGAAGTTTTTCTTATTAAAATGTGTTAGGAATATAATTTTCATTTGAGACCATATTAAAAATTTCAAACAATAGCAGATATTTATGTATTTTTTGGAAATTTCACTAAAATTCCTTTAAACACTAGAACTTGGGTGTTCCTTAAAGTTGCTTTTGCCGTGGGGTTTTTTGGTATGTAAAATTTAAACTTGTAATCTCAAAGTCTACTAGTAAGTTAATCTTTTTATCCTCCTTTGAGCTAGGAGCCCTAGTGAAGCTGTTGATATCTAATTCATGATATTACTTAATTATTTAGAGAGTTTTGTTATAGTAAAATTTTAGTTTTATATTTTCCTTTTTTGTTACTAAACAAAAAAATCAAGACTTAATACCTACTACATTCACATATAAAAACTGGTAAATATTTTGATAACAGATATCTGCTTTTTCTTGGCCACATTGGAAAGAAAAGCAAATGTATTTCTCTGTTTTTAAGGCTTTAAAAGTTGCTAAATGGTAAGTAACTGAAGTTGTCGTTTTAATCCTTGGTTTTCTAAAAGAATGTTTTTCTTTGTGGTAAATGGGGCAGGGAGGAGCTATTTTTGAGATATTCTGCCCTAAATTCAGTCTTGGGTTGTTCAGGACATACCTCAGGTGGTTTTAGTTTTCTTTAAATCTTCTTTTAATAGTTTTACTAGTTTTGGAGTTGTTTTTAATGGCAAATTGTAGAAATTTTTTATCATATATATGTGTCCACACACACACACACACACACACACACACACACACACATATGAATTCAATAGTGATTGATTTCAGTTTCTTCATCCAAATCTCAGGGCCTGCTGTGTGCTTTTAATATTGTAGATTTTATAACTAAGTCCTGTTTCGTTATCCAGATATAGTGAGCATCTTAGTGTGCTTGTTTGAAAATTCATTATGTGTGTAATCATTGGCATTTGCTATAAAATTTTCTTTTGAAATTTTTACATAGACTAATAACTTTAAAAGGTGATGTTCATTAAGCTAAAGATGAATTTTATATTTTCTGTACTTTTTTTGGTCAAAAACGGTATTCTTTCAGACAAAATCTCTATGTTCTTTACATTCAGTTTTTGATGTTTAGACCCTGGAACATTTAGACCCTTAATATATTAGCATTCATATTTATTTCAAAAAATTATAAAAATGTTGCTAAATCAATCATTTTGATTATTGACTTAAATAGCATTCTGTAATTTTTAGATTCAGAGGAAGAATTTTTTGACGCACTGTGTAGTCCCTTGGAAGAGCCTCCTCAGTCTCCCACTGGAGTTAAAAGTTGTCAACAGAAAAAGTTTCAAAAGCCAGATTATACAAAAAATATGATTCAGTATAAAATAAGATTTGAAGTGCCAGAGGTATGTACATGGTAAAATTAACATGGCTTATTTAAGTTCGTCATTTCTGCTATTCACATATTACTAATATGCATTCTGTTTTCATCCTACGTAAGCTGAATCCAGATGTTGCTATGTGACTTTTCCTTCACTTTTTTTGAAGATAATTTTCCTAATCAAAAGTTAGGGGTTTAGATTAGATATTATGGTTATCAGTGTACATTTATTAAAGATAATTATTTGTATAGCATAAGTATGTTTGTATATGTGTATGTAAAATCTCCCCTGAAATTTAACTATATATCATGTATATACCTTACATATTCATATATAATCACCATCGACACAAACAGTTTTTTGTTTTAGGTGGTGGTAGTTCCTTTTTTTCTTTCTTCTCCAGGTTTTGATTCAGTTTTATCACCTTGTTGGAGATTGTGAACTACCTGTGGTAGAAATTGATGTTTTAGGACTGGGCACAGATGTTGAGCTTAGAACATTTGATTTGAAAGCAAATGCCTTTTTGAAAGAGTTCTGCTTAAAATGCCCAGAATACTTTGGTAAGTGTCTCATTTTTTTAAAATAAATAAATTAACTTTATTGTTTGACTCCCTACTGGAGAGTTTTAAATTCTCTAGGCTTTAAATCAGTATGTTTGTTAAAATATTCTCCAGGGGCGCCTGGGTGGCTCAGTCGGTTAAGTGTCCGACTTCGGCTCAGGTCATGATCTCGCGGTCCGTGAATTCGAGCCCCGCGTCGGGCACTGTGCTGACCGCTCAGAGCCTGGAGCCTGTTTCAGATTCTGTGTCTCCCTCTCTCTCTGACCCTCCCCCATTCATGCTCTGTCTCTCTCTGTCTAAAAAATAAATAAATGTTAAAGAAAATAATAAATGTAGTAGTCTTTAAAAAAAAATTCTCCAAGAAATACTATGTTATGAGTTGGTCTTCAGTTTTTATCTTGTACTTGGGAATCTAGAGAGGTAGATCAAAGAGAAAATGAAGATAATTTTTTTTCATTAAGGAAAATAAAATAGTCCTGGTTTAATTTTAAATCTACCTAATCTACCTACTACAATGCTGAATTAATTTCCTGTTGGTAATGTAACAGTTTACCACAGACTTAGTGTCTTACAACAACAGAATTTTATTATCTTAAAATTCTATTAATCAGAAGTCTGACATAAGTCTCAACAGGTAAAAATCAGGGTGCCAATAGGAGTTCCTTTTTGGAGGCTCTAGGGGAGGATACATTTCCTTGCTCATTCGGTTGTTGGCAAAATTCGTTTCTATGTGGATTAAATATGTTTCCTTCTGCCTATTAGGTGAGGGCTAGCCTCAACCTCCTGTGGGCCTCTCTAGTACACGCACATAGTTCCCTATATTTCAGAACCAGAGCAGGGTGGTAGATCGTTCTCATGTTGTCGTGTCTATAGCTTCAGTCCAGGATAATGTTCTCTTTACCTTAATCACCTTTGCAGAGTCTTTATTGCTGTATAAGGTAATGTATTCTCAGGTTTTAGGGAAACATAGCATGGACATCCTTGGGCAGCAGGACATAGCATTATTTTGTCTAACATAAACATTTTATTTCCAGAATCACAATGGATAAATTATATAATACATTGGATATTTCCATTTATTGTCTTAGGCATTTAAGAGAGGGTGTTATATATATTTCTTCCTTTACATTTTTAGGTTTATTTTTGTAAGATAATTCTCAATGGTTGATGGAATGATTAAGGAAAATGATTTATTTCCATTGTGAGTGCCTTTTATTTCTTTTTCTTGTGTAATTGCTCTGGCCAGGACTTCTAGTACTATATTGAATAAAGGTGATTAGAGTGGACATCCTTGTCTTGTTCCTGATTTTAGAGTAAAAGCTTTCAGCTTTCCATCATTAAATATGTTAGCTGTGGGCTTATTATATGTGGTCCTTATTATGTTGAGGTATGTTCTCTCTATACTCACTTTGTTGAAAGTTTTTATATAAATTTTGTGAAATGCTTTTCTTCATTCATTGAGATCATATGATTTTTCTCCTTCATTTTGTTAATGTGGTATATCACATTGACGGATTTCTGGATTTTGAACCATCCTTGGAATAAATCCTACATGATTATTGTGTAAGATCCTTTTAATGTATTGTTGAATTTGCTTTGCTTATACTTTGTTGAGGATCTTTGCATCTATGTTCATCTAAAATATTGGCCTGTAATAATATTTTCTTGTGCTAAATTTGTCTGGATTTGTTGCCAGGGCAATGCTGGACTTGTAAAAGGAGTTTGGAAGTGTTTCCTCCTATTTCTTTTGACGTGTTTCTTCAGAAAGATTAGTATTAATACTTTGTTTAATGTTTGGTAATATCTGTTAAGCTGTCTGGTTTGTTCGGAGGT
This sequence comes from Acinonyx jubatus, assembly GCF_027475565.1. NCBI lineage: Eukaryota > Metazoa > Chordata > Mammalia > Carnivora > Felidae > Acinonyx > Acinonyx jubatus. Next base: position 74,470,633 of record NC_069391.1, on the reverse strand, counting down.
TTTTTTTTTGTTTTTTAATGTTTATTTATTTATTTTGAGAGAGAGCATGTGTGCATGTGGGGGGAAGGGCAGAGAGGGGGGAGAGAAAGAATCCCAAGCAGGCTGCACACTGTCAGCACAGAGCCGAATGCAGGGCTTGATCCCATGAACTGTGAGATCATGATCTGAGCTGAAATCAAGAATTGGATGCTTAACTGACAGAGCCACCAGGCAACCCTGTTCAGAGGTTATTGATTAATGATTCCGTTTTTTGTTTTTTTGTTTTTACAAGTAATTGGTCTTAGTATTTTCTATTTCTTCATTATTAAGTATAGGAAGTTCTATTAAGTCTCTGAGTTTATTTCTTTCCAGATGTCCAATTGTTAGTGTTAGGGTTTTTCTTAGTAGTCTCTTATGATCCTTTGTATTTCTTTGGTTATCATTTATTTGTCATGTCTCCTTTTTCATCTCTGATTTTATTTGAGCCCTCTCTCTTTTTTTTTTTTTTTTTTGATGAGTCTGAAGGTTTGTGAATATGGTTATCTCTTTAAGAAACCAGCACTTAGTTTTATTGATCTTTTCAGTTGTTTTTTTAAGTCTCTATTTTCTTTATTTCTGCTCTTTTATTTCCTTCTAATTTGGGGTTTCATTTGTTCTTCGTCTGGTTCCTTGAGGTGTAAAGTTAGATTGTTTATTTGAATATTTTCTTGTTTCTAAAGGTTTTTGCCGTGCTCTGTATTGCTGTGCTCTGCCCTCTTAGAAACACTTTGGCTGCATTTCATAAACTTTAGTATGTTGTATTTTATGTTCTCATTGGTCTTAAGGTATTTTTTAAAATTTTTCTTTGGATTTATTGACCCAGTAAAAAATGTTAATATCTACAATAATTCTTTTTTGACCCAAGTAGTAAAACTGTAACTGTTTGCAGATGACATGGTATCACATCTAGAAAACCTTAAAGGTTCCACCAAAAAAACGGCTACAACTAATCAATAAATTCAGTGATGTTGTAGGGTAGAAAAACACAAAATTCTGTTGGGTTTCTATATACTATGAGAAAAAGAAGTTAGGAAGACAGTCCCATTTGTTAACAAACTGGAATGAATGATGACTTTCTGAAAAGAAAATTTACTCAAATGAAAAAATAAAACAATCCCATTTGCAATTCCATCTAAAAGAATGAAACACATAAGAATAACTTTAAGAAGGTGACAGATGTGTATACTGAAAACTGTAAGACAGTGATGAAAGAAATTAAAACAAATGAATGGAAAGAAAGTCCATCCTTATGGCTTAGAATTATTAATACAATTAAAGTGTTCATACTATTCAAAGCAATCTACAGATTCAATACAATCCCTATCAAAACTCCAGTGTCATTTTCACAGAAATAGAAAAAAGAATTCTAAATTTGTCAGCCACCACAAAACACCCCAAATACCCAAAGCATTCTTGAGAAAGAAGAACAAAACTGGAGGCATGATGTTCCTTGATTTCAAAATATATTACAAAGCTATCTGTGGTACTGACGCAAAACAAAACTTTATGGTACCAACATAAAAGCAGACTCATCAATCAATGGAACCAAAAAGCACCTAGAAACAGACCCATTAACATATGGTCCATTACTTTATGATAGAGGAGTCAAGAACATAAAATGAAGAAAGGATAGTTTCTTCAATAAATGGTGCTATGAAAACTGGACAGCCACATGCAAAAGAATGAAACTGCTATCTTATACCATACACAAAAATTAACTGAAGATAGTTGAAGACTTGAATAAAAAATGTGAAACCATAAAACTCCTAGAAGAAAATGTAGGCAGTAAGTGCCTTTACATTAGTCTTGTGTTGATTTTTTTGGATCTGACTCCAAAAGCAAAGGCAACAATAAACAAGTAGGAATACATTAAGCCAAAAAGCTTCTCCACAGCCAAGGAATCCACCAACAAATTGAAAAAGCAGCTGACTGGATGGGAGAAGATACATGCTAATCACATATCTGATCAGTGGTTAATGCCCAAAATATATAAAGAATTCTTGCAACTCAATAACCAAAACCCAATTCAGTTTAAAAAATAGACAGAGGGGGGCGCCTGGGTGGCGCAGTCGGTTAAGCGTCCGACTTCAGCCAGGTCACGATTTCGCGGTCCGTGAGTTCAAGCCCCGTGTCAGGCTCTGGGCTGATGGCTCAGAGCCTGGAGCCTGTTTCCGATTCTGTGTCTCCCTCTCTCTCTGCCCCTCCCCCGTTCATGCTCTGTCTCTCTCTGTCCCAAAAATAAATAAACGTTGAAAAGAAAAATTAAAAAAATAAATAAATAAAAAATGGACAGAGGATCTAAAAAACATTTTTCTCAAAGAAGACATACAGATGGTTAACATGTACATGAAAAGATACTGAATATTGCTGATTGTCAGGGAAATGCCACTTAAAACCACAGTGAGATATGACGTCACACCTGTCAGTATGGCTGCTATCAAAAAAACCCCAAGAAATAACAAGTGTTGACAAGGATGTGGAGAAAAGTAAATCCTTGTGCACTACCAATTATGGAAGATCACATGTACATTCCTCAAAAAATCTAGAATAGAGTATCATATGATCTCGCAATTCCACTTCTGAGTATTTACCCAAAGAAAATGAAAACATTAACTCAAAAAGAGAAAGGTACCTGATGTTCACTGCAGCCCTATGTACAATAGCCAAGGTATGGAAACAGCCTAAGTTCAATCAATGAATGAGTGCATAAAGAAGATATCCTATTTACATACATACACAGATACACAATGAAATTCTATTCAGCTATAAAAAGGAATGAAATCTTGCCATTTGTGACAACATGGATGGACCTTGAGGGCCTTATGCTAAGTGAAATAAGTCCGAGAAAGACAAATACCATCTGATCTCACTTATATGTGGAATCTTTACAAACAATCCAAGTTGATAGGTACATAGAACAGATTAGTGGTTGTCAGAGGTGGGGGTGGGGTGGCGTGGTAGTTGGCATGGGTGAAGGGGGTCCAAAAGATGTAAACTTGTAGTTAGAAAATCAGTAGGATGCAAAGTATAGCATAGTGGCTATAGTTAACAACACCTAATTGCCTATTTGAGAGCTGCTAAGATAATCTTGAAAGTCCTCATTACAAGAAAAAAATTGTAATTACGTATGAGGACAGATGTTAACTCGACTTACAGATATTGAATCATTATATTTTATACCTGAGACTAATGCATTGTTCTATGTGAATTATACCCCGTTTATGAAAGAGAAATGATTGGGGTGCCGGGGTGGCTCAGTCAGTTGAGTGTCCAGCTCTTGATTTTGGCTCAGATCATGATCCCAGGATCGTGGGATTGAGCCCCACATTGGGCTCTATGCCGATCATGGAGCCTGCTTAAGATTCTCTGTCTCCCGCTGCCCCTCTCCCTCGCTCACATACACACACACACACTCTCTCTCTCTCTCTCTCTCTCAAAAAATTTTTTGTTTCAACTAAAAAAAATTTAGTAGGTTAATTTTAATTTTATAAAACTTCTTTGTAGCGGAAGAACATCATATGAGTAGAAATTACAGTAAATTTTAATAGACTATTTTTAGAGCAGTTTTTGAATCACAGTACAGTCAGCAGATGGTATATGGATTTCCTCAGGTACTTTTCACATGCTAAACCTCTCCCATTATAAACATCCCCCACCAGAGGAATTTGTTGCAGTTGATGAACTTACATTGATGTAGTACAAAGTCCATAGTTTATATCAGGGTTCAGCTTGGTGCTGTGCATTCTGAGGGTTTTGGACACATATATAACGACATGTATCCAGCATTATATTATCATACGCAGTTCCACTACTCTAAAAATCCTCTGTGTTCCACCTATTCATCCTTTTCTGTCCTCCCCCTTCTCCTGGCAACCACCAAGCTTTTAACTGTTTCCATATTTTATCCTTTTCCCCACATCCTGGGATGTCATCCCTATGTCACATCCCTGGGATCATACTGGATTTTGCTTTTCAGACTGACTTTTTTTTCAGTTAGTAATATGTATTTAAGTTACTATTTCCATAACCTTTCATTACTTGATAGCTCACTTCTTTTCAGTGCTGAATAATGTTCCATTGTATGATGTACCACAGTTTATTTTTCCATTCACTTAATAAAGGACATCTTGGTTCACACGTAAGTTTTTAGAGTTCTGAATAAAGGTGCAATAAACATCTGTATGAAGATTTTTGTGTGGGCATAAGTTTTCAACTGCTCTAGGTAAATACCACGGAACACAATTGTTGGGTCATATGGTTTAAGAGTATGTTTTGTGAGAAACAATACAGCTCTCTTCCAAAGTGACTTACACCATTTAGCATTCTTATCTGCAAAGAATGAGAGATCCTGTTGCTTCATACATTCACCTGGTGTTACTCTCTTTGATTTTGAGCATTCCAGTAAGGTATGAAATGGGCAGCTCAGCGGTTTTTTTGTTTGTTTAAAAAATTTTTTTTTTACATTTTAATTTTGAGAGAGAGACAGAGCACAAGTGGGGGAGGGGCAAAGAGCAAGGGAGACACAGAATCCGAAGCAGGCTCCAGGCTCTGAGTTGTCAGCACAGCCCAATGCAGGGCTCAAACCCCCACAAACCATGAGATCATGGCCTGAGCCAAAGTGGAAGTCAGATGTTTGAGCCAACCAGGCGCCCATATTTGTTTTTGTTTTGCAGTTCCTTAAAGACATGTGTAGAGCATCTTTTCCTATGTTGATTTTGCTTCTGTGTGTCTTCTTTGGTGAGGTATCTCTTAAGGTCTTTGGTCTATTGTTTTTTTTTAATTTTTTTTTATGTAAAAAAATTTTTTTTAACGTTTATTTATTTTTGAGACAGAGAGAGACAGAGCATGAACGGGGGAGGGTCACAGAGAGAGGGAGACACAGAATCTGAAAGAGGCTCCAGGCTCTGAGCAGTCAGCACAGAGCCCGCCGCGGGGCTCGAACCCACAGACCGTGAGATCATGACCTGAGCCGAAGTCAGACGCTTAACCGACCGAGCCACCCAGGCGCCCCTTTGGTCTATTGTTTTAATGGTGTTTGTTTTTTCTTGATTAATTTTAAGAGTTACTTATATATTTTGGATAACAGTCCCTTATCATATGTATCTTTTGCAAATATTTTCTCCTCATCTATGGCTAGTTTTTTTCATTTTACTGACATTGTCCTTAGAACAGAATGTTTTAATGAAGTCCTTTATGAGGTTGTTTTTTTTTTTTTCTCCCCATGCATCATGCCTTGGATGTTGTATCTAAAAAGTCATTGCCAAAATGAAGGGTATCTAAATATTCTCCTATGCTCCCTTCTTGAAGTTTTATAGTTCTTCATTTTACATTTAGATTTGTGGTCCTTTTTGAGTTGATTTTTGTGAAGGGTATAATCTCTATGTCTAGATTTTCTTTTCCTGTTGATGTCCATTTGTTCCATCAACATTTGTTGAAAAGACTAATGTAAATGGTACTGTTTGTTTGTTTTTGGTGTTATGTTTTTAATGTCAAATTCTAGTTATCCAGTTTTGGTACATAGGAAAGCTTTTGACTTGTATATTAACCTTGTATCCTACAACTTTGCTCTAATGGCTTATTAGTTCCAGGAGGCTTTTTTTGATGTTGATTCTTCCAAAAGTTTTACATAGATGATCATGTCATTTGTGAACAAAGACAATTTTGTGCCTTCCTTCCCAGAAATAAAAGAAAATACCTTTTATTTCTTCATTTACTGCATTTTCTGACACTTAACAGTATGATGTTGACATCAGTAAAAAGGGAAGGACCTCTTACCTTGTTCCTTAGTGTGAAAACCTTGAGTTTCTCACAATTAAGCATGGAGTTAGCTGTAGGTTTTTAGAAGATATTCTTAAGTTAGGAAGTTCCTTATTTCTAGTTTACTGAGGGTTTTTATCATGAATGTTTATTGGATATGGTCATATGCTTTTTCTGCATCTGTTTGTATGATCATGTAATTTTTCTTGTGAAGCTTGTTGATGTGATTACATCAGTTCATTTTCAGTGTTGAGCTAGCCTTGAAGTTTGGGATAAACTTTACTTGGTCATGGTGCATATTGTTTTTTTACACTTTGTTGGATTCAATTTACTAATACTGTACTTTGTTGAAGATTTTTGTATTCATTTTTTTTATATGAAATTTATTGTCAAATTGGTTTCCATACAACACCCCAACAGTGCTCATCCCAACAGGTGCCCTCCTTAATAGCCATCACTCACCCACCCCTCCCTCCCACCCCCAAAAACCCTCAGTTTGTTCTCGGTTTTTAGGAGTCTTCTGTTTTGGCTCCCTCCCTCTCTAACCATTTTTTTTTCCTTCCCCTCCCCCATGGTCTTCTGTTAAGTTTCTCAGGATCCACATAGGAGTGAAAACATATGGAATCTGTCCTTCTCTGTATGACTTATTTCACTTAGCATAACACTCTCCAGTTTTGTATACATTTTAAAGAGAGTTACTAGTCTGTAGTTTTCCTTCTTTTCTTTCTTCCTTTTTTTTTTTCTTCTTCTTTCTTATGCCTTTGTTGTAAGGTTTTGGTATTAGGGTAATTCTGATTTCATAGAATGAGTTAGCAAGCTTTCTTTCTGTTTGTATCCTCTGAAAGGGATTGTAAAGAATTGTTACAATTTTTCCCTCAAATGTTTATTAGAATTCACCAGTGAACCCTTCTAGGCATGGTGTTTTCTTTTTTAGGTTATTCATTATTGACTTGATTTCTTTAATAAATATGAACCTATTCAGGTTGTCTGTTGATTCTTGTGTGAGTTTGGCAGGTTATATTTTTCAAGGAATTGGTACATTTCATTAAGTTACTACTTTTGTGGGCAGAGTTGTGTATAGTATTTTTTAATTATCCTTTTAAGTTCATGACACCATAATTTCTTCTCTTTTACCTCTGATACTAGTAATATGTGTCCTCTTTGTTTCTTAGTTAGCCTGGCTAGAGGCTTATAAATTTTATTGATCTTTTCAAAGAATCTTTTATGGTTTCTTCAGTTTTTCTAAAGCTTTTTTATTTTTAGTTTCATTGATTTTGATCTAATTTTTATTTCTTTCCTTTTGGTTACATCAATTGATCTTCTTTTTCTACTTTCCTAAGGTGGAAGCTTAGATTATTGATTTTATAACTTCTAACATATGCACTCAATGTTACATTTCCCTGTAAGCATTGCTTTTACTGTTAGTCCCAAATTTTGATGAGGTGTGTTTTCATACCCGGTTTCTAATGTTTTCAATTTGAGATTTCTTCTTTTACTCATGTGTTACGAGAAGTGTTGCTGATTCTCCAAATATTTTGGAATTCCCCAAATATATTATTTGATTTGTAATTGAATTCCATTGTGGTCTGAGTGCAGACACTGTGTGGTTTTTATTTTATTTATCTTTTGAATTTAGGAAGGTGTGTTTTATGGCCCAGAATGTTGTCTATGTTGCTGATCAGTCTGTGGGAGCTTAAGAAGGTGTATTCTGCAAGTAATGGAGGAAGTAATCTATAGATATCCATTGTGTCCAGTTGATTGATAGTACTACTACTGATTTCAACTATGTCCCTACTGGTTTTTTTGTCTGCTGGATCTGTCCATTTCTCATAGGGGAATGTTGAAGTCTTAACTGTGATAGTGGGTTCATCTGTTTCTCCTTTCAGTATTATCAGTGTTTTGCCTCACATATTTTGATGCTTTGTTGTTAAGATGCATACAGCTTAAGGATTGTTATGTATTCATGGAGAATTGGCCCCTTTATCATTATATAATAACTTTCATTTCCCCTGATAACTTTTCTTGATTTGGAGTCTGCTCTGTCTGAAAATTAACATAGCTATCCCTTTTTTCATTTTATTAGTATTTACATGCTATGGTTTCCTCATCCATTTACTTTAAATCTGTATGTGTCTTTTATTTACAGTGTTATTTCTTATGGACAATATATAGCTGGGTCTTGTTTGTTTGGTCCACTGTGGTAACCTGCATCTTTTAATTGATGTATTTAGACCGTTGATGTCCAAACTGATTATTAGTACAAGTTGGCTTAAAATTTTTGTAATTAAAAGTAGTAGAGCTTTACATTTATTTTTGAAACCATATAAATCTGGGGCATCTGGCTGGCTCAGTTGGTAGAGCGTGTGACTTTTTAAGTTTATTTTGAGTGTGTGTGCACAAGTCGGGGGAGGAGCAGAGAGAGAGAGAGAGAGAGAGAGAATCCTCCACACTGACGGTGCAGAGCCCAATGCAAGACTCAACGTCACAAACCCATGAGATCATGATCTGAGCCGAAGTTGGATGCTTAACCAGCTGAGCCTGTCAGGCACCCCAAGCATGTGACTTTTGATCTCAGGGTTGTGAGTTCAAGCCCCAGAAGAGGTATAGAACTCACTTCTAAAAAAATGTATTCTGCTTACATGTGTATAAAAGTAAGTATTTTGGTACTTTGGCCATCCTAGAATCTAATGTTCTAAGAATCAGTCCTAGAATCTGATAGATCCCAAGATCTATCTATGGGAATTAAGAGAGCCAGAACATATGCTTGTATACGTATCAAGGATTTAAGGTCATCATCTCTAGGAACTTACTCCCAGGCAAAGCTGTCAGTTAGCTACTGTCATGAAAACTACCCTCCCCTCTGTCGAGCCCTGGATTGAATGTGATCTTTGTATTTGAGAAAGCAAATAAAGTATTGGCAGCCTGAAACCTTAATCACTGAATGTGATTTACTCATACATTATAGTTGCCTATTCTACACTTGTTCTGTAGCCCTTGAGAACTCGAGTGTGGTAGATTTTATTATGATTATCTTGTGCTGAGAAAACAATCATACCTAGCAGATACAGAGTTTTACCTTATTAGGCTTTTTTACATCAAGAAACAGTTTGCTCTCGTGATTGGAAAGAAAAGTGAACCAGTTTCCTTAGTGTTCTCCAGTAATCCAGAAGTATTCTAGCAGTTGTAAATTATTCTGTTGATTTTTTGTTTTTCTAAAAGCACAGGATAAGAAAACCCCAGCACACAGGGGTACTGATACACAGTTGTCACTACACCTATTTCTATAATTTTTTTTTTTTTAGTTGGGGGGGAAGAAGTGAATAGCACAGTTTCTCATAAATGATCAGTAAATAGTTCTGTGGATAAATGTGTGAGCAAAATTGGGACCTTTTTAAAGATTGAAATTTGAGTAGCATGTGCAGTAGGAGGTTGGCTTAATAGCTAATAAGCTTTTAAATCTGGAAGAGTCTGTGGAATATGTTACTTTTTTCCATCAAAAGTCTTACGATTAATTTGTAGTTCTTTCTTCCAGTATCTAGATAGTAATTTCTAGTAGTCATAGTAATTTGGTGATGATAGTTTATAGCCTTTCTACAAAATACTGTTCTCTACGGCAGCTTTCCCACTTACTTTCCAAAGGTTTAATCAGAAGCCAGAATACAACTAGTGAAGACTAACTACAGGGGATTTATTCTGATCTACACTAATACACAGAAGAACTTAGTTTCTCATCACATACCTGATCTGTCTTCTTAAAGACCATAGGTTTCCAGGGAGTCTTGTCATTTTCTTTCTAGGTTTTTCTGTGGCTCAGGGCTGCACTTCTCTTCATGTCCTTTCATTGGTCCTAATAACTCTGTTTTTTCTTTTACTGATTGCTACTTCTTACCTTACCTCCTATCTGGGTTTAAAAGGGTAAGATTGTTGAACCTTGTGCCGTAAGAGAAGGGAAGGAAATTGGGAGAAACTACAGCTTTAGAGTTTAAAGTAAAGGAGGAGGGATCTGACTTGGGTAAGACAGAATTGAAGGCTCAGAACTGCCACAGGAAATTGTTCTTTTCCAATTCTATTTTATTAATGTTGCTGCTGTTGACTTTCCTTAAGGTTTTTCTGTGAAAGAGTAATTTAAAACATTATTTTTAGATGAAAACAAGAAACCAGTTTATTTGGTTACAACGCTGGATAATACGATGGAAGATCTGCTAACACTGGAGTATGTGAAGGTAAGCACTCCCATTTGTATGCTTGCTGTGGTGAGTGTGCTTCTGAAATGTTGTAATCAAGTTTTGTAAATTTAGGTAGGTTTGGTTTAATCTTCATTATAACGTGATTTCTGAAATTCCTACAACTTTAAGCTTTTCTTGTTTTGTCATCCTTTAGTTTCTAAACATTTCGTATAGAAAAATAACAGGCCTGTGTTCTAAGTAGAAATGACATGAAGTTTGGCTTTTTTCCCCTCCATCAGATAACCAAAAACACAAAACAAAACAAAAACAAACTTTTTAATCTTGATGGAATTTAATATGGTATACAATATGAGATGAGGCTTTCATTTGATTTCATCATTTATTAAGTTTTTATATGTACTGTGGTCTACTTAAGATTTATTCCGCGTTTTCATTGACCTATTTTTACGTAAGTGCCACATTAATTTAATAATTACTTTATAATAACAATGCTGATAGAGTATTTTACCACTTTTAAGACTTTTTTTTACTATTGATGGAGATACTTTAGGGTTTGTGGTGGTGTTTATGCATTGTTAAATAGCCTTTTTTTGACAAAAGCATTCCAGATCTAAAGATATCATGCACAGTATTTGGATACTTGGTAGACAATTCTATCACAAATTTTTTCACAAAGGGGAAGAATTAGGAAGAACCTTAGTTACAATTGTATGTACATATGACTTCATAAGATACTAATGGATTTGCTTTTTTCTCTTTGGTTAGGCAGAAAAGAATCTACCTAATTTGAAAAGTACTTACAACAATGTTGTGCAACTAATTAAGGTATGAATGAACAATAATTTATTTTTTAGATACTGTATTTCTAAGTAACTATATTATGGAAATTGTTTTATAACTAGAACTGTATAATCCTTGAGGATAAAAATGGAATATTATGAATTTTATTCCTTTTTTAGATATAGTTAATATTTTTGAGAGAGAGAGAGAGCGCGCGCGCATGTGCGCAGACACTAGTGGGGGAGGGGCAGAGAGCAAGGGAAACACAGAAGGGAAAGTAGGTTCCAGGCTCTGAGCTGTCAGCGCAAAGCCCGATGCCACTCTCGAACTCATGAACTGCGAGATCAGAAACCAAGTCAAAGTTGAAAGCTTAACCAACTGAGCCATCCAGGTGCCCCATGAATTTTATTCTTATTACCACAAATTATAGTGCCTTATACTGAGCAACAAACAGATATTTATTGACCTGTTACTAAAATCAGCTTTGTTCTTTAGGTGAATTTTTCCTCTTTGGATATTCATTTACATACTGAAGCACTTCTGAATACAATAAACTATTTTAATAACGTACTCCCACAACTAGAAGAAAAACGAGCCTCTGTGTCTGTTGCGGAGACTGAAGACAAAGGAGAGGTCATTAAAAAAATGTGTACGTTTGAAATTCAGCTTCAAGGTTTTTTACCATGTAGATTAATAAATTTTAGCTTTTTCTTTGTTTTCTTATGTATAATACTGGCTCCAGAATTCTGTTGCTTAAATTAGCATCTAGAAAGATTATTATGTACCAGGTAAATTTTAGAAAATAACAGCAAAAGAAAGTATTTACCAGTGAAGAAAACACGGTTTTTATTTATCATGTCACTCTTTTTAGTCAAATATCATATAGTAGTAGTATTTGAATTAAAATTCATGCATTTAATATCATAATTTTGGATTAGAAATTTAGAACTAAAAAAATTTTAATCCTATCAGACTGTATTTTTTAAGCATATATTTTTTAAGCAATGAAAAGTTGCAGGTTTGACCATGACAAATACCACCTCCTAATCATTGTGTCTCACATGATTCATGATTTTGCAACTACAATTTTTTTTCGTGTCATCCAGGATGAAACTAAATTGTTAGTCTCATCTAGGAATAGTTTTTGGTTGTGTCTGTTTGATTTGTTTGGCTTTGTTTTCATTAGGTTTGATTGTTTTTTTAGAATTCCTAATTTAGTAGGGAATATCTTAATTTCAGTTGAATGGAAAATCAGGTTTTCCTCTAGTATTATTAATTTATCTTATATTTCAATTACTTTATAAGGGTAGTGAGGTAACTACTAAAAGTTTTTCCTTATGTTTTACAATTTTTTTTTTTTTTTTTGCAGCTTTAAAACTACCCAAGAACGAAGATATTATTACCTTGCAGATTTTGGCAGAATTATCTTGTTTACAGATCTTTATTCAAGATCAGAAACGTAACATTTCTGAAATTAAGATTGAAGGTAATAAAATTTCAGAAAAAAAAAATGAGAGCTATGAAATGAAAGAAAAGCCATTCATTCATCCTTTTATTCCCTTAGGGCTTGATTCTGAGATAATAATGAGGACTTCAGCCACTGAAATAAATGCAAAGCTAAGGAATATAATTGTCTTGGATTCTGATAAAACAGCTTTATACAAAAAGGTATGGACTTGTTTCTCTTAAATAATAGTACATCATTAAATACGAGTGTCCTTTAAGGTTGGTCATAGGTATAAATTAGTTGTCAGCATTTTAGCAATGTGGCTTATTAAGTTGACAGGTTTTGGAGTTAGGCCTAATTGGGTTTGTATTTTAGCTCTGTTCCCTAGTGGTTGTGTGACCTAATCTCAGATTCTTTTTATTTGTAAAATGAGGATTAAGTATCTCATAAAGAAGTTTATATGATACTCTGAAACATATTTGGAGACTGGGGGAGGGCAGTTAGTAAATGCCTTTTTCAATTTTTTTTTTTCTTTTTGCTTGTCTCTTCAAATACTGTGAATCTTGTGATGCATTTCAGATTTCAACAGCAGTGGATATGAAGTCAGACTGAGCAGATGAAATTATTTAAGTTTATTTTCATGGGTGCTTACTATAGTATAGCTGTTCACAATGTTAACAGAGTCCTTTGAACCCGATGGCTAGTGGTTGAAGGGATAGGTGTTAGTACTGGGTGTGAGATGGTAAAGTTCTTGGACCAGATACCATTGTCGAGTTGGACAGGTAATTGTTGAACAGTGGAGCATATAGGTAGGATGGTGTATTTAAGGGAGTGAAGAGAACATCAAGTAGTAGGGTCAGAAAAGGCTGAGTTACTTCTTGAGTCAGGAAGTCGGAGTCTGGAGTGTGAAAGGAAAATGTGGCAATAATACCAATGAGATACAGTGATGACCTGATTTTTATATTAAATGAAAATCCTTACTCTTTATATTTCCTTATTATGGCTTGCTAGCGTGAAATAACAAGAGTGCCAGAGCATCAAAGGTGCGTGGTCCATAGTAATAAGGAACAAGAAATCTTCTAGAAGCCATGGTTTAATGTATTACTTTTGCTTTTATTAAAAAAAAAAAACAAAAACAAAAACCAAAAAGCAAAGTACTAACACATTTAAGATTATTGGTTTTATTTGCCCTGTGTAGAAAGTATAGCTCACATAAATAAAGGCATCTACTGAAAGTCATACAAATAATTAGTAATGAAACTGATAACATAATCCAAGTTATTTACTTTTTTTCTTTTTAATTTTATAACTAATGCATCCGTGAGGTTAAAAATTCAACGTAAGCTACAAACTGAAAAGTTTCTTTCTTCTTGCCCCACCCCATTTCCCCTTGCTATTCTTTCACTTTGATTCTAGTGTACAGGATTTTTATTTTACTTCTAATTTTTAAAAAAAATGTTTTAATGTTTATTTTTAAGAGAGAGAGAGTGAGTGTGTGTGAGTGGGGGAGGCGCAGAAAGAGAGGGGCGTGAGAGGGGCAGAAAGAGAGGGAGACACAGAATCTGAAACAGGCTCCAGGTTCTGAGCTGTTAACAGCCCAATGCGGGGCTCGAACCCATGAACCGTGAGATCATGACCTGACCTCAAATCCAGCGCTTAACCATCTGAGCCACCCAGGCGACCCGTACTGTACATGATTTTTAAATAAACTGCCTTGGTTCAGTAACTCTGCACATGTTTAGGAAGCAGAGGGACAACTATTTGCCTCAGATCAGAGCTTCCTAATTATTGTGCCCTGAGTGGGTTTGGGGTATAATAATGTATTTAGCTTCTTAGCTTTTTGGGCAGTTGGGTAAAGGATACCTGGAGTTCTCAGACTCTTTGACTCTGTCCTGGAGCATCATCCTCTGTTTACCAGAGAACCATTGTATAGATGACCGTTAATTTTGTGTATCATAACTAACGTAGAATCTGAAAGGGATTCTAGCTGATCTGACTTTCTTATGAAATAAGATCTCATTGTAAATTTCTTATGTCTTCTTTATAGAAGAATGTTTCAAAAGTGAAGTTTATAAGAATTATCCCCTTAATTATTAATTATTATTATTGCTTATTATGAATGGTAGGTACATAAGTATATCTAATCGTTGGATTTAGACAGACAGACATAAGAGTGGATGAGGCACTGATAGAGTAATTTTATCGCCTCAAAAATGGAGAGTGAAGGCTTTTTTCCCTCTTACGTCAGTTTCCTTTGAGAAAAGTACTGTAAGTACAAGCCTAACAGTCTAAATTCTGGGAGCCAGAATGGTTGAAGAATGTTGGGGACCTCTTCAGTTTACAGATTTTTGCTTAAAATACCCATTTTTTAGTTTTATTTACCCCTTTTCTGCACCTGGTGTGTCTTATGCCATATCCTCTCTGAACTCTGTCTTAAACAAAATTCTTTTCTTCTCTTGGGCTTTGGGGGAATAGTCACAAGGTCACTCAGGTGACTTGTGGAAGATATTCTGTATTTTTATTAATATTTGGAATATTATGGTCAGCAAAAGATGCAAAGTCTGTTTCCTGGGGTAAATAATAAATAGTAAATAATAGAAAATTATGTTAGGGAGAATAAGTACTTTGAAAACCAATAAAGTAGGATAATATGATAGATTCTAATAACATTTTAGGATTATCAGGAAATCCTGTTCTGAACATCAGAGTGAAATCTGAATCAGTTGTCAATGTGGAAAGAACGTTCCATGTAGAGGAAGTAGCAACTATAAAAGGTTTGTGGCAGCAAGCTGCTGGGCACATTTGGGAGGTCGTAAAGGGCCTCAGTAATCCTTTTATAGAATTCTTCACTGGTTCCCACCCCCCCCATTTTTTTTTTCTTTTTGAAGTCAGGTTTACTTTATATTCAGTAAAATTTAGCCTTTTTAGTGCATATAGTTCCTTGATTTTTGTTGAACACCTACAGCTATGTAACTTCCAACATCTTAAGGATAATAGATTATATCCTATCACCTCCTAAAGGTTACTCCTGCCCTTTGTAGTTATCCCTTCTCCCCACCCTAGCACCTAGGAGTCACTGTTTTGCCATTTCCAGAATGTTGAATAAACGGAATACTACAGTATATAACCTTTTTAGTCTGATTCTGTCTTAGCATATGAGATTTTAATTTTTGTCTTTTCTGATTTTCTCTTCAACAGTCTAACTAGAGATTTATCCATTCTTTTCAAAGAATCAGCTTTTGGTTCAATTGAGTGTTTATTTAAATTTTTTTATGTCTTCTCTCACTTTTTTTTTTTAAATGTTCTTCCTTCTCGCTTTGGATTTAATTTCTTCTTTTCCTAGTTTCTTAAGGTAGAAACTTAGGTTACTGATTTGACATTTTTCTAATGCAGGCAGTTACTGCTATAAATTTTCCTTTAAGCACTGCTTTAGTTGTATCTTAGAAATTTTGATGTTTATTTTTATTCAATTCAAAATATTTTCTATTTTGTCCTGCAACTTTCTCCTTTACCCATGGTTTATTTAGAAATATGTTGTTTAACCTCCAGACGTTTTGATTTCCTTCCCTTTTTGTTGAGCTTCATCATTTTCCATAATTTTATCTTCTGTTTCACCTATTCTGTTCTCTCCTTCCATAATTGCTGTCACTGTACCTAGTTTATTTTGCATCTCATTTATAGCATTTCTTCGTTCATCATGACTACTTCTTAGGTCTTGGATCTCTGCAGCAGTAGAGCCTCTGCTGTCTTCGGTGCTTTTTTCAAGCCCAGCTATTAGTCTTAACGACTGTTATTCTAAATTCTTGTTCGGATATATTGTTTATATCTGTTTGGAGCAATTCTCTGGCTGATGTTTCTTCCTGGATCTCCTTTTGAGGAAAATTCTTCCATGTCATCATTTTGGCTAGGTTTCTGTCTTTTATGTGTTTTAATAGCTTGTTATGTGTCCTGCACCTGCAAGTAGTACTATATTAAAAAGGTATTGTACGCTGTCCAGGGCCTGGCCCTTCAGAAGTGCTTTTGGAGTGTGGAGCGTGCACTCTGTGATTGCGTTTTGGCTGCTCTATCCCACTGGTCAGTCCACTGCAGAGCTCCGCCTTGCTTGTATCTGTGGAGTGTTGGGACCTTCCACCAGGTGTGCTTTGAATTGTTTGCTGGAGTAACCCTGGAAAAAAGGAAAGGAAGGGGGAGTCTGATCCCATATAAAGAGAAAAATGAAAGGGGTGGAAAAAAAAAGACTTAAGCAGAGAATCAAAAAAACTATAAGGCTTAACTCAAGGAGAGAGAAAGGAAAATAAAGAAGGAGATCTAGAAAAGGTATAAAGAGAAAAGAGTAAAAATGCCTGATTAAACAAACAAAAAATTATATATATATAAAAAATAAGAATTGACCAAAAACCAACTCACACTATGAACCTGATTCCAAAAGGAAAAGAGAAGAGAAAAGAAAAGAAAAAAGGAAAAGAAAAACAAACAGACAAAACCACAAAACAGTTGTCTGTTGGTGCCTGAGACCCATGGCTGTGCTGGTCTGGAAGAGAGGCCCTCTGGTTTGGTTAGTGTCCGTTCTGCTTAGGTAGATACGCAGTTGCCAGGCACGGAGGGGGAGGGTTTGGTGTAGGCGGGTCCCACCTCCACTGGGGGCCCCTGTGCTGCTCCCTGAAGCCCTATCTTGTTGGTGATGGGGGAAAAATGGCGACACCCCAATCTCTCCTCCCCAGACAGGGGTCTCAGGCCACACCGCTCAGGCAGCCCTCACGTAGTGGCGCCAGAGGTGGGCTTGCCCTGCTCCACAGTCTCCAGTGCCAGAGGCGCTCAGCTGGGATTCAAAACCCAATGTCTTAGAGGGCCCTGCACCCTACGAACCCTATTCTGGTGTAGCCCCACTCCGCCCTGCTGATAGAAGGCCTCTGGCTGGCGCCTACAGGGTCTTTTGTCCTTGGGGAGGCAGTAAACTCTTTTCCCACAGTATTGGAGGAAGCAGACTGTCTCTCCCGGTGCGCCCCTGAGATCGATACAGGGCCCCAGGCCTGGCTCCCTTCGCCTCCCCACCTCCCCCCCCCCCCCCCCCCGACCCTGGGCACATGCACGTCACAGCTTCAGTCTGCAGAAAGTCAAGCACTTTTGAAAACTCTGATCTTCAGCTCCTAAAGCTGTTGCAAAATAGAAACTGGCACTCTCTGTAGTTCTTGTTCCTCAGTCCGTGGTCTGGAGAGATTTTTTTTACCTTGTCGATACCACAGTTGCACAGAGAGGTTTTTTACCTTGTCAGTACCACAATTCCACAGCCTCTCTGGCTTTCCCTTTTATCTCTCCACAGAAGGGGTTCCCTCCCCTGTATGCCTCCTCTGTTTCCTCTGTCCCAGTTCACATACACGCACCCGGAATCCACCAGGCTGTCCCCCTCCACCTGTGGAAATCTTTCTGCCCAGATTTCCTGGGTGTTGCAAGTGATCTGACCTCCATACAGCTGTGTTTAAGGGATGAGGGAAATCCCCGTCCCCCTATTTCTCCATCCTAACTCCCCACCTCTTACCTCCAAATATTTGAGATTCCTTTCAGATCTCTTATTGTTACTGATTTCCAGTTTAAATATCCCTCTTAAGCCAAAACTTTTTTAGTTCTTTTAAGCATGTTGGTGTTTGTTTTATGGACCATAAAACATCAATTTTGGTGAATGTTCCAAGTATACTTGAGATTAATGTGTATGTTTGGGTGTTGCTGGGTTGAATGTTCCACAAATGTCAGAGCACTAGGTTGGTTGATAGAATTCTACAGGCTACTGATTTTCTGTTGTTGAAGTTTCAACTGTGGCTTGGTCTGTTTCTCCTTTCGGTTACCTCAGTTTTTGCTTCATTGTTTCAGAGATCTTCTACATAGAGCTTTTATACTTCCTTGGTGAATTGAACCTTTGTGTTATGTAATATCTCTCTTTAACCTGGTAATTACCCTTAATTTGAAGTTTGCTTTGGTAGTAATATAGCCATTCCAGATTTCTATGATTAGTGTTTGCATGGTAGATCTTTTTCTATGTCTTAGCTTTTAGTCTATGTCTTTATACTTAAAGTGAGTGTTTTAGAGGCATCATATATTTCAATCTTGCTTTTTTATCCAGTCTGACAATCTCTGACTTCTAAATTGTGTTTAGGCCATTAAAAAAATCCAATTATGATATAGTTGGTTTAAAATTGGTTATCGCTTGGGGTGCCTAGGTGGCTCAGTCAGTTGAACGTCTGACTTTTGATTTCAGCTCAGGTCATCATCTCACAGTCATGGGATTGAGCTAACAGCGTTGATCCTGTTTGGACTTCTCTCCCTCTCTTCCCCTCTCCCCTCTGCTCTCTCAGATAATAAACTTTAAAATTTGCTCTCTCTCTAATTGTTTTCTGTTTTCTAGTTGTTTTATTCTGTTTATTGTATTGTCTCCTCACATTTAACCTGATTTTGGATTGTTTGTCATTGATTTTACAGTTTCCCTTGGGTTTACGATTCATAATTTCAATCATAGTCTACTTTCCAATAATGTTTTTGCTTCATGTATAGTATACCTTACAATACTACTATCAACCCCTAATTATTTATTGTCTTTCATGGTATTACTGTAATATGTTTTGATATTGTGTATGCTGAAAATCTATAATAAATACGTACTGATTTTGGTTTAGTCAATTTTCTTTAGAGCAGTTTTTTTTTTAAGCTCTTTTTATCTTCATTCTAGCCATTTCTGGAATTAATTTCTTCATGTAGCATCAAGTTTCTTGTTATTTTGTTTCTACTCATTTCTTATAGTGCAAGTTTGCTGGTAATGAATTCTCTCAGCTTTGGGGCACAAGGAGGAATGAGAACTGGAAAAGAACCCACTTTCATTTCATTTTCATTTCCCATTTGAAGTTTTTGCTGGGTATAGAATTCTGTGATGACAGGGTTCCCGCCCCCCCCACCCCATTTCAAACTCTTAAAGATGTAGCTCCAGCATTCTTTCTTAGACATGGTGTTGATGAGAAGTCATCAATGTATCTTTGCTCCTTTATACATATTTCTCATTTTTATCTGACTTCTTTCAGGAGTTGTGTATGGTGCTTCTAGGAATATGTAAGTGTGTTTTGATTTTGGGGTTTTCTGAGCTTCTTGGATATGTCTACATTATTTTTCATTACCTTTTCAAATAGTTCCTTTGTCTCTCTCTCTCTCTGTCCTCCCCCTCCTCTCCCTTATTCATCTGCTCCTTGTACTTCCTCCTCTTGGATTCCAAAAATTCTTTCTAGATTCTTGTTAGATATTGTCTCACAACCTTTGAATCATCTGTTCAACTTTTTCCCCTTCTTTTCCCCTGTTTTAGTTTGGATAATTTCTGTTAAGCTATTTTTTTTTTTAATGTTTCTTTATTTATTTTGAGAGTGTGGGGAAGGGACAGAGAGGGGTAGAGAGAGAAACCCAAGCAGGCTTTGTGCAGAGCCTTACACAGGTCTTGATTTCATGAACTGTGAGATCATGACCTGAGCCCAAATTAAGAGTGGGATATTTTAAGTGACTGAGCTGCCCAGGTGCCCCTGTTAAGCTATTTTATAGCTTAACTGTTCACTGATTTTTATTCTTAGCTCTTTTGAATCTATTTATTAACCCATTGAAGGTATTCTTCATCTCTGTTACTGTTTTTTTTTTTTAATCTTTAATATTTTCTTAGATTCTCATTTCTTCATCTGTTTCTTTGGTGATATTCATCTGTTCTTGCATATTTTCCACTTTTTCTACTAGAAGCATTTACCGTATTAATCATAGGAACTTAAAATTCACTGGGTGAAATTTCCAATATTTGTGTTATGAGCAAACCTCGTTCTCCTGAAATTAATAGTATTTATGTCTGATAATGGGTTTTTTTTTCTGCCAGGCAATTAGCATGGAGGTTGAGTCAATTTAACGGAGAGTTGAATTGGCTTTGAGTGTTCTTGTTTAATATGATTGCCTTCATTTTACCCACTGCTTCAGATTCTTTCAGCGATATCTTGTGCTGAGGATGGGGGATTTTGTTTCTGGACTGTTTTATCCTTACATTTTGGGCTGCTTCGTTGGCTTGTAGCCTCAGATTTCTAGTGGTTTTAAGCACTGTTGTGATTTTTATAGGTCATCTAGTTCTTTGTTGTTGTTTTTGCTGCTGCTGCTGCTGCTATTGTTGTTGCCAAGGTTTGGAGTGGACCTCTGCCCAGCATTGTACATTCAGGGCAGAAGCAGAATTCCTGTAGACTTTGTTCAGCCTCATCTTGCGCTTCAGCCTTTAGAGGTCCTTAATATCTTTGGTTCCTGAAGTTTCCTTTGTACCATGTTGGAATTCATCTGCTTGTTGATGGCTCTTCAGCTTTGTACCTTCCAGCATTTAGAAGGGTCAGGAAAGCTATAAACTAAGTTTAGTTGGTGATACGTCCAGCTTACAAAATTTTTTTTGACAATTCACATGCGCTGTTTTCTCCACCATTTTTCGCTAGTATTGCAGAGCTTGAGATTTCGCTAGTATTGCAGAGCATACTGCTGTATGTAGGGGCGCCTGGGTAGCTTAGTTGGTTAAGCATCGGACTTTGGCTCAGGTCATGATCTCGCAGTTGACAAGTTCGAGCCCCGCATCAGGCTCTTTGCTGACGGCTCAGAGCCTAGAGCCTGCTTCGGATTCTGTGTGTCCCTCTCTCCCTGCCCCTCTCTCACTTGTGCTCTGTCTCTCTATCAAAAATAAATAAACATTAAAAAAAATTTTAAGTAAATAAACTGCTGTATGTAAGTCTTGTTCAGCAGTTGAGATGACCTGTCACAAACAAATTAGGAAGAGAAATATAGGAGGAGACTTTTTGAAGGATCTGGGAAACCTGTTGACATACTTAGAAGTAGTTTTCATTAAATTGCAGAGGTACAGCGTCTTTCATACGTTTTACAGTGACCAAAGAGTATGTTCATTGGGCAACTCTCAGTACCCAAGTATACACACTAAATGAGAATGTTCGTATGATCTGATCATTTTTCTTCTGTTTTCCCCACTAAAAAAAATGTTGGGAAGACCTACTATGTTGGTTTCATGGCCCACAAAGGGAGCTGCCACCACCACATTGAAAAATCTTGCAGTGTAGGTTCCAATAGAGGTGTTAGAATTACTGTTTTATTTGTACTTGGTTTGAATACTTGAAAGATTTTCAAAATATGTGTGTATATTTTATTATTTTGTGCTTTACTTTTGTACTGAAAACACATTTCAAAAGTGGATTTTGATAGTTGGATTTTCTCTCATTAAGGCCGTTTACATCACTGGAAAAGAAGTTTTCAGCTTCAAAATGGTCTCTTTTGTGGATGCAACTGCTGGTTCTGCATACACAGATATGAACGTGGTTGATGTTCAAGTTACTTTAACTGTTGGTTGCATTGAAGTAGTTTTTGTCACAAAATTTCTATGTTCTATATTGGTAAGTATACTAATCGATTTTTTTATTTTTTCTTACTATTTGGAAGTTATTTGCTGTGTTAGGTGAAGAGCAGTAATTCCTCACTTGATTTTTTTCCCCTGATTTTTCAGAATTTTCTGGGTATCTTTTATCAATGCTGAAATACATAGTGTTTTATTTATATAATATCATTTTCATATGAGAATAGTGCAGTTAATTCAAGCATACATATTAATGTATTAAATATACGTACATATACCATACATGGATTTGTTATATGTGTTAATTGAATTCTTCGTACATAATTGGTTTAAGTCTTCCAACTCTAAATAAAAATACTAAATATAAGGATGCCTAAGTGGCTTAGTCAGTTAAGCATCCAACTATTGATTTTGGCTCAGGTCAGGATCTCACAGTTGGTGGGTTTGAGCCCCTTGTTGGGCTCTGTGCTGACAGGGTGGAACCTGCTTGGGATTCTTTTTCTCCCATACTCTCTCTGCCTCTCTCTCTTTCAAAATAAATAAATTAATAAAAAAAACTCTATGACTGAAGTTTGTTTTGGTCTCATGTAAGTAATCATTATGGAAATTATGTTTTCTATTGCGTGTTCTATCTGGGGTGTAAAGGCTTTAGAATGAATCTCTATATGATACCACCATATGATGTTTGATTTCTTTTTCTGTTTTTCATGGTTATTTTTTTCCTGTATCATACCTGTCTTTAGGACTTCAGTATTCACTTTTTAAAAAATGTTGTCTTTAAATCTTGGTGTATAAACTAGGTAATTACCTGATTCTAAATAAATGTTGCTATTTTTGTGATCTTTTTAAAATTTTTTTAAAGTTTACTTATTTTTGAGAATAAGAGTGAGCATGAGTGGGGGAGAGGCAGAGAGAGAGGAGACAGAGAATCCCATTCGGTCAACCCAGAGCCCTATGAGCTCGAACACACACATCGTGAGATCATGATCTGAGCCAAAATCAAGAGTGCGATGCACTGAGCCACCCAAGCGCACCTTTTTTTGATTAAATATCTATTTTTGAGAGAGAGAGAGAGAATTCAAGTTGGGGAGGGGCAGAGATAAAGAGGGAGACACAGAATCCCAAGCAGCCTCTTGCACTGTCAGCACATAGCCTGACATGGGGCTCAAACCCACTAACCATGAGATCATGACCTGAGCCAGAGTCAGACACTCAAGTGATTAAGCCACCCAGGCACCCCTGTGATCTTTTTGAGATTACAGTGCAATTTTTCCTGTAGCTTGTAGTGTGTTTTCATACTCAAATAGTAAATACGAACAAGCATTCCTGTTCTAATTTTTTTTTTCTGATTTATTTTTTAAGTTTGTTAGTTTATTTAGTTAGAAAGGACACAAGCAAGGGAGGGACAGAGAGGGAGAGAAAGAGAGAATCCTGAGCAGGCTCCGCACGGTCAGCACAGAACCCAGCGCAGGGCTTGGTCTCTCAAGAACCATGAGATCATGACCTAAGCCGAAATCAAGAGTTGGGTACTTAACTGACTGGGCCACCCAGGAGTCCCTCTAATTTATCTTTATAACTCAGCCTCATTATGTCCCTGAGCCCTGTTGTGATGGCCTTTTAGTCTTAAATTACTGAAAATACGGGTGCCTGGGTGCCTTGGTTGAGTGTCCCACTCTTGGTTTCAGCATCAGGTTATATGATCTTGGTTTCCTTAGTTCGAGCCCTGCTTCAATGTCTGCACTGGCAGTGAAGAGCCTGCTTGGGATTCTCTGTCTCCCTTGCTCTCTGCTCCTCCCCTGTGCACCCTGGCTCTGCCTCTCTCAAAATAAATAAGCTAAAAAAAACCCTTCTGTTTAAAAAAAAATTACTGAAAATAAATTGTTTGGAAACAACTACTGAAAACAAATTGTTTGGAAATTAGGTATAATTCTAGATACATTTTATGTCACTGAAATATTTTTTCTAGAGGTCAGAATTCAAAAACTACAGAGTTCTTGACATTTTATTACTTTTCAAGTTACTTTGTAGTTTACAAACTTAAATAAGCTGTCTGTCCTTTGAGGTTGTATAGGAGAATACAGTGTGATTGCTTAGCCATTAGGGAAAGTATGTTAATAAGGGTAGTAGGTATTATCACTGAAACCTTGCAATATCTACATGTTAACTTTTTTCCCGGGACAAAATTTTGTTGTTTTATTGTTTCTGTATCTGTATCTTACTGTTTCTCAGTTTTCAGTGGAGAATATTGAGATTTAGTACAGATAACCAGACTTGGATAAAAGAATGCTTGGTTGTACCGGGAAAAAATTTTTCTCACAGAAGTAAGATCATCAATATCAGTATGCATTTAACATTAACATTCATTAATGGTAACCTTAATAATATAATTCTGTTACCTTTTAGGCTTTTATAGATAATTTTCAAGCGGCTAAACAAGCTTTGGCTGAGGCTACTGTTCAGGCAGCAGGAATGGCGGCTACTGGTGTAAAAGAATTGGCACAGAGGAGTTCTAGAATGTCATTGGATGTTAACATCAAAGCCCCAGTGGTGGTCATCCCACAGTCTCCAGTTTCTGAAAATGTTTTTGTTGCTGATTTTGGACTAATTACAATGACAAATACATTCCATATAATAACAGAGAGCCAGAGCAACCCCCCACCCATTATTGATTTGATAACAATAAGGCTGAGTGAAATGCGACTCTACAGGTAAGCTTTTCTTAGGTACATTTGTGGAGAATGCAGTCTTTTTCAGACTTTTTACATGAGAGGTTTTGGTATCCGGAGTCTTCTATCTACAGGGAGATTTTATTTTGTTATAACTATACTAATTTTGAGAATTTCTCTTGTGCAAGTTTTTTGAAAACCTACATAGTATTTGAAAAATGCTCCTTAGGTAACCAGGAGGACTAAACAGTTTATCTCTCAGGAATGACTGTTGTCTGATGTTCTGTGTCTTGAAAATCATTTTTAAATGTTTTTTGTGTGAGTTTTTTTTGGTGAAGGGGATGAGTTGTTTCAGGCAGTGTGATAAATTCGGTTTATATTATTTCATGTTGGATGGAAGGAGAAATTTAAGCACCCACTCTTCTGGGAACAAGACGTATTACGATGCGCAATCTTTACAAAGGATGAATAAACAGTTTCTACTTCATTGTCAAGGTAGCTGTTCTTTAATGAAAGTAATGAGCTGATGCACAAAAATGGGATCACACTTAGATTTTAGAAGGGTTGTAGAAAACAGGTCAAAAGGAGACAACACTAGAGGTTGAAAGAGTGGTTTACTAACTACTGGTGTGATTTCCATAAGAATTATATGTGATGCTGTCTAGGGTAGGGAAGTGAGGTAGTGGAGAACTAGCCAGTTAAGAGAAATTTAAAAAGTAGAATATATAGTAAGAGATTACTGAATGGATGTCAGAGTTTGAGGAGAGAAATTTGACTCCAGATTGCAGGCTTACAAAATTTGTTATTTGGTAATAATGCAGTTCACCGAGATAAGATAGGACAATGCAGAAAAAACAGTTGAGTGGAGACATTGAGTTCTCTAGTGGGTAAAGTAACTTGGAAGTTGCTGTCTGACTTTGGTATAGAGATCTATAGAAAAAGATTGGAAGGCACTTGAACGTATGTGTGTAGATTTTAAGAGAGTGTTTGGACTTGCGGATTTGGGTGTCCTTAGTAATATTTAGCTATCTGTTAAAGTCACTGAACAAGTGATATCACATGGTTTGTAGAGTGGGGCATATGGGACAGAATCCTGATGAATGCCAATACATAAGGCATATATATTTCTCAAAAGAGACTAAGAAATGGCAGGCAGAGAGATGGGAGGCATTCCAGGAAGATATGTTGAGACAATGTTGAGGACTCTGTTGACATTGTTAACCATGAATTAAGAGTACATGATAATTTTTTTCATGTAGTACTTGATATTTGGTGTCGGATTCAGGCAAGACTGAATTTTTAACAAGCAGGTGTGACCAAAGTGGGACAGGATTTTTAAATATTGAGAGTCATGTTGATGGATAATGGAGACAGAAGAAATCAAAGATAAGAGGGTACCTAAAGAGTAAAAGAATGTAGAGAGAGGTTTATAAACTGGAAATTCATCAATCTTAAAGTCTTCAAAAATAAGCACTGACTAGTTGATACAGGAAAGCAAGAGTAGAAAGTGGTAAGTCTGGATGATGATATTCTTAAAAGGATAGGAGTGAGAATTGAGTATCATTACAAACTAAGGAAAATGACTTCTGTCTTTTAATGCTGAGATGAATAAGATGTTGGAGAAAAATTGGCCCCTATTTAATAGAGCTCCATGGAAAGCCAGGTTTCGGTTACAGTGATACATTTAGTGAAGACATTGGAAAATGTAGATTTGTTCGGCCAAGCCCAGGGAATTCAGAAATCACAGGGAAATATTGAGGTGAGAGACTTTTATTTTAATAATAGGCTATAGATACATAGAGACACTTTAAACTTCAGATGGCTCATTAACTTTTAAACTGTATAAAAGTCTAAATTTACTAAAAGAGAATATGTGTCTAAAATCACATCTTGCCTGATTTCAAGAAATGGTACATGTAAATCAGGTGTGAATCTATATTACAAATAGGTTATCTGCTTTGAAAAGAGTTTACTAAATATCTTTAGAGCATTAAAAATATTTATTTTTATGTCCAAAAATGAGTTAACTTTTTACTGAAGACATAACATAAAATGGTATTAGGATGAACAGAAAAATATGACCACCCAGAGGTAAGTACTATTAATAGTTTGGTATGTTTCTTCTAGTTCATTATTTCTGCACATATATGTTAAGTAAAAGAAGAATTATATATTTTGCATCATAAATACATTTTTTTCCCTTAACAGTATGCTATAAATATTTTTCCATATTATTTTGAGTACAAAATTATTTCTAAATACTTCATTTTATACTGTTAAAAATTAGTTGCCTATTTAAAAGTTAATTTGATTGTGAGTTTTTTTTGCTGTTATAAATAACGTTACAATTATTCCTATCATGACATCCTACTCATGTCGTTAGGATAATTCATTTCCTGCAGATGAATTTCTAGAATAGAATTACTCAGTTATACAGTTACAGGTTTTCCCTGAAATAATTTTCAAGTTCTTGATATTTGGAAATTCAGTTTGGTTTCAGCTTCATAGAAAAGCACATAAAGACAAATAAGTATTTTATTTTTGTGACAACCTGTGTTGAAATCATTTTGTTGCAAAGCTACTAATCGCAATGTAAAATTTTTACAAAGATACTTATAGTACTTCTATAAGGAAAGTTGTAGACCTTAACCCATGGCCAGAAAGAAATCTTGAATAAATGTGGAGAGAATATTTTCCTAGATCTAATATTATAAAGATGTCAGTTTGTATACATTGATTTTGAGGTGGGGAATGGAGACATCATAACATTAGAGGTACTACTAAAATACTAAAATATATAGAATTGCACTAAATACTTCTAAAATGTATTATAAACTACGATGATTAAAATAAAGAGAATAGAAAGGTAAGCAGCAATTGACCATCTGCACGTACGTGTGTTACAGTCATACGTACATATACAGTCAGTCTGCAGTATTCTTAGATACCATATGTGTGAACTTGCCCATTCGCTAAAAGTTATACGTAACCCCAAAATCAATAAACATGACACTTTTGCAGTTATTTCTGCGTGTGCATATCCATGAGAAGTGTTGATCTTCCAAAACCTGTGTTCCCAACTAAGGTGTCAGACACAGTGACACTCTGTCTTCTTATTTCAGCAAATAATTGTATAGCATATGACGTACTGCAATTATCTAAGCCAAGGACTGGCAATACAGCATAGATTGAGATGAAGTAGTCCCCTTTTTTCAGGAAGATTTTATTCTTTATTTTTTTAAATGTTTATTTTTGAGGGAGGGAGAGACAGAACATGAGCGGGGAAGGGTCAGAGAGAGAGGGAGACAGAGGATCCTAAGCAGGCTCCAGGCTCCATGCTGACAGCAGAGAGCCCAATGTGGGGCTCAAATTCATGAACCACAAGATCCCGACCTGCACCTGAGTCAGGTGCTTAACCAACTGAGCCACACAGGGGCGCCATCATGAAGCTTTTATTTCTAATTGAAACTATAGACAAGACAATAAACTATTAAAATACAGTATATAAAATAGAATGTGGGAGCACATAGGAAAAGTATCTATCCCAGATACTGAGTAACACTGATAAGGCAAATATTTTTAAGGAAGTAATCTTTTGACACAGCAATTAATGTTAATTTCTTACAGTTTGTCCAGAACAAGAAAGTTAATCAAAAATAGGTACAAAAGTACTGATCCAAGTATTTATTTATACTGAAAAAATAAAAGCAACATAACTTTCAACAATGGAAGGTTAAAGTTATATTATAGTCATATAACATGCACCTATTAAAATTGCATATGAGGAATTTCCAGAGAAGAAGGCAGAGGGGGAAGATCTGGGTTCACCTTGTCTCATGGATACCCTTAGATAATACCCACATCAGTATAAATAACCCAGAAAAAGACCTGAAGACTGGCAGAACAGACTCCACAGCTAAATGTAGAAAAGAGGCCACGTCAAAGAGGGTGGAGACAAGGTGGGGAGCCAGACTCAGCCATGAGGCTGTCAGTAGGAGGGTGGGACACCTGTAGGCATGGAGAAGGGAAAGGAGCAGGTACCTCCGCAGGCACCGGGAAGATGGATCTTCCATAACACTTGGCTTTGAAAACCACAGGGGTGTAAATTTAGCAAGTTCTTACTATCCGTGGGCTTAATACCTGGAACTTTAAAAATTCAGGTTCGGCTCTGGGAGAGCCAGGGCACAATGGGAAATGGAGTACCCACCCTCTAAGAGACAGCACAACAAACAGCCCCCTTGCACAGAAGCAGCAGTTTGAAAAACACTGAGGGTAAACAGGAAGGAGATTTATTTACTAACCTCAAGTCTTGTGCAGAAGGGATAGGAGTTTTTGGGAATCCGCAAGAACAGAAAAGCTGACCATTGCCCTTACCCTCCCCTGATAGATACATGAGCACCTGTGGGAACCAGCACAGTGCAAGCACTCCCCACCTAGCTTGTTTATAGTGTGTCCTGTTGCCACACGCTTCTGTAGACCCACCCCCATCATCCTCGCTGGGCAGTTTTCCTGGTTGGCTGGAGATCCCTCCCATAGCAGATGAGCACAGACCTTGCTGACACCACGCACTCTGCCCGCACATTCTCCCGAGGACCTGCCCCCTCCAGCGTGCCCTTGGCAGGCGTCCATCCAAAGAGGTGGGACAGGTCTGCCACTGTGCAAGCAGCCCTGAAGGCGGGGGGCAGCCCCATTCCAAAGTGACTTCTGTGACGGGGATAGGGGAAATAACCACATAGTTCAACTCTGGCCTCAGCAGTGGGCCAGGCACAGACATCTGGTCCGACTGCAGGCTCCACCCACTAACAAAACTTGTCAGGGGACAACACAGGGAGAGGCCCCTGTGGTTCAGTGCTACCACTGTTCTGCCAGACACTTGGTCTGACCCACCTCAACCCCAGGGTGGCCCCATACCGGACCGCTAACAACACAGGTACCAAACTCTGCCCACAACAAGCAAAGAGCACCATTTCAGGCAACTGGATGGAAGGCAAACACAGCTCAGCAGTAGTAGGGCATACAACACATAGAGGACACTCCTTAAGCACCACATTCTGATGAACAGGGGACCTTGCACTGCCGGACACCATGTGGACCTTGTCTTCATAAAGCCACTACTTTCAAGAGCAGGAGACACAGCTGACTTTTTTTTTTTTAATTTTTTCTTAATGTTTATTTTTGAGACCAAGAGACAGTGTGAGTCGGGGGGAGGGGCAGAGAGAGAGAGAGAGAGGGAGACACAGGCTCCAGGCTCTAAGCCATCAGCACAGAGCCTGACACAGGGCTTGAACTCAGTGATCACGAGATCATGACCTGAGCCGAAGCCGGACGTCCAACTTACTGAGCCACCCAGGTGCCCCACAGCTGACTTTCTTAATGCATACAAACAGAGAGACAAAGTGGAGAGACGGAGGAGTAAGTCCCAAATGAAAGAAAAGAATAAAATCACAGCATAAAAGCTAAACAGAATGGAGATGATATGCCTGATAGAGGATGCCATTGAAAGTAATGATCATGAAGATACTCACTGGACTTGAGAAAAAAGGAGAGGACTTCAGTGAGACTCTTAATAAAGAGGAAGAAAACATTTAAAAAAATCAGAGATTAATAACTCAATAACTAAAGTTTAAAATATATGAGGAGTAAATAGACTAGAGGAAGCAGGAGTATGGATCAGCAACCTGGAGGACAGAGCAATGGAAAGCAATCAAGCAGAGCAAAACAATAGTGAAAAATGAAAGTAGATTAAGGGAACTCAGTAACACCATGAAGTATAATAGCATTTGTATCCTAGGGAACCCAGAAGGGGAAGAGAGTAAAAAGGTGACAGAAAATTTGTAGATATGATAGCTGCCACCTTCCCAAATCTGGAGAAAGAAACAGAAATCCAGATCCAGGATGCACAGAGAGCCCCCAACAAAATCGGCCCCAGGAGACGCACACCAGGATACATAGTAATTAAAATGGAGAAAAAGTAGTGATAGAGAATCTTAAAAGCAGAAAGAAAAGAGAAAACAGTTACATACAAGGGAAACCAAAGCAAAAATAAATTATTGGGACTACAGCAAAATAAAAATCTTCCCAACGAACAATCAAGAAAGCCAAAAGACCAGCTATGAATGGAAGAAGGTATTTGCAAATGACACATCTGGTAAGGGGTTATTATTCAGAATACATAAAGAACTTCTACAACTCAACACACACTCTCACATACAGTTTAAAAAAATTCGCTGAAGAGATGAACAGACATTTTTCCAAAGAAGACATCCAGATGGCCAGCAGACACGTGAAAAGATGCTCATCATCACTCATTATCAGGGAAATGAAAATCAAAACCATATTGAGATATCACCACACACCTGTCAGAATGGTAACAATCAAAAACACAAGAAACAACCAGTGTTGGTGAAAGTGTGGAGAAAAAGGAACCTTTGTCCACTGTCGGTGGGAATGCAAAATGGTATAGCCACTGTGAAAAACAGTATATAGAGATTCATTTAAAAAAATTAAAGAGGGGCGCCTGGGTGGCTCAGTCGGTTAAGCGGCCAACTTCGGCTCAGGTCGTTATCTCGCGGTCCGTGAGTTCTAGCCCCGCGTCGGGCTCTGTGCTGACAGCTCAGAGCCTGGAGCCTGCTTCAGATTCTGTGTCTCCCTCTCTCTGACCCTCCCCTGTTCATGCTGTGTCTCTCCCTGTCTCAAAAATAAATAAACGTTAAAAAAAAATTAAAGAATTACCATATGATCTGGTAATTCTGGGTATTTTCTCAAACAATATGAAAAATGAATTTGAAAAGATACACTTATGTTTATTGCAGCGTTATTTATAATAGCCAAATTAAGGCAGCAGCTCAAATGTACATCATTTGATGAATAAAGAGGAAGTGGGGTGTGTGTGTGTGTGTGTGTGTGTGTGTGTGTATGGTGGAAGATGGGTCATAAAAATATTGAAATCTTGCCATTTGCAACAACATGGATGGATCTAGAAGAGAAAATGCTAAGTGAAGTCATTCAGCAAAAGGCAAACACATAGGGTTTCGCTCCTGTAGTTCAAGAAACAAAGAAAAAAACAGACTCTTAACTGTAGAGAACAAACTGATGGTTACTAGAGGTGGATGGGGGAATGGGCAAAAGGGATTAAGAGTAGACTTAAAATGATGAGTACTGAGTCATATATAGAATTGTTGAATCCCTGTATTGTATTTATACCTGTATGTTAATGATACTGGAATTTTAACTAAAAATAATTTTAAAAACATATGGAGATAGTTCTCATTTTAAGGGTTTACTATACCAACATATATTTTGGCACTTTTTAACATTGTAAAATCATATTTTAAAAATAGATTTCTCTATAATATGGAACACTTGAGCTCAAAAAAAATCATCTATGTTTACAGTGGGATGTACTGTCATTTTGACTTGGAGAGCTGGGTAGATTTTATTCTTCTCTTCATACACAAATTACTGATTTTTTTCTATTTGTATATAGAATGGTAAAAATTATTTTTTACTCCTCTGAGTATATATGAAACAAAACAATTTTATTTCTACTTACAGGTCTCAATTTATTGATGATACATACCAGGAAGTACTGGATCTGCTACTGCCATTAAATCTTGAGGTGATTGTTGAGCGAAATTTATCTTGGGAATGGTACCAGGAGGTTCCTTGTTTTAATGTAAATGCTCAGCTAAAGCCCATGGAGGTGAGTTTTTTGGATGCTTATTTATTTCCATTTTGTGTGTTAAAAATATTTCTTGGGAACATAAGGTATTTTGGTTGTAGATATTACATACTGACCAACTTTGTCAAAGTTGTAATAGTAGCTATATTAGAATTCATTGAATGTTCTCTATTCATTCATTCAGCAAACATTTGAGTGACTACTCTGTGTTAGGTTTTAGGCTGTATATGGGGAGACAGTGGCAAAGAAGCTATGGCATTGTCATTGGCTTCGTGGAACCTAACTAGTACCAAGGGTCGGTGGTCATGGTGATCTAGAGGTGTGATAGTTAAACTTTTAAAAAGTGCATAGGCATGTACCTAAAATAGTTATAAGTTGTGGTAAATTCTGTAAAGAAAACAAATATTAGATAGGGTGAGTAGTCAGTTGGGTGTATTAATTTAGAAGTTAGTGGGGAAGTCTAAGCTGGAAATAATAATTTAAAGTCATCAGCAGCTAGATGGTATTTAAAGCCATAACAACATAAGAAATAGCCTAGAGAAAGTCCTAGAAGAAATGGAAGAGGTTGATAATGAAAATGGCAAATGGGTCATTTGCATAACTTTACTTCCCTGTTGATTGATAGTGCTTCACAGCTCTCTGATATAACTATCCAAAATTTGTATTTTCCCTCTTGGCTGGATGGAAGTCAACTGTATCACATGCTTTGCTGAAGTGACGGCAACACATACTCTGTCTGGAAGGTTACTTTAAGAAACCTACTTAACAAATCCTCTTTCCTCCTCCAATTTCCTTTCTATTTTTCCCTATAAAAATTGTATTCGAAAAGAGAAAATCATCATTTTTAAAGGTTTCAGATTTTTATTTCAGAAATACATTTCGACTTTAAAACACGATCATCTCAAGTGAAAAATCTTTATGCTCATAGTGTATAAGATCATATATAGACTCCCTAACTTACAAATGGAAAGTATTAAGATGAAAATTGAAGTCTCTCTATATTGATAAGAGAACAGATCAAAACTTTTAAAACATTAAGTAGCATGGTTAACCCAGCTTACTGCACAGATCTTGCGAGTGGCCTGAGTTAGATCTCTGGGGGGCAGCAGGGACACCATTTTGTTCCATTCTTCTCTAGGAAGATCCATGCAGAATGTTCAGATGAACCTTTGTAGACCATCTGTAAAGGCCCAGCTGCCTTCTAGGGCAGATGAAATTGGGTCTTCCCCTACCCTGATCCCCCTGAATAGGTAGCAGATATGGCCCTGGGTCCACATATTTAACCCCTCCTGGTTCAGGGAAAGGTTGGAATCAGTTACTGTCATACATCTAGACCAAGTACTGCAGCCTCTGATTTTTGACTTCTTGGACTTCTGGGGGTGGCAAGATAGCCTGTCCTGACATGTAGGAGCCATAGTCCAGCGGTCCTGGAATCCTTGTAATTCTTCTGACTTCCTGCACTGAGCTGTTTTCAAGAGTGAAGATTGCAAATACCACTATTTTGGGGGGCATTTGATAGATACATGTACTAATTGAAAGATGAGGTTTAGATGTAGTTGTCATATTTAACTTCAGCTTATTAATTTATATGAACATACTATTTTTGTAATACCAGGTATGTAATAAACACAAGATGTCATGAATAAATGAAAAAGAAAAGCACAGCATAAATAGCATGAATAAGATACACATGGACTTAATCTTAAAACACTAGATTAGCATATCATCTTTGAAATGCAGTCAAAGGAATCCTAGTACAAACAAAAGTGTTAAATTTTGTGGTGTTAAAATTATTTCCTTGAGGTGATTGAGTATATCAACTTAAAACTCAAAGGGTTTTTTTTTACATAATTTTTTTTTTACATAATTGCTATTGTATTACAGTTCTTCAGAGAAACATAATCAAAGGGTGTGTGTGTGTGTGTGTGTGTGTGTGTGTGTGTGTGTTTACACTTGGTCTGGATGTGGTAGACTGACTTCTTGATGACTCGATTTTAACCTCTCCCTGACACAGAGGATGAGGTTCAGGAGGGGTCAAACATGTGGTCCCCTGAGGTAGACTGTAACAGTTGTTCACTATTCAGGTGGATCATGAAGACCCAGTTTCATACTGGTTGGTCTGCCCCAGAAGGCAGCTGGGCACTTATAGATGGTCTGTGCATGAGGTACATATTCTATATGCATACCATATATGTAATATCTTGGATAATATTGGACCAAATATCTAGATACTGTGGCCTAGCCAAGTTGATAATTGAATTAACACAGTTTTCAATACAGATCTTATGTTGGTGATATTAGGCTAAATTCACAACACATGGGGTTTTGAGTGACTGTATGAGTTCTTTAAGTGGATTTAAGTATCATATTTAACCATTAAACCTCAGCTTTTTATATAAAGTCAGGATATATTTTTTATACCGAGGACTTTTGTTAGGTTCAAAGGAAATAATTCATGTAAAACACTGAACTATTTTTCATGATGCAAGTCAGTATTTTTGATTAAATTGCATTTGTAAATATAGGTGCTTAGTAACCCAAAAAATGCAGAGTATCTAGGTAAAGGTGAAAGTTCATTTGAAAGGTTTTAAATTATTAGGTTAATTGGTATATGCCTAACAAAAAACTTTTATTCATAATTTCATTGGAATTGGCATCTAATTTCCATATTTCACAAGGTACTAAAAATCACATGTTCATTTAGGAAACTCAGTATTATTCGGTTAGTACAAATATCTAATGCATTAAAAAATTGGCTTGTAGAGGATTGAAATGAAACACTTGGCTTTTCTGTGGAAGAGAATTTTGAACTACGTAAAGTAGTAATGTTAAAATAAGCAAATCTTTTCTTCACAGTTCATTCTTAGTCAAGAAGATTTAACAACTATTTTTAAGACATTACATGGCAATGTATGGTATGAAGAAGGTTATGGTGCCTCACCTGCAGGAGTAAAAGATGAACATAGTATTACTAGTGGAGCTAGTAATGCTTCACACCATTTAGAAGGTATGTTCTTAACTTCAAATTAGCCCTCCCCTCCCCATGTCCAACCCCTACTTTTCGTCTTTTATCCTTCTTTGCATTCTCTAGTTTGAGTTTTTGGAAAACAAGATTTATAGATCTTTTCTAAGTTCTCTAAATTGAGTATCTCTAAATTGTCTGTTCGTAGACATTCTGTTGATTTTTTTCTTTGAATCAAAATTCCTAATCGTGTTGTGACAAAATTCGTTAGTATTTATTCTTGTTACACCTACTGCCCTATATGTCCTTTTTTCAGTTTTTCTCACCATCCTCCTCTTTTCCCTTATTCCTAGTGCAGCCTATATCCCAGATGGGATATTTTATATTAGTATCAAAATATTAAGGATGTCGAGAGAGAACAGTCACTGATAAATGATGAATTTCAGCAGATATCTGCAAGATAGATCGGTGGAGCAGAGCAGAGGGAAATATAACTCAGTTGCATCTAATGTTGGATTTAATGTGCTGTGTGGAACCTGACTGGGTCTTATAGGGCTGGGATGATTATATGCTTCACAAGAAAAAAGTTCACATTCTGGCATTTTGGGGTATCCTCAAACCTACCTACCTCAAAATGGAACCTACTAGTCCACTAGATCCACTCTTGCAAAGCCCTGAGATAATACGCAACTTTTCCAGTCAGGGAAACACAAAAACAACCCTACATTTATAACATTATAGGACACTCTATCCTTATTGAGTAGTATAACCAGTCTAGTCCTTTGTTGTTAAAATATTCATAGTCAGAATAAGGAAATAGCAAGAACCAAAGCATAAAAGAAACAAAGATGACAACTATTTTCTGAGTGAAAGAGAAATAATTGAGGTAACAGAATAGAATGTAAACAAACAGAAAACAAACTCTAATTCATAATCAGAGGATTTTGAGAATATAGAAACTGAATCCTACCATCACGACCTGCCCCCCTCTCAAGATAAGAAAGAGTTCTTGGAACCCAAAAATATGGTGAAATTTTGAAACAGAACAAATGCACTAAGCATGAATTTAAAACATAAATACTGAGTTGGAATATATAGTTGATGTAAAATCAGCTCCCATGACGCTGAGGAAAAATAAACCATAGAAATGTAAAATGAGATAAAACTTAAGAATGACAGACCTTTAATTACCTTGGGGTGCCTGGGTGGCTCACTTGGTTAAGTATCTGACTCTTGATCTCAGCTCAGGTCATGATCTCATGGTTTGTGAGATGGAGCCTCACATTGTGCTCTGTGCTGACAGTACAGAGACTGCTTGGGATTCTCTCTATGCCCCTCCCCTGCTCGTGCTCACTCGTTCTCTCCCCTCCCCCACCTCCCCATCAAAATGAATAAACTTCAAATAAAAAAAAGATAGACCTTTAGTCAAAGGTTGCAATCCAGAATAATAAGTATGTTAGGAGAAGAACTGAGAAAATGGAAGAGAAGAACCTTTGAAAGAAATAATAGAAAATCTCCAGAGCTAAATAAATAGTGAAATAAATTCTTGGATATAAAAAAAACATAACAACTGTCAGGCAGATTGAATAAACAAAGACTGCCCATGCACACATATCTTCATGAAATGTTAGAACCACAAAGGTAAGATTTATAGTTTCAGAAAAAAAGCAGGCTGTTTACTAGGGGCTTGGAAAAAGAGTTACTGGAATCAGATTATCCTGAACAAAACTGGATGGGATGGGGTAGATGGATGATAAAAGACAATGAAGTACTATAGTCCTATATCTAAGAAAAATGATTTTGAAGTTAGGATTCTATATATGATCAAACCTTGAAATGTGAAAACACAATAATTCTCAAATTTCTAGTGGCTCAAAGTTTACTTCATTCTCATTCATCAAGAAATTACTTTGAAATATAATCTAGCAAAACAAACAAGGAATCCAGGAAAAAGGAAAACATGGGAATCTGAAAACAATGGGCCTACTCAGGAGTACATTGAAAAGGAATCCCAAAATTATCTGTTTGATTGGGCTAGGAAGTTCTTGGTTTTCATTAAAGGGGAATTCAGAATGCCTTAAGAAAAATTGTAAGAAATGGCAGAATGTCTTTAAAAAAAGAAAAACAGCATGAATTTCATGTAGTATATAGAATGAGGGCTTAATTAGATAAATAAGTGATATTTGGAAAGGAAGACATGCTTTTGTTTCTTAAGGGAGATATCTCTACTATACAGTCTGGGCCAGAAGTGAAGTGGATTTACATTTTGCATGATTTTGAGCCACTGTTAGAATATGAGAAGAGAGTCGTCTTTTTTGAGAGATGAACTAGTTGTGATATAGCAGTAGAGGAAGTGTTAATAATATACTATTACTCTCTTCATTGAAAATTATCACATAGCCATAGTTAACACATTGAAGACTTAATTATGTAAGTAAGAATGTAAATGTTATTAACTCTGTTAACATGGAAATGGAGATATAACTGATAAAAGCAAGAAAAGAAGAAGATGGGACGGGTAGAGGAAGTGGTAAGGACTTAAAATAGTGGGGAGTGTAAAGATCATGTCCAAAATGAAACAAAAAATAGACATGTGAATATATTACTATTTTAATCATTTTTTTGAAATTTATGCCTACATTGAGGTGGAAGGAATAAGGTAAACAACTCTTAGGTACTCATCAACCCAGTTTCAACAACTAGTATCATGTGACTGTCTTTATTACTGCTGTAACTCTGCTTTTTCTTCCCCCTACTGCCATCCCACTAAATGACTTTAAAGAAAATCTTAGATGGTCTACCTTCAATTGGTTTTTAAGCAGTAAGAACTTTACTTTTTAAATGTAGTCAGAGTAACATTGTCACCCCTAAAAAATGGCTATACTCCCTATAAACCATGAAAATATCCTGGTAGGCTTCATTTTCTCCTGATTGTCTCATAAATGCTTTTTTTTTCTTTTCATAATGGTAAAGGAACCAATTTGCAAGGATGTTCTAACAACTTTAAATCTGTTGTACCTAATAACAGAGTTCCAAAATGTCTGCAACAAAAATTGACAAAACAAAAGGAAGAAATACCCCTATACAGAATCATAGTTGTGTATTTAGCACACCACTCTTAGTAATTAATAGAATATAGACAAAAATCAGAAAGAATATAGAACATTTGAACACTGTTAACAAAATTGACCTAATTGACGTTAATA
The DNA here is from genome assembly GCF_027475565.1 of Acinonyx jubatus. Classification (NCBI taxonomy): domain Eukaryota; kingdom Metazoa; phylum Chordata; class Mammalia; order Carnivora; family Felidae; genus Acinonyx; species Acinonyx jubatus. The sequence goes on along the minus strand of NC_069391.1, from coordinate 74,432,529 downwards.
TAATACTACATTCAACAATTGCAGAATGTACTTCTTTTAAAAGGGCTCTTAGAATATTCACAAGGATAGACCATCCTGGGAGGCCATAAAATTTTCTGGCCACATGGAATTAAATTAGAAATGAGTAGAAGTAGGATGTCAGAGAAGCTTGAAATACTTGGACATTAAACATTTTTCAAATAACCTGTGGGTCAAAAAAGAAAAGATGCGGGGCTCCTGGGTGGCTCAGTTGGTTGAGCGTCCGACTTCAGCTCAGGTCATGATCTCGCAGTTCGTGAGTTCGAGCCCTGCGTCAGGCTCTGTGCTGACGGCTCAGAGCCTGGAGCCTGCTTCAGATTCTGTATCTCCCTCTGTCTGCCCCTTCCCCGCTCATGCTCTGTCTCCCTCTGTCTCTCAAAAATGAATAAACGTTAAAAAAAAAATTTTTTTTTTTTTTTAAAGAAAAGACAAAGGAAAGTAGAAAAGTGTTTAAACGGGAAGATAATGAACATAAAGCATACCAAAATTTGGGGATGCAAGTAAAGCAGAGCTGAAATAATTTTGTAGCTGAAAAGGATTTGATTAGGAAAAACGAGTTTAAAAGATTAAATATTTTGCCTGGAGAAAGTAGAAAAGAGCAAATTAAACCCAAAGTAAATACAAGAGAGCAGTAATACAGGTATGAGTAGAAGTCAGTGGAAGAGAAACAGGTAAATAATAGAGAAAATTGGCAAAGTCAGAGATTATTTTCATTGGAAAAAACTAATGAAATTGATAAACTCTTAGGATGGAAGAAAGAAAGAAAAAAATTAGCAGTATCAGAGTTAGATAGATACTGCAGATCACTACCAGGATAATGAGGAAATATTGTGAATAATTTTGTGACTGGATTCTACAACTTGTTTGAAATGGAGAAATTACTTGGAAAACACAAAATTGCCAAAACTGACATAAGAAGAAATAAAAAATCTGAGCAGCTCTCTGTCAAAGGATTTCAATTTCAGTGGTGATTTCTTTGCAATATTTGAGTTAGAAATAATACCAGTGTTACACAAACTTTGCTGGAAAATAGAGGAAGGGGGATCACTTCCTTAGCAATTTTTTAAAGCAAGCATTACTCTGGTAACAAGGAAAAGAAAAAGCCAGTTCAGGAAAAGAATCTCGGGGTACTTGGTGGCTTATTTGGTTAAGCGTTTGACTCTTGGTTTTGGCTCAAATCATGATCTTGAGTTTGTGGGATTGAGCCCTATGTTGGGCTCTGCGCTTACAGCATGGAGCCTGCTTGGGAAATTTCTCTCTCTCTCTCTCCCCCCCCCTCTTTACCCCCCCCCCCCCACATAAATAAGCATTTAAAAAAATCACACACCAAATACTTCATGAACACAGATATGGAAATTTTAAACAACATATTAGTATACTGAATCCAACAATAAGGATATAGGATACTTCACCTTGACCAAGTGAGAATTAGCCCAAAATAACAAAGTTGGTTTTAACAGTCAAAAATCAATGAATGTAAATCACCAAATTAACAAAGAAGAAAAAGATTATATCTCAGCAGATGCAAAGAAAGCATTTGACAAAATTCTGTACCTGTTTGTGAAGAAAACTAGAAATATTTAAAAGGCATACTTAATGCTGAAGTGTTAAATTTTTCCCTGTAAAGTAGGCACAAGTTAGAAGTGTCCATAATCATCATACCAGGTCAATTGGTAGTCATTGATAGAGTAATAAGGCCAGGAGAAGGATTAATGGTCTAAAGAATAGAAAGAAGTAAAAATGCCTTTGACCACATAGCCAGAAAACCGAAAAACAAAGGGCAAAAAAAAAATATATATATATATATATTGCAAAGGAAGAACAAAGATTTATACTGTCTAATTTCAAAACATGGAATAAACTACAAATCTTGTTAGTATGGCTATTGGCATAACATAAATGGAATAGTAAAGCCCAGGAGTCCAGAAAACACACAGATAGAGTCAACTGATTTCAATGAAGACTAGTCAATAGGGAAAGGATAAACGTTTTTAACAAATGGTGCTGTCACAACTAGATAAATGTAGGAAAAAGTGAACCTTGTCCCTTTATACCATATATAGAAATTAATTTGAGATGGATGAAAGACCTATGTTTGAAAGCTAAAACTTTAAGCTTATAAAAGACAACATGGGATACCTTCATCATCATGGGATAGCCAAAGATTTCTTAGGCAGATAGAACACTAATCATGAAAACTTTATAAAGGACACTTCATAAACATTTTTAATTTATACTTATCAAAAGATGGTATCAGATTGTGAAAAGTGAGGCCTCAGTCTGAGATACATATTCATGATACATGGATATGATGTTGTCATATCTAGAATATCTGATAACTCCTTGAAATTAAGAACTTTAAAAATAAAACCAAAAGAATTACCAAAAAAATTGGATACATGGGAGAGGATACGTTAAATGTACAGTAAGCAGGTGAAAAGGTCCTAATATAGTTATTTATCTGGAAAACTCACCAGATGAGTCAGTTTTTAAAAGACTGACAACTCCCCATGTTGATGAGAATGTGAAACAGCGGAGACGCACATAATGTGATTTGGGAATGTGAATGAGTTGGGAAAATGTTGGGAATGTGAAATACTATAACTACTTCAACAGAGTCTGGCAGTTGACATATATCTACCTTGTAACAAACAATTATGGTCTAAGTATTTATCCTACCCCACTCCAAAATCAGTGCATATATCTACAAAATGACTTATTCAGGAGTATTTGTAGCAGATTGATTCATAATAGCTTAAATCTGGAAACAACCCATATGTTCATCAGTCCTAGAATGGATAAACTATATTTTTTGTAGAATGCATTTTCATAGACTGCAGAAGAAAGAATGACCCTTGCAACAACATGGATGACTCTGAAACATGTTTACTGAAGGAAGCCAAACACGAAAGAGGTTTTACTCTGAATATGACTATGCAGAATTTAAGAACAAACAAACAAAACTAACCTTTGGTGATTAAAAATTAGAATGGTAGGGAGGATTAGCTAGAAAGAGTTACAAGAGAGCTTTCTGGAATGATGTAAATCTTCAGTATCTTTTTTTTGTAAATAATTAAACTTGTATTTTATTTTTAAATATGAAATTTATTGTCAAATTGGTTTCCATACAACACCCAGTGCTCATTCCAAAAGGTGCCCTCCTCAATACCCATCACCCACCCTCCCACCCCTCCCACCCCCCCCACCCCCCATCAACCCTCAGTTTGTTCTCAGTTTTTAAGAGTCTCTTATGCTTTGCCTCTCTCCCTCTCTAACCTCTTTTTTTTTCTTCCCCTCCCCCATGGACTTCTGTTAAGTTTCTCAGGATTTACATAAGAGTGAAAACATACATATACTGGCAAAGATGAGGTTAAGCTTTCACTTTTTGCAGATGACATGATATTATACATGGAAAATCCGATAGACTCCACCAAAAGTCTGCTAGAGCTGATACATGAATTCAGCAAAGTCGCAGGATACAAAATCAATGTACAGAAATCAGTTGCATTCTTATACACTAATAATGAAGCAACAGAAAGACAAAGAAACTGATCCCATTCACAACTGCACCAAGAAGCATAAAATACCTAGGAATAAACCTAACCAAAGATGTAAAAAATCTTCAGTATCTTAATTGAAGTGTTTGTGGCATGGATATATAAAATCTCATTGAATTGTTCTGCTAAGATCTATGTATTTCACTGATATAAATTTTAACTTAATTAAAAATAAGTTATGTGGTGTGGTGGTACTTGTCTCTGCGGTTGGGTAGAATGAAAATTAGCAAGAGCTGTGTGTTTAGTAAAAGCCCATTTAATATATACCATGTACATAAATGCCTTGGCTCAAAATGTAAAATTCAGGAAAGAATGAATTTTGTTTCCTTCTTTTCAGTGGAACAGTTTTTTAAACATCATTTAAGATGATCTTGTTTGGTTTTAGTTTTTTGAAGTAAGTTTGAATATTAAACTAGGTGCCAGGTATTCTAGTAGGAATTTTACACATACTCTTTTACTTAATCCCGAAAACAAACCCAGTGGTTAGTTCTGTTATTCTCATTTTACAAAAATGGAAACAGGAGCATCAGTGTTTAATATTTCCAAGTTACTGCATGGATAGAATCTTAAGCCAGTAGTTACTGAGGTCAGCATCTGAATTTTCTAATCTTTTTTTATTTTCTTGAATATCATTATACTATACCTGTTTAGTGGATAATTCTCTTAAGCCTATTTTAAGCCTGTTTTAATGACTTCTACTTTTCTTAACTTTTTTGTCCAATAACTTTTCATTTTTCCAAGGAACAACTGTAGTGACAGCTGCTGTGGTAGAAATACATTCACAGGCCTCTCAAGTTAAGACAACGCTAAATATGAGTTTCAAAACTGATTATCTCACCATGGTACTATATAGTCCAAGTCCTGAGCAGGTAAGTTAAGGAAGAAAAAATATTTTCTCACTTGATGAAAATGATATGTGAGTGCTTATTAAAGTAACAGTTTTTGGGGTACTTGGGTGGCTCAGTTGGTTGAGCCTTCGACTTTGGCTCAGGTTATGAGCTTGCACTTCCTCACTTGGAGCCCCGCACTGGGCTGTGTGCTGACAGCTCAGAGCCTGGGGCCTGCTTGTGATGCTGTGTCTCCCTCTTTCTCTCTGCCCTCCCCCACTCACACTCTGTGTCTGTTGCTCAAAAATAAGTAAACATTTTAAAAATATTTTAAAAAATAACAGTTGTTAATATTTCATATGTATTTTGGATTATCTTTTCCTCTGAAAAATGTTACTGATTATTTCATTTTAATAACAAAATTAATTTAACCATTGCCCTTTTAAGATAAGTTTTCTTTCCTATAGGTAGTGATGTAAAAAAAAAAAAAGTTTTTAAATTAAATGGCTTTTTTGGCCTTTCATTAGCAAGCCCTGTGGAGATAGAGAATGTGGTAGTTCATATCTTAAAATGTGTTAAACTTTGTTTTTCTGTAAAATGTGTATTGGTTTCCTCTTCCACAGACTTCCTTTACAGATGTTCGTGATCCTGCTCTGAAACTTGCTGAATTTAAGTTGGAGAATATTATAAGCACTGCAAAGATGTATACAGATGACTCAGTATTTTCTTCCTTCTCATTAAAAAACTGTATTTTAGATGATAAAAGACCTCATGTCAAGAAGGCAACTCCTAGGTAACAGTGTGCTTAGTTTTTATTTGAGAAATGTTTGAATTGTTTGACAAAACTTAATCCCAAAGTTGCATGTTTGTTTTCTGGGTACATCCTAAGATCTTCAAAGTTTCAATTTAGTGGAGTCACGGTTTTCAGCATTGCAAATGGCCTCGTTCAGTTACGTGCTGTTCTTACTGGATGGTTGATGGAATGGTTCAAAAGAAATAATGCAGTTAAACTTGTTTTTTAAATGAATCTCTTTTTTCCTAAATTATTATTCATCTTTGTAAGTTCTAATGGGAAAACATGAAAAATTGAGAAGACATTTAAGTTCTGCCACTTGCTTAAAGTTAACACTTACTAGTTTATGAAACAGTTGTGCTCCACAAGTTCTTAAGTCTGTTATTTGGAGTACTTTGTGATCTTTCCAAGAGAAATGACTTCAGAATGTTGGTTTGCTGTTAGTAAAATGAATAAGAGGTCTTTTGACTTTTATTGGTGTGTTTGGTTATTTTTAAGATACTCACAGGAATTGTTATTGTATTTTTCAGAATGATAGGACTGACAGTTGGGTTTGACAAAAAGGACATGATGGATGTAAAGTATAGGAAAGTCAGAGATGGTTTGGTGACTGATTTAGTCCTTCAAGAAATGTATATTTGTGCCAGTGTAGAATTTCTGCTGACAGTTGCAAACGTCTTTCTTGAGGCCTTCACCACAGGCACGGCTATAGAAACCAGTGTTCAAACATGGACTGCTAAGGAAGAAGGTTAGTTATTGGCTAAAATATTTAATATATGTATTATTGAAATGCTACAATAGCACTTGCCTTGATTATCTGTCTAGATGATGAGGCTAAGTGAATTAATAAAGTAAAATATTTTTCAGAGGTAAGTGAAAAACGTAAATGTGTTTTCCTGTAGGATGTGCAGTTTGTGTATTTTTCTACATATGAATATATATTGGGTTCAATAATTAAGGGACCTATATTAGAATAAGCAAATATGCTTCTCTACAGGCAGTAATTTAAAAGAATTTTTTTGACAAAAACAAGCAGGAGGAATAATGCACCAACTATTCCTTTTCATATTTAAAGACAGTATTTTTACTTAATGTACTCTTTTATTTTTGTTATTTATACAGCTCTCCATTATCATTTACATATGTGGCTCATTGTGGTGTAGCCGAAGGAGTGCCAAGTTGAGAGTCAGATTGGGTTAGTTCCCAGCTCTGCCATGAAAGGGGTTTTCCCCCACATTTTAAAATGCTCTTAAGACTATACATCTTCAACTTTTATACTAAAAGAATTACAGTAGATTCCTTTGAGATCTAAGATTCTTGTATTTTTTTCCTTGGAATGAAAAAACCATTTTCTCACAAGTAACAAGTTTTTCCATAAACTGTATAAGAAATACTTAGAAATATTTTAAAATGTGAACTTACTTTGTTTCTATTTAGTACCTGTACAGGAAAAAGAGAAGTGGGAAGTTAATATTATTATTAAAAATCCTGAAATTGTGTTTGTGGCTGATATGACACGAAGTGATGCTCCTGCCTTAGTCATTACAACACAATGTGAAATTTGTTGGAAAGGTGACCGTGAGAACAGTACAATGACTGCTGCCATTAAAGATCTTCAAGTGAGAGCATGCCCATTTCTTCCAGTCAAGAGAAAAGGCAGAATCACTACGGTGAGTTTACTCTTTCCTTATCTGCTTAATTGTACACTATTTCGGATTTAGCCATATGCCTCTTTAGAAAACTACTAACGTACTTCTCAGCCTTTTTCTGTAAAATACCTTTCTTTCTTCTTGAAGAGCCTAGTCTAGATTATTATTACACAAGCTTTGAAGCTCTTTTTCATTCCCCAGTTGCTCCACAGTGTTGTATGTATTTGTGGGAATAGTCTCACCAACAAGTTGTTTTCGTCGGGACGCTTCTCGGAGACCTCACTCTGGCTTTCTGACCACATCAATTTCACACTGCTCTTAGCTCTTTGAGACTTTCTGCCAGTCATTTGCTATGTTGTTTCCGTTTTATTATCTTTAATTTTTTTCTCCCATCTGGACACTTTTGCTCAGATAGATGTTTTTTTTTTTTCTTTTTTCCCTGTAATTTATTTGAACCTTGAGCCATTTGCTTCGATATACATTCACATTTATGTTTTACTCTGTGTTTTACTCTCTTGGCCTTCCACTCTTCATAACTGAGGAAAGTCCGTTTCTTCAAAGACATCTTTTTCTTTCTTTTTTTTTTTTTTTTTTGATGTTTATTTATTTCTGAGATAGAGACAGAGCATGAGCGGGGAAGGGGCAGAGAGAGAGGGAGACACAGAATCCGAAGCAGGCTCCAGGCTCCAAGCTGTCAGCACAGAGCCCTACGCAGGGCTTGAACTCACAAACCGTGAGATCATGACCTGAGCCGAAGTTGGACACTCAACTGACTGAGCCACCCATAGATGTCACCCCTAAAGACATCTTTTTCAAGTTAACTATTACTCCTAGTACTCGTATAAAACACAAATTGTGCAGGCTTCTACAAGGAGTAGTAGAAGCATAAATGTTCTTAATAGTCAACATAGAAATATAAACTGTAATTTTGTGATAAGCCAATACATATATGTCAATTAGGATACAGGCGAGTTTCTTTTCTTAGTTTGCAAGGCTGATGGCTCACCACTAACAAAAGAGAGGAAACAACAACTGGAGGGCAAGGTGATTCTCTTTTATGTTATAATTTAGAAATTTTACATATATTTTTTTCTATTTACATCTGTTTGGCCTTGTTAAAGACAAAATCCAACCAGGGAAATTTGAAGATATAATTGGCTTTATTAAGCATTTCATGAATTTGGCTGCATCCCATCTAGCAAATAGAAAGAAGTTCCTAGGAGTTATATAAAATGGAAGGTTTTTTTAAATAGGAAGGAGAATGAGCAGGGAAGTTGTTAGCAAAAGAAAGGATTGTTTCAGACAAGGTCATATTCCTTTAAAAGAGAGAGGCTTGTTGGGTAGATTAACTCCTCTTCCTTTTGGGGATGGAGAAGGGTCCATATGACAGATTACCTTATTGGTGCAGACCAAAAACTTCCTGATTAAGACTACATTTTGGGGGGAGGTTGAAACTGCAGTTAGGTTAGGTATTAAGCCCTGGTTTACCAATTTAGCCTAGCATAAGTAAGTGACTTCATCTTGAACCTGTGGTTTTTCCTTTTATTACCAGCTTGAACTTAGTTGTAGGACCACACTTCTCTTCAAAAAGGACTGGAGTGTGTGCTCTTTTTTCCTGAGCTACCGTGTGCTCACCTGAAACTTCTATTACTGTAGGAGAGAAAAGGGGATACAAGGTGACAGTTAGAGGTCCTGCCCTATTGGTCACTCAGAGGTTTTTTCCTTTGTCCCGACGTATAATTCATAGTTGTCTTTTCTCATCCAGAGAACATCTCCATCTCTTCCTTAAGGGGTACAAGTTCAAAGTCCAGGATCTTTGGGTGATAGTTTTTTTCAGTCTGCTGTGACTTCTCTCTTTTAGACCATCTATTAACTAACAGACAAATACTCTATTGCTTTTCAGCAAGCACTCCATCACCACACACACAAATACCACATACTGGTGGTGTAAGGACAGGGTAGTTGCGGTTCAGAAAAAGAAAGAATGGGAACACTTGGTAGTCACTTATCCTTAACAACTGTCATATCCTTCTGAGTGGGAATGCGAAAACTTGCAGCTCCTATAGTGGAGTCCGGTTCCTGGGAGAGCATGTGTTGTGCCTTCCGTTTTACTCTCATGGAAGAGCATTGCTGTCTTTTTCTCAGATCGCTCTGGCCTTCCCCTTTGAAAGAATTTTTTTTTTTTTTTTTGCCATTATTCTGTAGACACTTCTGAGGTGGCTATTGTCTTTTTTGGGGGAACCCCAGAGTGGTCACAGCTTCCTCCTGAGTTGGTTACTCAGCAGTTGAATAACAGGGTTTTGCATCACAGATATGGTTTCTTTGGCATTCCTTCATTCCTTGAACATTTAGTTTACATCTAGGTAGTTCCAGGTAAAAGCAGCCGTAACCAAAGCATGCATTCATTCACTTACCGTAGAAAATTCCTGTTTTACTTACTGATGTTTATATTCTGTCTATTCTGCCTCCATCCTGATTTAGTAAAGGCTACTTTAATAACAGGTGTGGGCAAGGGGGACAAGCACCATCTGTAATCTAATTTTTGTTGTTATTTTTGCCATGGGCTAGTTCCATATTTGATTTTAACAAAAATTGCTAGAGAAAGACTGGGAGTGCAGTCTTCTCTCTCGCTGAGGCTCCTCTTTAGAGCCGGAGTCTCCTCAGTGGTTTCCTGTCTCTCATAGGACTTTGCAGACAGCAGAATGAAGGAGCTAATACAGAGCAACATTCTAAATATTCCAAGCCTGTCTGGCTGAAGTCAGGTTTTTTCCCAGAGTACGTTGTCTGCCTTCCTAGGTATCACCAGTAGCAGTCTTCCCAGGTATTTTGCTATGGCATTGTTAAAGTCATCAGCTTTGTATTTTTGTAGCTGGGGTACAGGGGGGCAAGAGCACCTGGCCCTGGGGTCCCAAATAGACCAGGTTTGACCAATCACTGCTGACAGAATCCAAAGGCAGAGAGACAGTGGTGGTGAAACAGGAAAGGAATTTATTTCAGTGAGGCCAACACTGGGAAGACAGCAGACTAATATCTCAAAGACGGTCTCCAAAGTACCGAAAATGGGTCTAGATTTATACAAGGAGAATGTGGGTTGGGGGCCTGGATGGCTCAGTTGGTTGAGCATATGACTCTTGATTTTAGCCAGGGTCATGATCTCATGATCTGTGGGATTGAGCCTCATGTCAGGCTGTGGGTTGGCAGCAGGAGCCTGCTCAGGATTCTTTCTCCTCCTTTCCTCTGCCCCTCCCCTGCTTGAGTGCGCATTGGTGCACATATGCTTGCACACTCTCTCTGAAAATAAAACAATAAACTTCACAAAAATGTGGGGCAAAGGTTTGTGGGTGTGAGCAGGTGGGCAGTAAAGGTCAGGTGGACCATTGTCTTGTGGTCAGTCACATGGGGTCTTGCTGGCTTAGGGCAGTGCTTATTGCTTGAAAGGGTAGTTTCGGCTCCCATCAGAGGATGCTTTGCCCATAGGGTCTGTTGCCCTTGTTAAGTAATAAGCTGTAAAGAAAAACTTAATCAGTTAGAAAGTACAGACTAAGGTCACAGTGGAGGTAGTTGAAGGCCTCTTTCATTTTGAAATATCCCTTGTCCATTCAATTGGCAAATCAGTCACAGATATTTTGAACTTTGCTGAAGTGCCAACTTCTCTGAATGAAATTCTGTGCTTAGTTAGGATATTAATTAGGTGCTGTAACAAGGAGTACCTCCCAAAAAGTAGCTAAAGCATGGCTTAACTACATTTAAAAGATTGTTTCCATCTTGTTCTGCTATTCCTAGGATGTAATTTAATCTGCTTATTCAAGGAAATAGATTTTTTCCTCTTAGTCCCATTCTGCTGACCATTTAGAAATTGCTGACCACTCCACTCTACTTAGCAATAGCCTTCTGCTTAGTATATAACTAATTTGACAAATAATTAGAAGGTAAATCACCTCCAAATTTTGAGATAACTCCTCTGCTCCTTTTTCTCCCCCTTGGGAACTTTGCAGGGTTACCTTGGTAGCTTGCTTATACTTCCATGCAGATGTTTTTAACATGACTTTCAACTTGTAGATGGATTTCTACTCTGCCACAAGTGGCTTCCTTCATAGATGGAAACAGAAGTATAGAAAAGGATGGGGCACTTGGGTGGCTCAGTCTTTTAAGTGTCCAACTTCGGCTCAGGGCATGATCTCATGGTTTGTGAGTTCTTGCCCTGTGTCGGGCTCTGTGCTGACAGCCCAGAGCCTGGAGCCTGCTTCAGAATCTGTGTATCTCTCTCTCTGCTCCTCCCCTGCTCATACTCTGTCTCTCTCCCTCTCAAAAATCAGTAAACATTAAAAAGGAAAAAAAAAAGTATTGAAAAGGAGATCTTTAGCTGGGTAACCATGTCTTAAGGGAAACTTCTGTGATTTGGGGGGATTTTGAAAAGTGTATTTATTATTTATGGCCAGCCAGCAGTTTTGGCCACATACATTTGGATAAGTTGTAGTTAGTGGAACTTTAATTGATACTGTATTTATTTAATATTAAAGTTTCTTAATCTAATATATATATATTTTTTTAACATTTATTCATTTTTGAGAGAGAGAGCACGAGTGGGAGAGGGGCAGAGAGAGAGAGAGGGAGACACAGAATCCACCACAGGCTCCAGGCTCTAGGCTCTGAGCTGTCATCACAGAGCCTGATGCAGGGCTCAAACCCACTAACCACAAGATCATGACCTGAGCCAAAGTCAGATGCCCAACCAACTGAGCCACCCTGGCACCCCAGGGTGCCCCAGATTAAGAAACCCCAGTTTCTTAATCTAATATTAATTGGGGTCCATAGATGCTTATTAAAACTTCATGAACCTTGTAAAGTGCTGTATACATGGATTTTTAAAAATGAGAATTTACTTTTCAAGGGATACACAACACCAAATTTTTAGAAGTTTTAACAGATTGGATATTCTCATCTTTGCTCCTTGTAGAGTATAAATTTATATTTGTTTGACTTTATTTCACCCATTAAGATTTTATAATTTTTGAATAAATTCCTAAATCATAATAAAGCTAAATCATGATCCAGATTTTGAATTTATATCATAACAAATGTCTGTAAGTTTTTTTTAAGTTTTTATTCAAATTCCAATTAGTCAACATACAGTGTAATATTGTTACAGGGGTACAATGTAGTGATTCAACACTTCAACAACACTCGGTGCTCATCACAAGTGCACTCCTTAATCCCCATCACTTATTTAACTCACCTCCCACTGCTAACCATTGGTTTGTTCTTTGCAGTTAAGAATCTGTTTCTTGGTTTGCCCCCTCTCTCTTTTTTTTCCCTTTGCTCATTTGTTTCTTAAATTCCACAGATGAGGAAATCAAAGGGTATTTGTCTTTCTCTGACTGACTTATCTCACTTAGCATAATATTGTTCACCTCATTGTAAATAGCACTATTTCATCCTTTTTTATGGCTGGGCTGTCAGCTTTTTTAAGTGAATTTGTGTTATTCTATAACTTTACTAAACTTGTTACCTATCCGAGTATTTTTAATTATGTTAGGTTTTCTAAAAATTACCTGCAAAAGTAACATTCTTTGTTCCTTAAATGACAATAATGACTCATCCTCATTGCATTCCCATTTTTAAGTTATTACTATATTACTATAATTTTAATATTTGCTTGTGAATTTATACATATAACCTTGAGATGTTGAAAATTTTCCATATCTAATTTTGAAAGAATCTTAATCATGAATAAGTGTGGAATTTTATTTTTTTAAGTTTAATTTTTTATTTTGAGAGAGAGCACTGGAGAGGCAGAGAGAGAGAGATAGACTCAAGCAGGTTCCATCACTGTCAGCGCAGAGCATGGTGTGGAGCTTGAACTCACAAACTGTAAGATCATGACCTGAGCTGAAACTGAGTTGGATACTTAACCAATTGAGCCTCCCAGGTGCCCCATATATGATATTTTATTGAGTGCTTACGACTACCTGCTGAAAAAAGCATAATAGTTTTTATTATTCTTATAATTAATAACATTAATAGTTTTTCCTATAGCATGTGAGCCTTACATTTGTGGGAAAAATACCCCAAATTGGAGACTATTTTAATTTGTTCTTCTGTTTTGTTAAAAGTACCTTTGTGGACTCTATAATAAAAGCCTGTAACTCTCCTGGAAGAGTAGCTGGGGGAGGCTTCTCAGCAGAAATGACCTTTATGCTGATGCCTGTAGGATGAGTAGGTATTACCTAATTCACCTGCAACAGGAGCATGTTTCAGGGTAAAGGGATAGCATATGCAGAGAACCTGGGTTCCAGAGAGCACAAGTTCCCACCCCACACCTACCCGCACACCAGCATCTGTACTCTTATACTCTGCCTTTTTCTCTTGTTATTGAGTTCTTCAGTGTGAGGCAGTCCTTCCCACCACCAAGATAAGGTTTGTAAAGTGGAGAATTTATAGTGAACTCTTACAGGTTTTTGTAGATGTTGTGTAGCTCAAGATTGCTTCTGCAAAGGGGAAGCAGTAGCAGCAGGAAAGTCTTTTCGTGTAAGTCTTTTCGTGTAAGGCAGTTTGGTGAGAAAGTAGGAAAGAGAAAAAAATGATAGAAATACCCCTGAAATCACAGTGTATATAATTGGAGACAAATACTAGTAGGAAAACAATTCCAGTTTAAGAACTGTTTCTGCATCATTAAATTAATCTATATGGACTGGATCGTGGACAACTTGACAGTAATGTTTTGGCATGAACACCTTTACTGTTACTGACCAGCTGCATTTTTAATCTTCAGTAACTAGACTTGAAAATAAAGGAATTGGGCAAGGATCAACGTATACCTTCGTATTTATTTGGGGAAGGGGGGCTATTAAAAAATTTCCAAATTATAGAGAAACTTGTATATGTATGTATCATGGTATTTTTTTGGTTTTGTTTTGTCTTCCCTAAGATGAAGAGATAACACAAATTTTATATTGAAAATCTTGGATCATGTATTATAATGTTATCATTCCTGTTTGTGAAGTTTAAAGACGTAATATACTGAATGTTAAAGTAGTGTACCAGTTGTTCCTAATGATTTTATTAGAATAGTGGTAGTTTTTCTTTTTTTGGTGTTTGTTTGTTTATTTTGAGAGAGAGAGAGGTAGGGAGAGGGCTGGGCAGACACTGAAGGGAGGGAGAGAATCCCAAGCAGGCTCCACATTGTCAGCGCAGAGCCCAACACAGGGCTCAAACTTACAAACCGTTAGATTATGACCTGAGCCAAAACCAAAAGTCAGACACGTAACTGAAGGAGCCACCCAGGTGCCCCTAGAATAGTGGTAGATTTTAATGTGATTTCTTTGGGAAATTGTTTAGGATGTCAATTTTTCTTCCTGACTTATTCTTCATTATTAGTGTAGGCAGAATTCTAAGATGGCCCCCAAGATTTCTATTCCCTGTTGCATGTGCCCAGTATGGTTTTCTCTTGAGTGTGGGTAGATTTAATAACTATAATTAAGTCACTAATTAGTTAACTTTGAGTTAATCAAAGAGAGATTCTGGGTGAGCCTAACCTAATTTTTAAAATGTGATGGGGCGCCTGGGTGGCTCAGTCGGTTGAGCGTCCGACTTCGGCTCAGGTCACGATCTCACGGTCCGTGAGTTCGAGCCCCGCGTCGGGCTCTGGGCTGTTGGCTCGGAGCCTGGAGCCTGCTTCCGATTCTGTCTCTCCCTCTCTCTCTGCCCCTCCCCCGTTCATGCTCTGTCTCTCTCTGTCTCAAAAATAAATAAACGTTAAAAAAATTAAAAAAAAATGCTTTAAAATGTGAAACATCAGAATAATGTTTTCCTGTTGGCTTTAAAGGAGCAAACTGGGGAGAAGACAACATGGCAAGAGCCTGTGAGTGACCAGTAGGAGTAGAAGGCAGTCCCTGGCCAACAGCCAGCCAGCAAATGGAGATCTCATAGGGCCACAAAGACAGGAATTTTACCAGCGACCTGAAGGAGTCTGGGAGAAAATCTTTACCTGGTCACACCTTCAGATGACATAACTGGCTGGCTGACCCCTAATTTCAGCAAGATTCCTAACCCATGAAAACAGGGAAATGATAAATTTGTGTTAAGTTGCAAAGTGTGTAGAAATTTGTTATGCAGCAATAGGAAGCAAGCAGTTAATCTATAAAATGTGGGAGTGGCAGGGGTGCCTGGGTGGCTCAGTCTGACTCTTCGTTTTGGCTCAGGTCATGATCTCATGGTTTGTGAGATAAGCCCTGCACTGGGCTCTGTGCTGACAGTGCGGAGCCTGCTTGGGTTTCTCTATCTCCCTCTGTTTCTGTCTCTTGTTTCCCGTGCAGGTGCCTGTGCACGCTCTCTTTCTCTCTCTCAAAAATAAGCATTAAAAAAAAAATGTGGTAGCAGCTTTGGAACTGGGGAGCATGCAGAATCTGGAGGAATTTTAAGGAGAATGGTAGAGAAAGCCTCAAGTGTGTTGAACAGACTCTTTTTGAATATGCTGCCCAAAGGGCCTACAAAGAAGGTGAAAGACATGTTTTTGGAAGCAGAAAGGATGGCTTGAGTTACAATACAAAGAGCTTTGCCAAACTGTGTCTTGTAGTTGTCTGGAAAGCAGAACTTATGAGTGGAAAACATGGATATATATATATATATATATATATATATATATATATATATATATATAGCTAAGGAGAGTTCTAAGATGCCTGATTTGAAGATGTTGGCTGCTTTCTTTTTGCATTTTTTAATGTTAATTGATTTTTGAGAGAGAGAGAAAAAGAACACAAGCAGGGAGGAGGCGAGGGCAGAGAGAGGGGGAGACACAGAATCCAAAGCAGGCTTCAGGCTCTGAGCTGACAGCACAGAGCCCACCGTGGAGCTTGAACTCACCAACTACAGGATCATGACCTGAGCTGCAGTCAGATGCTTAACAGACTGAGCCACCCAGATGCCCCAATGTTGCCTGTTTTCTTACTGTTTATAGTAAAATGCTAGACCAGAGGGATAAATTGAGGAAGAACAGTTAAAAAGAACCAGAACTTTATGATTTTGATAATTCCTTAGCTTTTCAAATGGCAGAAGATGCTAAAAGTCAGAAATAGCTCCCAAAAGTGTGGCATAGAGAAAAGACTGTGTATATAAACTTTTGCTAAATCAGGATAAAAAAACACAGTGTTCATACACAGGAAGGGCCCTTTCAAGAGATTTTGAAGGATTAATGTGTGTTTCACAGATCTTCTCAAACAGAGAGTGTCTAGGAATTATAAAGGTATCACCTGTTAGCCATTTCAACAGGAGGCCATGATTATCTCAAAAAGAGCAGTGGGTGTTGGTTTTGTCTAATGCAATGAAACCTCATAAAATTTACAGAAGGCCCTCAAGGTTCTTGAGAAAAGTATTTTAATAGAAACACTGTGAGGATGGACTGAGAGGGACAGAGAGAACAAAATGAAGAGAGACTCTTTGCATCTCCAAAATTCTACTGGCAAGAAGCAGGATGGTAAAACTACTCAGTTGCAAATTTATGCTACCTTTTCTAGAAATGGAAGGATGACTCTCAGGGTAGAAATGAGCACCACAGAGAATTGATCTTAGGCTTTTAAACCTAATCAAGAAACTCATTTACCTGGGTGGAATTCAAAGCTACATTGTGCTAGTGACTTCTTTTTACCTTTCATTTTCCCCGTTTGAACTAGAATATCTGTAATTGTTACCCTATGTCTGCCCCACCATTCTGTGTTGGGAGGGTGGGGGCAAATAACTCCTCTTCCTTTCACAGATCCACAAAAGGGAAACTGTGCCGTTATACTTCATAGATTATACCCATGTACTTCATCAGTACCTGTACCCAATTTAGATTTTAGACCTTGAGCTAAAAAGATAAAAAGAGGTGAGATTTGGGGATTTTTGAATCAGTGAGAGATACAGAGAAGATTCATGTGTGATGAGATAAAAGATACAGATGATGAGATTTTAGACTTCTGGGATGAGGCTATTAGAAACCTTAGGAGGTAAATGAATATATTATGCATTTGAGAGGAGCCTGAGTCTTTGGGGGCTAGAGGGCAGAATTCTGCTACCACACCTAAAGGAAGCTCAATTAATTTATAATTACATTAAGACTTATTTAGTAAATCTAATGTACTTATAATTTCTTCATCTTTGGTAGTTCTCCTATATAATTTTGTTTCAATTTTATAATGAAAAAATACCATGAAAAAATTTTATTATAGTAAGTAAAATAAAGTATATAAAATCAGGTTTTATGGGGCTTTCATATATTTAATGTATCTTTTGACTTACTGTGTTTAATTAATATTGTTGCTATTGTTAATAATTTCTAATATAAATGATAGGTATAAAAGATAATTGTGTTATTGAGTCACGTTTTTAAAAGTTACTTTGACTAACTTATATAACTTAGCTATTACTAGAAATATCTATAAATAAAACCGTTTTAGAACAGTGTTAATTTGGTGGGATTGAATTATCTCTCATAGGTTTTGCAGCCCTGTGACTTATTCTATCAAGCTACTCAAATAAGTGCAAATCCACAAGTGATTGATATATCAGTAAAATCCTTGACACTGAAGGTAAGTTAAAATGCAGTCAGTTGTTCATATCTTTAGTGCACCCTTTAAAAAATTAGTAAAACCTAGAAGTAAGCAATTATTATATTGCCTTTTAATTGTTAAATATTCAAAAATGCAGCTGTGTTTCTGAAAATATTTTTATGTGACACATTATTTGTGATGTATTATTTAATACACATTTTATAACGAATGCTGTATATTTTATTATTGGTGTTTGACTCCTTCTGTGGATAACATCTAACATTCCTACAGTATATATAGTTGAACTTCCACTTGACCAGTTTAATAGCTATAAGATTCATGTAAGTATTTTAAAAATTGAAATCATTATAAAATTTTTGTAGGCAATAAATTATATCTACTCTCTGGATAGTGATGTTAGTTTAATATTCTTCATGATCCTTCGAGTATATCTAATACTTTTTTTAATACCTAATTTTGAAAGTGTTATGTGTAGATTTTTCATTACTTTTAATTTTTCCCCTTAGGTTTCACCAGTTATCATAAATACTGTGATTACCATAACGTCAGCACTTTATACATCTAAGGAAACCATCCCCGAGGATACTGCTTCTTCTACAGCACATTTATGGGAAAAGAAGGATACTAAGAGTTTAAAAATGTGGTTTCTTGAAGAACCAAATGAAGTTGAAAACAAAGCTCCCACAACTGAATTGATTCTCAGAGGAGAGATCATAAGAGTGAACATTGATTCTATTTTTATAGTTCTTGAGGCTGGAGTTGGTCACAGAACAGTGCCTATGCTGTTAGCAAAGTCACGTTTTTCGGGGGAAGGCAAAAACTGGAGTTCCTTGATAAATCTGTACTGTCAGCTTGAATTAGAAGTAAGCATATGTAGTATTTTTCTAGATTCTATAACAAATAGTTCTACATGTGGAATATTTGTGAAGTATTATGTAAATATTTTCATTAGGCTTATTGTAAAGATGATGTTGGCTCACAATACTTTTGGAAGAAAGTACACAAATTTATGCCCTTGATATAGTTGCTCTTTATGCGTATATTACTTTTATTGAAATATAAAGTTAACTTGGATATTTCAATTGATTTTTATCAATTTAAAGGTGATACATTAGTAATGTTGAATAGAGTCAAAATTCTTATTTTTAAGAATGGAATATCTTTTATCCTTTAAAAGGATAATAGATTATTTCTGAATCTCTTCTAAAAGAGTAATAGTGGGGTGCCGGGTGGTTGATGGTTGAGCATCGGACTCTTGAATTTGACTCATGTCCTGATCCCAGGGTCATGAGATTGAGCCCTGGACTCCATGCTGAGTGTAAAGCCTACTTAAGATTCTCCCTCCCTCCTTCCCTCTCTCTCCCCCTCCCCCTCCCTCCTTCCCTCCCTCCCCCTCTCCCTCCCTTCCCACCAATTGCGCACTTTGTCTATCTCTTAAAAACAAAATATAATAAAAAAGTAAAAGTAATAGGAATTAGAAGAATATACCTTATACTTCTATAGAATGCATTATCTTTAGTGACTTTGAAATTTTTATGAGAGTACTTTAATTATAAAGGAAATGCTTGTTTTGAAACAACATATATTTTGCTTCACAATTTATCTACTGAGAATTATCCCCAAAGATATTTTGGTTTTAATTATGAGTTTATATCTAGTAGAAACTAATTGGATATTCTAGCTTATATCAATAAACATGAAGGTTTATAAGCTGATTTATTATTTGTGTGTTGATACAGAAATATACACTAATAAAGGTAGAACTGACTGACTAGATGTCAGATTTTGAAATTCTGGCTAGATTCCGTATATTTTGCAGAGAACATATGATCTAGGATGTCCAGGAAGTTCTGAAAATTCAAATAAATAAGCACTTACTGAATTGTAGGTTATTCATCAAGAGATTTCGAAAAAAAATCAGTGGAGGTAGGCAGGTCTGTTTAAAAATGTCACTAATACATGATAAATGGACACAGTTTTTGCTCTTTGGCCCAGTCTGGAAGTCAAGGAGAGATGCTTAAAAGAGAGTTTTATGTGGATTAAATTGTGAAGACTAGACTCTGAAGTTAGCCAGGTGAGGAAAGTGCTGAGGGAGTGTGTGCAGGAAACCAAGAAATGGCATGTAGAACAGTTTTCATAAAAAGAAATAACATAGCCAAAAGAAATCATTGTGGGAAACAGCAGGGAAGATCACCTTCAAAAGTATAAGAATGCCTTATTTCAAAATTTGATTTTCTCTATAGGTCCATTATTACAATGAAATGTTTGGTGTATGGGAGCCTTTGCTTGAACCTTTAGAAATTGATCAGACTGAGGATTTTAGACCATGGAATCTTGGAATCAAGGTACATTAGAAGTCTGAAATTTTTTTTTCCAAAATTGAGAATGTCCACACCACACAAAACACTTGAGTTTTAATAGCAAAGTTCAAGTTTTCTCATTACGAACCTTGACGCGTGCTTCCCTGTTGGACCTGTGAATGTAATTTTCATCCCCAAGGCCAGTGCCTCCTATGTTAATACAAATAATTATGTAACTTTTATTGTGTTCTAGACACTGTTCTAAACAATGTACTTATGCTTGACCACTTATAGCACCCCTCTGAAGTTAGAGTTTTTAACTCCTTTTTAACATGTGAAGGAACTGAGACTAGAGAGCTTAAGAGACTTCCCTAAAGTGGTGTCTTCAGTGAAAGAGGTGGGATGCATTTCTGGCTGCAGGTTCCCAGCTCAGAACTGCCACGTCCAATGCCTCTAGCATCTTCTTGTAGGTTGTTGTCTACCCTGTGTTTCCTTTGTCCTTTGAAGGGTGCATATGTATAGAAAAAAGTATGCTATTACTTGTTTCAAATATATTACAATACATTTATGTAATCATAAGAATCAGGGCCTTTAGATGGATGAAATTGTGCTTCAAAACAGGAGACTGAATAATTTCTAGTATGGCTTCCCTCTGAGTAATGATTTGTCACCTGCAGACAGATTTTCAATGGTTGAAAGCCAGTTAATGTAACAACAAAGGTGACTAGCTTAGCATGTCCAACTTTTTGTATTAGATTACTGCACTTATTTTGTACATCTTTCAGATAAAGGACTGGATAAAGGAACTTCTTTGGTGGTTTTTAGATCAGAAGATACGTGGCAGTGGATCTGTGAATCCTAAAAATTCGTAGATGGTATTGATTTTTAGGAGCTGCAGGACACTATTCTGCAATGTTGTTGGGACTTTCTAAATCCCTGGGTTTCTATTCTTTATTCCATAACCAGTAAACGAAATGACTTCTCTTGCTCTGAATGCCCATGCGCTACGAAGTGTGTGCTTTTATTTTTGATTCAGATGCCACACGCATTTAGTAATTTTAGTGTGTATTTTTCCTTTTGAATTGTGCTTGCCATTTTAGTATCACTGAGGATGAGAACTATTTTTCCTCTAATATTGCCCCTGTCCTGTAAGACCTTAGTTGGCTGATATCCAAGTAATTCCAGTAAGGGAATGGAATTGAAAAAACTTGCTGTCTCTAATGTTATTACTGGGACTTGTCTAGTTTTTTTTTTTTTTCTTTGCTAAATGAGTAATGTATGTTCCTAGGAACAAATTTCCTTATATTTCTATAATTTATGTATCATTTTAGATGAAAAAGAAAGCAAAAATGGCTATTGTTGAGTCAGATACTGAGGAAGAAAATTACAAAGTGCCAGAATATAAAACTGTTATCAGTTTCCATTCAAAAGACCAACTAAACATTACGTTATCCAAATGCGGCCTTGTAATGTTAAATAATTTAGCCAAGGTAAGGAAAGAAATTTTTGAAACTTTAAGTGTTGGTGTAGTCGTCTGAGCTAACCTTTTTTGTTAATTGAATAAGAAGTTTTTTGTTAACTTAGTTGTCTTATGGTCATTAGTGTTCTCTTAGTCATTTTATGTCATTTTATTTACGATAATTCTTCTTTATAGGCATTTACAGAAGCCGCCACTGGAGCTTCAGCTGTCATCATACGGGATCTAGCGCCATTTATGATTTTAAATTCTCTTGGACTTCCGGTCTCTGTTTCACCAAGTGATTCTTTTAGTGTACTCAATGTTCCATTGGCAAGATCCTATGTATTGAAAAATGAAGAGAGTTTAAGTATGGATTATGTGGGAACTAAAGACAATGATCATTTCAATGCAATGACCAGCCTAAGCAGTAAACTCTTCTTTATTCTTCTTAGTAAGTTATAAATTATCTTCCTGGGTCTTTAATTTATTTTAAGTTGCATTTTTATATCCTATTTTACAGATTTGTGGTTTTTACAGGTTTTTTAATCTTCCAAATAGGTTGGGAATTTTGCCTTTTCTTTTGCAGGACTTTGGTTGCTTACTGTCACTATATATTTGTATTGTGAATTGTGACTTCCTTTGTCCACTGCATTATCTAGGGCATGGTAATTCACCACTTTTTCTATGCTGGGGAGGAAAAAGATTTGATCTGTTCCTTAACCCAGCTTTTACAGACTGTAGGTGTTGGTATTTGTTGCTTTAACCACATTTAGTATAATTCAGTAATACTCCACTAGTTTTACAGCTGAATGAATTAGAAATAGAGTTTGAATTCACAACAATGGCACACTGGAATGGTTTTGGAGTTTGTAAATGGTTTATATATTCTGCCTGTTGAGGTTGAAGGTTTTTCTTTTTGTCCTTTCTGATTCTCATTTTCATGAGAAATGAAAGTAAAAAAAATTTAATTGTCATAATATTTATTCATTGTAATTAGTCCCAAAGCCTCACCCACACCCCTTTATGACACTCTGACATTTAAATCATTATGGAGGAGGGAGAGAATTAAGATGTGGGGGAGGGGTACTAAGACTAACTGCTAGTGCTTTTAGTCAGAAAATGATGCTTAACGGTGGCTAGGTTTCAGGTGTAGACCCAGCGTTGTCGGTGAACTGTTCTTCTAGCTTTTACCTCATTTGTTTTTGAACTAACATTTTTACAGAATTGGAGGGGTATATAAGTCATACTCCAATAAAATGTATGTATGTATAAAATTTTGTTTAATCAAGTCCTAGACACCATAAAGTATCACAGGTTATTGGAATGATGAAAAACTGAAAATTTACAGCTACTTTTGGTAATTGCCAGTGACTGCCTAAAGGTATTAGGCCCTGGTTATGATGACAACAAACCACAGTTCAGTGTACTTGTATTTTATGACTTGTCTCGTTAGTTAGTTTGAAAACATTTATGTTATTGTCTTAGGTTAAACTACTGAGTGAAAAATTTTTTTCAATTAAAAAAAATTTTTTTGGTAAAATACTTTGAAGGTTTTAGATGAATGCTTTGGGGATGTATTATGGCTTCTTAAAATACCCCTTGATTGTAGATTATACAAAGAAATCTCTCTTTTTTTATAGTCTTATATATATAAACTTCAGTGATTATTATTCATGATATTAAAAAATGATCTATCTGGTATTTAGCACTTACATAAAATTAATATATGATGATTTATAATAAAAACTTACAAACATACATATTCCATTTAGCACCCACTAACCACTCTACTGCTGATAAGATTCCTTTAACAAAAGTGGGACGACGACTATACACCGTAAGACACAGAGAGTCTGGGGTTGAAAGATCTATTGTTTGTCAAGTCGATGGAGTGGAAGGAAGTAAGAAGGTAACAATTCGTTCTCCAGTGCAGGTACGAAATGATCCATTTTTTTGTGGGGTCATATTATGCATATTTGTGTGCTAATAAAAAAACTAAAGCTAATTAATACCAAAAGAATATAAACTGCAATAAAATCATAACTAATATAAAAAAGAATCATTGCCGGTAATTGTACTACTCTAGTATGAACAGTGGTAGGATTTTGTTCAATACTTCTTATAACTTTTTTTTTAGGACTCTTTGTAAAATCTTTTTGGACTGTTACTTTTAAATGCCTCATCAATATTTTGTTTTGGACTTGGTAGTACTATGTGTACGTCCTTTGATTTTAATTAGAAAATATGGTGAGGGAAGGTTTTTACATCTTTATTGAGGTTAAACTGATGTACAATGAACTGCACATATTTAAAGTTGATGAACTTGGGCACAAAATACATCTGTGAAACCGTCATCACAATGAGCATGCTGAACATATTTATCACCCCAAAAAGTTTCCTCTCTCCCTACTTCTCCATTCTTACGCATCCACTGATACGTTCCCATTGTGTATTGCACATAGAGAAGCTCATGTAAACAGAGTACAAAAAGGAATAGGACTTCTTTCACTCAGCATAATTTTGCATGTATCAGCTTTTGTGTATTAATGTTATATGCAGTTACATGTTGTTGTTGATTAGTAATCTTTTGAATGGATGTTCCAAATACCATTTTGAATGAATCTTTGTATATGGTGTAAGGGTTGAAGTTTATGTTTTGCCATGTGGCTATTTAGTTGTTCCAACCAAGACTATCCTTTTTCCATTAAATGCCTTGGTGCTTTTGTGCAAAAAAAAAAAATTGATCATATCGATGAAGTGGGGCAATCATGGGGTTCAGAACTAATGGCCCAGAAAGCATTCTTAAAGACATCTTTGGTGCCAAAAGGTGATTTTATTAAAGCATGGGGACAGGACCCATGGGCAGAAAGAGCTGTGCTGGGGTTGTGAAGAGTAACTGGTTATATACTACGGGCCTAGGGGAATTAGAGTCAAAAGAGGAAGTTTCTTAAAGGATTTTCCATATGCCAAAGACTCACAGGTTGCTAGAGGCCTAGCTGTTTTGCCAAGGTTGTTTTTCCCTTTAGCAAAACATTAATATTAAGACAGTAGGGAGTTCTTGGGCATTAGGCTATTGATAAGATTGCCCTTTTCTTGGAATTATGCTAAGATATTTGTAAGCTGATGGAGACTCTGTAAGTTTAACCATGTGTTTTCTGTTCTTTGCTTTGTTCTTGGGCAGCCAGGAGTGCCAGAGGAATATCACACATATCTCACTGGGGGAGGGGGAGGAGCTCTGCTAGCTTGTGCTTGGCCATCAGCTTGCCTTATGGTCCCTCATCAATAACTTTGGGGGTTTATTTCAGAACTCTATCATCTATCTCATTGATCTATTTGTTGATCTTTATGCCACAATTACATTGTCTTCACTACCTTTTTATCCTGAGTCTTGAAATCAGGTAGTACAAGTTGTCCTACTTTGTTCATTTTCAAAGTTGTTTTGGCTATTCTGAGTCCATTCTATTTCCATTTAAATTTTAGACTTAGGTTTTCAATGTTGATTGAAAAGTTATGATTTAGTTGGTATTTTTACATATTTCTGATTTTTATTGCTGATAGTACCACTAATTTTTATATTAACCTATATTGTGTAATGTCACTAGATGCACTTGTTGTAGTAGCTTCTTCGTAGATATAGTTTTGATATCTGCAAATAAAGATTTTTCCTTTTTCCTTTCCAATCTGGATATGTATTATTTTATTTTACCTTTACTTCCCTGTTGCATTGGCTACAACCTCCAGTACAGTATGAATAGATGTTCTGAAAGCAGATATTTTTGCCTGGTTCTCAATCTTAGCAGTATTCATTCTTTCATCATTAAGTTTTGAGTCGCTTTCTTGTAGATGACCTTTCTTAGGTTGAAAATGCTCCCTTATGTTTCTAGTTTACTGAGTTTTGGTCAGAACTGGATGTTGGATTTTGTCCAATGATTTTCTGTGTTTATTAAAAGGGTTTTTTTTTTTTATGTCTGTTTTTGAGAGAGAGAGCGCGCATGCGTGAGCAAGCAAGCGGGGGGGGGGGGGGCAGAAAGAGGGAGACAGAGAATCCGAAGCAGGCTCCAGGCTCTGAGCTATCAGCACAGAACCTGATGCAGGGGTCAAACCCATGAACTGTGAGATCACGCCCTGAGCTGAAGTGGGATGTTTCACCAACTGAGCCACCCAGGGGCCCCTACTGTGAAAGGTGTTTTAAAACATACTTAATATGTTGAATTGAATTTTTTAAATTATTGTATTAAATTACAATTGGTTAGATTCAGTATAGTGATTCAACAGTTCTATATATTAGTGTTCATCATGATATGTGTACTCTTAATATCTTACATATATTTTACCCATCCCCCCACCCACCTCACCACTGGTAACCACCAGTTTGTTCCCTATACTTGAGTCTCTCTTTTTTTCTTTGTTTTGTTTCCTAAATTCCACATAAGAGTGAAATCATATGGTATTTGTCTTTATCTGACTTATTTCACTTAGCATTTATATTCTGCAGTTCCATAATTGTTGTTGCAAATGACAAGATTTCCTTCTTTTTTATGGACGAGTAATGTCACATTGTTTATGTATACCACATCTTCTTTGTCCATTCGTCTATTGGTGGACACGTGAGTTGCTACCATAATTTGGCGATTGTATGATGCTACAGTAAACATAGGGGTGCATATATCTTTTCAAATTTGTATTTCTATATTCTTTGGGTAAATAGTAGTGGAATTACCAGATAATGTGGTAATTCTATTTTTAATTTTTTGATAAACCTTCATACTGTTCTCCACAGTGGCTGCATCAGTTTGTGTTTCCATTAACAGTGCACAAGGGTTTCTTTTTCTCTACATTCTTGCCAACACTTACTGTTTCTTGTGTTTCTGATTTTAGCCATTCTCACAGGTGTCAGGCGATATCTCATTGTGGCTTTGATTTTCATTTCCCTGATGATTAGTGATGTTGGGCATCTTTTCATGTGTCTATTGGCCATCGTATGTTTTCTTTGGAATAACATCTTTTCATCTCATCAGCCTACTTTATAATTAGATTATTTGCTTATTTCTGTTCTGAAGATGTATAAGTTCCTTATATACTTTAGATACCAACCCATTACTGGATATGTCGTTTGCAAATACCTTCTCCCCTTCACTAGGTTGTCTTTTAGTTTTGTTGGCTGATTCCTTTGCTGTGCAGAAACTTATTTTGCTGTAGTCTCACTACTTTAGTTTTGCTTTTGTTTCCCTTGCCTCAGGAGTCTAGAAAAATGTTGCTAGTGCCAATGTCAAGGAAATTACTGCCTGTGCTCTCTTGTAGGGTTGTTATGGTTTCAAGTCTCACATTTAAGTCTTTGATCCATTTTGAGTTTAGTTTTGTGTATGATGTAAGAAAGTGGTCTGGTTACCTTATTTTTAATTTTTTTGAGTTTGTTTATTTTGAGAGAGAGAGAGAGAGAGAGAGAGAGTACAGTGATGGGCACAGAGAGGGAGAGAATCCCAAGCAGGCTCCACGCCCAGCATGGGGCTCAATCTCATGAACTGCACGATCATGACCTGAGCTGAAATCAGGAGTCCAGTGCTCTACCTACTGAGCCACTTAGGAGCCCCTGCCCACTTCCATTCTTTTGCAAGTAGCTTGCCAGTTTTCCCAACCCATTTGTTGAAGAGACTGTCCTTTCCCCATTGCACATTCTTGCCTCTTTTGTCATAGATTAATTGACCATATAATTGTGGGTTTATTTCTTGGCTTTCTCTTCTGTTCCATAGACTTGCATGTCTGTTTTTGTACCAGTACTATACTGTCATGGATTACTGCAGCTTTGGTATATCTTGCAGTCTGTGATTGTGATAGCTCCAGTTTTTTTCTTTTTCAAAAGTGCTGTGGCTACTCAAGATCTTTTGTGGTTCCGTATCAATTTTAGGTTATTTGTTCTAGTTCTATACATTGTGCTGTTGGTATTTTGATATGGATTGCATTATATCTGTAGATTGCTTTAGGTAGCATCAGCATTTTAACAATATTTTTTCTCCTAGTCCATGAGTAGGGAATACCTTCCCATTCGTTTTTGTCATCTTCAATTTCTTCTTTCAGTGTTTTATAGTTTTCAGAACACAGGCCTTGCACCTCCTTGATTATAAGTTTATTCCTAGGCATTTTATTATTTTTCGTGCAATTATAAATGGAATTGTTTTCGTAATTTCTCTTTCTGCTACTTCATTATTCCTGAATAGAAATGCAACAGATGTCTGTGTATTGATTTTTTTATCCTGTGACATTACTGAATTCATTTATCATTTCTAGTAGTTTTTCATTGGAGTCTTTACGGTTTTTTATATAGAATATCGTGTCATCTGCAAATAGTGAAAGCTTTATCTTCTTTGATTGCAATGGCTATGACTTCTAGTACTATGTTGAATAAAAGTAGTAAGTGTGGACATCCTTGTCTTATTCCTGATCCTGGGGAAAAGCTTTCAGTTATTTGCCACTGAAATGACATTAGCTGTGGGTTTCCCGTATATGGGCTTTATTATGTTGAGGTATGTTCCTTCTTAACCAACTTTGTTGAGGGTTTTTATCAGGAATGGATGTTGTACTTTGTCAAGTACTTTTTCTGCATATATTGAAATGATCATGTCGTTTTTACCCTTTCTCTCATTGATGTGATGTACCACTTTGATTGGTTTGTGAATATTGAACCACTTTTGTGTCCCCAGAATGAATCCCACCTGATCATAGTAGATGATTTTTCGCCATGCATTATTGGATTCAGTTTGCTAATATTTTGTTCAGGACTTTTGCATCTATGTTCGTCAGAGATATTGGCCTGCAGTTTCCTTTTTTGTTGTGTCTTTATCTGGTTTTGGTATCAGTGTTATGCTGGTGTAATAGAATGCATTTGGAAATTTAATTTCCTCTTTTATTTTTTGGAATAGTTTGAGATGAACTGGTATTAACTCTTTTTTAAATGGTAGAATTCACCTGTGATGCCATCTTGTTTGGAGCATATAAAAAAAAATTTTTTTTAATGTTTATTGTTGAGAGAGAGAAGGAGAGAGAGAAAAAGCATGTGAGCGGGGATGGGGCAGAGAGAGACAGAGACACAGAATCTGAAGCAGGCTCCAGGCTCTGAGCTGTCAGCACAGAGCCTGACACAGGGTTGAACCCACAAACCATGAGATCATGACCTGGGCTGAAGTCAGATGCTTAACTGACTGAGCCGTGTTAGGGTGTTTTTAATTCCTGGTTCAGTTTCAATAGTGGTAATTGGTCTGTTCAAATTTTTTGTTTCTTCCTGCTTCAGTTTTAGTAGGTTATATGTTTCTAGGAATTTATGCATTTCTCCTAAGTTGTCCAGTGTGTTGGCATAGAATTTTTCATAATGTTCTCTCATAATCCTTTGTACTTCATAATACTTTGTACTTCTGAGGTGTTGGTCGTTGTTTCTCTTCTTTCATTACTGATTTTGTTCATTTGAGTCCTTTTTTTTTTTGGTAAGTCTGCCTAACAGTCAGATTTTGTGGATTTTCAAAGAACCAGCTCCTGGTCTCATTGATTGGTTCCTTTTTTTTTTTTTTTTTTAATTTCCTTCCTTCACTCATTTGGGGTTTTGTTTGTTCTTTTTGTAGCTTTTTTTGCTATAAGCTTGCATTTTCTTTTGAGATTTGTCTTGCTTCATGAAATAGGCCTGTATTGCTATAAACTTGCCTCGTAGAACAGCTTTTGCTGCATCCCAAGGATTTTGGACCTTTGTGTTTTTGTTATTATTTGCCCTCATGTTGATTTTTATTTCTTCTTTGATTTCTTGGTTGACCTATTCATTGTTTATAGTAGTATGTTATTTAACCTTCATGTATTTCTCTTTTTTAAAAATTTGTTATTGTTTTAAATTTACATCCAAATTAGTTAGCATATAGTGCAACAATGATATCAGGAGTAGATTCCTTAATGCCCCCTACCCATTTAGCCCATCCTCCCTCCCACAACCCCTTCAGTAACCCTCTGTTTGTTCTCCATATTTGAGTCTCTTATGTTTTGTCCCCCTCCATGTTTTTATATCATTTTTGCTTCCCTTCTCTTGTGTTCATCTGCTCTGTGTCTTAAGGTCCTCACATGAGTGAAGTCATATGATATTTGTCTTTCTCTAATTTCACTTAGCCTAATACCCTCTAGTTCCATCCACGTAGTTGCAAATGGCAAGATTTCATTCTTTTTGTTTGCCGAGTAATACTCCATTGTATAGATATACCACATCTTCTTTATCCATTCATCCATTGATGGATGTTTGGGCTCTTTCCATACTTTGGCTATAGTTGAGAGTGCTGCTATAAACATTGGGGTGCATGTGTCCCTTCGAAACAGCACACCTGTATCCCTTGGATAAATAGTAGTGCAATTGCTGGGTTGTAGGGTAGTTTTGTTTTGTTTTTTTAATTTTTTGAGGAACCTCCATACTGTTTTCCAGAGTGGCTGCCCTAGTTTGCATTCCCACCAGCAGTGCAAAAGAGATCCTCTTTCTCCATATCCTCACCAACATCTGTTGTTACTTGAGGTGTTAATGTTAGCCATTCTGACAGGTGTGAGGTGGGATCTCATTGTGGTTTTGAGTTGTATTTCCCTGATGATGAGTGATGTTGAGCATTTTTTCATGTATCAGTTGGCCATCTGGATGTCTTCTTTGGAGAAGTGTCTATTCATGTCTTTTGCCATTTCTTCACTGGATTATTTGTTTTTTGGGTGTTGAGTTTGATAAGTTCTTTATAGATTTTGGATACCAACCTTTTATCTGATAGGTCATTTGCAAATTATCTTCTCCCATTCCATCATTTGCCTTTTAGTTTTGCTTATTGTTTCCTTCACTGTGCTGGAAGTCCCAGTAGTTCATTATTGCTTTTGTTTCCCTTGCCTCTGGAGACATGTTGAGAAAGAAGTTGCTGCAGCCATATCAAAGAGGTTCTTGCCTGCTTTATCCTCAAGGATTTTGATGGGTTCCTGTCTTACATTTAGTCTTTCATCCATTTTGAGTTTATTTTTGTGTATGGTGTAAGAAAGCATGTCGCTGTCCAGTTTTCCCAGCACCACTTGCTGAAGAGACTGTCTTTATTCCATTGGATATTCTTTCCTGCTTTGTCAAAGATTAGTTGGCCAGACATTTGTAGGTCCATTTCTGGGTTCTCTATTCTGTTCCATTGATCTGAGTGTCTGTTTTTATGCCAGTATTTGTATTTTTCCCAGATTTTTTCTTGTGGTTGATTAGTTTCATGGCATTGTGGTCAGAAAAGATGCATGGTATGATTTCAGTCTTTGTGAATTTATTGACATTGATATTGTTTTGTGGCACTGTGTGATATATTCTGGAGAACGTTTCATGTGCACTTGAAAAGGATGTGTATTCTGCTGTTGTATGATGGGATGTTCTGAATATATCTGTTAGATCAGTCTCTTCCAATGTGTCATTCACAGCTGCTATTTTCTTTTTGATTTTCTGTTTGGGTTATCTATCCATTGATGTAAGTGGGGTGTTAAGGTCCCCAATTATTACAGTATTACTATCAATTGCTTAATTTATATTTGTTAATAGGTGCTTAATGTATTTGGGTTCTCCCATATTGGGTGCATAACTATTTACAGTTATATCTTGTTGGCTTTTCCCCTGTATGATTATATAGTGTCTTTCTTTGTCTCTTGTTACAGTCTTTGTTTTAAAGTCTGTTTTGTCCAATGTAAGTGTTGCTATCCTGGTTTTCTTTTCACTTCCATTTACATGATAAATGCTTTTCCATCCTTTCATTTTCATTCTGTATATGTCTTCATGCGTGAAACACATCTATTGTAGGTAACATATGGATGGATCTTGCTGTTTTATCCATTCTGTTGCCATGTGGCTTTTAATTGGAGCATTTAGTCCAGTTACATTCAAAGCAGTTAATAGGTATGTACTTAATGCAGTTTTGTTAATGGGTTTATGGTGGTTTTTGTAGTTCTTCTATTTTCTTTTTTTCTCTTCTCTCTGTAGTGATATACTTGGATTCCTTTCTCTTTACGTTTTACATATCCATTATCAGTTTTTGAATTGTAGTTACCACTAAATTTATTTATGACATCTTATGCATATATCAGTCTATATTAGGATGATAGTCTTTTAAGTTTGAACTCATTTTAAAAGCACTTTAACTCTTGTCTCCCCCTCCCACGTTTTAAGTATGTGAGTCATACTTTATATTATTTTGCAAATCACTTAATTTTACTGTTTTTATGCTGCTCTTACTCTTCCTTATGGTCTTTCTTTCCCACTCAGAGCCCCATATAACATTTCTGGTAAGTCTGAGTACTGGTGATGAATTTGTTTAACTTTTTTTTTTTTTATCAGGAAAATTCTTTTTTTCCAATATATGAAATTTATTGTCAAATTGGTTTCCATACAGCACCAGTGCTCATCCCAAAAGGTGCCCTCCTCAATACCCATCACCCACCTTCCCCTCCCTCCTACCCCCCATCAACCCTCAGTTTGTTCTCAGTTTTTAAGAGTCTCTTATGCTTTGGCTCTCTCCCACTCTAACCTCTTTTTTTTTGTTTTCCCTCCCCCTCCCCCATGGGTTTCTGTTAAGTTTCTCAGGATCCACCTAAGAGTGAAAACATGGTATCTGTCTTTCTCTGTATGGCTTATTTCACTTTTCGTAACACTCTCCAGTTCTGTCCATGTTGCTACAAAGGGCCATATTTCATTCTTTCTCATTGCCATGTAGTCATCAGGGAAATTCTTAATCTCTCATTCTATTCTGAATGATAATCTTGCTGGATAGAGTATTCTTAATTGCAGGTTTATTGTTTCAGCACTTTAAATATATCACCACTCTTCTGTGGCCTGCAAAGTGTCTGCTGAAAAATCAGCTGATAGCTTTATGCGGTTTCCCTTGTATGTAACTGTTTCCTTTCTCTCTTGGTACTTTTAAGATTGTTTGTTTATCACAGTTTTTCCCATTTTAATTACTGTGTCTTGGTGTGGACCTCCTTGTGTTGATTATGTTGGGCTGTCTCTGTACCATCTGGATCTGGATTTGTCCTTCCTCGGTTTTCAGGTATTAATTTCATCAAATAAATGTTTGCCCCCTTTTTCCTCTTTTCCTCTTAGATCTTTATAATCATGTATGTCAATAAGTTCCCTTATTCTCATTTTTTATTATTTTCTGTCTCCTCTTCAGCTTGATTGCTTTCCTTTGCTCTGTCCTCCAGATCACTGATAAATTCTTCTGCTTCTTCTAGTGTACTATTTTTAACTTCAGTTATTGAGTTACTCATCTCTGATGATGTCTTTTTAATGTTTTCTGTCACTTTTTTGAGGGTCTGACTGTGACCCTCCTCACTTTTCTTAAGTCCAGTGAGCATCTTTATGACCATTACTTTAAATTCTCTATCAAGCATCTTATCTCCATTTTTATTTTATGTCTCTTACCATGATTTTCATGTTCTTTCATTTGTGACATACTCCTCTGTCTCCTCATTTTGTCTAATTCTTTGTGTCTGTTTCTATGTGTTAGGAAAGTCAGGTATATCTCCTGCTCCTGAAAGTAATAGCTTTATGAAGAAGAGGTTCTATAGCATCCTACACTGTAATGTCCCATGTTCCCCAGAATGTGGCAGTTCAGATGTGTGTCCTATGTGTGTTGCACATATCCTGCTATCGTGGCTTAGCTGAGTTTGCCTTCTATTCAGTTGCCTGAGATGGCTCTCTTTGCCTGTTGGGGACAGGGTTTAGTTCCTGTGTTGTTAGTGGTCCAGTCTGGGGCTGCCTTGAGGTTGAGTTGGTTCAAACTGTATTTGCCAGAACTGTAGTCCGTCCCCAAGAAGCTTTCATTGGTGGGTGAGGCCTGCAGTCAGATCAGTTGTCTGCCCCTAGCCCATTGCTCAGGCCATAGTTGAACTGGTATGTGTGGTTATTCCCCCTCTCCCATCACAGGAGTCACTGTGGAGTGATGCTGGCCCTTGTTGGGTCTCCTTGCACACTGCCAGGGTTGTGACACCACTTTGGATGGACTCCTGCTACAGGAGAACGTGCAAGTGTGGCACATGGTCATAGCAAGGTTTGCTCAGATCTGCTGTGGGAGGAGGCCTGAGCTGCTTTAGAGAACTCCCGTTGACGGTTGGTTGGAGGTTGATCTTTACTGAGCCTTCAGTAGTTTCAGTCATGTTCATGTGCATGTTCCAGTCAGTAATGAAGTGAAATTTTGACAATAGGGACACTCTTAAATCTGCAACTCTTGCCTCTCCAGTTACTCACTCCTCAACGTGCTGTGCGTTTAAGGCACATTGGCTTCCCCGGATTCTCATATCTGTCTCTTTGACTTCAGCAGACAGAGCTCTGTTTGACCTCTCTTTCTGCCCCCACAGTAGTCTGAAAAACTTCAGGCAGCAAGCTGGGGTAGTCTTACTGCATAATTTGGCGGTTTCTTTTTTATTCTTTTTCTTTCCTGTTCTATATGCTGCCCAGTATCTGAAAACCTTTATTTAATGTAGGTTCTTTTTCCTGTGTTTTGGTTGTTTACATTGGCAATGTTTGTATAGTCCCTATTATTCCATCATGGCTGAAAACAGAAATTCTTCTCTTTCATTTTTTATTTATAGTTAACTATTTTAAAAGATGACTGTTGTCCTGTTCTACCTATTACTGATTTTTTTTTATTTTTTAAATAGTTATATGCTATTTTTAAAATTCTTGAAGACACTATAGAAATTTGAAGGTATCCCTGTTGCTTCAAATAGAGCCAGTGATTTACCTAGAAAAAAACATAGTGTAGTTAAGATTATCCATTTATCAATTCTTAATTCTCAGTATGTTTTCTGTTTTGGTATGATTTTTTTTTAAGTTTCTTTATTATTTATTTTGAGAGAGAGAGAGAGAGAGAGTGGGAGAGAACAGTGGGGCAGAGAGAGAGAATTCCAAGCAGGCTCTGTTAACACAAAACTTGTGAACCATGAGCTCATGATCTGAGCTAAAATCAAGAGTCAGATGCTTAACTAACTGAGCCACCAGGTGTCCCTGGGTATTATTATTATTTTTTAATAGGATAATTTTACTAGAGATCTAGAAAGATTATAATAAAATGGTTTTACTGACTAGTTTGTTTTTATCCATCCCAAGGATAAATATAAGTGTTTGGAAGTTTATCTGATAACATATAGTAATCTCAGTGATGTTACCTTTTATACCATTATTGTATGCTACTTTTTGGATGAGATAGTCTCCATACACTTCAGAGAGTACCTTATCCAATCAGGAGCATACAACAGTGATTTACAAAAGTACACATTACCCAGCCTGTGACCTTTTTTGAGGATTTTTAAAGTATTGTTGACACATTTTTTCTATAAAACTGTGGCAACTTTCCTTGTAATTTTTAGGATAAATAATAGCATGCTTGTTTCTTTTCTAACTTCTATAAGAAAGATAAATATCTCCCACTAGTTTCTTTATTGGGATATTTTGATGGAATGTTTTTTAAATGTCTTTAAATTCTGAGATTAATGGTGCTAAATATGATTTGTTTTTCTTTCTCAGATTAAAAATCATTTTTCAATTCCACTTTCTGTTTATGAAGGGGACACTTTATTGGGAACAGCTTCACCTGGAAGTGAATTCAACATACCATTAACATCTTACCGGTGATTTTTTTTTTCTTTTTTATTTGCTCTAAGGTGCCATGGAATTTTTAGTTTCTGATTTGATAGGGATATCTGTCTTTAAGTGATTAAAGTTTAATCAAATCTGTTAATAATTTGTCTACCTTATTTCAGTTTCAGGGTGCTTAAAAGGTGTTATAAATTTTTTTAAAGGAAAATGTAATGTGTTTAATTTATACCATGTAAATTACTTACGCTTTTACTAGTAAATACATTTATTACATGCTTACAGTATAGCCATCATAACCATATCATTTTTTCATGATTTTTACAAAATGATGAGCACGATTGGTAGCTTCTAGATTTAAATATACTATTATGAAGAGATTTTTACCTTTGAAATGTTTTAGAATAGAATTTTTAAAAAATCCTTTTAGAAACATAAAATATTTCATCTTTTTACCTATGTATTGTTCAGTGGTAGAATTATAGTATAAATTGTGATATGCGGTACATTGATCTTAAATATTAAAAATTAGATTAAACCTGATACAAAGTTTTATAGGTAAAAATTCTTACAGGATGCTGATGATGTATTAGTCTTAGAATTTTAGGGTTAATATCATAACAGACAGATATTCAGGATATTTATATAATCAGGAATTAAAAAATAATCTCTTTTAGGGATATTGAACTCTCTTGGAAAGTAGAACTTTCCTGAGAATAATCATCGTGGTTTGTCTAAGTACCATTTCAGAACACATGCTAGCCCTGGACCCAGACCTGCGTTGGAGGGTGGAGGCAAAGCTACAAGCAGTGCCAAAACACGCTCTTCCTCTAGTCCTTCTGATCCATGCCAAGTTCACTGTTGACTCCCTAATGCTTAGAAAGCAATCTAGCAGGTTTAGGCACATATTTTCAGTTAGTAGACCTGCTACTAAAAAGTATTTTATTGCTTACACCTTCAGCCCTAATGAGCCTTTTATTGCTTAGTTCAGACTTGCTGAGGGCAAGAATTCTCTTGTTGAGAGAACAACAAAATGGTTGTTCATAGTATCTGACCTTATTCTAGGAAAGATTTTGGGTGGGTTAGGAGACTAAAGGTAGCATGTAGGATATGTTTAAAAATTCCTGTAAAAAGTTTCAACTCCTTTTGTCCTTGAATGAGAAAAGGTAATGGCATTCTGCTTTATTTTTAATAAATGATTGCTGTATATTTTGTGACTCTGTCCATAAAAAGTGTTTTAGAGTATTTTTACACTTTCTGGTTCAGGGGTAAAATATTAACTTGTCAAATGGAAATTAATTAATCTTAATTAAAATTATTAGTGATGAACCAGCTTATATTTCACATTAGGTATTTGTCTAATCTAATTCTGAGATGTACACTTACATTTAAGGTTTGAGGTCTTATATTTAACAAAGGTACACTTACATTTAAGTTATGAGGTCTTTAACAAATGGCTACCTCTCCCTGGAGAATTTAAATATACTGATTCTTTAATTCATTTAAAAAACGTCAAGTGTTTTGCTGTATAAGGCACTGGTGTGGAATGCTACGATGAGTTGGGCGTTGCTACTACCCTTGAGAGATTGATACATTATGTAAATACAGAAGGAAGCAAACTGGGTTGTAGAGATACAGAACAGTTAAGAGTTGCAGAAAACTACAGAAAACAAAGAAGGTCTTAATGATGGACTCCTGGGTGAGATACATGCATTAAAGATAAAATATAATTACAGATTAGCAGGGAAGGGCAGTGTTAAGTGGGAGGAATTGGGTGAATAAAAGTAAGGAGGCCTGAAAGCACAGAGTTTGTAAGTGACTATAAGGAATAGTTGGGAGTTGATTGTCCTATACGTGTTGTAATGTAACATTTGAAACATAGTTTAAGTTTACATTGAGGTACTTGCTCCCTCATTTATATAAATTTTATCTTAATCTTTTTTTTTTTAAGTTTATTTATTTTGAGAGGGAGAGACAGAATCCCAAGCAGGCTCCGTGCCATCAGCGCAGAGGCGATGCGGGGCTCATAGTCACAAATTGTGAGATCATGACCTGAGCCGAGTTCAGGAGTCAGACGTTTGACCAACTGAGCCACCCAGGGGCCCCATCTTTATCTTTCATGTCATCTTTTTCTTCCCTCTTCTAACATCTGGTACCCTTATGTTTCAAGATCTTTCACCCCATCAGCTTTTCTCATTCAGAACCTCTCACCATTGATCATCTTTCTCTGGTGTTTTCTTCCTATTCATTTCTTAAACTTTGCTTTAACCTTGCATGTTTCTCCAGTTCAAGTCTTTTCTTCGGAACAAAGCATTTTGGCAAAATTTTCACCTCTGGAAAATGCTCTGCAACTGTCTAGAAAGACTTAACCACACTCGCATGCCCTCAGTCTGCTGTGTACATATGGTTTTTGTACCTATCACAATGCAGTAGTTTTCTTTTAACATTACATCCCCCACCTGATTGGGATCTCTTAAGAGTAAAGAATGACTTATTCATTTGTTGATTTCCAGTTTTACCATCTCGTAAATAATAGGTCCAATAAAGGTTTTGATAATCCAGATGACTTTATTGGCATTAGTTTAACTTAGAGAAAATTAAAGTTTTTATTTTTAAGTATTAAAAGACTAGAAAAGAGAATGAAAGTCATAGAGAATGTAGAAATAAAACAGGTTAAATCTGAGAATGGGCTTGACAGTTCATTAGATTTATGTGTATGTCAAAGAAGATGGAAAAGTCTAGTATTTTATAGTCCAGAGTGCTAGTAGTTAGAAGTTCCTTGAAAGGAACACACTGAGAAGTGGCATGGACAGTTTAGGGTTCAATCTAGCAAATTTAAGTCATCATCAGACATCATTACAGAAGGGTGTGCTGGGTATTTAAAACTACAGGACTGGAGTTTCAGACAATCTGGTTTGGAGATAGTATGGACAAGTTGTTCATCTGCAAGGGATAGTGTCAAATTATAGGTGATTGGTTTTAGAAGTACAAAAATATTTAAGTGTTTATATTTGGGCATTTGAAAAATGATGAAACCTAAAATATAGTTCAAATGCAAACAGAATGTGATGTTTATAAAGATTAATCATATGATTTTCTTGCAACCATTTTTGCAACTATGCCCAGTGTTTCAGCAATTACGTATCTATTTGAAAGCTTTCATGTGATTAACATTGAAAAGGTAGTGATTTAATTTTAACTGTAGAGTCAGCGCAGAGCCTGATGTGGGACTCACGCTCAAGAAACTGAGATCATGAGCTGAGCCAAAATGAAGAGTCAGACTCTTAATCACCTGAGGCACCCAGGTACCCTGAAAAATATTCTCCTCTTAAGAGCCAATTAATTTGATTAGTTTCAGAAAGTTATGAAAACATCCATTCATTGGTCTATCTTACCTATCTCTAAGAAGAATGGGAAATATAAAAATTTATTACAAGAGCAGGGAGTGATGTAATTTTATTGTTCCTAAGTAGTAATCACTTAATTTTTTTTCTTTTAAAGCATTTTAAAGTATGCTGTTTAATCCTTTACACAGATCACCTCTTTCTCTGAAGCCAGAAGATGAGGACTATGAAGTGTGTGAAAGAATTGACTTTGAAGAAATTATAAAAAATGAAGGCACTCTTCTAAAGAAGATATGTAGATCTATAAACGCTGCTAAGAAACCATTTATTATTAATGTTGTCCCAGAAAAAGATAATTTGGCATCTCTCTCTGTGTATTCAGAAGATGGTTGGGACTTACCATATATAATGCATTTGTGGCCGCCTATCCTCCTCCGAAATCTTCTTCCTTACAAAATTGCTTATTATATAGAGGTATTCTAGAGTTTTTTTAATGCCTTCCTGTTTGATTTTGTAGCTTTGGTTATTTAACATTATGAGCAACAAAACAATGTTTAAATGTTCTCATATGAATTAATAGCACTGGTGAATGGGCAGTCCAGCTGTCCTTCAAATGGAAAAGAAATGCTTCAATCATACTGTATAAAAAGAGGGTTTTTGCCATGATTTACCTTAGAAATATGGCTGCTAAATTGAATATGTTACATGCACAAATGTGATATACCATTCTCTTAAAAAATTAAAATCATTGGGGCGCCTGGGTGGCGCAGTCGGTTAAGCGTCCGGCTTCAGCCAGGTCACGATCTCACGGTCCGTGAGTTCGAGCCCCGCGTCAGGCTCTGGGCTGATGGCTCGGAGCCTGGAGCCTGTTTCCGATTCTGTGTCTCCCTCTCTCTCTGCCCCTCCCCCGTTCATGCTCTGTCTCTCTCTGTCCCAAAAATAAATAAAAACGTTGAAAAAAAATTAAAATCATTTATGAAAATAGTATATATATATGTGTATATATATATATATACATATATACACACACACACACACACACACACTAGAAAATTCAGAAAAAAAGAGATAATAAAAACTGCCTGTAATTACATCATCTGAAAGTAGTGGTTCAGGTGAAGATAATCATTTCACGTTTAGAATATAGGCATACCTCACTTTATCACACTTCTCAGAGAAACCATTTTTTTACAGATTTCAGGTTCATGGCAACCC
Organism: Acinonyx jubatus; assembly: GCF_027475565.1. Lineage (NCBI taxonomy): Eukaryota > Metazoa > Chordata > Mammalia > Carnivora > Felidae > Acinonyx > Acinonyx jubatus. The sequence continues at coordinate 74,393,211 of NC_069391.1, read as the reverse complement.
TATGTCAAGCAAGTCTTTTGGCTCCATTTTTCCCACAATATTTGCTCACTTCATATCTTTTTGCCACATTTGGTAACTCTTGTAATATTTCAGACTTGTCATTATTAATTGTTATGATCTATAATCAGTGATAATGACTTGCTGGAAGCTGAAATGATGGCTAATGTTCATTAGCAATAAAGCATTAAAGTGTGTACATGGTTTTCTAGACATGATGCTATTGCATACTTAATAAACTATGGTATAGTGTAAACATAACTTTTATATGCATTGGGAAACCAAGAAATTTATTTGACATGCTCTGTTGTGGTATTTGGTTTATTGTTGTGGTCTGGAACTGAACTTGCATTATCTCTGAGGTATGCCTGTGTATATATATTTAATCTTTTTCTTTCATGTGTATCTCATTTATTAGTTTAAAAGATGGACACTAACTTTTGAAACAAGTGTGAGAATTCGTCTTAAAATATTAGACAAATAGAAACAACAGCCTACATTATATTATTCTCATGCTAGTGTTTTTAAACTTTTTTTTATGTTTTTATTGTTGAGAGAGTGCATGCACACACGTACGTGTGCACTAATGTGAGTGGGGGAGGGGCAGAGAGGGAGGGAGGCGCAGAATCTCTCAGGCTCTAGGCTCTGAGCTATCAGCGCAGAACTCCATGAGGGGCTTGAACTCATGGACCGGGAGATCATGATCTGAGCAGGAGTTGGATGTTTAACCAGCTGAGCCACTCAGGCACCCCTCTTATGTTTGTTTTCTAAAAAGAATATTATGCTCTATAAAGATGCTTTTTCTTTTAAGTACTTTTTGTTTTAACAGATTACATCTGATTCTTTTGTTATAACAGGGATCTTTCCATCTTTTTTTTTAATATGAAATTTATTGTCAAATTGTTTTCCATACAACACCCAGAGCTCATCCCAACAGGTGCCCTCCTCAATACCTATCACCTACTCCTCCCTCCCTCCCACTCTCCATCAGCCCTCAGTTTGTTCTCAGTTTTTAAGAGTCTCTTGTGTTTTGGCTCCCTCCCTCTCTAACCTTTTCTTTTTTTTTTTCCTTTCCCCTCGCCCATGGTCTTCTGTTAAGTTTCTCAGGATCCACCTAAGAGTGAAAACTTATGGTATCTGTCTTTCTCTGTATGACTTATTTCACTTAGCATCACACTCTCCAGTTCCATCCACATTGCTACAAAAGGCCGTATTTCATTCTTTCTCATTGCCACGTAGTATTCCGTTGTGTATATAAACCACAATTTCTTTATCCATTCATCAGTTGATGGACATTTAGGCTCTTTCCATAATTTGGCTGTTGTTGAAAGTGCTGCTATAAACATTGGGGTACAAGTGCCCCTATGCATCAGCACTCCTGTATCCCTTAGGTAAATTCCTAGCAGTGCTATTGCTGGGTCATAGGGTATATCTATTTTTAAATTTTGAGGAACCTCCACACTGTTTTCCACAGTGGCTGCACCAGTTTGCATTTTCACCAACAATGTAGTTTTTAAGTAAACATTCTGTTTGCCATGCTATCAAATATAAGAAGGTAGCTTTTTACTGTAGTCTAGTAATTATTTTTGTAGTGGTCTATTAATAATTTTTGGGATTTACTATATGTTTATACTTGTCTGATAAATTGGGGGGGCAGAGTTAACAGATCTATGGTTTAAGGATATCTCTTCCATATGGTTGGCAGATACTATAGTGGTTAACAATTTGTACTTTGCTGTCAGATAGATTTGAGATTGAATCCTACCTCTTTCATTTACTAGCTTTATGTCTTTAAGCAAGTTGTATTATCTTTTTATATCATTTGTCCTAGTCCATAAAATAGGGATATTAATAAAACTTGTATAATGGGTATATGGGAAAATGAAATTAGATAATGCTTGTAAAAGATTTAGCATAATGCCTGACAGGACTATGGTTGCAATTTATTTACCTCTCTCACATCACCACCAACCATTACTGTTCTTATTTTGTGGAATATTAACTAAGATGTCAGACATGAGTAATTTGCATTAGCTTTGCTTTAAGTAATTAAAAATCTTTAAGAGATTCCTTTGTTATAACAACACTAAGGAATCAGGTTAGAGATGATGGAAAAACTGGTGATGAACTATCTATGTGTGTTCCATTCTCAAAGACTTTTAATTTGGTACTTTTGGGGATCACATTTTGTTTGCTAGTTTCCAAAGGATATGATAAATTTTTAAAAAGAGAATTTAGCTGTGGTATGGAGGGAGGATTACAAGGGACAAGAACGGTTAAGAGACTAAAGCAAGAGACATGAACTAATAAGGTCATGGAAGGGTGGACAGAGAGAAATGAACAGTTTTGAGACGTAAGGTGTAGTATAAACAGTGATTGGAAATGGGTGATGAGGGATTGTTAAAAAGCAGAAATTGAAATTAGTTAGGATTGCTTATTTTGGATTACTATCATTTTTTTTTTCATTTTTCATTATTTTGTAGTTTTCAAAACTACAATCACTAGTGGATAAGATTTTTTTAATGTTTTACTAATTATAGTGCTTTATAATGTTTATTTCAGCATAGTTTTTCATGATGTTATTTAATTTTATCCTCATAGTTCTTTGAAGTGGAGGGTTTAGACCATTTTATAAATATGATAATTCAAGTCTCAGATTAAATAATTTATAGAAGCTTACACATTTGGCAGAGTTAGAAGTCAAATATAAGTCTTCTGACCTGTTCTGACAGAGGTATTTCAGAAGCATTATGTGTATGCTATTTGCAATCATTAAAGAGAGGTTTTTGGCATATTATTCTGACACATTTAAAATTTTACTGTATTTTTTTTATTACAGGGGATTGAACACAGAGTTTATACTCTAAATGAAGGACAGTCAGCCCATATTTGTACTGCACAGTTGGATAAAGCCAGACTACATTTAAAATTACTTGACTATCTTAATCATGATTGGAAAAGTGAATATTGTATAAAACCTAATCAGCAAGATATTAGTTTCATCAATTTCACCTGTGTTACAGAAATAGAAAAGACTGATTTAGATATTGCTATCCATGTAACTTACAATATTGGCCAGACCATTGTGGCATTTCATAGTCCTTATTGGATGGTCAATAAAACTGGTCGAATGTTACAGTATAAAGCAGATGGAATTCATCGAAAGCATCCACCTAATTACAAAAAGCCCATTCTCTTTTCTTTTCAACCAAAGCATTTTTTTAATAACAATAAGGTATGTAAGATTTTTTAAACTTTCATTTTTCTTCAGCTATTTATCACTCTTTTTTAAAGTTTTGAAGAACATTATGAAACAGGTTAGAAATAACATATGTTTGAGGTTAAAATGTTAGATTTTAGTATGCGGAAACGTTTAGTGCGTTAACGTAATATTTATGCTAACAAGCAAAAAATTTATCAATTTACATAGGAATTTTTAAAGATATCTAAATTGTAATGTATTTGGAAATTTTTTTCTAGGTTCAGCTTATGGTAACTGATAGTGAATTGTCAGATCAGTTTTCAATTGATACTGTTGGGAGTCATGGAGCTGTTAAATGTAAAGGCCTGAAAATGGAGTATCAAGTGAGTTCATTCTTTGCTCCTCAAGAAACTTGTATTTAAATTATATCTATCAAATACTTATTTTTATTAGGATGTTGTGGTAATGTAACAGTTTTTGAAATGTTCTTTTTTCCCTTTAGGTTGGTGTCACTATAGACCTCAGCAGTTTTAACATTACCAGAATTGTGACTTTTACCCCTTTTTATATGATTGAAAACAAAAGCAAATACCATATATCGGTGGCTGAAGAGGGAAATGATAAATGGCTCTCTCTTGATTTAGAGCAGGTGGGTAGATGAATGTCAAAAATGTACCTCTTTGGATTTTGAGTTTTACTTGAAGTTAAATACCTGAAACCACTCTGTAAGTTTTTAATTTGCCCCCCACACTCCATTTTATTTGTACCAGGCTCTAGATACTTAATTTTTAAAAACCAAACCTTGTCATTTAGGAATGTATTGCTTGATAAGGGAAGTAGATATTTAACAACTAGTAACCAAACAGTGAAAACACACAGAAGAAGACTAGATAAAGTATAAATGCAGTAAAAAGTAGGAAATGATTTGTTCTTTCCATAAAGCTGTTAAGAATGCCTTTATAGAGTAAGCTAAGCCAGATTTTAAGAAGACGGTAGTGACTTAGGAGTGAAATTTTTATTCGGTTCCATGTTTAGCTATTAGACCTCTGCATAAAAGCTTAGTAAAAAGACTGCCTGATGGAATATTTTGCTTTTGAAGAAATTTTATTGTAAATCTGTTACAATTTAAGAGACATTATTTGCTGTTTTTATTCACTGTGCCTTTTTGCTTTCAAACCATCTTGATGGGACCATTCTTCCTGACATATGTTCTGTAGATTTTCCTTTAGAGCTTGTTTTGGAGCTAATGCCATTAGTTTGTGTTTATCCATAAAAATTTTTACCATCGTCTTTTATGATAATTTCTCTTGCTAATGAATTCTATTTTTTCTCAACATATCTAGATTTTACTCCACCATTTTCTGGCTTCCACTATAGTTGAAAGTTCTGCTGTGATTCTGTTATTCCTTTGGAGGTTATTTTTCTTCCCAGTTGCCTTCATGATCTTTGTCTTTGCTGTTTTGCTGTCATACTACCATTTGTCCATGTGTGGGCTCCGTTTTATATGTCCTGCTTGAGATGCTTTCCTCTGAGATTTGTAGATCTATTTCGTACTTGCTGTAAAATTTGCAACTGTTTTCTATTTAAATACTGCATCTCCTTTGTTTTTCCATTGGTTTCTTCTTGGCCTTTAATCAGTATGTTCTAGACTTCCGTATTCTCTCTTCCATATCTCTTTATATATTTTTTTTTCTATTTTCCTTCTATGTATTTCTCTTTGCTGCATTCTAGATAAATTCTAAATGTATAGCTTTAATAACTTTTTACTTTTCTGTGTCTAAACTGCTATTTAAGTTTTCAGGTTTTTATTTGCATAATTATGTTTCTTTGAGCAGTTGCACTTTTTTTGAAGTCTGCCTGTTCATTCATTAATGAATATCTGTGTGTATTTCTCATGTGCCTTGTGATACATCTGTTAACAGAACCACAAGTCCCTGTGTTTGTGTAGTTTACATTTCACTGGGGGTATGTAGAAACATTAATAATGGTATAATCAATCAGTAAAATACATAGTATGTTTAAAGGTGAAAAGTCTAATCAGGGAAAAGAAAATAAGACAGAGCATAAGACAGGAAGTATTATTAAGAGTTCTAACAAACACAGTGGGCTATAGTTTTATATAAGGTGGTCAAGGGATAGGACTCATTGAGGTCATATTTGAATAGACATGTAGGCAGTGTGGGAGGTAGCAGTTGCCAAGAGCTCAGCTGAGCTGCCGGGTGTTGGAGCAGCTGGAGGACAGCAAGCCAAACTGAGAATGACTGTCAAGCCCTTAGTCACTTCCTCCCATAGTGTAAGCAAGAGGCTAACCTGGAGAAAGTACCCACTCTCCCCCTTCCACTTTCCGTGTGGAGCAGCATTGGTCAGGGTTCAGGTGGATCAGCACAGACTTTGGGGTCGTGTGGCTGTCAAGGGAGCCTGGAACAAAAGGCTCTTACACTTTTATGGACTTAGAGGATGAGCCATGACAAGGGGGGAAGAGCTAAGAGTAGAAAAGTACTGAACACTGAGAGGAGAGAGAAAGCCTCTGCAGGCTTCCCCCTCTGTCCTTGATAGAGAGGTCTTGGAGGGAGGTCCTCAAAAAGGCCTCTGCCACAGGCCATATAAAGAGGCCTCTGAATAAAGGGAACTTAGGTGGGAATTCCGACACGTGTAAGTGCATGACTGGAGGTGAGGGCTGGGTCCTTGATACTGCTGTATGCTGACTGTGCTCCTACTCAGCCAAGAGGAGGGCAGTGTAGCCCTGCCAGATGAGGCCTTTGTAATTGCCTATGGTGTGACCTGCAAAATTGCACCTAGGTTTTTAGCCAGGAACTGAAATCCTCAGCCATGTGGGTATCTTGGGAAAGAGCATTAGAGACAGAAGGATCAGCCCGGGAAGATGCCCTAAAGTGGAAGGATTTTTGGCATATTTGAGGAGTAGCAAAAGAGGCCAATATTACTGGAGAGGGGGAAGTAGTGGAGAACAAGGTGTAACAGGAGTGAAGAGCAATCATGGAGAGTTTCTTGAGCCATTCCAAAGGTTTTAGCTTTTGCTCTTGAGTGAAATGAAGAGCAGTTAGCAGGTTCCGAGCAGTGATCAGTGATTACCAGCTCTTGCCAAATATTTGTTGAATGAATATATGATGTATTTTTGCAGATGTTTCACATGTGCTCATGAAGTCTAAGGTTCTTGATTTGTTGGATGTAGAGCCCTTCTGTCTAGATGCTAAGATGACCAACTCCAGATTTGTTGTCCTTTAGATGTTTTCTAGGTGTAGCTTCTTACGTAGTTTTACTTACAGCAGTTCTGTGTCTTGATTTGTGTGTCTGTTGCAGAAAACATCGTTGGGTCTTAGCTTTTTTAAAAACCTAACTTTTACACCCTCTGTCTTTGTTCAGTTTATGTTTACATTAATTGCAATTACAACTGCCTAACTTTTTATTTTACTTTGTTTTTTTTTTTTAATGTTTATTCATTTTTTGAGCGGGGGGGGGGGGGGGGCAGAGAGAGAGGGAGACCGAGGATCCGAAGCAGCCTCTACACTGACGGCAAGCCAACGAGGGGCTGGAGCTCACAAACCATGAGATCATGACCTGAGTTGAATTGGATGCTCAGTTGACTGAGCTACCCAGGTGCCCCCTTTCAGTTTCTTTTTGTTTTCAATTTCAGCTTTTCTTGAGATAAGTTTTCTTTTGTTAGTTTAAATTTTTTACATCACAATTATGGCCTAAAGTGGTCAACCTTAAGATGCATGCTCATGGTTATTACCTATGTTGATTTGTTAAACTTACTTAGATCACTGTTTTCCTACTACAAAAGACAAGTGCATTAGCACTTGCTCTAATCTCAAGATTTTGAGCACATAACTCTTTAAAAAGATGCGGTGTTTATTTGTAAACATAAAGCATACATTTTTAAGCCAAGTCTACCAGAAAATAGGCTTGAGGATATTCAGAGTGCATCATTTTTTGTCTTCTCCGTTCCTCATGGGAAATATGCTTCGGTGAAGTATTGCTGCTCTTTTGACTCTCCTATGTAAGTTCCTGCTAGGTTGCAAAAGCCCTGGGTGGTAACATTCTAAGCCTCTTACAGCCTTAATCCTGTCTCATGTCTAGTTCCATTAATTAACTCTTAGGGTTGAATAAAATGGACTTAACAAGCTAATGCACTTGGCTTTAACATCCTGGTTCTCCTGCTTTGCTGCAAGTCATGTCATGATGATGAGTGTGACACATGAACAGTCTCATTGAAATGTGTGAAGTCATCAGTCTGGATAGGGCTTATCACAGAAGGACAGGGTTTACAGAACAGTTTAGATAGTGCTGGTTCTCCTTGTCTGTCCTCCAGCTCTTTTGTTTCTGCTCATGTTGTCTGGTCTTCTCTCACGGTACTTTGCCTCTTGTTTGTTTTTAGTTTGGATTCCAGATCGCTGATGCCCCTGTTGTTCCTTAAGATTTTGAGCCTATTTCCTAATGTAAACCTCAGATAACCCTTTTACTTTTGTACTCTTATTTGACTTCCAGGACTTTGGATTCATACATGACCTGATTCACCCTTTGTGTGTACTTTGGCTACTGCTTAATTACCAAATGGTGTGCACAACCTGATTATGACTTTTAGGAGCTGAATGTACCCTTTGTTTTAAGCCATTCACTTGCTTCTCAGGTCAGCTTACATGCTGACTTTTCAACCCTCCTCTGGATCTCTGGACCACATTGAAGCCCCTTTGCCAACCCTCCACTTACCATACCTCTTCAACTTAGCACCCTTCACTGCTTGTATCCACAGTGCCCAGAGGTGGTGACCCATCTCTAAGTTGGCAGTTGATGGCTGTTTAGCCGAGCAACGCAACAGCCAGAGCATTGTGGAAAGAGATTTAAGTTTATTCTGATAGGTTTATTAAAATGATGAAATCTTTATTATGAAACCTTTTTAAGAAAAATAAATGTTTGTAATATATGTTTTAGTGTATTCCCTTTTGGCCTGAGGATGCTTCTAATGCACTGCTTGTTCAAGTTGAAAGAAATCAAGGCCCTCCCAAAAAGATACATTTTAACAAGCAAGAAAATTGTATTTTATTGCGCCTGGATGATGAGGTGGGTGGTGTGTGTGTGCACATGTGTGTGTGATTAGAGAAGCTATTATATACTTACTAGTAATTTTATTTGTCCGATTTTTTTTCCCTTTCACCAAAATGAACAAACATTGCTTTTTTGTAAAAGGATAAAGTACTAAAAGGAAACGGAGACATAAAACAATTTAATTGTTAAGCCGGGAAGTTAGAGTGCCCAGAATGCTATAATGTACCACATCTGGAATTTGACCCATCTGTACATACTGATGTACTGATGGTTCCTGGTTTCCCACACATGCAGTAGAGAATCCTGAACTGCTTTCTTAATCATCAGAAGTGTATTAAGTTATGACTAGTCTTATTAAACGTTATTGGTTAATATTCTTTGGAAAATGGTCACATAAGAAAATATTTTCTTTTTTCTTTTGCTAGCTTGGAGGTGTTATAGCAGAGGTTAATTTGGCTGAACATTCTACAGTTATTAGATTTTCAGATTATCATGATGGAGCAGCTACATTCCTGTTAATAAATCACACCAAGAGTGACATTGTTCAGTACAACCAAAGGTAAGAAGATTATCACACAGTGACTTTATGATGATTTCTTAACAACATAGCACTGATAATGCCATTACAGCTATGTAAAACAATGTTCTCATTTTTTGAAAAAGGTATACTGGCATATAAAGGGGTAAAACTGACATAATATCTATAATTTACTTTTTTTTAATTGTGGTGTAATTGACCTATACACGATACTAGTTTCAGGAACACAACATCATGATACAGTATTTGTATATGTACAAATGAGTCTAGCTAACACCCATCACCACATGGAGTTACAAATTCTTTTTCTTCTGATGAGATTTACTTCTTCTGATTTCTTCTCCTGATAAGATTTACTCTCTTCTCAACTTTCAAAGATACAATGCAGTATTACTAACTATAGTCTCCATGCTGTGCAGTCCATCCCATGACCTGTGTTACCACTGGGAAGTTGGCATCTTTTGACCACCTTCACCTACTTTATCCACACCCTATCCCCACCCCTAACAGCCACCACTCTTTTCTTTTTATCTACACGTTTATATTTTTCTGTTGTTTAATGGTTGTGTTTTTGGCTTTTTAGATCCCTTACGTAAATGAATACAGTATTTGTCTTTCTCGGACGTATTTCACCTAACATCATGCCCTCGAGGTTGTCACAAATGGCAAGATTTCCTCCTTCTTTGTGGATGAATAATAATCTTTTGTATTTATACACCATAGTTTCTCTATCCATCGATGGACACATACATTGTTTTCATGTCTTGGCTATTGTAAATAATGTTGTGGTGACATGGGGATACCTGTATCTTCTTGAATTAGTGTTTTTATTTCCTTTGGATAAATACCCAGAAGTGGAATAGCTAGATCTTATTATATAGTTATATTTTCAATTTTTTCAGGAACCTTCATACTATTTTCCACAGCGGCCGCACCAGTTTACATTCCCACCAGCAGTACAGTAGTGTTCTTTTCTCCACATCATCAGCAGCACTTAATTTCTTTTCTTGTCTTTTTGATAATAGCCATTCTAATAGGTGTGAGGTGACAGCTCACTGTGGCTTTGATTTGCATTTCTCTGATGATTAGTGGCATAAATTACTTTCAAATGCTTCAAAAAAAGAAAAATGTAAGAACTGAAGCAAATATGGCAAATTTGGTCATTGTAGAATCTGGCGAAGAAATGTCAGGGTTTATCACAAGAACTTGGTTTTTCACATTTTTCTTATTTTTAGTGAACATAATGTGAATATTGAAATGTCTGATTTTTGCAAACAGTAGATACCTTCTTCTTGCTGACGGGTGTGGGAAGGGACTGGTACATTTCTAAGCTTCTTAAAGACTAGATTTAAATCTTGGTTTTCCAAGACTACTCTTAGTATCATTTGTTTCAATTTGCTGTTTGTTTCTCTTACTGGTCCCAGGCTCTCAAATTCATTTTGTCTGCTTTTTTGTTTTCAGCTGTCACTTGTCAGTGGGCCCAGATTTTAGTTGACTTATGCTTTCCTTCCATTGCTTAAATGTATGCTTCTAACCACTGATTAAATCAAATAAGCATTGAGTCCAGAGCCCAAGACTGGACTGGCAAATATCTAGAACTCCTCCTGCCCTATCAGTTCTCTCATTTGCGGAAGAAGTTGAGAGAGAGGAACCCTGTTTTTTTATGATTATCCACATTATTAAAAAAAACATTTGATTGATCAAAGCTGACAAAAAGAAATAGAAACAGTTTCTCATTTGCCCTCCGATCCGTGTACCCTCAAGTAGCCTTGCCCATACAGTGTTAATAGAATTAAAATCTACAGAGAATGACTTGAGTATCTCCTTTATCCATTCAAGGATGGTGTATGTCTGGTAACATTCTAGATCCATACACAGGAGCAAAGTTAGTAATTCCTTATATGCTGTGAACGATCTAGGGCATCATAGTTTAATTCTCTGACAATTGGTTGAGTCTGGCTGAAGCTGAATAGAGACTTCTCAGGCTTGTCCTGTGGCTTTGCCCTTGCAATTATCTCTATCCAGTTCAGATATAAAGTGTTTAGAAATCTTATCTACTGCACTGTTGTAATTATAAAAGTAAGTGATCCTATATTGAAATTCTGATAGCTAAAAAAACTGCAGTCTTCATGGAAATTTATGAAATTAATAATCTGCAGTAATGAACACTGGATTTAAACTTAGAATTATTTGAAGTAGTTATTAAATCAAGAACCTCAGACTCTGGTTTAATATTGAATCCAGAGTCCTGTGTGCCAGTGATCCCCAAATCTTTACTCCAACATAGACTTCTCTTCAGCTTCAGGCTGCCTGCCACCTCCTCCTAATTATCAAATAACTAATAGTTCTAATAGTCTCATAATTAATAGTAGCACGTAATTAATAAATCACATAGTTAAGCTATTTTTTAAAGATCTCCTCTTGTCTAATCTTTCCCTTAATTATCCTAGCTCAGCCTCCCCACATTTCTTATTCAAGTAGATTTTTTTTATCTGCATCTCTGTAGCCTTGTCCCTACTAAACCCTCATTTGCCACCACAGGTAGGTTTCCAAAAATACTAAATATAATCCTGTCTCTCTTGTTCAAAGTTTTTTAGTGACTTACCATATCTTTTCCAGTAAAATTTGTTTTGAGGCTACCTTTCTAAACATTTCTCTTTCCCTATATTTAGGACCAGTTGAAGTCTTTGTTTCCTGAATCCCCTGGGTCCTTTCCATAGGTTTTCACCTTTTTGATACTCCTTTCTGCCAGAAAAACTCTCACTGCTGGTGATCTCTTCCCTCACTACCTTAATCTGTACACCCAGTTTTTTGTTTGTTTGTTTGTTTTAATTTTTTTTAATGTTTATTTGTTTTTTGAGAGAGAGACAGTTCACAAGCAAGGGAGGGGCAGAGAGAAAGGGAGACACAGAATCTGACATCTAGTCTCCAGGCTCTGAGCTGTCAGCACAGAGCCCCTTGCGGGGCTCCAACCCACAAACCAGGAGATCATGACCTGGGCCAAAGTCGGATGCTTAACCAACTGAGGCACCCAAGTGCTTCTCTGCACCCAGTTTTCAATTTTACCTTTACATATGTAGATTAAAGCATTTGTCAAATTGCATTGTCTTGTGAGTTTAAAACTGTGTGCCTGTGCATGTGTAGTTAACATTCTGAGGACTGTGGTTACTTTATTTTCTTTGAATTACAATTTCCTATCTAAGGTAAATTTGAGATGAAGTTTTTTGTAAAGAATATTCTTCAGTGAGTTAAACAGATTAAAATTTGTATGAATTAAAAGCATTTCTAAATATTTTAAACTAAGTTTATCCTGTTTACATTTACATTTGATTTTTTTTTCATGGAATAAACAAAAACTATAAGACTTGTCTCCTCTGCTTTTCCTCTCTTGGCTTTGCTGTTTGTTGTTACTACTATGGTTGTTTCCTGCATATAAAAATTATAACGGTCAATTTTTTTAATTCCATAGAAAAATTGTGAAAAGAAAACCATGATCCTGAAATCCCAACACTGTCAACATTTTGATGCATTTCTTTACACACTATTTTACTGTGTATCTGTGTATTATCTGTGTATTTCTGCATCTCTTGTTTTTATTAGCATTGTGAGCATGTAGGTTTCCTTTAAAACACCATTTTTAATGCACAATATTCCATCATTTAGATGCACTATAACTAAATACTCTTTTACTGAGAATTTTGGTTATTGTCTAATTTTATAATTTTTTAATAAAGATCTTTAACCCATTTGTAGTCCTTCTTTTTTAAATTTTTTTTTAATGTTTATTTATTTTTGAGACAGAGAGAGACAGAGCATGGACGGGGGAGGGTCAGAGAGAGAGGGAGACACAGAATCTGAAGCAGGCTCCAGGCTCTGAGCTGTCAGCACAGAGCCCGACGCGGGGCTCAAAGCCACGGACCGTGAGATCATGACCTGAGCCGAAATCGGCCGCTTAACTGACTGAGCCACCCAGGCGCCCCTAGTCCTTCTAATAACTAAATTAAGATTCCTTGCTATTTTTTTGTTATATGGATTATTTTCTTCTCGTGATGATTTGGAAAATACATGTTTTGTTTTGTTTTTCTCTTGAAGATTTCAGTGCATTTTAAATTTTGAGAGTGAAACAATATCTTTTAATTTACCCATCAAAATATGGAATACTTTTGTATTTTCAGCTTCTCTTTCCAAATTCCCAGTTTCTTCTGCATATAATTTGGAATTTTTGACTGAAATTAATATGAAATGATTTTTTAAAAATGTGTTTATTCAGGGCTTTTTTGGGGCATTTGACAAGTTTATTTGACTAGTTGCTTAATATTTTTACATCCCAAGTCTTTTTTTTAAGTTTTATTTATTTAAGTATATGTATCCAATGTGGGGCTCAAACTCATGACCCTGAGATGGAGAGCCAGACAGACGCTTTTCCAAATGAGCTGGTCAGGTGCTCCTACATCTCAATTCCCAGATTTTATTTTGAGCCATCCCTGGCTTGGTTGGAAAAAGTCTTAGAGTTAGTTTTTCAGAAAAGGTTTGTGGATAATAATGTTATGCTATTGCTTGTTCAAGAATGCCTTATTCTTGAAAATTAATGACAATTTGACATGAAATTTTAAGTCCTAACCTCTTGTCTCAAAATTGTATAGACACTGCTTCATTGTTTTCTGGCATTTACCATTAGAGAAAAACGTGAGACCAGTCTTATTTTTATTCCTTTCTGAGTAACTGTGATTTTCCTCCATGTTTATGGGCAGGTTTCCCTCTATTTTCTTAAAAATTCAACATTTTACAAAGATGTGTGGGATGATACTCTGTTTTAATTAATTTTGTGCAATGCCCAGTCATGTAACCTGCAGAATCAGCTCCTTCTTCAGCTCAGAAAAGTTATATTATGTTATTTCTTTGGTTTGTAACTTTTCCAGTTTTTTTTTCTTTCTGGGAATCATTTTGTGAGCTGATTGAATTTCTTAGAATTACATGCCATGTCATAAAATTTTTTAAAAAATAATTCAGCTGTCTTGTTTTTGCCAGAATATGACCAGTACTTAGGGAAGAGGTACCAATTAAATTCTCTCAGATTTAGTATAGGTAATAGTTGGAATAATTTTCTCCAACAGTTCATTTGTGTTAAAACAAAAGTTCACAAAGAAGGTTCAAAAACGTGAAAATCTTTATTTTCTAAGTGAGACAAATCTTTTCCTGGAATATTCTCATTATTTCTTAAGAAACTTCTTTTTCATTGTATAAGGAAAAAATTTCAATCTATTGTTAATCAGAACTATCACAAATCTCACTGGAGTCAGAATTATTTTGGGTTCTTTATATATTCATATATTTGCACTTAATGCATATTTTTACTATTTTTGGCAGTTCTCTCAGTGAAATAGAAGATTCCCTCCCTCCTGGAAAAGCAGTATTTTATACATGGGCTGATCCAGTGGGCTCTAGAAAGCTGAAGTGGAGATGTGGAAAAAGCCACGGTGAAGTAACACAAAAGGATGTACGTATTGGGTTGAGTATTATGGTGTTCTCAGCAGCCTTTTTTGTTTTTTTGTTTGTTTTTAATTTTTTTAAAGGTATTCTCTGTCAGCCTTGCTAGTTTTAAGGACTGTTTTGTGTCTGTACTTCTAAACAAACTGCGAAAGATTTTAAAAGCAGCATTTAAACTTTAATGAAAAATGTTGAAGATCGGAAGGGGTCCTATTTTGTCTACATCATTATTCGCTGCTGGTATGTTATAAAAGGTAAACTGGGGTTGGGTCAGTGCTTTCAGCATTCGCCTCATGAACAGATACATTATCTGTAATGACAGTCATTTTAGGTCAGTGTGGCTTCTGTGAGCATCATTTAGGGAGGGATCCATGGAAGAATTTGTTTTTGAGTGTTTTTTTTTTTTATAATGGTAACGTTATGTGTAAACATTTCCCAGTAACATTTTGAATGACTTTCAGAAATTTTTATTAAAATTTTATTACTCTTTCAAAATTCATCTTAATTTGACCCCTACTCCAATGTCTTTTTTCTTAGCACTGATTATTATTTCTTATCGATGGGCCAGAGGTTATCTCACTCTCATTTTAGAGGGAAAACTGAATCATTAATCATTTATTATAGGCTTGGTTTTGCTTAATAGTCTGTATCAAATTAAGGCAGTTGCCTTCTATTCTTAGTTTATAAAAATATGTGAGTGTATGTATGAAGGAATGAGTATTGAAATTTTTTTAAAGGTTATCCATTTATTTTGAGAGAGCCCACACACACACACACACACACACACACACACACACACACTGACAAATGGGGGAGGGGCAGAGAGAAGGAGAGAGAGAATCCCAAGCTGTCTCCACACCAAAAGTGCAGAGCCCAATGCAGGGCTCAAACTCATGAACTGTTGAATCATGACCTGAGCTGAGATCAAGAGTTGGATGCTCAACCAACTGAGCCACGCAGGTGCCCCATGAGTATTGAATTTTTATCAGTTGTTATGCTTTTAATTTTTTTCTTTAAAGAGATAACTGGACTTAATCATATTTGAGGGGGGGATGAATTATGTGGTTATTTTTTTAAATATTAGACTAACCTTGCGTTTCTGGAATTGGCTTGCTAATGTTTTAATGTTTTACTTCTGCCTGTATTCACAAGAGAGTACTGTCTGTACTAGATTTTGATGTTAAAGTTTGCAGACATCTAAAACATGTTTGGAAGCGCATGTTTCTCAATGAATGTATGTAAGATGCATATGCTTTGTTCCTTGAATGTTGGCTAGAATTCACCAGTGAAGCCAAGCCATCTCTGCCTGAAGTTGTTTTGTGTAGGAAGGTTTAAATTATGAATTCTCTTTTGTTACTGTATATAGGACAATCCGGTTTTCTACTTCTGCTTCTGTCATTTTAGTTAGAGGTTTTCTAAGAATGTGTTTTATTTCATCTGATTTTCTGATATATTGATCACAATATTTTTATAACACCTATTTTTTATCTTTTTTTTACAGTGATTCTTTTTAATTCTTGGTATAGATTATTTGTGCTTTAATTCCTTTTTCCTCAATAAGTTTTACTTAGGATTTATCAGTTTTATTCTTAGTTACATTTTTTTTTAATCAGAAAACCATTGTTTTGCTCTTTTGATGATCTGTTGCACATTTTTGTTCATTTTCACCAATTTCTTCTCTGATCTATATTATATTCTTTCATCTTTCTTTGGTTTTAATTTGATAAATTTCTTTTAAATTCTTGGGATAGATAGCCATTAGTCTGCTTGTGCTGCCTTAACAAGGTACCTTAGACTGGGGGACTTAAACAACAGACATGTATTTCCCACAGTTCAGGAGGCTTGAGGCCCGAGATCACACTGCCAATGTGGTGAGGTTCTGGTGAAGCTGGTGAGGACTCTTCTTGGCTTGCGGATGACGACTTTCTCACTGTGTCCCGACATAGTGGAGGAGAGAATGAGTGAGCTCTCTGGTGTCTCTTATAGGGATACTAATCCTGTTGGATCAGAACCCTAACCCCTCCTTTATGATGTCATTTAACATTACCTCCGAAAGGTCCTGTATCCAATAGAGTCACTTTGGAGGTTAGGACTTCCAATATCATGAATTTGGGGGTGGGAGGGGACACAGTTGAGTTCATAGCAGACCCCTAGATCATTGTTTTTCAGATTTTCCTGCTTTTTTTTGTTTTTTAAGAGAGAGCATGAGCTGGGGAGAGGTGCAGAAGGAGAGAGAGAAAGAGAGGGAGAGAATCTTAAGCACACTGAGCATGGATCCCCAAACAAATCTGGATCCCACAACATTGGGATCATGACCTGATCTGAAATCGAAGTGGGACATTGAATTGACTGAGCCACCCAGCCACCCCCCCGCCCCAGATTTTCTTCACTTCTTATATGAAGTCACTTAAAATCCCAGATTTGTCTCCAAAAACAGCATTAGTTTTATTTCACAAATTTTTATGTATTTTATATTTCCTGTCCTTTAGTTCAAAATTTCCTAAATTTCATTTATATATATTTAATATTTTGCTTCAAAAATATATTTTATATTTTGGTTTCATGGTTACTTAGGTCATTGCTTGATTTTTAAAAATATGGGAACTTGCTAATAATATCTGTTGATTTCTACCTTAATTCCACTGTGATTTGAGAACACACTCTGATTCAGTCCTCTGAAATTTATTGAGATAGATTTTGAACACTAGCATGTAGTCAGTTTTTGTGACTATTTCATGTATATTTGAAAAGAGTATGTATTCTGTGGTTGGTTACAGTGTTCTGTATAAGTCATTTTGTTCAAGTCTATTAATTTCTAAATCTTCTAGCTCATTAGTTTGTGTGTGTGTGTTTGCTTGTACATTACTGTGGAGTTGTATTCAAAATCTTCCATGGATATATACATTTATCTTCTTGTTTTGTTAAATATGGCTGTTATATTTTGAAAGTAGGTGATTAGGTTGATACAGATTTAGAATTGTTATATTTTCCTGATAGATTGATCATTTTAGTATTTAGTCATGCATCATTAGTATATAATATTGCAATGCCTACCGTTCTATCTTTGTTAGGTTTAAACATTTAAACTTAACAAAACTATCATAGGCCACAGTTTGCAACTGCCCCACCTACTCAGAAGGATTCAGGCCAGGAGACCCAGTGTGCCAGCTGGGAGCATCAGACATTTTCCACATCAGTTTAGGAAGCATTCTCTTTGGTTGGCTCAAATGACCACATTTTGTTGTGATGGAACAAGGCTCACTTGGGTATGTTATGAGCCACTTTTGACTTATAAATGCTACTCCACAATAGCGGGTATCTCTTGTAACAGACCATGAGCATAGCTTACAGGTGTTCTGCAAGGAACATATAGTTCTCATCATACTAAAAGAAACCTATAGCTTCCTATGATCTCACAACATGCGTTCTTGACTTTCTAAAACCTGCTGTAAAATAATACTTGCACCAGTTTCCCAATAACATGAGGACTTTAAAACTCTTACTTCAAGGGTGCCTGGGTGGCTCACTTGGTTAAGCGTCAGACTCTTGATCTCAGCTCAGGTCATGATCTCACAGTTCCTGAGACTCGAGCCCCGCATCAACCTCTGCACTAAGCATGGAGCCTGCTTGGAATTCTGTCTCTCCCTCTCTCTGCCCCTCCCCTCCTCACTTGCGTGCACGCATTCTCTGTCTCTCTCTAACTCACTCACTTTAAAAAAACACAAAAACAAAAACCTCTTACTCCATTTACCTCCTGTCGTCTTACAGATTACTCTTACATGTTTTATTTCTAACTATATGTTAAATACTGTAAGATGTATTATTAATTGCTTTTTGCAATTAATAGTCCATTTATTTATTAAATATTTACTATCATTTGGGGAGAGTGCAAGCAGGGGAGGGGGAGAGAGAGGGACAAAAGATCTGAAGCAGGCTCTGTGCTGACAGGCTGACAGCGGTGAGCCCGATTTGGGACTTGAACTCCTGAACCGCAACATCATGACTTGAGCCAAAGTTGGACACTCCACTGACTGAGCCACCCAGGTGCCCCGTCCAGTTATTTATTTATTTATTTAAGTTTATTTTGAGAGAGATCAAGGGAAAGAGCATGAGCAGGGGTGGGGCAGAGATAGAAAATCCCAAGCAGGCTTTGTGCCATCAATGCACAAACCATGAGATCATGACCTGAGCTGAGTTAAGGAGTTGGATGTTTAACCAACTGAGCCACCCAGGCTTCTCCCCCACTCCTTTTTTTTAAAGTTTATTTATTAACAATCCATTTAAATTAACTCATGTTTTCCTTTTTTTGATTTTTCATTCCAACCGATATCTCCATGTTTCCATTTGTGTTCATTTTTCTTCTTTTGAGTATTTTTCTAATGCATGTCAACAGCTGACAAATTCTCTTTCAGTTTCATTTGTCTGGAAATGTCTTTATTTTGGCCCTCCCCCCCTTTTTTTTTGATGGGATATTTTTGCTGGATGTCAGATTTCAAGGTTGGCCTTTCTGTTTTTTCTTCACCTAAGGACTCCAGTATTATGTAAATGTTAGACCTTTTTACCATCTCCCTTGTGATTTTCATGTTACATTGTATATTGCTTCATCCTTTTGTCTCTGACCTTCAGTATGGATATTTTTTCCAACCTATCTTTGTACTTCTCTTGCAATGTCTAGACTCTTGAAGTCATCCATTGAGTTAATTTTATTCGTTGAAATGATCAGTTCTAGGATTTTTGCTGTGGAAGTTTTTTGTTTCAAAATTCTCTATCTCATTACATAATTCCTTGATTATGTTAATCATAACTACTTGAAAGCCTATCTGGTTGATCTCTTGTGGATGCTTTTAAATTTTCTCCTTTTTTCTTAGTTTTCACTCCTATCTATTCTTTATGCATGTTTAATTTTGTCTGTGTGCTGGACGTAGACAATTTAAGGCTCTGTACAGTGTTAGCTTTTTCTTGAGAAGCTACGGTTTTGCCTTTGTCAGGCGGCTAGTCAAGGGGGATATTACCATACTCTAAGTGGGGGTTGAAGTGATTTGCATCTAGTCTTCAGTCCTTGAAAGGACTGGTCTACTTTGAGTTTCCCCTGCTGCCTAGAATATAGCCCCTGGGGGACTCAACTAAAAGCCTAAGCTGTTGACCCCCTTTTTTTTCTTTTCTTTTTTTCTTTTTTTTTTTGGTATGTCTGTACTCCAGTTTTAGTCTCTGCATTTCTATGAGGCTTCACAGTATTTTTCTGATTTTAACTTCTCAGTGTCTGCTGCTACTTTTAGAAATGGCAGTTGACTTTTTGAGAAAGCAAGTCCAAATATAAAATTCATTTTGATTACCTTTCCTTCTCTTGCAGATCTTAATTCTCACTCCCTTGGTAGCTTTTATGTCTTTTCAGACATGTTTTCCTTTTTATATTTTGTCTGGCAAAAAGCCCTTGTTCTTAGCAAGAGGGTTGGGCCAAGACCACCTGCTCATCAATTTCTAAGGCAGTAAGTTATAGTAATTTTTCAAAATTAAACTTGTTAGTGTATGGGAATGTCATGGCATTTTGTGTATTGATTTTTGTATCCTGAAAACTCACTAAATTATTAATATTGATTACCTGTTTTTTATTTTTCTATATGGACAGTCATACACAAATAACAAGGATTTTGTTTTTCCTTTTTTAATCTTTTCATTTTTAATTTCTTTTTGCCTTACTGGACTGGCCAGGATCTTTGTATACTATTGAAGTGGTGTTTGCACATATTTTTGCCTTCTATCTTACCTTAAATTACATGCCTTCAACATTTCACCTTTAAATATAATCTTTACCAAAATTTGGTATTTCCTTTTTTGGAGGACAGTTTGATAAGAGGTTTAAAAAGAACTTCTCAGGGCACCGCGGTGGTTCAGTTGGTTAAGTGTCTGACTTTGGCTCAGATCATGATCTCACAGTTCATAAATTCAAACCCTGCATCAGGCTCTCTGTTGTCAGCTCACACCCTGCTTTGGATCCTCTGTCCCCTTCTGTCTCTGTCCTTCCCCTGCTTGCTCATGTGCATGCTTTCTCTTTCTCAAAAATAAAAATGAACATGAAAAAAAAATTCTCATCTACTCTTTGTTTACTAAAGGTTTTTATGATTGGATTTTGAATTTTATAAAATGCCTTCTTCCAAATAGGTGCTATTTTATTTGCATAACATTTTCCTCTTGCTTTAGACATCCGTCTTGAATCACTTTTTGTCAGTATTTCATTCCTCCTGTAGAATGTCCTTGAGTGAGTACTTGTTGATGGTGAAATGTAGTAGTTACTGTCTGTAGGCATTTATATTTTGTGCTCTTATGTTCACTGAAGGATATTTTTGCTGAGTAAGGAGTTCTGGGTTGAGTGTTATTTTCTCTTAGCATATTAATACATTTTTCCATTATCTTATGTGTTTCTATTGTGTCCAGCGTAGGTTTTGTTTTGTTTTGTTTTGCCTTGTTTTTTGTTTAATGTATTTGAGAGGTCTGCCTATAATTGACCTAATTTTAATTTTTTTATTCCTGGGTATTAGAATTTATTCAGGAAAAAATACTGTATTTTTATATAAATAATCTCATTTGACCTTTTAGCACTTTTGCATATTTATATCATAGTGATAGCTAAAGTTTATAAAGATATATCTGAAACCCACTACAGAAAATTTGGAAATGTGGACTTCAGAATTATTTGGAAATAAATTACTTTTCTTATTTCTCAATGTAGTTTTAATGCTGTATGTTTTATTTTAGAAAGTATTATAAGTAGATGGACTCTTCCTGAGTATTGACTTCATGGTAACTCCAGTTTTTACTATCAGTGCATTATAACATGAATGTGTACATACTCTGTGTTCTGCCCCCCCCCATCTGTGGGGATTACATTCCAAGACCCCCAGTGGCTGCTTGAAACCACTGCTCATACCAAACCCTGTATAAACCATGCTTTTTCCTAGGCATACATGCCTATGACAAAATTTAATTTACAAATTAAGCACAGTAAGAGATTAACAACAAAAACTAGTAAAATGAAACAATTATTTACTGTAGTAAAAGTCATATGAATGTGGTCCCTCTCTCTGTCAAAATATCTTGTGCTCTACTTCTTATGATGATGTGAGATGATAAAATGCATACATGATACAATGAAATGGAAGATGTAGGCAGTGTAACATAGTATTAGATTACTGCTATTGACCTTCTGACCATATGTCAGAAGGAGAATCATCTGCTTCTAATACACGGTTGACCACTGGTAACTGAAACTGTGGAAAGCAAAGCCACAGAGAAGGGGGACTACTGTATATTAAAATCTCCTGTTAATCAGAATATTCACTAGAATACTGACTAGAAATTCATGGCTCACTGTTAATTATTAGAATTTGCTGTATTCATCTTGTCACTGAACCTCAAGACCCTGATAACAACACAGTGCTTATGTATAAGGGCCTCCTGCAGAATTAACCCTGTGATGAATATCTCTGCTTTGTAGAGCATGCAACTGAAGTCTCAGGCATTTTTTATCCTATTTCATTCAGCTCTGTAAGGAAATACAAATTTCTGACTGAACAACTTTTTAACATATAACACATTGATTAATCTTAAAGCAGAGAAAATAATACTTTTTGTTATTGATTAGCCTGTAAGGAAGACTATTTAGTTAGATTTTATTAAGATGTTCAAAGAATAGTTGATCTATCTTCTTGATTAATAACTTCATGATAATAATGACAGGAGCTAACATCAAATGATTTTAATTATGTAAATTTCCAAATGTTACACAATATTAATTCATTTAGTTTATTCAGTTCTTTGAAAGAGCTGCTGTCACCATTCTCATTTTTCAGTTGTAGAATCTAGATTTCCTGTTTGTTAAGAGCAAACTCTAATTTTTTATTTTTTGGTTTTGTTTTAGGATATGATGACACCTATAAATTTGGGGAAAAAGACCATTTATTTAGTTTCATTCTTTGAAGGCTTACAGCGCATTATTTTATTCACTGAAGATCCAAGGGTATTTAAAGCAACATATGAAAGTGAGAAAGCAGAGTTAGCGGAGCAAGAAATTGTGTTGGCCTTACAAGATGTTGGAATTTCCCTCGTCAACAATTACACAAAGCAAGAAGTAGCCTATATTGGCATTACAAGGTTAGATGCATTAAAATTTGGATAAAATTAAATGATTAGTTCTTAATAAGAATGGTGACTGTAAAATCTAAAATAATGTAAAGTTTTGTAAACATGCTTTTGAGATTTTTTTTTTACCTTTTGAGATGAAGATATATCAGAAATCACTTTTATAAATCCTGTATTATGTTGATTCTCTCACCTTTCCAAAAAGTTATATTTATTCAGCTTATCAAAGGTATACCTTATGTAACATGTCATAAGGAAGAATTTAATTTTCCATTACCACCCACCACAGTGTAAGATACAGGATAGATCCTCCATAAATAGTTGTTGGAGGAATAAAGCCAATCACTTTTTAATTTGACCTTGACACTTTAAGATATAGTACAGTGATACTGAATTTATCATTTCCCCTGTAAGTCATTTTAGAGTAAAACTTATTCTTTCCTTTATTCCTTTAATATTCCTGTTCATAAGTACCTCAAGTAAAATCTGTATATATTTGTATATATTAGTGCCTGATTTGAGAGCATTTCTAGATTTCCAGCAGGAAAGTGTAGTTTTGACCTTGACTTAAACTCTCAAATAAACATATACATTAAAGGTAATTGGTACAGATTTAAATTTGTTTTTCTATATAAATTCATCTAGAAATGCCCTTGATTTTTCAATGAATGGAATCCATGCCATTTAAAAAGGAATATTAAAAACTATTTTCTTAAGAATTTTTATTCCCCAAAAATGTGTTTATTTGTTAAGTGCTATGCTACATTGTGTGAATGCAAAGGGGGATAATACATGATTCCTACCATTCTGTTTAAGTGAATACAAATTTTAGAGGGAATTGATAGAATTATTAAATAACTTACATACTTAAACAGGGTGAAGTAACTTTAGCATGTTTCTATTCTGTACACAGGTCTCTCAGCAATTTTTCAGTAAATTATTTGTTCCCTGCTCTCTTAGATTGCTGTTTCACACTTTGTCTTGTTTTAAAACCCCATTCTCTCTCTCATCTTGCTGCTTTGTATCCCATTTCACTGAGAAAATTAATGAAAAGGAAACTTCCAGCGACCTACCCCTCCAAAGATCACAGCTTCTACCCATGAGCATTTCTTACCCATGTCCTATACCAACATCTTCTCCACAGTAAATTATAGTAATACATGTGCTACTATTAAAAAATTTTTCAACTTTGCACTCTTTTCCGTTTCTTTTTGCCTTCTTGAGGCATTGATCCAGCAATTCTCTTCTTTCTCCTATGTAATAATTTTTGGGTCTCTGTTGGATTATTCCCATCAGTATTAGTTACTTCAAAATAAAAAATTCTCTTGAGCCTACTTTCCCTGCTACCTACTGTGCATTACTTGCTTTCCATTTATAGCCAAACTTATCAAAAGTGTCATCTGGTAAAAAAAAAAAAAAAAAGAAGTGTAATATACTCATTATTTCCTAATTCGTTTTTTTACCCATTTTTTTAACCACTGCCAACAGGATTTTACTTTCAACACACCATGAAACTGATCTTGTCAAGATCACCAGAGACCTATGTATTGCCAGGTCCAGTGTAATTCCCAGTCCTCATGTTGCTTAAGTTTGTAACACAGAGATCCCTTTTCTCTCTCTCTCTCTCTCTCTCTCTCTCTCTCTCTCATTAATGTGGTTTAAAACCTTTTTTTTCATTTATTTATTTTGAGAGAGAGGGAGGGAATGCAAATGGGGGAGGGGCAGAGAGAGAGAATCCCAAGCAGTCTCTGAGCTGTCAGCCTGGAGTCTGACATGGGGCTCCATCTCATGAATTGTGAGATCATGACATGAGCCAGAATCAAGACTCCGTCGCTTAACGGACTGAGCACCCAGGCGCCCCAAATGTGGTTTTATTAAAGCAGAGAAAGAACTGCCACACAGATCCCTTCTTGATAGTTTTCTTTGACTTGACTTCCAGGATACCTCCCCATCCTTGTTTTTCTTTCTTTGCCAGAATTCTCCATCTCATGTGTTGATTCCTTGTTTTCTCAACTGCTTAATATTGGGTGCCCTGAAGCTCTCAGACGTGAGTCCTTTTCTCTGTTTCAAATACCACATATATGCGAAAAATTTGAGCAATATGTATATCTTTAACCAGACATTTGTCCTGAACTCCACGCTTGTATATCCACTGCCTACACAAAATAGCTACTCTTACATCTAAGAGACTTCTTTAAACTTCATATGTGTAAAACCTAACTCCTGATGTCCTTTTACGAAAACCTCCTTCCCCATTGGAATCAATGACTACCTCCCTCTAGTTGCTCAGGTCAAAAGCTGCGGGATCATCTTTGATTCTTCTCTGTATCTCACACCCCATACCTATGTAATAATACAATAATTACAAGTTCTGTGCTGACTCTACCTTCAAAATAGACACAGAGTCGGTCAGACTGGTCAAGTTTTTACTGCCTCACTGTTCCACCCTAGGTAGAGCCATCACCATTTTTCTCCTGGTTTATTCCATTAAACTCCTAACAAGTTTCCAGCTTCTAACCTTTACTCCTATCCTTTCCCCCTCTGTCCCAACACACATTGTATTCTTTACAAAGTTTAAGTCAGATGATGTGGCTGATCTCATAATCTTTCAATTCTTTCCTAATTTCAGAATAAAACTCAAAGTTTTTACAGTGTCTTACAAGGCTTTACATTCAAAGTCTATAATCTGTAAGGCTTTTTATTACGTGGCTTCCCACCATCTGTCTTATTTCATCTTCCACTCTTAATGGTCCCTCTCCCTGAAATGCTCTACTCTTGTCTGCTGGATAATTCCCTTACCTCCTGTAAGGTTGCTGAAGTCTCATCTTCTCAGTGACACCCCCCAGTGACCATGCTGTTTTACTACTGGCATATTCCAGTACTCCACATCCATCTCACCCTGTCTACTTACTCTTTTTTCAAAAGCATTTCACCTCTTACTAGTTAAAATATTCTAACTTACTATATTTACTATTGTCAGTCACTCAGTTATGATAAAGCTCCAGTATGCAAAGATGTTTACTGATAATATCCCTACCACCTAGAATAGTGTCTTAGTAAAAGTCTAAGTAGTAATAGAATGAATTTGTATTTTTAAACTTGTAGTGTGTTTGCATATAACTGAGGATATTGTAAAATTTTACTGAAAGTTTTGGAACTCATGTAATAAACCAGCTACAATGGAAATGTTTATAAATGAGTACCATGATTTTTGCTTTCATATAAGTTCTGATGTGGTTTGGGAGACAAAGCCCAAGAAGAAGGCAAGATGGAAGCCAATGAGTATAAAGCACACTGAGAAGTTAGAAAAAGAATTTAAGGAATATACTGAATCTTCACCTTCAGAAGATAAGGTTATTGAGTTGGACACTAACATTCCGGTAATATTTTTAAGTAATGATGTGCGGTTTTAATTTGTACCTGTTGTAAATAGATGAATCACTTTTGATTTTTTTAAGTTGATTTATTTATTTTGAGAGAGAGTGCGGGAGGGGCAGGGAGAGAACTCACAAATTGACTGTGAGATCATGACCTGAGCCAAAACCAAGAGTTAGACTCCTAACCGACTGAACCACCCTGGCACCCCTCACTAGTGAATTTTTAAGGAAAGTCTGGTTTCCTTACAAAACAATTAATTATACCATACATACTTTATATAAAATGCTTTAAAGGGAAAGTTGTCTATATTAGCAACTCATACTTTTAAGAAGCCAATATGTTATTTTAGTTACTTGTTAAATTTTTTTTCTTTTATCATTTTTTAGTAAATTTATATAAAAAGTGATACAATAAAAAGTGAATATTTTTTGTGAATTGTATTTAAAGATCCAACCTAAACCTAATCAAATTGCAAATGTCTAATCTAATCAACTATGTAGCCTATTACTTCAGTTAATATTATCTTAAAGTTTTTGGTACAAATTTCGGATTTTAATCACTTTATGAATTCAGAGAAATTGTATTTTGTGGGGGGGGGGCATGTTTTTCAGGTTCGCTTCACACCTAGTGGCACTAACATGAAAATTCTGCAACCACATGTAATAGCCATACGAAGAAATTATCTTCCAGCATTAAAAGTAGAATATAGCACATCTGCACATCAGTCATCATTTAGAATTCAAATTTACAGAATACAGGTGAGTCTGAAAAGATACTCAAATTGTGTTCATAAGGAACATAGCAATAAACCAAATGTGTTGCCATGGTCGCTCTAGTACTTTGACTTCAGTGTTGAGCTAGACTGCTGATTCCTTCTACTTATTAAATCCTGTTATTCTAGTCAAGTTCTGTAATTAACATGTTAATATACCAACCTGGTTTTTTTTTTTTATTTTCATAGATCCAAAACCAGATACATGGTGCTATATTTCCTTTTGTGTTTTATCCGATTAAACCTCCCAAGTCGGTCACCATGGATTCAGGTTTGTTTGTATTTTAAATTGCCATGAAAATGTTTGTATTAGCTGTATGGTTTATTTTACTATAAAAATATGAAATGAAACCATTCTCAAGTTTAGTTTCTATGGGATCATTATAAAATTAAATAGCATGGAAAAGGAACAACAGGTACTCAATTAAGGTCAACACAATATTGAATTCTGAAGAAAAGATTAATTAGAAACATTTAAATATTTAGAAATATTACTTAAAAAATGGATTGCTGGTTTGTAAACCTCTGATCTGAAAACCAGTAGGATCTCTGAATAAATTTTGAAGGAATTTAAATTCAGAGTGGTTTCCAGCCATGAAAACTGTCTTGTATTCTCCTAGTCAGTGTGATGACAAGTCCTTTGTTCCATTCTCTTCCCTTTCACTTCTATCTTTTCTATCCCTCGTACCCTCACTTTGTCTTTGCTACCCCTGCCCTTGCCTTCCAACCCCTACCTCCACACCACTGGCTTTGAACTCTCTAAGGTGGTATTCATAATCTTCTTGGAAGCTTTTGACCATTGTACATGCCCAAGCCCCTCCACCCAGAAGTCCAGGACGAGACCCTGAAATCTGTGTTTTCACAGTGTTTGCCTTGTGATTCTAATGCATACTTCTACTTTAAAATCACTCACTAATTTAAAGGATTAGTTATCCTTAAAGTGAAGACAGATAACTTAAAAAAAAATCCTAGAGTCTGAAATTAAGACTGTAATGGATCTTGCAAATAGCAATTTTAATTGATACTCATAATTTAGTAAATAATTTAGGTCTCCATTGTTAATGTGTATTAAATTGCAAGAACGTGCTTATCTTCCGCTTAAAGCATCGTGGGATTAATCCTATTTATTACTTCTGCAGCTCCAAAACCCTTCACAGATGTCAGTATTGTTATGAGATCTGCAGGCCATTCCCAGATTTCACGTATTAAGTAAGTGTCTTAATATATTTCTTGTGTGTTTATTTAATGTTTTGATTTAAATATGTGAGCTAATTGTACTCTTTTAAAAAAATTCAGATGAGTCAAATGTTTAAATGCAAAATACTAAATTATACAGGTCATTATGAAAAATATTTTATAATTTTGGAGAGTCAGAGGCTGTGAATGAAATATACTTAGGTATTAACTGTGAGTATTTTGCTACTTTATCATTTGTTT
This sequence comes from Acinonyx jubatus, assembly GCF_027475565.1. NCBI lineage: Eukaryota > Metazoa > Chordata > Mammalia > Carnivora > Felidae > Acinonyx > Acinonyx jubatus. The sequence continues at coordinate 74,365,200 of NC_069391.1, read as the reverse complement.
TCTGATAGGTTTTCTTTAATTACTGCATATCATTTTAGAAAAAAGAAAGAAAATAGTATCTTAAAATTAAATCACTATCCAGTCTAAGAAGTAGAACATTGACAGAAACATCCATCTGTATTTACTCTCCTATTTCTTGTGTTCTCCACCCTATCAACCAAGAACTATCTTCATCCCTTTTTAAAATATAATTCTATTAAATATATGTATTTAGATATTCTTCTTTGTGTTCCCTTTTTTTCCTAATTAAAAAAATTTTTTTCAAACTGAACATAGACTTTTGGGGACTGGATTTTTTCATTCAACTATTACTAAATTTTATTTTCTGTGTAGGTAGAGTTTATTATCACTAATGTATAATATTCTGTATGACTGTATAGCACAATTTACTTGCCAGTTTTTTCTCTATAGGCATTTTTACATTTTGAGTTTGTTGCTGTTATGTGTTGCCATGATTTTTTTTATTCATCTAGAAAATCCTCAGTTGCAACATTCTAATAGTTATCTAATGCTTTTTTCTAGATAATTTTCTTCATGCACTTAATCAATGATTTTATGTTTTCTGCTTTGTAATAATAGGTACTTCAAGGTGTTGATCCAAGAAATGGATCTCAGGTTAGATCTTGGGTTTGTCTATGCTTTAGCAGAACTTATGACAGAAGCAGAAGTGACTGAAAAAGCAGAGGTAAGTCTTAAAATGATAGCATTGGTGGGAAGGGTTCGGGAAGAGGAAGACTAAACAATTATAAATTCTTGATGTATTAATATGGTTTTAATCCACTGGTGGGTAAAGTGGTAGAAGTCACATTTTCAGATTGTAGATGACGTGTAAGACAAGTTAAAATAGCCTGTTTAAGGTGTGTTAGCAAACAGGAGGAAATGTTTTAAGCCAGTACTGGTGACTAGCTAGTAGTCATGTTCACATCACTGTTTTTTCCTATTTTATTTTCCTGGGTTACTTTTGTTTTAATTAGTAACTGAGAAATTTGGGTGTGACCAGGATATTCTGCGAAGGAAAAGGTAAAAATAAAAGGTAGTATGTTACTTGTGACTGATAGACTATAAAATCACAGTGATAGAGTAGATCATATATGATCTCTTTTTCAGCTGTCTTCATAAGAATTCTGAAGATAAGACAAATTATATGGGTAAAAGAATATATATTTTTTTCTTTTAATAGCAATTTATTGAGATACAGTTCACATACCATATATTTTAATCAAAGTGTACAGTTCAGTGACTTTTAATATATTTACAGAATTGTACAGCCAGCGTTACTATCTCATTCCAGAAAATTTTCATCATCCCAAAAAGAAACCATGCCAGTCCCATACAACCACTAATAATATACTTTCAGTCTGTTGGTTTTCTTACTCTAGATATTTCATATTAATAGAACCATCCACTGCGTAGTTATTTGGAAGGGAGGGGCTTCTTTCACTTAGCATGATGTTGACAAGGTTCATTCAGGTTGTAGCATCTATCAGTACTTCTGGCCAACGAATACTCTGTTGTTATAGATGCATTCCATATTGTATATAGCCAGTGCTCTGTGGATATGCCACATTTTGTTAATCCATTCATCAGGTAGGGACATTTGTGCTGTTTCCACATTTAGGCTATTATGAATAATACTGCTGTGAATATTTGTGTACAAGTTAAAATCATATAAAATGTATGATTCTAATTTCAGTGTCATCATCAACACTTGTTATTATCTGTCCTTTGAATTCTAGCCATCGTAGTAGATGTGAAGTATATCTTTGTAATTTTGATTTGCATATACCGGATGAGTAATGACTGAACATCTTTTGATGTGTTGATTGATCATTTACATATCTTCTTTGGATAAATGTCTTTCAGATTTTTTGCCTGTTATTAAATAGGTTGGCTCCTTATTATCAAATTGTAAAAGTTCTTTATATATTCTGAATACAACTTCCATATCAGATCTATGATTTGCAAATACTTTGACTCATTCTGTATGTTGTGTTTTACTTTCCTAATGTCTTTTCAAGTACAAAAGTTTAATATTAATGAAGTCTGAATTCTCTTGTTGCTCATGTTTTCGGTGTCATCTTTAAGAGTCCTTTGTGAAAGTCAAGATTATTAAGGTAATAAAGATTTAGCCCTATGTTCTAAGCATTATTTACAATCAGGTCTTTCATATATTTTGAGTTAATTTTTGTACGTGGTATAAGAGTCCAGGATCACCAGACTTTTGCATTTGGCTCTTCAATTGTTCCAATACCATTTGTTGAAAGACCATTCCTTCCTCATTAATGGTCTTGGTACCCTTGTCAAAAATCAGTTGATCATAAATATATGGTTTTATTCCATTGCTATCTAAGTCCATCTTTGTGCCAATACTGCACTGTCCTGATTATTACTGTTTTGTAGTAAGTTTTGAAATTGAAAAGTATGAATCCTCCTACTTTCTTCTTTTTCAAGATTGTTTTGACTATTTAGGGTCCTTTTGCAATTCCGTATGAATTTGAGAGTGAGCTGGACAATTTCTTTGGAGAAGTCATCTGGGGGCTTGACAGGGATTACGTTGAATCTATATACTAGCCTTAGGGTTTTGACATCTTAACATGATTAAGTCTTGCAGTCTTTTTTTTTTTTTTAATTTTTTTTATTATTTATTTATTATTAGACAGAGCATGAGCATGGGAGGGGCAGAGAGAGAGGGAGACACAGAATCTGAAGCAGGCTCCAGGCTCCGAGCTGTTAGCACAGAACCTGATGCGGGGCTCGAACTCACAAGTTGTGAGATCATGACCTGAGCCAAAGTCGGTCGCTTAACTGACTGAGCCACCCAGGCACCCCCGAGTCTTACAGTCTTTAAACACTGAATGTCTTCTATTTAATGTAGATTTACTTTCTTTCAACACCGTTGTATGATTTTCAGAGTGTAAATTTGGCTTTTGTTATATTCATTATTGAATATTTCTTTTCTTATAGCATGAACAAAATTGTTTTCTTAATTTCATTTTGGTTTGTTTATTGCAAGTGTATGGAAATACACTTAATGTTTTTATACTGATCTTGTATTCTGCAATCTTTCTGAACTCATTTATTAGCTCTGCTAGTTGTTTTGTGGGTTTTCCTTATATAAGATCATGCCATTTGAGAATAGTTTTACTTCTTCCTTTCTGATCCAATCTGGATGACTTTTGTTTCTTCTTAATTGCCCTGCTAGAACCTCTAGTACAAGGTACAGCATTGAATAGATGTGTCAAGAGCAGACATCCTTGCTTTGTTTCTGATCTTAAAGGGAAAGCTTTCAGTCTTTCACCATTAATTATGGTATCAGCAGTAGATTTTTTGCAGATAACCCTTCATCTGGTTGAGTTCGCTAATATTGCCAGTTTAAGTGTTTATCATGAAAGTATGTCACATTTTGTCATATGTTTTTTCTGCATCTGTTGGGATGATCGTATGGTTTTCGTTGTACTGATTATATTACACTGGATGTTAAAACAACCTTCTATACCTGGGATGAATCCCACTTGGCCACATATATAATTTTTTTAAATATTTGTTTGGTTTGGTAGTATTTTGTTGAGGATTTTTGTGTTTACATTCATGGGATATTGGTCTGTCATCGGCCCAACAGATTTTTTATACATATGTAATTTAGTCATTTGCTTTTTGAATTAAAAGAAGAGGAAAAGATTATATATTTTTACCATCTTTTATACTTGCATAATCATCTTCACACCAGTGCTGGCTGTTGTTTGTTTGTTTGTTTGTTTGTTTGTTTTTTCATTTGAGTTCTGATTACTACTTGGGGTCACTTGCCTTCAGCCTGAGGAATCTCATTAGTATTTCTTGTAAGACACACTTGCTAGCAGTAAACTCAGTTTTTGTTTATCTGAGAATGTCTTTATGTCCCTTTGTTATGAAAGGTAGCTATACTTTGTATAGGATTATTGGTTGGCTTTTTTTTTTTTTTTTCCATTTAGTGCTTTGAATATGTTAGCCCACTCCCTTCTTGCCTCCTTTCTGCCAGGATGTCAACCATTCATCTTATCAGGATCCTTCTTATATAATGGGTTGCTTTTCTGTTCTTGTTTTTAAGATTATCTCCTTGTCTTTGACTTTCAGTAGTTTTACTATTATGTATCTGTTGTGACTTTCTTTCTGTTTATGCACTTGGAGTTCATTTAGCTTCCTGGATACATAGTTTAGTAATGTTTTTCAGTGATTTTAGAAAGTATTCAGCTATTATTTCTTCAAATATTTTTTTTTCTTTTTTTCTCTCTCCTCCTCCTTATACTCCCATACTGTATATGTTAGTATGCTTAACAGTGCCCCACATTTCTCCGAGACTGTTCATTTTTCCTCTTTTTTCTCTGTTCTTAAGATTGCATAATCTGTAACACTTTATTTTCAAGTTCACTAATGAAGCAGTGCATCTAATTTAGCATATAATAGTGTTTATATTCCTTCTATCAACTCAAATCCACTGTTACCTCGTTCTAGTGAATTTTCCATTTGTTACAGTTTTCAATTCCAGAATTTCTCATAGGACTTTTTAATTTAATCTTTCTCCTTCTGTATTGATATAATCTATTTGCTAAGACATTGTCATCATAATTTACTTTCCTAAATATGGTTTTCTTTAATTCTTTGAACATGTTTACAGTGGTTACTTTGAAGTATTTTAATCCAATCTGGTCACATCTCACGGGCAGTTTCTTTTGCCTGCTTTTTTCCCAGTGTATGGTTAATACATTGCTATGTCTTTGCATATCTCATAATTTTTGGTTAGAAACTGGACATTTTAAGTAATATACTATAAAAACTGGCTACTGGGCCCTCTCCTCCATAGTTTATTATTGTTTCTAGCTTATTTATTCATCTAGTGACTAGATTTTTATATTGAAGTCTGTCCCACCCACACCCCAGACTTTCCCTGCGGTGTTCAGCTTTTGGTGTTGCTCAGAAAGGTGAAGATTTGCAACACCCACTGTCACCTGGAATAACTGGTTTTGGGGCTGGGCCTTCTTCTCTTTCCACAACCACACCCTGCTGTTATATATACTCCACAATTGCCAGCTGATTGCTTTATTTTTTTCAACAGTACCTTAGGCCACAAATTGCTCTGCAGACTAATCCAATCAAACTTGAGGGGTTTTTTGAAGGAATTGATCTGGAGATCATATTTGTTCTGAGGCTGGGAAGACCCCCTCTAAACTGTCTCTGCCCATTTCTCTCATGAAAACTAACAGGACTACAGTTTAGGCTGTATCTTCATTGAATCAGTGGTTTTCTGTCTAATTGACTTTCACCATGACATTCACTGTTTCCCAAAGCCTACCCTTGAACTGCTTCACACTCTCTTGTAGTTGAAGGCAATTTTTTCAGGAAAAGATTAGGAACTATTTCAAAGTTTCTTTGCTGTCCACCTCCCTACACCCCAGGTAAAATCTGAACCAGAGCTTCAGAGCTGGGGGAGGAACAAGAGTGATCAGAACCCAGTATTCTCAGTGACATTACACACAATTAGAGTCTTTGTTCCATGAGTAGAGGCCAGGCAGGGAATGTAAGCTCTCCCATCCCTGTAATGTAACATTAGCGCTGGTAGCTGGGGGCAGGATGAGAAATGCTGACACCTTTATGCCTCCCAGGAGGAAAGTCTACCATTGAGGGAGACTAGGCAGAAAGGGAGCTTTGTGTTTTTGAGTATAGCAGTCTACAGTGGTGTTATGGCTTATTGAACTAGGAGGGGGCACTAAGAGAGTATTCCTTGTTCAGATACCACAGATTCACTTTTCTTACCAAATGTTTGTAGATTTTCTTGAAGAGATGTTTAATTTGCTTATACCCTTAGGTTCATTCGTAGAGGCCTTAAATAAGTGGGGGTTTTTTTGGGGGGTTTTTTTTCCTGTTTTTAAATTTCACCAGTTTCACTGGGGAAGCTGATCTAAAGATCCCCTCACACTGTCATCCCAGAAGTAGTTTCCAGATACTCAACTTTTAATAAGGCTGTCATTTTGATATTTTTGATGATGGGTTAAATATGAATGTTGGGCTATTTCTCAACACATAGAAGTAACTTAGATTTGTGAGTGTTTGGAAGAGAATTAACGATTATCAAAAATGAAAGCCATTATCACTTTATGCAACGTCATTTGCAGGACCTTCCCCTTTTTGATTTATATTACTGGCCTCTGTAGATGTCAGTATTTACCAAAAAGCTACAAGTGGAATGTGATTATATTTAAGAAATCTATATTCCTAAGAAAGTGTTGATGGAGGGACACCTGGGTGGCTCAATCCATTAAGTGTCTGACTCTTGATTTCAGCTCAGGTCATGATCTCAAGGTTGTAAGATTGAGCCCTGTGTCAGGCTCTGCACTGAGTGTGAAGCCTGCTTGGAATTCTTTCTCTCTTCTCTCTCTCTGCCCCTCCTCTACTCATACACGGGCTGGTGCCCCACCCCCACCCCCATCCCCCAAAAATAAATCACATAAAAAAAGTATTGGTGAGTTGGATTATAGTAGCTTTTTGGGATAAACTTTGCAGTCCCAAGAGTAAAAGCTTAATGTTTTTAATGGATTAGATGGAAACATAGAAGATATGCTTATCAGTTTGTGAGGAAGGGACAGAGCTTTACTAACAATAGTAGTGTTAGGTTCCCTTTTGATGTAGTAACTTTCCAATCACAAGGAACGTTGAATCTGGATGTTATAAGGAAGTGTTCTGCAGTGTATGAACTCGTACAGATGAATCCCTTAAGTTTTTAATACTTTTTGTTTCTTATAGGTTGAACTTTTTCATAAAGATATAGAAGCTTTCCAAGAAGAATATAAAACAGCTTCATTAGTAGATTCATCACAAGTCAGTCTCTATGAATACTTTCATATATCTCCCATCAAGGTAGGAGAAAAGTCTCTTTTTTATTATCCTTGATAATCTCGGTAATAGCAAATTGACTTGATCTCTGTGGAGAGATGAGCATGTAAATTATGTTCTCTAATAGTATATAAATTCTGTAAATAAAGTAAAAAGTAAGGAATAATCCTTTAAAATTTTTATTTATACTTATAACAATTTTTCACCATGTGGAAATAATACTGGGCCCACGTAAAACATGAACTTACGTGTTTATATCTTGACCTAATATTATGTTACCTTAGTTTTCTATTAACATGCTTAATGACAGTTTTCGAAATTGTGTGTATGATTGTATATTTTTTTTATTGAATTATAATTGACATAGAACATACATTAGTTTCAGGTGTATAAGGTGATGATTCATTACTTATATACGCTGTGAAATGATCACCACAATAAGTCAAATGACCATCCATCACCATACATGTTAAAAATTTGTTTTTCTTGTGTGTGAGAACTTTTAAGATTTATTTACTCTTAGCAACTTTCAAATAATGCACTATAATATTATTAACTATAGTCTTTAAGTTTTAAATTAATTCATAAAGTAACCTCGATTTAAAAACTGGAAGTTGAATGGAACTAAATATAAGTTCTTAACACAAAGTTTCTGAATTACATAATACTTGAAGAAAATTATTGTATAGCTATGTATGTATACCGTGTATGTGCATATGATACGAAAGTGTGTTTTAACTGTTTTCAATGTGCTAACTTAATTGTAATAGTTGAAACACTTACTTTTGGTGATACTTGAGTCATTTCAACAACCTCAACTTCTAGATTATTAATATTATTTAAAGATGTATACAAATTACTATTTTCCTAGGTGTACCAAAAGAATCGGATTGAACCTAAATGCCATATTAGTCTGTATTGCTGAATTTAAAATTTAAAAAGAATTGTGTTCAATTTTAAATTCCTTTAACTTTTTACATAATAATTTTGATATAATCTAGATAATTTTGAAATCTTCTTTATGGTGTAGTAAATTTAAAATAAGATTGAATTTTAAAAGCTAAAATTGTCATTTTGAAAATAGTGCTTGAAATATTTCTCTCTTTATCTCTTTAGTTGCACTTAAGTGTTTCACTGCGTTCGGGTAGAGAAGAAGCTAAAGATTCAGAAAAACAGGAAGGACTGATGGCAGTTCATTCCTTAAATCTTCTGCTGAAGAGTATTGGTGCGACTCTTACAGATGTACAAGATGTAGTTTTTAAGTATGTGTAATATTCAAATCTGTAAATTGACGAAAAGCCCATTTTATATTTACGTAAAAACTTTATAAGTGAAAAGTGTGTAAAGGACATTGCAGATCAGAGGCAAATACGGTCTTTACTGTTAAATGGAATATAATTTAACATATTACCTGCCAGACCCTAACTGTTAAGAAACAGAATAATTATTAAATAATTTCCTTAAGAAAGAGAGACAGAGCCCATACAAGTTTGTGCATTATATAAGGCCTTTCAGGCCTCGGGGAGGATTCCTAAGAAGCCGTGTGTGCTCAAAGGTATGGTGCTTCAAAGATGTGGTTTCAAGATTTAATAGGATCAAGACTCTTTAAAGCATATGTGGCTAGAACAAAATGAATGCCATGGTAGCGGAAATGAAGGGAGCCAAGAATTTACATTTTAGTGGGAGTCATGGAAGCTATCAGAATATCTGACCAAAGAGACAGGAAGTCTGAGTGGAGATTTCAGATGACAAGGACCTTTTCAGGTAGCACCTAGAAAGATTATGAAGAACAACGGTAAGAATCAGTGATCCCAGCAAGATGCAATTCTAAATCCAGATAAAGTTAGGTAATGAATTAAAGAACATAGGACATAAAGAACGTAGGTTTGAAGACATTGGGAATAGGGTAAAATCTCTAATCCCACTGCTGTCTTACCTGCTAACACAGAGCTTCCCATGTCATGGATCTGATATATGCTGTGACTAGGTTAAAAGTAAACTGACCTGGATTCCTCACCTGTCAGTTGATCAGGCAGGACCTGCAGCGAGTGAACCCTGGCCATTCTTGAGCATCCTCCTCCACTTGTCTCAGGTGTCAGACATTTTCTTTATGGGCGGTGATAGGACAGAGTTGAGTAATAGAGTCTATATGTATGAATGGAATTCAGAGGGTCTCTGAATCCCCTAAATTACGTGAAAGTATGTATAGGTGGTTTTTCTGAGGCTAAGATCCATAGCTTCCATAAGATTCTTAGATGTTCTTTGACAAGAATAAGCAGAGATACATGTGAAAGAGGAAATTTTCTGATTGGCACAGGACTGTATTGAAAGGAAAGATTTGGAGAAAAATTCTAAAGAAAATGAAACCACTCGTTAATATTAAAAGCATTCTCTTCATCTCTCTCCCTCTTCTCCCTTGATACGTACCCACACACATATTTATGTGTTTTTCAGGCTTGCATTTTTTCAACTCAACTATCAGTTCCATACAGCATCTGAACTACAATCTGAAGTAATAAGACACTATTCAAAACAGGTTTGTCTGAGATTATTTTACAAAGGGACAGATTAATGTAAAAATAGTGAAACATTTTGTGTCTTGCATGTAGATGTGACAAGGCTAAGTGAGCAGCCATGTTCAAAATTTTTTAACTTTTTTTCTCAGAATTGTAGAAAGAAATTGAGCCCTATCACCATTTCAATTTTTTGCCCTCCTGTTGTTGTTTTTCCACTGACTGGTCTCTTCTGGATCATTGTGGACTTAAGACATTTTTAAATAAAATATTAACTAAGTAATTCACCAAACTTACTTAAAAAAATAGTTTCAAGGGAAACTGTTTATTAGTAACTAGCTGGTGAACACAGGCTATTTTTAATGTAATTGTATTGTTGAGTCAGCTATATATATTACTTTAATGGATTTTTTTCCACCTTTAGAAAGACTCCCGTATCTTATGATATAACTTACAGCATCTGAGACAGCTGTCTTATCATGCACAGATCACTAAGCCTGAGTCAAGATGTGTGGGTTTAGATTCCAGTTTTGCCATTTACCTGTTATGTGACCCAGGTTATCATTTGGTCTGCATGTTGTTCCAGTCTCTAAAATGATGGTGGTAATAGTAACCATCAGACATAGTTGTAAAAGTGAAAGAATTTTGAATATTCTAAAGCTTTATGTAAATATATTATTTCTAAAACTCTAAGACCAAATCACTTTTTAAAAACAAAACTAGTGATGAATAGGGTGATACAGTTTAGGTGTTAAAATTGGTGATGAGGGTGTTGACTTAAAAGCAAACAAACAAACAAAACATTGAGTTTAAAAAATTTCCTGAATATCTGATTAAGTCTGTATTTCATTTTCAGGCCATTAAGCAAATGTACGTACTCATTCTTGGGCTTGAAGTTTTGGGAAATCCCTTTGGCTTGATTAGAGAATTTTCTGAAGGTGTGGAAGCATTTTTTTATGAACCTTACCAGGTAATAAAATAGTTATTCTTGCATTGTGCAACATATTACTAATACTTTGAATAAATAATGCATCCAATTGTTAACTTGAGGTGTGTGTGTAAATAGATTTTGAGAGACACAACAGAAGGACATGATTTTGCAGCAAACAATGGTAAGAGATATTGGAAAATTCTGGAGGGATACGTTTACCTTTTCCCTAAAAATTTAAACTTAAGACTTTCCTAAGATACATTGAATTTTAAGTGTTCTCTTGGAATATTAAAGGTCAATAAACTTCACTCTATAGTAGAAGGAAGATCACCATAGACAGGCAGTCTTTGCACAATTGTGGGGACAGTACAAATAACTATGCAGGTGGACACTATACACAGCAATGTTAATCGGTGGCAAAAATTATTGTTTGGTGTCCCTTAAAATCTTCTGTTAAAACATTTAAAACTCTCTTACTTTCATTTTTAAATGAGAGGGCAATCAAAAAGTAAAGCTATTACTATATTATTATATTGTACAGTATAATTTAAAACATAAGAAATATTAAGAATTAAAGTGCTATTATTTCTTTTACAAAAATTATCAGGAGTAGTTTGTGGTTATGTTCTCATAACTTACATTACAGAGCAAAACATCATTTGTACACTTTGGTGAATAGTCCTATTCCTGCATTTGGATCAACTTGTTGTTACTTTCAACGTCGTGAAGTATCTCTGAGAATTCTGTTAAAATGTTCAGTTTTTTGCTGGTGTCACTTTCTCTAGGCATATATTAATTTATATTAATAAATTCACCTTTAAAATAAAATATAACCTTCTTTGTTATTATTTGACCCTTTAGGGAGCCATCCAGGGTCCTGAAGAGTTTGTGGAGGGCATGGCCCTAGGACTGAAGGCACTAGTTGGTGGAGCTGTCGGTAAGAAACAGAATGCCTACCAGGTATGATTATGCTAAAGCAATGATGCCTTTGCTTTTACTAAAAATATTATAATTTCTGCCAGGTGGATTAGCTGGTGCTGCCTCTAAAATCACCAATGCTATGGCGAAAGGGGTGGCAGCTATGACTATGGATGAAGACTACCAACAGAAGAGAAGAGAAGCCATGAATAAGCAACCAGCGGGTCTTAGAGAAGGCATTACTCGTGGAGGAAAAGGCTTAGTTTCTGTAAGAAATTTCCCAGGGTTGTAAACACAACAGGGACCATTAAATAAGGCCACATTCTGTGAATATGAAAATAGACATTGGGGCGCCTGGGCGGCTTAGTTGGCTGAATGTCCAACTTCGGCTCAGGTCATGATCTCGTGGTCCATGAGTTCGAGCCCCGCGTCAGGCTCTGTACTGACAGCTTGGAGCCTGGAGCCTGTTTGAGATTCTGTGTCTCCCTCTGTCTCCTCCCCTCCCCTGCTCACGGTCTGTCTTTCTCTCTCAAAAATAAACATCAAAAAAAAATTTTTTTTTTAAAATAGACATTTACACTCCTTCAAGTGTTATTTAGATATCGGAGAAGCAGGGGGTTGTGTCCTATATAAAATATGTCCATAGCCTCCAAAAGCATTCTGTTTAACTAAAATACGTGGACAGTGTGTTGATTCTTACAGTATCTAGAGAGCAAAACTCTCTCTTTTTTTTTTTTTTTTTTTTTGTAAGCCAGACTTGGTTTTTCAAAGCATCATGTTGAAAGTATTAAAAATTTTTAATTGTGCTTTTCCTCTAGGGTTTTGTAAGTGGCATAACAGGAATTGTTACAAAACCAATCAAAGGCAAGTATATTCTTTTAGGTGATGTGTATTACCAGGTCTTTCACAAATTGATTCTGTTTCCTCTCATGATTCACTTGCCTAAACCTTTGTTGTTTTTCTTTCTAGGAGCTCAAAAAGAAGGAGCAGCTGGTTTCTTCAAAGGTGTTGGGAAAGGTTTAGTTGGAGCAGTGGCAAGGCCAACTGGAGGCATCATAGACATGGCTAGCAGTACATTTCAGGGAATAAAAAGGTAGGTTCTGTTTGGTGGAAGATATGAGTAAAACTCTTAAACCATGAGAAATAAAATAAATCTGCTGTTTGCCTCAAGGCACTTAGTTATGAACCTTACAGTATGGCAAGTTACATATGATTTCCTAATTCCTTTTTAAGTTGTTGCCTTTGCATCAGTTCAACTTTATGGAGTTCTCCTTTATTGGTCATTGGTCATTCATTCCCAGCAGCCTTGGCAGGAAAGGCTGAGCAGGTTAGGCAGGCTCTTCAGTTGCCTTGAGTGAGGTGCATTATTAATAATGTAATGCGACACACGCACGCTAGTTCTAAAATTAGCAAATACAATATTCTCTCTCCTTTTAAGAAATAAAGAATGGCATTTTATATTCCTGGTTTAAACTCAGCTTGTGTTCCCCCTCCCCTTATGGTCTTACTTTGTTATGAAACTATTACATCCATTTCCTCTATTTTTCTTCATTTGTGCAAATAATTTTAAAACATCCTCTCTTGCTCCAAGTAAAATTTAGCTTAAGATTGAAATTTGGTAGTTGCATTATTATCTCTGTTCTAGAGCTTTGTAACCCATACAACAATGGATTAAATTCATGCTAATGAGACCTAACAGGAAGTTAGGTATATGGACATTTCCCTAGTCTATTTCTTGCTTCCTGCTTTATTGAGGTAAGTACTGTCATTATATGGAGCTGCTCCTTTTTCTTGTTTTTTTAACTGTTCCTCTTAAGTTAGTATTTCCTACTGTTTACCATAATTGGGTGTTTCTGGTTTTATAATTTAGTATTAAGATAGGGGAAAAAAGGTCTCTTCTCCTTATAACTTTAGATTCACAAATAGAATGTATTAAGTTGTCATCAGAGAAGCTCAAACTCAGTGAAACATAAATAATTCAAAATCAACAGCTATGCAGGTATATGCCCAAAGTTGCTAGAATAACCTTCCATTTTTCTAAAACTTTGTAATCTGTACTGACCTGCACTACCTTTAAGGATTAAGGGCAAAATAAAACATTTTTAATAAAAATAAGACTAAGAACTATTAAAAATATACTTGAGAAGAAGGATATTAAAACCAGAAATGAGAAGTGGATTATGAGAATCAAATAAAAGAATATAAATGAGTGAATAAATCTAATTGAACTGTATAGAAACAACATTGGAACCAAAATACTAACAATAATAAGTTGCAGAGGCACCTGCGTGGCTCAGTTGGTTAAGCATCTGACCCTTGATTTTGACTCAGGTGATGATCTCACGGTTCATGAGATTGAGTCCTCCACTGGGCTCTCTACTGAAAGAAAGGAGCCTGTTTGGGGTTCGTTCTCTCTCTCTGTCTCTGTCTCTCTCTCTCTCTCTTTCTCTCTCTCAAATAAATAAACTTTACAAAGGAATAAGTTACAATTTGAGAAGTGAATAGTTGGCATTAAGCATTTTAATATATTATTTTTGAAGAGGATATACTATATATTTTCTATAGATATGTATCAATTAGATACTTTTAATCACTCAAGAAACCAGAAGCGAATATAATTGCCAAAGTTCGTGTCCTCATATGACTTAATTCTGCTGTGAAAGCAATAAGTGAATATTTATTATATACGTATATGATAAATATACAATATGCTAAATGGGGAAAAATTCTTTGAGGAAAAAATAAAACCGTGAAAGAGATAAGAGCATCCCAAGTGGTAGGGAGGAAAGTTGCCATCTTAAATGTAAGTAAGGTATTCAGGGAAGTTTCCCTGGTAAGATTAAATTTGAGGAAAGACTGAAGAAGTAAGGGAGTGAGCCCTGTGAGAAGGTGCCAGGCAGTAGGAACTGCCAGTAAGAAGCCCGGCTGCCAGCAGTATGCTTGGCTTGAGAAGTAGCAAGACCAGTGTGCTCAGAGTAGAGTGAATCCAAGGAGAGAGTTGGAAAAGATGATATTAGAGAATGCCTAGGGGTTCTGATCATATGGGGTTGGTAAGCCTCCGTAAGGACTTTGGCTTTTTCTTGATATAAGAAATCATTGGATGGTTTTGGCCAAGAAAAATGATGTGAGCTGGCTGCTATAGATATATATCTCTATATATATTGACAGTAAATTGCAGGGGGACACAGTGAAACACTTAGGAGGCCTTTGCAGTAATACAGATGTGAGGTGGTGGTGGTGAGGCCTGGATAGGCTAGAAGTTCGTACGAAGGAATCATGTTCTACATGTATTTTGAACGTAGTGACAACAGGATTACATAAAGGATTGGATGTCGGCCATTAAAGAGAATCATTGTGGATAATTCTAAAGTTTTTTTCTGAAATGATGGAAATACCGTATTGTCATTACACTTAGGGGAGGGGGGAATTAGAAGTTTTGTTTGAATACATTAAGTCTAAACTATCTCTTAGACATCCAGATGGGGACATCAAGTAGCTGCTGAGTATAAGAGTCTGAAGTTCAAGAGAAAGGTGCAAGCTGGAGTTAAAAATTTGAAATGTGTGAGCCTGTAATGGGTGTTTCAAGCTGTGCGATTGTATGAGATCACCTAGGGAATGAGAATAGAAAAGAGGAAAAAAAATAGATACAAGGACTTGGCTTTAGATATACCAACACTGAGAAGTTGGGAAAAATAAGGAGGACCCAGCAAAGGAGTCTGGAAAGGAATGGCCCTTAAATAAGGGGGATAATCGAGAGGGCGGTGTTCCGAAAGCTAAGACACAGACAATCCCAGCTGTACTGTTGTTTAAGAGGAAAGGGAAATCCTCACTTCCCCATTCAGCATCATGTAAGAGTATTAGAAATTTGTTCTAAAAACTGGTGTGGAACTTACAATGGAGGTATGGTACCCCCTCCTTAACCTTTGCTTAGAATACTCTTTCTTCTGTTACATGGTTGCTTCCTTTATTCAACAGTTACTTTCCCAGTGAGTGAGGCCTTGCCATGGCCACCCTAAAGTTTCATTTTATCCCCTATTCTGCCCCCAGACACATCATATATCTCTTCCTTCCTTGATTCCCCCGCCCCCTTTAGCTCTTTTCATCACTAAATACACTATAAATTTTACCTTGCTTGTCTCTCCTGGTAGAACGTAAGTTCTATGAATGCAGTGGCTCTTGTCTATTTCCGCATGACTTAAAACATTGCTTGACCTGTGGGAGTTTTGTTTTGTTTTTGTTTTTTAATTGAGATAACTGTGGAGTCACATTCAATTGTAGGAAATAACGTGGAGAGATCCCTTGTTTGTACACTGTACTGTGTTTACTCTGGCTGCTGTAACAAATGACCACGACCTTGGTGGCTTAAATGCTAAACATTCATCCTCTTATAGGTGTGGAGGCCAGAAGTCAGAACTAAAGGTGCCAGCAAGGCTGCAGTCCCTCTGGAAGGTAGAATTTGCACCTTCCCTCTTCCTCCGGGTGGCCGCAGGCATTTCTTGACTTGTGACCACATCATTCCAACCTCTGCCTTCATCTTTGTATCACCTCCTCCTCTGTATGCTTACTCTCCCTCTGGGTCTCTTCTGTGATGACACGTGTCCCACCCAGATAATCCAGGACTACCGCCTCATCTCAGAGTCCTTAAATTCACCTCATCCTCATAGACTTGACCCTGTAAAATGGCATTCAGAAGTTCAGGGATCTGGCATGATTTCTTTGAGAACCACCATCCAGGCCACTACATGTTTTCCTAGATTTCAGAGTAGTAACATTTTGCATATCCATAGTACAGCATCACAGCCAGGATATCGATGTTGATACAATCCATCAATTTTATTCAGATTTCCCACCGTGACTTGGACTCACTTGCTTCTGTGTGCCCTCATCCCATTCAGTTTCATCACCTGTGTTATGTTCATGTATCCACCAGTCAGGGTAGTAAGTTGTTCACCACACAGATACTTCCTGTTGCCCTTTCCTAACTCCATCTACCTCCCTCCCATGGACCCCCAAAATTTTTCATAGTACTTTAAATACCCAAATATAGTCTATTTAAAATTGAGATATAATTCACATACTATAAGAAATTGCCGTCTTAAAGTATGCATTTGGTAACTTTTAGCATTCACAAGGTTGTACAACTATCAGCACTATTTCCAGAACATTTTCAGTCACCCCAAAGAAAACCCTGCACTTGTCAACAGTTATCATGTCTCTTTCCTCTCAGCCAATGGCAACTATTCTACTTTCTGTCAGTAAATTTACACTTTCTGGACATTTCATATAAATGGAATCATACGGTATGTAGCCTCTGTGTGCCTGGATTCTTTCACTTAAAATTACGATGTTTCAAGGTTCATCCATGTAGCATAAATGAGACCTTCATTTCTTTTTATGAGTAAATACGCCATTGTATGGATAGACTCCCTTTGGTTATCTGTTTCTTAGCTGATGGGTATTTAGGTTGTTTTTACCCTGTTGCAAACAGTGCTGCTGAAAACATTTTAAGTTTTCATGTGGATATATGCTTTGAGTTCTCTTGAGTTTTTCTTTAGAAATGGAATTGCTTGGTCAGTTTGATAACCTCTGTGTTTAACTTACTGAATTAATTACCAAACTGTTTTCCCCAGCAGCTGCACTATTTTATATCCCCATCAACAGTGAAGAAGTTTCTAATATCTCCATATCCTCTCTAACACTAGTTATTTTCCATTTTGCTTTTTTTAAATAGCTAATCTATTGGGTGTAAAGTAATGTCTCATTGTGGTTTTGATTGCTATTTCTTAATGATATAGAACATTCATATCATTTTGCTTATTTGCCATTTGTATATCTTTCCTGAAGAAATGTCTATTCATGTAAAATATCTTATACATTTTTTAATTGAGCTGATTATCTTTTTACTGTTGAACTGTAAGAGTTCTTTATATATTCTGGAAACTAGACCACATTTTCTCCTATTTATGTATTGTCTTTTATCTTTTCTGCTGGTGCTTTTTGATGAAGTCTGATTTATCTGTATGTTCTTGGGTTGCTGTGCTTTTGCTCTCATACCTAAGAAAGCATTACTTAGTCCAAGGTCATGAAGATTTACACCTGTATTTTCTTCTAGCAGAGTTACAGTTTTACCTCTTAAGTTCAGGTCTTTGATTCATTTTAATTTTTAAATTTTTGTATGTGATGGGGCACCTGGGTGGCTCAGTCGGCTGAGCATCCGACTTCAGCTCAGGTCATGATCTCACAGTTTGTGGGTTTGAGCCCCGCATCGGGCTTTTTGCTGACTGCTCGGAGCCTGGAGCCTGCCTCCCTCTCTCTGTCTCTGCTCCTCCCCTGCTCATGCTGTGTCTCTCTCTCTCCTTCAAAAATAAATTAAAAAACATTTAAAAAACTTTTTAAATTTTTGTATGTGATGAGAGTTTGGATCCATATTTATTCTTTTGCATGTGCAAATCTAGTTGTCCCAACACCATTTCTTTGAAAGGACTACATTTTCCCTACTGAATGGTCTTGAAGCTCTTGTCCAATATCAGTTGACTATAAATTTGAGTTTATTTCTAGACTCTCAGTTCTGTCCCATTGATCTGAGTGTATATCCTTAATGCAGTAACACACTGCATTGCTGTAGCTGTGAAGTAAGCTTTGAAATCAGTAAGTATGAGTCTTCTGACTTTGTTCTTCTTTTTCAAGATTATTTAGATATTCTGAGTCACTTCAGTTAGCATATGGTTAATTTCTGCAAAAAAGGATAGCTGGAATTTTGAATAGTGATTGTGTTGAATCAAGATCGGTTTGGAGATTATTGCCATCTTAACAATATTAAGTCTCCCCAGTCTATGAAAATGGATGTCTTTCCATTAATTTCAGTCTTTAATTTTTTTTTCAATGATGTTTTGTAGTTTTCAATATCTGTGTCTTTTCGTAAATTCATTTATAAGTATTACATTCTTTTTGATGCTATTATGTTTTAATTTCATTTTTGGATTGTATTGCTAGTATATAGAAATACTAGTTTTTGTATATTGAGCTTTTATTCTGCAACCTTATGAAACTTGTTTGTTAGCCCTAATAGTTGGATTCTTTTTTTTTTTTAAGTTTATTTATTTATTTTGAGAGAGAGAGTGGGAGCAGGGAAGTGGGGGGGGGGGAGAGAGAGAGAGAGAGAGAGAGAGAGAATATATATCCCAGGCAGGCTCTGCATTGTCAACACAGAGCCCTATGCAGGGCTAGAACTCACAAACCATGAGATCACTGTCTGAGCTGAAGTCAGACATTTAACCCACTGAGCCACCCAGGCGCCCCTAATAGTTGGATTATTTATGGTTTCGTATATATAATATCATGCCATGTAGAAATAAAAGTAGTATGGGGCGCCTGGGTGGCTCAGTCAGTTGAGCATGGAGCCTGCTTCAGATTCTGTATCGCCCTCTCTCTCTACCCCTCACCCCCCCCAAAAAAATATTTTTTTTAAATAAAAATAAAAGTAGTTTTAGTTTTTCCTTCCAATCTGAATGCCATTGTTTCTTCTTCTTGCTTAATTACCTTGGCTAAAACTCGAGTACAGTGTTGAATTACCAAGACCAGTCATGCCTGTCTTACTCCTGATTTTAGAGAGAAGCTTTTGGTCTTTCACCATTAACTATGATATGAGCCATGGCTTTTTTGTAGATATTCTTTATCAGGTTGAAGAAGTTCCTTTCTATTTTGAGTTTGAGTGCCTTTATCATGAAAGGATGTTGGGTTTTGTCAAATGCTTTTCTAATATTAATTAAATTGACATTGTTTCTTTTTCCTTTGTTTTATTAATATAGTGTATTACATAAATTGATTTTCATACATTGAACCAACATTGCATAGCTGGGATAAATCCCACTTGGTCATGATGTATAATCCTTTTTATGAGCTGCTAGATTTAGTTTGCTAAAATTTTGAGTTTTTTTGCGTATGTATTTACAAGGGACATTGGCCTGTCGTTTTTTCGTCATGTCTTTGCCTGGTTTTGTTATTAGGGTAGTACTGTCTTCCTAGAATAATTAGGAAGTATTCCCTTCTCTTCATTTTTTGAGATGAGTTTGTGGAAGAATTACATTAATTTTTCTTCAAACATTTGATAAAATTCACCAGTGAGGCCATTTGGATTTGACCTTTATTTCTGGTAAATTTTTTGACTACTCATTCAGTCTCTTTAAGTCTTAATCATATTGTCTGTTCTTTCCAGTCATTTTAAGTTCCCTCTCTTTTTTCCTTTGTCTGATGGTTTGTCATTTTTGTTGACTTTACCAAAGAACCAATTTTTGGTTTATTGACTCCCTCCATTGTTTTTCTATTGTATTTTTCTTTCCTCTAATTTTTTTTCTGCCCTAATTTTTCTTATTTCCCTCCAAATTCTGCTAGCTTTGGGTTTAGTTTGCTCTTCTTTTTCTAGTTTCTCAAGGTGTAAAGTTAGATGATTGATTTGGGATCTTTCTTCTTTTTAAGTGTTGGGCACTCACAGTATAAATTACTTTCTGAGCGGTGTCTTCACTACATCCCATAAGTTTTGGTTTGTTGTTTTTTTGTTTTCAATTGTCTCAAAGTAATTACTTTCCTTTGTTACTTTTCTTGGACCTTTAATTATTTAGGCTTCTGCTGTTTAATTTCCACAAATTTGTGAATTTCTCAAATTTCCTTCTCTCATAGATTTCTAATTTTATTCTGTGTGGCCAGAAAAAAACATACTTTACAAGTTTTAGTATAACTTTTATATTTACTGAGATGTGTTTTATGGCCTAAAACATAGTCTGTCCCAGAAAGTATTCTGTGTGTGCTTGAGAAGAATATGTAGTTTGCTATTGTTGAATTAAGTGTTCTCTGCATAGATGCCTGTTAGGTCTAGTTAGATTATAGTGTTATTCATATCTTCTATTCCCTTGCTGATCTTTTGTCTATATGATACTCACTACTGAAAGTAGGATACAAAAATAACTATAATTGTAGATTTTTTCCTCTTTTTAGTTCTGCCAGTTTTTGCTTCATGTATTTGAGAACTCTCTTGTTAAGTACTTATATGTTTAAAATTTTTATATCTTCTTGATGTATTAACCCTTTTCTTGTAAAATGTTCTTTGTATCTGAGAATTTTTTGTTTAAAGTTTAATTATTTTCTGATCTTAATATGGTTATTCCACCTCTCTTTTAGTTACTGTTTACATGGTATATCTTTTTCCATCCTTTTATTTTCAACTTATTTGTGTCTGTGATTCTAAAGTGAATCTTTTTTGGACAGCACTTAGTTGGATCAACTTTTTTTTATCCATTCTGCCAATCTGCTTTTTAACTGATGAATTTACCCCATGGTATGTGTTTTATATATATGGGTACGTTATGTAGTAAGTTCTTAATATTTATTGAATCTCTGAATATTTGTTGAATGAGTGAACAAACAAATGGACCATTCTCATGTAGGTCCATACAGTCAAAAATGTTAAATTGTTACAGTACCAGATTTAGCAAAGTATGTATTTCAAGCAATGCATATCAGCCCAAGTAGGAATATGTTAGGGTGTTTGAACATTAAACAACATACATGTAATTTGACTTATAGCAATAATAGATTGAAGGAGATTAACCAAAGGTCACAGCAATGACCAGACAGGAATTTCTTAATTAAAATTCCTTGCCCATTCAAAATTTTCCAAAACAATAACAAGAACTATATGCTAACTAAGAGTGGAAATGAACTTCCTTGGCTTGGCAAAAGGTGCCTTTAAAAAAGAAAATTATTGTTAATATTGGTTCCTCATGGAAAACTCAGTAGAAGCTTTCCCTTTAAAGCTAAGAATGAGACAAGGTTGCCTACAGTCCCCTCTTATATTTAGCATTGTATTGGAGGAACCAAACAGTATTGTATGAAAAGAAAAAGAAGTTAAAAGCCTTAAAGCAGAGAAAAAAAGAAAAAAGCAGTACTCATCATTTGCTGATTCTCTGATTATTGTGTACAAAGAAAGTCCAAGACAATCTGTAAACAAACTTCAAGTCTATATTTTTCTAGAGAACTTACATTTATTGGTGTCATAAAGACAAATTTTAAAATAGAGGAGTGATGTGAGAGTCTTATCCAAAAGAACATTCTTTTCAGTAGTTGCATTTTAAATTGTACGTAAGAGTATTTGAGTAGTTTTTATACTCAAGCTATATGTTCTTCTCTGTAGAGCTACAGAGAGTTCTGATGAAGTGGAGAGCCTGCGACCCCCTCGATTCTTTAATGAGGATGGAGTTATCAGACCTTACAGGTTGAGGGATGGGACTGGCAACCAAATGTTACAGGTGGGTGAAGAAGTATCTTACACACTAAGATTAATTTAGTCAAGTGTGCTTTATTACAAGTATCTATATAATGATTCCAATATATATTAGATTATTTGGGCTTTAGATGTTTTGCTTAATTCTGTTTAGAAGTTTTTTATGTTTACTTAGGTTTTAATGTACGTTTATTTACTATAAGATTTTTTTTTCTTTTTTACAGGCATCAAAAAGTTTGATATGAAAACAGTTAATGCATGACTTTGCAAGTGAAAGCCAGCAGTAGATTTTAGTCTTAAAATTTACAAACTACGTACAGCTGTTTCAGTATTTTGAATACAAAGAAAAGCTTTCATATTGGTAACTTTTTGTATAGGATTTTAGTGAATCTGATCTCGTTATAGGGTATTCTTAGTTCTGTACTGGATTTGTTAGATTTGTTGCAAACCATCATGCCTTTTGTACCCTCATAATTGGTGGTACTTACTTAACCAGTTAGACCATTTCTGTGTAGGGGACTCCCTCTGCATATCAGGCCGCTGGTAGCTTTAATACAATTCTCCTGTCCACTTGGGCACAGATAAGGGAAAAATCAGTTCTACTGCTATTGTGAATTCTTGGGTTTCTTAGGCTTTTCTTTAGAAAATATTCAAGTGGCCATGACCTTCTTCCTGCCTTATGCTTGTGTAGTCTATTTAAAACCTGTGGAATCTGATAAGCAGTTCACGTGAAAGCCAACATCTTTTAGAAAGGAAAATTGGCTTTTGAAACAGTAGACCATTTGAAGGTAGAATATTTTACCAGTTTAGACTTTTCTTACTTTGAAAATTGTCCTTTTTAAAATTTGGATTATGGTGTAGGTAGCATACATAATAGGTTATACCGATTTCAAGTTATTTCATCTGTGGTTTAGATGTGGAGTACTAAAGTAAATCACTTGTTTGAAAACAAACCAGGAGTCGTTATGTTAAGCAGACTTGAAAATATTCGTAGTAATAATAACCTGTAGGGATATGGTGCTTCCTTTATAGCCTTGATATTTTAAATATTTTCATGTTGAAAATGACCATGGTAAATATTTAAAACTTCAGTATTTTACCCACTACATGTAGAGAATATCATTTTGAATAAAAGTGCTTCCATCTAATATAGTAAAACATGACCATTGAGTTAATGTGTATTATTTAATAAAGTGATACTGTATTTAAAATGTTTTTAAAGCGTCAAAATAATTGCATATGGGGTAGAACTGGCAATCTAGTGAGAGGTTGTGCTCTAAAAGGCATTTCGTACAATCTCTGCAAAGACAGTGTATCATTCTTTGGAAGATGCAAATGGTGCAGAAGTCACCTACGGTTAATACATTTGAAAAATATACTTCTATTCAGTTGCTGCCTTCCCGTGTTAGGGAAGTAACGTGTTCCTTACATTAATAACTTATGTTAATAACATAGTACTAACATTTTATTGGAGTGCCTAGTCATCACCTATTGAAAAACTAAAAATATTTCTTGAGAAATTTTTAATAAATTTAGTAAGAAGGAAGTGTGAGTAGTGAGGAGAATTTAGAAATACATCCTCATTATCAGGGAATAGATTGTAACAAAAGGAGAGAGACATGAGATACCAAAAATTTCTCACAGCTGACAACTTGATTTTAGTGACAAGTAAATGTATTTTATACATTCATTAATTGTTAACTGAAGCTTTAAATTTTGGGATTTAAAGGTCAGGACTCTTGACTGTGTGTTTTTAAAGGTGCATATTATTTTTAGTAGGCCAGTCTTAGTATTAATTGCTAAAAGAGCTATTTAAAGGACTAAAACCTCACAATCCCTGTCAGCCATTTTACTTGTTTTTCAGCAAGAGCATAAATACAGTAGTAGCTGGAACACCTGTAGGAATTCACCAGAGGCCTTAGGATGTTTTTGGTTAGCATTATCTCTTAATAGGTGTAAGAAGTAGGTTGTTGGTTGGGTGGTAATGGTGCTTTTTTAATCACAAGTCTGTTATTAGCAAACAGTTTAAAATCCATGAATGGCAGTATATAGAAAAAAAGTAGATGACATAGAAACAGGATTTAAAATCTCATCTGCCAAGATTTCATCTAAGTGACTTGACAGTGGTGCCCTTCGAAAATGTTTAATATTTGAGATGTTTCTCATTTTTCTTTTTCTAATTCTCCAAAAAAAGGTACTCTGTGTTCACTAAATTATATGGATCAAAATATCATTAAATATAAAATATACTCTGTATGCCTTTGCATCTAGAAAGAAGTGCCATATTATAGTGCTTCCTGGTAGTCAATTCAGGTTACCTGCTAGAGAAATAGGATAACAATTCTAATATATTCACGAAATACCTTACTGGTATTACCGAATTATTTTACCCATTGAGTGTACCAACCAGTGGAACTTATTAGTCTTAGGTCTCTTAAGTTATGGAATATATCCATAATTACTGTCCTACTCATCTGAAAAGTCTGCTTCAGAATTATTCTGACTCGAACATTTCACAATTTTACATGTTTGCAAGCATTTTGCCATGCCTGACTAACCTTTGTGCTTCTTTTTTCCTTTACCATGCTTACAGAAAATTCAGGTCTACAGGGAGTGGATCATGACTCACAGTAGCAGTAGTGATGATGATGATGATGATGATGATGATGATGAGTCAGATCTGAAATGTTAAATTCATGTGTTCTTTGTCATTTTATTTGGAATGTTTCATTAACATGTTTTGTACGACTGCTACCCTAATGCCTATATATCCATTTGTAAGGAGTGAAAATACCTTTTTCCTTTGAAAATGTGTTTTTACACATTTTCAGAAAGCAAAGTAATTGCATTATTAAGCACAGAAAAATGTATTTTACATCCAAAATGGGGCATATTGTATTTTCTACCATTTGCTTGTATATGTTTTGTGGCTTTCTAAAACGCAGAGTTTGTCTTTACGATTTAAAGGTAGACTTAAATATTTCTTTAATGTTCACTAGTTTTCTTTTAAATTATCTGCTTATTAGCAAAATGCCATTTCTAATATTCTCTGTAAATTTTCTGGGCTATAATTCCATTGTGTAAAAGAAAAATAATAGGAACACCAAGTCAATATTTTATATTTAGCATTTGAAAAGTATTTTTGTCAAATTTCTTTTAATAATAATAAACTTATGTAACTTCAATATGAATGTGTTGTTCTATTCCAAAATCATATAGGTTGTACCACTCTCATAAGGAACATTCATGATTTGTCATGGAAGGTTAGGTGGTGATATAATGTGTAGTCTTAGAATGAAAAATAATGTTCTTTGGTTCACTTTTTATTTCATTATATGTATATTTTTGTGAAACAAGGAACAGAGTTGGTTTTATAGCCATTATATTTATTTGTTAACCTAAATATCCATATGCTATATCCCTGTTATAAAATATTACAGATTAATTCAGGATATTAGAAGAATTTTTATAGTATTTTTATAGTATTTTTTTTTTAATTTTCAACTTGAACGATTTTCTCCCATTTTTTAAAAAATTTTTTTTTCAAGAGAGAAAGCGAGCACGCCTACTTGTGAACCACGTGGGAAGGGGTGGAGAGAGGTAGACAGAAGATCTCAAGCGGGCTCCTCGCTGACAGCAGAGAGCCTGATGCGGAGCTCAAACTCCCAAACTGAGATCGTGGCCTGAATTAGATGCTTAACTGACTGAGCCACCCAGGCGCCCCTATCTTGTCCTAATTCACTGTTCAGTTAGATGTACAAAAGAAATCGTCTAAAGGTGAATGACTAGTAGTAATATATTTTTTTTTAGTTTTTATTTCAATTCCAGTTCATTAACATACAGTATAGTATTAGTTTCAGGTGTACAATATAGTGATTCACCAGTTCTTTATACTACCCAGTGCTTATCAGGACAAGTGCACTCCTTAATCCCCATCACCTATTTCACCCATTCCCCCACCTACCGCCCCTCTGGTAAACCATCAGTTTGTTCTCTATAGTTAAGAGTCTGTTTCTCGGTTTGCCTGTCTCTCTCTTCTAATTCTTTTTTAGTTAAATGGTAATCCCTATGACTGCTGTGTTTTTGGATCAACAAACATTTACCTTGACTTATGTTAATCAGTTTATATTGAGCTTATATTAATTGGATTGTAGTAAATAATTGCTTAATCAACTTTTGGTTTAATTGATTCAACTCATCATTTCTGAATCTCTTCTGATTCTTAAGTTTACCAAGATTTTAGTTCTATAAATCATTGTTCTATTTCTTAGAAAATGACTAGTTTAATTATTTAGTTAGTATTGAGCTTACAAAAAAAGAAGCTAAAAAATGACAAGGTCTTTTGAAATTTCTACCTGCCTAGCATTCATTTAAATTAAATAGAAATCAAGGTTGTATATACTAGGACCAAGAAATATGTGAGTGCCAAATAATTTAATTATTGTTTTCACCAGAATAGTATTCTTCTCTTTTTGGATGAGTAAATACATGAGAACAGTGACCATTAAAATAGTCATGACTTGTATCAGAGACCGTGTAAATCCATCTTATCACCATTGGTCTCTCACCCCTGGCCAAAATCAAACAAAACCTACTCCTTCTACAAGGAGCTAGAAAGAGCACAACCTATTATTATGTATTGCGTATGTCTTAGGAAAGGCCTGGAAATGTCTTCATTGACTTTTTACACTTCAGCGAGGCACAGGGCCTTTCTAAATGGGAAAACTGCTAAACTTCTTGATTACAAGGCATTTACTGACTTTCCTGTGGTTCGTCTGTGACACTTAATGCTATGGTATAGGTTTCATAAAGATTTGTAAGAATTTATCGGGAAAAGTTCTGGATATTTCAGCATTGCCTTGCCATTTTAATGAAAAGAAAATTGTAGACAGGGTTACATTTATTTAAGATCCCTTAAACAGTGCAATGACTTAAAACCATATTCTAGTAACTAATAAGCTGTCATGTAGTTCATGTAGTCTTAAGGATTTAGCATTCTTAAATTTTTAGTACTTAGAAGTGAAATATGTTCTTAACAGAATAACTGCCCTTGTTCTTTCTGTTTCTGTTTTCATGCCCAGGGAAAAATCTTTTCAAGCTGCTTTGACCACCAATACTATTTTTCCAGTAAAAAAAAGTTGCTTTTTATTACAGAAAAATTCAAGATTGAAGATTCCTCTGTTATTTTACACCAGTGTGCTCATGTTGGAAATATAGGACATGAACAAAAATATCTTCTTACTCCTCACCAAATATATAGAAAATAAGTTCAACTTTGGCACTTTTATGAGATGCTTATTAGAGGCTTTATAATTAATTAGAATTTTAAAATGGAAGTATTTTATAATGAGAAAGTGTAGAAAGCTACATCTGAAAGATTAAGTCGTACCACACCTTTCCATATCCTTTATTTATATTCTAAATTTCTATATGATCACTGCTTATGTATAGAAAAAGGAAAGGAGGGGTTCTTCTGTCATCTCTAAGGGAGTCATCACTCATTCTCTCTTTGCCTTTGTATTTACTTGACACTTGAGTAACATTGAAAACTGGCAGGAAGAAAAACTCATAAAAATCCTGAAATTGTGGACATCTTTACCGTGGATAAATTTGTAAGAGCAGCCTATAAGTGAAGTAAGATGAATTGGATATAACAAATGTAAATCCAGAATAATATTGCTGTCAGTATTCCTTATAAAAAAAATAAATTTCACTTTGTTTCCATATTTAAAATAATCTGGATTTTATAAATTTTACATTTTGAAATTGTTCAAAACATATCAGTGTTAAGTGTTGATTTTAAAGTGATGCTATTAAAATTTGCAAATAGAGCCATTGTAATTTGTGACTAGGACATCAATATTCAACATGAAATACATGATACTGTATTTACATCCCAAGGTCATATATCCTGAAGAACAATAGCTGCTGTAGTAGTTCGTCTGATTTAACCCCTGTGGTGAAATTTTGCATCATACTATCTTATAGTAATGGGAGGAGGACCAGAGACAAACAAAAGTGTTACTGAATACTTTTCTACTACCCCTTCAAGCCTTTGGTTTTGTTTTTGTAGATTTCCTTGCAAATGTATAATTTATTATTAATTTATAATGGTCAAAAAACATTAAAGGTCTTAGGGGGTCTAAATAAGATACATAAATTATTCATTTATAGCAAGTAATTGTGATGGGTATGTAAAAAGAATGTCCATTTTAATTTATCCCTGCACCTTTGAGATAAATGGAGATTAAAAATGTTTAGATTGTTAACTTAATCTTTAATTTCAGTGGATGAATGTTTGAATTCATGAAGTGCAGTGAGTATAAACTGTACTATGTAAAACATTATCGAAAGTACTGAATCCAAGAAGAATAAAACACATGATTTCAAATTGGTCTCTATTAGGGAGCTAGTTAGAATAATTTAAAATTTTCACATGTAGCAGTTTGTGGTTAGTTTTAATGCGGTAGACCATTTTCATGTCCATTATCTCAGTGTGATGAATTTATTTGGTAATTATTTAGCAATAGTGTACCTCTAAAATGAGCTTTAAATTAAATGTCTAATAACTTTGTAAAGTTGGTTTTTAATATAGCCTTTTTATTACATACGTATATTCTAAGCAATGAAATGGTAACAAAGATATGTGCTAAATTGCATTATGCTATTTTCTGAATCTTAGAGATGCTTAAATATTTGTTCAAAATAGTATAGTCAATATCAGTGTTTTTGAAAAACAAAGGATAGTTAGAGACTTAGCTAAACACGTAATTCTTGATTGGGTATGCTGTGTTTTTCTAAATTATCATTTAGATTATCATTTAGAGTAGAAAATGCTTAACTATACGTCTACAAAGATTTTTCTGAATGTAGAACTTGGGATTTCTATGAATTAAAAAATTGATAGACCCATACTTCCATGGAAAAAGCTAAATTCCTCTTGTGAATCAGTTAGCTAACATTGATAAGAAAATTTTCAAAAATTAGATTTTTTTTTTACCTTGCGACTGTAGTACATGCTCAGTGAAGAAAAGTCAGAAACTACAGAAATAAAAATTATCCTATCTCCCCACCATTTATGATATATTTCCTTTTTAAATTTTTTATTAACATGATTGTGATCCAAATACATAAATTTCTGTTATGTTATAAATTTTTATAAGCAGAATTATTAACTTCTAAAAATTAAAAAAGTGATCTATCTCCATGGAATAGTCCCCAATGTGGGAAACTGGTCTTTATTTCTAGAATACATAAAAGCCAGCAGAACCTTTTCTCAATTTTTATAATTTTTTGTAGTTATAGAAGTTTTATTTTCTTTTTAACTGAACATGTTTGTACCTTTTTACAAAGTTTCCATCCCTTAAATAAATATCCTCCTTAAAAGGAGTGTGTGTGATCCTTATGTCCTTCCCGTGTAGGAATGTTGTCAGCTGGGTCATTCCACGCGGGTAGCGTACTCATAAGCTTTTCAGATATTTTAAACCTTTATCTGTGTTGTCTTTGAATCTCTTACATCTCTTACCTTAATATCATAGTTGCGATTATGTGAGTTGTTGTAGAAGGGAGGCTGTTTTTGTTTGTTGTATATTTCTTTTCTTTCAGAAATTACAGATGTTTATAATTAGCCTCAAACACTGCCCTAATAGCAATTGGAAGATTACTGCCTTCAGCCGACGTGGTCTTTCCCTTTACCTCTGGAGGAGAATTACAACTGATCTGGAAGAAAGGGCTTACCGTAGGCAGTCAGATCACCAGAGTAGTGCTGAACATTCTTCCTGGCTTCATCTGAAACTTTGAGTAAGTGGACAAGAACTAGGAGACAGACGCTTATTGGATTTTACTCTTCAGTTTGTAACTCTTCCCCTCCAGAAGCCAGTTTCTGAATGGGATGAGACAACTGAAGAGAGCCAAATCCTGTTATCTAGGCCAGTTAGAGCTCTTAGCGTCTCAACTAAAGCAGATCCTATGAGAAAGGAGATTAACCTAGATACATTCTAATACATCATTTATCAATTTAGCGGAGGTCTCTTAGAGAGTCTTTGATACATCATTTTAGAAGGCCTGTTCTTTCCAACATTTAGTAGTAAGTCCCACTGACTTTATTTTGCACCAGAAGAGTAATTCACTCCACTTAGAACCTTCCAGTATTACATAACAATACCTTTTGAATAAGACTTTGAAATTATATCTTTTCCTGGAGGTGATGATTCTACTTGAGTTTTTTCTTTGTATCAATTATAAAATGGTTTTTTTGATTCTCTTTTAATTCAGTAACCTGAATGAGACCAATTCAATTTCTAAATCTTTTAGGGAAGGATAAATACTATTAAAATAGAAAACTTAGTACATTTAACTTTAAAATAAATCCTTAAATGTTCAGGTAGGTTCACCTGGAGTCTCTCTTCTTCCCAAAGATGTGCAAATAGAGCTTCAACTTTGCAGTAGTTATTAGCTTAGAAGCTATTTAGCCTTTATTTTAGCTATAGGTGCTAAATTGTAACCTGGAACTCAGTACATGACCTCTGTACTTCTGTGTTAGAGCTCTACCTCATATGACTTCCCCTGGTTACTGTGGACAGCACCCAGAGTCTCAGCATGAGTTGAGCTTAGGAAAGCTCATTGGAGACTTTTTTTTTAGTGTGTGCTCTAACAGTAGTGTTCTTAGAAAACATTGGTATAAGTTATGAAAAATCTATTTTTTATTGGCCAAATGTCCTATGAAAGAAAGGTGTTCTCTTGCCAAATGAAGCAGTTCATTTTCATGCAGAATTAAATTGGAGGCCACTTTGATTCATCCAAAAACAAACTTTCATGTCATCTATGGAAGGAAGCACCGTGTACTTTTTCTATCAGTCTTTAGTTACAAATTCAAATGAAATTGATGTCCCAATTACTTTTGATGATGACTCTAATGAATTTTAATGTCAAATTTTCTGTAAAAATTACCACTGTGAAGAACCCTATAGGAAGCAGTGTGGAGAAAATGTACAGTAGGCATTTTGTGGCACTTCTGGTCTGAGGTAGTTGTTTTAGTTAAAGATCTCATGTAGCTCCAGTGGTGGAATATATAAGCATAGGAGGCTGCATGTTTCTTGTAAAGTTAACTTGTATAGAATTGGCAGGCTATTTCAAATTTTAAAATTGCCAAAAAAGTGAATGTATAATTATATACGTGTAATTGAATTTTTGCTAGATGATCTGGTAGTATAGGTTATATGAATACCAAGAAGAAACAGTGTCATGTATTCATACAAGTATTTTGTTAAAGTCTTACTAGTTTTGTATTGGACACTCTTCTAGATCTTAAGATTACAGGTCTGAAGAGAGTAGTCAACATTGCTGTTCATCTTTTCTGAGATTATAACCGTAGTGAACTTTATTCTAGTTATTGGGGACAAAACAAAAGCTATGTTAGAGGCCATCCCTGTCCTGTCAGATCTTCACAGTCTCATTCCTATTGGCTGTTGAGCTGCTTACTAAATGCAAGGCTCTAAGAAACTGTAGGAATCAAAAGAGACAAGATATACCCAACCATCCAAGAAGATAATGATTCCTAGGTATTATATGACACTGGAGCATTGTAAGAGATACGGTACAGCTTGTAGGATATCTGAATCCAGATTACAGTGAGCTGTTAAAATGGCAGCTCACTGTATCTGCTGGACTATACGTAGTTCTTTGGGCTAACCCATTTTGACAATAAAAATTATCTGAGCTATAGCAGTATCTTATGGCTCAGGGCCTGGATTCTAGAGCCAAGTAAACCTGAATTCAGCTCCAGCTTTTCCTTTCACTAGCTTTATAACCTTCTAGTCTGCTTGCCTGGCCGCAATTTCCAAACTGTAAAATGGAGATAATTCTACTACTAAACAATTGGTGTTAAGTAGTGTTAGTATCATAACACCAAGATAAAACAGTACCTTGGTGTTGGTAACATAGTACCAAGATAACAGTAACCTTGGTGGTGTTGATAGGATTTAAACAAGTAAGGTAATGTATGTGACTGTTAGTACAGTGTATGGTAAGAACTCATTGTATTTTCATTATTCCAGGTGAATACCAGTTGATGCTAGTTCTTGGTCATCATTATATAAATTTTATGTTCCACATTTGTCTCCTTTTTATCAGGATAAAAGCATTAATAAATCTTACCCTTTTTCTTCCTTTCAACATTAATAGAATACTGTAATTAAAATATCACAACCATTTCCACACATTAATTGGTGAACAATAGAAACAATCCTCAGTAATTTGGACTGCTCTGAATTACATACTATTTTGAGAGAAATGTTAAAATGTTTAAAATAAGTTGTTCTTAAGTGTGTGTAGCATGATGGGTCAATAAATGATGCTCAGTAGAGGTTCTGCTGGAAATGTGTTTAGAGAGACTTGTAACTATCCACTTAAAATTATTTTTGGCCCTTCTTCTGGAAGGGCCAACTTAATGGTCTTTTATTATCAATGCACATAATTGTGTCATGAGCATAATTCTGTCCTTTCTCCAGTCTTTGAGTTGAGCCAGTTGATGATAGTTCATATCTCTTAAGGTAGTAGTAGTTTACTTGATTTGATTTTTAAGTTGGCGGGGTTGTGCTCAACTTTCCTTCCCGGTCTAAACTGTTAGCAGAATTTACCCTTTTGATTAACAATCAAAATAGCTCATTAGCTTGGGAGGAGACAAAGGTATGGGAGATTCAGAAAGACCTGATTCCTTACCAGATTTGATGACTGTCACTGAGATTTGAAGGTTTTTTTTGTTTTTTTTTTTTTGTTTTCGTTTTTTTGTTTTTCACATCAACTTGCCTCACAGAATAGGCCAAATAACACTCCTTCACTGTTGGTTACATTTATTGTGTTAGGTATATGAAATTATTGAGCTTTGAGGTAATGAACTTCCACTACATTTTATCATGAAGCATGGTTGAATGCCTTGTGTCTCCTGGCTAGGGCCCTGAAATCTCTCATGTTTGAAGTGAATTAGTAAAACAGTTTTTATCTCTAACCTTTAATCTAATAACTCTAGGAAAGTTATGCTTCTTGATCACATTTTTCTCTAAAGATACGATTGTTTTGAACAAGTTGTCTATTTACTTCTTAAATAATTGAGAAATGATAGCCTTTACTATTTTAATTTATGATTACCTACCTACATTTTGTTGTTTTTAACAACAAGCTTAATTTTTTAGTATAATCTGTTTATAGGCCTTTCCTCTTTCCCCATCATCTGCTGACTATTCAAATTAGCCAGTGTATAAAGCTGTTTATTTGTTGTCCAGTAGATTGTCTTGTCTGATAGCATTCTTACTCTTTATTTCTCATCTAGATGAATTTCATTTTCCTCTCATCCTTCATGTTTCTGTCTTTTAAAAAAAAACAACAAAAACCATTTATACTTCCATGAGACTGTGTGGTCTTCCAAAAGAGCCAGGTACTGATCAGATTTGGGGGTTTTTTGATTTGTTTTGTTTTGTTTTGCTGAACTGTGTGTTCTTATCCTTTATCCAATTTCCTGAAGTAAATCTCCCATGAATATTAGCACTTTAGATTGTTTGGGATTTAAAGCCTTCCATGTTTGTGATTTATTCCCCGTATCTGTGTTTTCATATTTTGCTTTGTTCTTTTCAGAAATTTTTTTGTTATAGAACTTTGCTGATTCATAGCATTTGGACGACTTGAACGTGTTAGCAATATAATTTTCAGCGTCTCTTCTTTTTCTAAAGTATTGGAATTACCTGATATGAAATGTGGATGTTAGTAGAGGGTGACCCTGACACCCCTATCTTATAGGTTCCTACCATCAGTGTATTTCTGGGTTTGCAGTCACTTTGGATTTATTTGTATCTAATAAACTAAGGTCTACATACTCTTCTAATGCAAAAAGAACCCTTTTACCAGTAACCATACATTTTAATTATCTATAAATTCTGACAGTTATATGTAACAGTTCCTTTGTGTTCTCAAATGATGATGTGTATTTTAATGAATAAGGCAAAATTTGTTTTTTTATTTTACACCGCATGTTAAATGAGGCTAACATGTCTAACATACTGGCTAATGTACTTGATACTTCAGCCTAATTATTGGATTTCAGCCAAATTTTTGTCTTTATGCAAAGGCTCTATATAGTGATTCCTAGCCCTAGTTTTGTAGTTCTTCATTTATTTTAAAGGGTATCACAAATTATTTCAGCAGAAACATTGATACGTAATATCTGTTTGGGAAAGAGGAAGACAGGATATTAACACTGAACTATTTGAACCCTACTAACCTAAAAAAAAAAAAAAATCAGCCTGCCTGCACTGCTTTAGCAGCCTGCTTCAGCAACATCCAGCATCAGGGATATTGAAGACACTTTTGAGGTACCATGGGAAACGTGTGACTGGCACCATAAGAGGAAACATCATGGTATAGTGAAAAGCACTGGAACTAGAAGGGAAGAAACCACTTTTCTGAGCCCACTTTTGCAACTGACAGTATGACCCCAAGCAAGTCACTTAACTGTAATCTTAGCTAATCACATATGAGGTTGCTTTGAAGAGTAGGTGGGTAAGACACTTACCTGATTCTCCATTATTTCATGTGTATATAAGTTCGTGTTTGGATGAACAGTAACTTTGCTTTAGGTTGAAAATTTTTTTTTCTGAAATGATTTATAATGATGCTATGAAAAGTAAAAGTCTAAATATATAGAAAACTTATAAAGTGAAATAATTAGGAAATTGTAATCAAAGGCATGATGTTTGTAGATTTTACGGCATGATGGAAGATGATGGTTGATAAGCCATCATATTCTTTTACTCCCATGCTTCTATGGGACTGGGTTCCCTATTCTTCTCTATTCACCTGTTTGTAATGAGTTTTGCTATATAAGGACTTATCTTTGATATTTATTCAAATATATCCATTCTGATAACAGCACAGTTCAGTGTATGTTCAAAATAGGCAGCTATATGACAATCGTGTCCATTTGTCTTTCAAGTGTTGCATCTAAGGTTTTTGGTGAGCTCCAGAAAACATAGCATGAGTGACTTTTGGGGGGATTTCTAGTTTTTACTTCCACCAGATGCTACTGTGACGTTTGACATTGGTTTAATTGCTTATATGCACAGGTTACATTTTATTTAAGTTGGGTGTGAAAAGTGGAAAGTATTGCGAAGCAGGCTCATCTACAATGCCCAAATTTAAAACATTAAAATAGAAGCTAGGTACCTAGAGGTAAACCATAGCTTTTAAGCTGTTTGAAGGTTGTGGATTATTAATGAGGCATATAGACTCTTGACTTACAGTAGTGGTGATATTCTTGAGATCAGCATGTGTACTCTTGATTTTTAACCTTTTTTTTTTTTTTAAAGTTTATTTTGAGAGAGAGTGAGCAAGGGAGGGCCAGAGAGAGAGAGAATGAGAAAATCATAAGCAGGCTCCGCACTGCAAGCACAAAGCCCAGTGTGGGGCTTAAACTCAGGAACCTTGAGATCATGAGCTAAGCCGAAATCCAGAGTCAGACACTTAACTAACTCAGCCACCCAGGTGCCCCTGTACTCTTGATATTTAAACTTGGTTATACAGAACAAAAGAAAATAATACCTTTAAGCTAATTTCTTTTCAAATACAAAAAATAACTGAAAAGTGTATAAAATTAAAAATAGTAGTTTCACTTCTGCCCCCACTATTAACCTTTTCAAGCCCAGAGATAAGTGCTATTACAGTGTAGTGTGTTATCACCAACCCTTGCAGATATGTCTTGTGAATATATAAATAAGTGTACATGTATGTTTTTAGTACCCCCATTCATTCCCAGCAATGTAATTGCTCTTCATTTAATATATGTTGCACATCCTTCTATATCATTATGCACATCTGCATTTTTCTTTCATGACCACATAATGTCACATTGTATGGCTATACTATAATTTATTTAAACAGTCCCCTGTATGATTTTAACTTAGTATTACTGTGAAGATTCCACAATGTATATCTCGGCATAGTTTTGCTTAAGATAAACCCTAGCAGTCAAATTCCTCACTTAAAGGGTATTTTTAATTGATTGGCATCTTCTTGATTTTGAGTTGTTGAACATATTCTCATATGTTTATTGGTCAGATTTGTTGCACTTAACACATTTTCCTATTGGTTTACTCAGTTTTCTTCTGTTGAATTGTTCATATTCCTAGAATTCTCTGTTATGAAATTAGCTCCATATCTCTGGATTGACAGATATTTTCCCAGTTTATTCTGTAATCTTTATGTTATTTTACTTTGTTCTGTTTGTTTACTGTTTTGCCACCCAGCAATGCTTAATTTCCAAGTACTTAACAATTTTTTATATTGTTTTATAGACTTTGTGTTTTATATTTAAGGTTGTCTCACTTTAAGGTTATTTAAATGTTACCTTTTCTTGTACTTAGATAGTTTCATTTTGTATGCCTAAATCCATGAGCCCCCTGGAATTGATTTGGTATGGAGAGAAATGGGGACCCAGCTTTAGCTAGCATGTTACCTGAAACACCATTTAATAAACATGCTTCTCCCAGTAATTTAAAATGCTATTTGGATTTTATGTATCCCTGTTTTTGGATATGTAGTATTTTATAACGTCCCAGTGTACATTTTGGTCAGTTTCTGGAATCTGTATTCTTTCTGTTGACCCATCTGTGTATTACTGCCAGTGAGCACTTAACCGTTTCACCAATTGTGCTCATGTCTGCTAGCTTAGTTCTCACTCAGCTTTTACAATTTGTTGGGTATCAACACTTTTTCTCGTAGAGAAATTTTAGTATAATTTTGTCAAATCACTTCCTTTTCTCTCCCCAGAAGAAACTAACACACCCTATCCAGGGGTCATATTGTTTTGGCGGGGTGGTAAAAATTGGGGTTGGGGAAAGGAATAACATCACTATTGTAATGAATTTTTCTATCTAGAATACGACATGGATTTCCATTTTCACGTTTTCTGTTATTCCCCTCAATAGTGCTATAGCTTTTATGACATAAATTTTGCATGTTATTTGTTAAGTTTATGCATATTTATTTTTTATTATCCTGATAAACAGAATTTTTTTCCTTCCATTTTTCTATTTGATACTGTGTTTATAAAACAAAGTTACTGGGTTTATATACTTGGGTTTTCCAGACAATACTGTCATCTGCAAAAAATTTCTATTCTTCCTATGCAATTTGATAGTTTTTAATATTTTATATTTTCTTAGAATATGACCTAAGATTATTTTGAAGTCACTTGTTAGCTTTTAATTTTAAGTTAGACATAGCCTAATGGAACACAATTTTCTGAAATCTTTTTATCTCTTTTGGATTTCTTCAAGAGATCTGACATTTTGGCTGAATTCTTAACATACCTCTTTTTGAGGGATCTTAGTCACAGTTACACTGTTTGCCCTTAAAAAGTAATAAAAAATGAAGTAAAAAAAAAAAAAAGTAGGCTAGCCCACAATATATTTTAAGTAGCCAAAGTAACTCTGTCCTCAGAGTAAATGATATTTACAACAGAATTAAAAATGATGTGTATTTCATTTATATAATTATTTTTATATTTTCTGGGACAAAGAATTGTTGACAATGTCATGGATAGACAGTGTTTCCACAGTCTTGAAAATAAAGGTTGTTGTATATGCTAATTAGGTCCCACAGTTCGTGTTTGTCCAGAGACACTCTGCTCCTCATTTGTGAATGAGTTGTGAGACTGGGAAAGAAAAGCATGTTTGTAAGGCAGATAGGAAAATTCCAGGGAAGATGCAAGATGGGGCCAATACTAATTTATGTGATACATATGTTTACAGTGTGTTAGCATTTACATGTGTTTTTGCACATAGGTGATCAAATACTAGTATGTTTTTTAAGAGAAAATGAATGTGATAGTTTAATAGTAACAACAGGTTCAATTTAAACTCTGTAAGGTCATGACATTATCTTCCAAAAATCCAGCATTAAACATTGATATAGCTGCAATTGAGTCATCTTGAATAAATTGGTACAAATAGGTGCTTTTAAAAAAGGAAGCAGCAATAATTTTCTGAATATTCAATTATATGATGTATTTACTGTATAAATATGTTAATAACTTTCCCCCATTGAGAAATGGCTTTTAGAGGATCACAATGCATTACTTGCATTAGAATAGAAATACTAATGAAATTCTCACTCTCTCTCACCTTTTTTTTTAGGTCATGGAAAATGGGAGATTTGCAAAATACAAGTATTTTACCCATGTCATGATCAACAAAACAGATATGTTAATGATAACTAAAAGGTAACTTTGTTGAATGTAATTTGGTAAGAGGTTAACTGAGAGCCACTCATGAAGGGAAGCAGTTGACATTCACCATTTTTGGCACATCGTCACCCCGATTCCTGCTAACTCTGGTCCTCTTGCTCTACAAGCCTCATCAGAAAACTACATAAATTTATGTTCAGCTTTGTGCATGAGTGCAGATAAGTCATAGCCATGCACAAACGTAAATTGTTTAGTATTTTTTCAACCAATTTGAATAATATAGAAATTCCCATAAAACTGTCCTCACAGTACCATTTCTTCCCGCTCTGAAAAAAGTGTACAGTTTCAGATTACTCCAGAAGTCTTCTAGTGATATCTATCCATTAGCATACATAGAGATTCAGTCACATAAGTAAATACATCACTGGAGACAGGTGATTTCTTACGTGGATACTCCCAGCTCCAACCAGATCCTCAAGTAGACCTGTAGATAGAGGTACATGCAAAATTACTCAGCGGCATAGCTTCAGAGGGGCTAGTTTTTGCAGGAGTTACTGTTAAACTGCAGGAAAGAGTCAGCTGCTGCAGTATTAAGACGGGGGTTTTGGATGGATGGCACAGAGTGAAATGTGACTGAGGAGGAGAGGTTATGGCTAACTGAAAGAAATTGTCAATAAACCTCTGGTTTCGTTCACTATTGAGAAGGGTGAAGTTGTATTAGCACCTATTAGTTCAAATTCACTGTTGAACTTAGCAGTCATTTCTAACGTTTTTCATACTAACCACTTGCGAGTCTAGAATTTATAACACTATATTAATTTTCTTATTTAAAAGTAACACAAAGTAGAAAATCCACGTGGTATTAGAAGGTATACTTGTAAAAGTTAATCTTCGTTCCATCCTAGGTACCAGTCCCTCTTTTCCCGGTCCTACTGGCCACCATTTTTACCTGTTTCCTCCTTGAAGTACTCTCTGCCTATACAAGCATACACGCATATGTATCTTAACAGAAATGGGAATCTGTTACACATACCATTCTGTACTTTAATTTTTTGCTTAAGATCTATGTCTTGAAGATTATTCCATATCAACATATGGAGATCTTTCTTAACTTGTAAAGGACTACTTTAGCATTTATAGGTATGTACTAAATTTTGCATCTAAGTCAGTAAACTTTTACAATTGGGGGGCAATGCTTCAAGCATTCTTGTTCTAGCGATTTTCAGTCATCTTTTTATTAACCCTGTCCCCCCCTGACGAAGCGAACTGTGTGACTCATCAGAGTTAAACAAGAGTCAGTTTATAGATTAGTTTGCAAGATTTAAAAAACTTTTCAACATAATGGATCTCTTTAAAGGAAGTCATATAAACCCTGATAAGGGAAGTTAGTTGCAGTTGAGTGAAAGGTAATACTCGTACCTAGGATTTCCTTTATTTCCACGTTTCATATTTGAGAATTAAAGTGTCTTTGAGGGGCACCTGGGTGGCTCTGGGTTATGTGTCCAACTCTTGATATCAGCTTAAGTCATGATCTCATAGTTGAAGGATCAAGCCTGGTGTTGGGTTTGGCGCTGAGAGTGGAGCCTCCCTGGGATCCACCATCTCCTCCTCTCTCGGTCCCTCCCCTGCTCTCACTCAGTCTCTCTCTCTAAATAAATAAATAAACTTAAAAAAAGAAAAAGAGGTCTTTGAGTCAGGAAAGGGAGTACCAGGAACATACTACGAGATGAGCCTGTCTTTGACTTTCCACGTGGTTGAGGACCTAGGAGAGGACCAGTTGGTTTTTTCCACTAGTACCTGTCATCCAGGATTGGTGAGAAAGGGGAGCAGAGACAGAAGATTGAAGTGATAGATGTAAGTCCTGATTAGTTGTCCCAACCAGGAGCCAGCTCTTTTCTTTATTGCAGTCCCTTGACTTAAAGTATGTATTACTTAAAAAAATAATCTGCTTGCACCTAGAGTTGATGTTTCAACCAGAAAGAATTGGGGAAGAAAAGCCTTTGAATGAAGGATTAAATAGAATTATAGACCATGCATTTTCATTTCTTGATTTCCCCCCCCCCCTCAAAAATGGGAAAACAAGAATTAATTTTAAAAACCTCTTTCTGAGGTAGGTTGGTAAGCCTATTGCATGGAGCTTTGGTAATAAAAACATTTATTCTAAAGCATTAGTTACACAAAAGCTCTCCAAAATATTGGTTAATAATAGGTTCTGTAAGTTTATTTTGTATAAAGCGTCTTACATATTTGAATTTAGAAGTACTTCATTTTTTCTAACTTAGGTATTATGTGCTACCAATTTCCCACAAAACATTGCTTTAGCTACCTCCCACAAATTTTATGTTGTGTTATATTTTAGTTCTCATTCAGTTCAAGACATTTTCTAATTTCTTCTGAGATTGTTTGACTCATGGATTATTTAGAAGTATGCTAATTTCTAAGCATTTAGAAATAATTGTTTCTGTTACTGGTTTCTAGTTTAATTTCATTATGATCTGAGGACATACTTTGTATGATTTCAGTTCTTTTAAATTCCTTAAGGTTATTTATGACTCATAATACAGTCTCTGTTTGCATTATGTGCACTTGCAATGAATGTATATCTTGCTATTATTATATTACTGGATATAAGTGCCTTTATGTCTACAGTGGGTTCTTTTTTTCCCCCCAGCGGTGTCTTGTTTGTAACAAAAGGAACATTTGGACAGCTTACATGTGAGTGGCAGTATAGTTTTGATGAGTTTACCAAAGAGCCCTTCATTGTTCATGGGAGAAGATTACGCATTGAAGCAAAGGTATGTTGAATAGATTTTTTTGAAAACTTGGAACTGAAGATAATAAATTGAAATGGTCCTCCTTCGTAATTTTCCCATCTCTTTTATAGACATTGCTTTGTCTTACTATGGTTTTCCTTGACACCTTCTGTCTTATGCAGGTTTAAAGAAAAGAAAGCTAGGCCAAGAAAAAAATGTGATACTTTATGTGCTATTACATGGACAACAGTGTTCCTGAGATTTCATTTTCTGTTCAGTAACAGAACCCCGCTTTCTCACTGCTGTCCAGGACACTCAAATGAGAAATCCATTTGTATACGTCAGAATCTCCAGCAGTTCCATACAAAATGTTTTTCCCTGAAAATCTTACAAAAAGACACTTAAAAAGTTCTCTCTCCCTCTAATAGACCATTGTTGGTGGTTCTTTTTCTTTTTATAGATACTATCTTCCCAATTCAGTTATAATCTTGAAGGCAGATACCATTTCTCACTCTGCATTGATTACTAGCACAGTGCCTGGTACTTGGATGTAGATAAAATGAATTGCTTGTCTTTGGCAAATCAGCAGAGACTCATTATACATTGTAAGTTGTAAAGATTGCACTACATATTATATGTGATACAAAGAAATACAAGGTATTTGGCTTCATGGTATTTGACCAGATACCTATGTGTAGGGGGCACTTTGGCATTGGCTGTGCGCGTAGGAAATATTGTAAGTGACACAACCAAAGTAAGTTTTGTTCTTTGTTATTTTTGTTGCATTTTGACTTTGAGGAATTTAATTGGCTCCTGTAACTGAAAGTCTTAGGTCTTTATCTGCTAGTTTAGATATGCTCCAATGGTGTCATTAGCGGTTATTCTCTCTCCCTTCCTCTCCTCCATTCTCTCCTTCTTCACCACCCCTGCTTCTAGGTCCTACTTTCTTCAGTGTTGGCTTCATTGTCAAGCCGGCCAGCAGAAGTTCCAGGTTTATATGCTACTAGCTCAGCAG
Source organism: Acinonyx jubatus (assembly GCF_027475565.1). Classification (NCBI taxonomy): domain Eukaryota; kingdom Metazoa; phylum Chordata; class Mammalia; order Carnivora; family Felidae; genus Acinonyx; species Acinonyx jubatus. Next base: position 74,323,699 of record NC_069391.1, on the reverse strand, counting down.
AATGAAAGCATCTCACTGGGTCTCACTGGGCCACCTTTGGTCACATGCCTATTCCTGAACTAATCTCTTTGGTCAGAGAGCGGGTGTGAGCCAGTTGGCCAGGTGAGGGTCATGGGATCACCATGATGCTACCAAGAAGGAGGGGTCAACTCTATCTGAAGTATTTGGAGTGAGAGAAGGTGAGAAGTAGTTACCCAAAGACTCAAAAAGTTGTTGCTGGAAGAAAGGGCAGTAGACACAGGCAGGCAAAAACAACAGATATTTTCTTGGCTAGTCTGTAGAACAGAACTGCCCCTAGGCCTTGTGTTTAACCATTGAAAACCATTTCTCTAGTCTTCCCACTCGTTCCAAAGACACGAACAGCTCAAGAGTAGACCGGCTACTTGTTCTTGAGGATCTTAGACCAACTTACACATTGAGAATTTCTCTGATTCACTCAGAAAATGAAAGGCCCTGTGGCCTTATTATACAAAGTAATGGACAGTGGCTATTACCTTCTGCTCTAGCCTGTACTGCTTTCCTGGCTTTTTTCATACCTTTTTCTCTCTCCAAAAATAACCTTCTTCTTACCTTCTTGGTTTCTTTCCCTTCTACTTTTCCTTGAAATCTTTTATCAGTGTATATCCTTTTTTTTTTTTTTAAGTAAAAGAATCTGATTTCTTCTGCAGTCTGTATTTACATGGATGTTTGAATTACTTAGAGAAATTGTTCAACCTGTGAGACCCCCCACATTTCTTCTTCTGCAGCTCTGCCTATAGTTAATGGAAGTAAACTGCCCTCCTCCTGAATAATCCTTTTATTTCTGTTTGACTCTCTCATGCTTACCATCCACTATTAGCTCTCCCCACAAACATTGAACAGAATGCCTAAAGAATGTTAAAAGTAGAGGCCGTCAGAAAAAAAAAAGAAAAAGCAGAGGACATTAAGCTTAAGCTACATTCATATTGCATGACCAATTTAAAATGTCAGAAGTTACATACATAACACACACCCCATACAACGCATACGTGTGTATGTATGTACACACATATAATTTTTTTTAGCTGAGCTCATCATGATTCCATGGCCATATATCAAGAACTATCTGAGAAACTATTTGGGTGGGGGGTGGGGAGGAGGAACACTGCTCCCAGACTTATCTCCTCATCCTTTGAGTAAACAAATGGGGGGGGGGGAGAGCTAAATTCTAACATCCATTATCATTAAGCTTAAGTTACAGAGCTTTAGCAATTGAAATCTCAAAGCTTTGTAACTTAAGCTTAGTGATAATGGATATGTTAGAATTTAGCCCTCCCCCCCCCCCCCCCGCCCCATTTGTGTTTGATTCTTCTTGGATTCTTCATTCTTGGCTTTTTTATGTTTGTTTTTTTAGGTACATAATTTGTGTAAGGTGGACACTTTAAGCACAGATTTATAAAACTGTGGCATTTTAAAATCATATTTCTGCAACTGGATTTTCATTTTAATGAAGTTATTCTGTTTATAGGAACGAGTGAAGTCTGTATTTCATGCCAAAGAGTTTGGAAAAATAATTAACTTCAAGACCCCAGAAGATGCTAGGGTAAAAGCCAACTTCTAGATTTACATTGATTACATTTTGAGTTTCATTGCAAGTTCTTGAAATAAGCAAATGTTGGTTTATTTCCCCACAACAGTGGATCCTCACGAAACTAGAAGAAGCAAGAGAACCTTCCCCGAGATTCTGATGGAGAATACTGCCTGAAGAGAGACAACAATAAATCATTAGAGTTTCTACCTTGTACCTTTCAAAACCAGTCTGGGAAGTACAGTACAGAAGTAATTTCAAGTAAACAAATAAAAAAAAAAATCAGTTACAATCAGGTAAAACAATCAGGTGATTAAAATATTTCAACTCATTGGAGATCCATTTGGTCTTCTAACTTGAATCATGCATATGGTTAAAATTCTAATTACTTTACAAAAGAAACATTTATTTGATGAACCTTAAATACTTGCTCCAAGTAATTCTCTGCAGTGTAGAGAAATTGCCCATATTTCACCCCACATGGAGGTAAATTTAATGTTTCTAGTTCACATTTTAAACTTCTGTCATGAAGTTTATAACTTCTATCTTCAGACTCCCTGAATCAGTGATGGGTAAATGGTCAAATCAAACATTGCCTCGGTATCAAAAACTTTAGTGGTGGTTTCTTTAGAAACATGAAGTTCTTTTTACAGATAAATATTTTGGTATTATTTTCCTTATTTTTTTATAAAGGACAGGTTTGAATTATACTTCCATAGCATGACTATGAAAAACATTTTTTAATATACTATAATACAGATTGAGTAATACCCCTTCAAGCTTGAAGCCTTAGAAATACTTTCTCAAGCCAACTTCATGGGATCTACTCGGTTTACCCAAGTCACATTTTTAACATTGCTGACTTTACAGGAAAATCCCTGAAGCCTTAAAATAACAACTCTCCATTCATTGGAAATATGAAATAAAATTCCCATCATCTTAGATGTGAGTCATGCTTCAGAACAGACAGCCCTTCTTGTAAGTAAATATATGTACCCTAAAGTGTTAATTACCTGTTCTGTCGGCAAAAGATTGGGAATTTCTGCTGTGCTTTCTGTACAGTTATTCAAATGAGAATCACTCTTTTAAAAGCTCATCAGAAAAAAAATCATGGACTGCACATTAATAAAAATAAGGTCATGGGGGAGTTTCTTGGTTTTTGTCCAAGATCTTGTAAATTAATATAATATGAATGTACTTTTTCAAGTGAAAGGGGTTGAATACATGACTGCGAACCATGAAGAGAACAATGCAGTGTCTTATTTCGTTACTGAATAATACAGAGTATTTGATGCATGTCGTATGTGCCATGAAATTATTATAAACTGTTTCTGGGATTGGAGACTTTGGATAGTAATAATTGTGAAATTCTCCTCAGGGTCCTCAAACCCTTGCTTTGTTGTAAAAGCTAAAATAAACAGCATGCCAGACTGTAATTGTATTTCTTCCTGACCCTATCCTGCTACTAAATACTTTGATTTTCCTCTGATTATAAAAACACATTGTTTATTATCAGTAGTCTCCCAGTATGTTTTTTTCTTTGCTGAATATAAATTGAATCAAAAGATGACAGATTTCATATCCCATGGTAGCGTGTGCTCGCTCCCTTGATGACTTTTGTTCAAAGTAACATACACATTGTCTCTGTTGCCAAGCTCCTCCACTTTTACGTTAGAATTAAGCCTAAGAGTAGTGGCCAGAAAACTTTGATCAGATTGTCCTCATCCGAAATGTTGCTTTACTGGAGTTCCATTCAGGACCACTAACAAAGTACCTCATTACCTACCACTGTTGCAGAATTTTTTATCACAGTACCAGGGATTCGTTGTTTTGCCGCTTCGAAGAATCAAGGAGGTGGACACAAAATGAGCAGCAGGCAAAGTTTATTGGAATATGAGATCAGAAAGGAAGAATAGTATGAAAGCTCTCTCTACAGAGAGGCGACATTCGAAAGTAAATGCCTGCAGACTATAGTCAAGGGTCCTTGTTTCATAAGGTTCTGGTCAGCATCCCCTTCCCTTTCCCCTTGTCCCTTCTCAGATTCTACCCTTAGTGACTAGACAACTCTAGGTGCTGGGTTGTCCATTCCTGATTGGCTCGACTCCATTGTGTGAGGAGTCAGAATGGTCATACTGTCCCATGTATAACATAAGTTTTATGGTTTAGCTAGGTATTTTGAATGTCAAATTCCTGAGGGGGAATCTGAGGGGGAGTAGGTGTGTCTGTTACATTTTTAAGAGGGACCTTACACCTGAGGGGGTTTGCTGTAGTCAAAACACTCCCAGTGTTTTTCCAAAATAATGTGTTTTTCCCCATCCAGGGAGCTCGGGTCCTAACCTTTCTCTCTCTGCCTATTTTATCCTATCTTTCCCTGTTATACTACAGTTTCATGATTTCATTCTCAAAACATACAGGCGCAAAACTTTTGGGTGTCCCACGGTGAAAGAGTAAACATATTTTTCTAGGATCCTCTGGAGGGCAGCAGGGAATGGGTCTTGTACCTAGTACACATGCAATGCCAGCCTGCCTGTTTCTGTTCCCTTACCAATGAGGACCTACAAATATCTTTTCTTATTCTTCAGTAGTCGTCTGCCCATCAGCACCTCCTATCACTGCCTTTGTTTCTGGAGTAGAAAGACCCCCAATTACAAGAGCAGTGGTTTATCACTTGTCTTAGAAGATTGTCTTCATCTAAATAAAGAACAGCAGATCACTACATAACGAGTCAGTCTTTTTAGCATAACATTTTACAATTATGTGTTTGATTCTATATTATTTTTTCTTGAATATTAGTCCAGAATCTTAACTGTATTTGAAAATCATCTTCCCTGAATTATATTTAACACTGAATGACTCTGTTTGAAAACTTGAAGCTTCTTAGTTGTTTGGTGGCTACTACCCAATGAGATCCTGAGGATTATGTCTCTGTGTTGTTAGCTGTAGCCCCAGCCCCTTAATTCTAGCACAGTATATTTTCTGCTCTGTGATAGTTGTGTAAAGCCCAAGGCAGAGTGTCTATTCCCTGCTAACTCTCTGCTGAAAAAACTATGATTAGAAATAGCAACTTTGATTTCTGGTACAAGAAGCAGCTTGTGATTTCTTCACGTTTACAAAATACTGTCTGAACCCAAGAGCATGTGCACTTCTGCAGTGGCTTCCCTGTTACTGCGTATGTATCGGCTGCTTCTTCCCTGGTGTTAGGAAGACCTTAGGATTTTCTCCAGGTTCGCTTTCATACAGCCCAGGTTATTTTCTGGTCCCTAAATCATCATCATCTGCTGTAGGCTGTCCGGGCCTGGAAAATCCTCCTCCATAATCCTAACCCATGACAAAACTGTCCCATGGCCTCCAAAGAAATAAGAATTTCCTCTTCTGTTATCATTTCTATCGTAATTATCTTTCTCATTTTTTCTGATGATAGTTAACAGTAATATTTTCCCAGTGAATATATATGCATCTAGCTTCTGCCTTAGAAATATGCTAGTATTTTATTCCTACCTAGTAAAAAATAAAGACCCTACTCAGTGCTCAATTTTCTGCACCTTGGTTATTCAGTCATCAATTGCCAGTGTTAAGTGATCTTTCAGGCCAAGCCAAGACCCCTGTATTAAAAAGATTGGGACAAGATACTAGGCTAGTTTGCCCGTAGGAGTAGGAAATGTGAGCCGGATACATGGACGGTAGAAAGAAGTAGCCATTTGGAACTGGATGTTTTCATGTTCCTGCCAACACAACTCAGAGAAATTTGGGTTCCAAGGCCATTGCTTTTTACCTTTTCTCAAGATCAATTAAAATCTTCAAGAACAGTGTTTTTTCAGTCTCCAGGTCTTTGTTTCTTTAATTTTTTTTTAAATGTTTATATTTGAAAGGGACACGGAGTGCGAACAGGGGAGGGTCAGAGAGAGAGGGAGACACAGAATCTGAAGCAAGCTCTGGGCTCTGAGCTGTCAGTACAGACCCCAGTGTGGGGCTCAAACTCGAAAGTGGTGAGATCAGACCTGAGCCAAAGTCCGACGTTTTACTGACTGAGCCACCCAGGCGCCGCTCCTCAAGCTGTAGGTCTTAATCGATTAGAGGGCCATAAAATCAATTTGACTCCTCAAGACCAGCATATTTTAAAGTGGAATAGAAATGAAAGTAACCCCTTTAAGGGGCGCCTGGGTGGCGCAGTCGGTTAAGCGTCCGACTTCAGCCAGGTCACGATCTCGCGGTCCGTGAGTTCGAGCCCCGCGTCGGGCTCTGGGCTGACGGCTCAGAGCCTGGAGCCTGTTTCCGATTCTGTGTCTCCCTCTCTCTCTGCCCCTCCCCCGTTCATGCTCTGTCTCTCTCTGTCCCAAAAATAAATAAAAAACGTTGAAAAAAAAATTGAAAAAAAAAAAAGGAAATGAAAGTAAGAGAACATTGCACATAACAAAGTTAAATTTCGTTTCCTGAAATGTTGCCTACTTTATGTATACTGTGTGTACTGGGTCACGATATAAAATGTTATTTCCTATTGTGAATTGCAGTTAAAAAGCAAACAAACCTTGAGAGCCACTGCTGTGGGAGGCATGGATGATCTACTAATAGTTGGAACAATCTGGATTGGGTGGAGCCTGACCTTAGAGAAGGAACAGCAGATCCACAACTCAGGAAATCTTCTGATTGTGATCACTGTATTTTGTTTTGAGTGAGACGATAGGCTGGCTCTTGTTTTGGTTTTTGTAAGATGTTTTCCTTTCCTGGTGTGGATCAGATTCCCTCAGGTATCAGAAAAAGCAGAGAAAAGTTACATTTGCAAGCAGCACCCCAAAAAATGCCACAGGCTGTCATTTAGAGATAAGTCAACCTCTTTCCCCCTAGGACTGGGGACAAAAATTCTCCAATTTTATGAACTTGCTCTATCTGCCTTTGGTGTGATTCATTGTACACGTGGTAGAGGCCCTTAAAAGCAGGAAGCTTAGGGGCGCCTGGGTAGCTGCGCATCTGACTTCAGCTCAGGTCATGATCTCTCAGTTCGTGAGTTCGAGCCCCACGTCGGGCTCTGTGCTGACAGCTTGGAGCCTGGAGCCTACTTTGGATGCTGTGTCTTCCTCTTTGCCCCTTTCCCGCTCATGCCGTGTCTCTCTCTGTCTCTCAAAGATGAATAAACGTTAAAAAAAATTAAAAAGGAAGCTCATATATAGGTCACACTTTCTCATGCTCTGGAGGGTACTGTACAAATGCTAATGCAGTGTACCCGACTGAAATAATTAGATTTCCTCATGTCTATAGAATTCAAGGAGAAAATGTAGATAACCTGCATTCCTTATGCGTGGCTCAGGACAAAATTTCTTCAATCTGATTTTCTTTGGTGCTACTACCCAGTATCACCTGTAGCTCCTATACATACCCCAAAAGCAGGCCCCTCACCCTCCTACCCAATCCTTTGAAATACGCGTTTGAAATTACACCTTACTGCTAATGCTGACCATTCAAGTTAGCCTTGAGGCTAAATCAAGTTAGCCTAAATCAAGTTAAAACCTTGATGGTTCTTTTACCCGATAGTTTTGGTCATTGGCCAATACAGCTATTAATGCAGACTTTTGCTCATGCTTCTTTTCTTTCTGCCGTAGTTGGTGTCCCGTAGTACTTGATTCAGGATTATCCCACAAGCAGGCCTGCACATGGACTGTGAAGATGCTGGATCCTAACCTTGTGCAAGCCTCCTTCATGTTTCTTTAATTGAAACTTTTTTCTTTTTACTTCCTTTTTTTTACCTTTTTAAAAATTTCCTCTTTTGTAGAATAACTTGTTCCATGGCATTAGAAAAAAAAAAAGTTTTACTTTAGAATTATGCATTCTTTTTTTAAAGCATTCTAGCATTTTCAAAACATGTTGATACTTGTGGTACCCAAAGAGCTACATAAGACATATAACTTCACATTTTGTAGGTTGATACGAGTGTATACTTAAAGGTTTTATTCATACAATACAAATTAATATGTATTCTAATTTAATATCCACTATGATAGATATCTGTCCATCTGAAAACCCTGTCACTGAACACCATCAAGTATTTCTCTGATACCTTTACCTCCTAGTAGAGTCCTGTAACAAGAAATCCTGTGAAAGTTATATAATAAAAAATCTAATAATCAGAAGTGTACTTAAAGCAGAACCTGTGTTCCATCCTTACTTGTCAGTGTTCAATTGGGTACCCAAAAGTTCTCAACTGAGGGGCTAAAAACCACTCAGAAATGTAGATTACATTGATAAGTTCCCAGTGTCAATAGTTTTATACACAATCACGAACTTAGAAATTGTATCTGGGGCTTTTTTCAAGGTCAAGTAGATTGTTACAGACTTTTAAAAAAATGATCATCTCTGCGATTATGCATATTACATATGAGAATGAAATTTTCAGGGAATGTGCACTTTAAAAATACTTTTTTACTAATTTTTGTATTGACCAAATAGTCTGTGCTTCTTTGGAATAGGCTTATCATTCTTTGATAAAAACATGGTTATTGATGATGACAATTTTTTATCTATTTCTGCATCACCGCAATACTTCCTTCATTTTTGTGTTCCTTATACCTCTTATGTGGGTGCCTGACCCAGTTGCCTATTACAGTCTCTGTATTGTTTTTATTTATTCTGAAAATTTATAAACACAAATGTGTATAGTGAAGTTCTTCCTCTTGAAATTGACCTTGGTCTTTTTTTTTTTTTTTCTGAAAATTGATTAGCCATGCTCACCAATGACTCTATTCTAAATAATCACTATTTTTTGCTCTTGGTAGAATTAGATTTCTTGGTCAGATGACTGCTCAGTGTATATATACTTTTTCAAATAAATTGAATCAAAGATTTCTGATCTTCAGTCTGTCTCTGTTTTTAGTTGTTGAGTAGAACCAGAAAGAGTACCTATAAGTGTTCTTGCCTATCTAAACTCCATCCTTTTGGGGGCCTAAATAAATGTGGATAATGGATTGCCCAAAGTCCTGTTTTTTCAGTTAAAGACAGCATTCCACCCCAGCATGGTTGTTGTGAACTAAAGGGTTATGGTTAATACTTAGCAAGTTCTTTTTTTTTTTTTTTTAGTTTACATCCAAGTTAGTTAGCATATAGTGCAATAATGATTTCAGGAACAGAATCCATTAATTCATCCCCTACATTTACCACTCCAGTGCTCAACAAGTATCCTCCGTAATGCCGCTTGCCCATTTAACCCATGCCCCCACCCAAAAACCCTCCTGCAGCCCTCAGTTTGTTCTCTGTATTTGAGTCTCTTATGTTTTGTTCCCCTCCCAATTTTTGCCTCTCTTCCCTTATGTTCATCTCTTTTGTATCTTAAATTCCACATATGAGTGGAGTTATATGATATTTGTCATTCTCTTGACTTACTTTCCTTAGCATACATAATACACTCAAGTTCCATCCATGTTGTTGCAAAGGGCAAGATTTCATTATTTTTGATTACCAAGTAATGTTCCATTGTATATGTATACCACATCTTCAGCCATTCATGTCCGTGAACATATGGGCTCTTTCCATACTTTGGCTGTTGTCAGTAGCACAGCTATAAACATTGGGATGCATGTGCCCCTTCGAAACAGCACTCCTGTACCCTTTGGATAAATACCTAGTAGTGCAATTGCTGGCTCATAGGGTAGTTCTATTTTTAATTTTTTGAGGAACCTCCATACTGTTTTCCAGAGTGGCTGCGGCTGCACCAATTTGCATTCCCACTACCAGTGCAAAGGGGTTCTTCTTTCTCCATATCCTCACCAACATCTGTTGTTGCCTGAGTTGTTAATTTTAGCCATTCTGACTGGTGTGAGGTGGGATCTCATTGTGGTTTTGATTTTATTTCCCTGATGATGAGTGATGTTGAGCATTTTTTCATGTGTCTGTTAGCCATCTAGATGTCTTTTTTGGAGAAGTGTCTATTCATGTCTTTTGCCCATTTACTCACTGGATTTTTTGTTTTTTGGGTGTTGAGTTTGATAAGTTCTTTATAGATTTCAGATGCTAACCCTTTATCTGATATGTCATTTGCAAATATCTTCTCCTATTCCATTGGTTGCCTTTTGTTTCCTTCTTTGTGCAACCTTTTTATCTTGATGAGGTCCCAATAGTTCATTTTTGCTTTTAATTCTCTTGCCTTTGGAGATGTGTCAAGTAAGAAATTGCTGCGGCTGAGGTCAAAGAGGTTATTTCCTGCTTCCTCCTCTAGGGTTTTGATGGTTTCCTGTCTCATATTCAGGTCCTTTATCCATTTTGAGTGTATTTTTGTGAATGGTGTAAGAAAGTGGTCTAGTTTCATTCTTCTGCATGTTGCTGTCCAGTTCTCCCAGCACCATTTGTTAAAGAGACTGTCTTTATTCCATTGGATATTCTTTCCTGCTTTGTCCAAGATTAGTTGGCCATACGTTTGTGGGTCCATGTCTGGGTTCTCTATTCTGTTCCATTGACCTGCGTGTTTTTGTGCCAGTTCCATACTGTCTTGATGATTACAGCTTTGTAATACAGCTTAAGTCCCAATTGTGATGCCTCCAGCTTTGGTTTTGTTTTTCAGGATTGCTTTGGCTACTGGGGGTCTTTTCTGGTTCCATACAAATTGTAGGCTTGTTTGTTCCGTTCTGTGAAGAATGCTGGTGTTATTTTGATAGGGATTGCGTTGAACATGTAGATTGTTTGGGGTAGTGGTAACATTTTAACAATATTTGTTCTTCCAACCCGTGAGCATGGAATATTTTTCCATTTTTTGTGTCTTCTTCAATTTCTTTAATAAACTTTCTATAATTTTCAGTGTATAGATTTTTCACTTCTTTTTTTTTAGGTTTATTCCTACATATTTTATGGCTTTTAGTACAGTTGTAAATGGGATCAATTCCTTGATTTCTCTTTCTGCTGCATCATTGGTGGATAGAATTACAACCAATTTCTGTGCATTTATTTTTTATCCTGTGACTTTGCAGAATTCATGGATAAATTCCAGCAGTTTTTTGGTAGAATCTTTTGGGTTTTCCACATAGAGTATCATGTCGTCTGCAAAGAGCAAAAGTTTGACTTCCTCCTTACAGATTTGAATGCCTTTTATTTCTTGTGTCATCTGATTGATGAGGCTGGGACTTTCAACACTATGTTGTATAACATAGTGGTGAGAGTAGACATCTTTGTCACGTTTCTGACCTTAAGGGTAAAGCTCTCAGTTTTTTCCCCATTGAGGGTGATATTAGTGGTGGGTCTTTCATATATGGCTTTTTATGATCTTCCTTCTGTTCCTACTTTCTTGAGGGTTTTTATCAAGAAAGGATGCTGTATTCTGTCAAATGCTTTTTCTGCATCTATTGAGAGGATCGTGTGGTTCTTATTCTCTCTCTTATTAATGTGATGTATCACATTGATTGATTTGCAGATATTGAATCAGCCCTGCATCCCAGGTATAAATCCCACTTGATCGTGATAAATTATTCTTTTAATGTTTTGTTGGATCTGGTTGGCTAGTATCTTGGTGAGAATTTTTGCCTCCATATCCATCAGCGAAATTGGTCTGTAGTTCTCCTTTTTAGTGGTGTATTTGTCTGGTTTTGGAATCAAGGTACTGCTGGCGTCGTACAATGAGTTTGAAGCTTTCCTTCCATTTCTGTTTTTTTTTTTTGGAACAGCTTCAAAAGAATAGGTGTTAACTCTTCTTTAAATGTTTGGTAGAATTGCCCTGGAAAGCCATCCAGGCCTGGACTCTCATTGTTTGGAAGATTTTTTTATTACCAGTTCAGTTTCTTTACTGCTTTTGGATCTGTTCAAATTTTGTGTTTCTTCCTGTTTCAGTTTTGTTAGTTTATATTTTTCTAGGAATGTGTCCATTTCTCTCAGATTGCTAAATTTATTGGCATATAACCGCTCGTTATATTCTCTAATTATTGTTTTTATTTCTTCAGTGTTGATTGTGATCTCTCCTCCTTCATTCGTGCTTTTATTTGGGTCCTTTCCTTTTTGATCACTCTGGCTAGTGGTCTACCAATTTTGTTAATTCTTTCAAAGAACCAGCTCCTGGTTTATCTGTTCTATGGTTGTTGTTTTTTTCTTTTATTTAGATACTGATTTCTGCTCTAATCTTTATTATTCCCCATCTTCTGCTGGTTTGGGGCTTTATTTGCTCTTCTTTTTCCAGCTCTTTAAGGTGCAAGGTTAGGTTGTGTATTTGAAACCTTTATTCCTTCTTTAAGAAGGCCTGGGTTGCTGTATACTTTCCTCTTAGGACCACCTTTGCTGCATCCCAGAGGTTTTAGGCTGTGGTATCTTCATTTTCATTGTCTTCTGTGTACTTTTTAATTTCTTCTTTAATTTCTTGGTTAACCCTTTCATTCTTTAGTAGGATGTTCTTTAATCTCCAAGTATTTGTGGTCTTTCCAAATTTTTTCTTGTGGTTGATTTAGAGTTTCATAGCATTGTAGTGTGAAAATAATGCATGGTATGATCTCAATGTTTTTGTAATCATCGAGGGCTGATTTGTGTCCCAGTATGTGATCTATTCTGGACAGTGTTTCATGTGCACTCGAGAAGAATGTGTATTCTGCTTTAGGATAAAATGTTCTGAATATATGTTAAGCACATCCAGGCCAGTGTGTCATTCAAAGCCATTGTTTCCTTGTTGAGTTTTTGTTTAGATGATCTGTCCATTGTTGTAAGTGGGGTGTTGAAGTCCTCTACTGTTACACTATTATTATCAATGAGTTCCTTTATGTATGTGATTGATTTACATATTTGTGTGTTTCACATTGGGGGCATAAATGTTTGTTAGATCTTCTTGGTGGATATACCCCTTAATTATGATGGATATACCCCTTAATTATGTCCTTCTTCATCTTTTGTTACAGTCTTATTTAAATATCTAGTTTGTCCGATATAAGTATGGCTACTCCAGGTTTCTTTGGGCCATCATTTGCATAATAGATGGTTCTCCATCCCCTTACTCTCAATCTGAAGGTGTCTTTAGGTCTAAAATGGGTCTCTTGTAAACAGCATATAGATGGATCTTGTTTTCTCATCTGTTCTGATACGCTATGTCTTTTGACTGGAGCATTTAGTGCACTGATGTATAGAGTGAGTACTGAAAGATAGGAATTTATTGCCATTGTGTTGCCAGTAGAGTTGGAGTTTCTGGTGGTGGTCTCTAGTCCTTTCTAGTCCTTGTTGCTTTTGGTCTTTTTTGTTTTGTTTCATCTTTTCTTCCCTTAAAGAGTCCCCCTTAAAATTTCTTGCGTGGCTCTTTTTAGTGGTGGCAACCTCCTTTAGTTTTTGTTTGTCTAGGAAAGTTTTTCTCTCTTCTATTTTGAATGACAGTCTTCCTAGATAAAGAATTCTTGGCTGCATTTTTTTTTCCTATTCAGCACATTGAATGCATCCTGCCACCCCTTTCTGGCCTGCCAAGTTTCTGTGGATAGGTCTGCTGCAAACCTGATCTGTCTTCCCTTATAGGTTAAGGACTTTTTTCCCTTGCTGCTTTCATGATTCTCTCCTTGCCTGAGTATTTTTTGAATTTGACTATTATATGCCTTGTTGATGGTCAATTTTTGTTGAATCTAATGGGAGTTCTTTGTGCTTCTTGGATTTTTGGTGTCTGTGTCTTTCCCCAGATTAGGAGAGTTTTCCACTGTAATTTGTTCATGTAAACCTTCTACCCCTTTTTCTCTCTCCTCATCTTCTCAGACTCCATGATCTGGATGTTGTTCCTTTTTAATAAGTCACCGAGTTTTCTAATTCTTGTACTCTTTTTCCTTAGTTTCCCCCTTTTCCCCTGCTTCATTATCCTCCCTAATTTTGTCTTCTATGTCATTGGTTTGCTGCTCTGCTTCTTCCATCCTTGCCGTGAGACATCCATTCAAGATTGCATCTCAGTTATAGCATTTTTAGTTTCATTTTGACTGGGTTTTACTTCCTTTGTGTCCACAGAAAGGGATTCTATGCTTTTTTCAACCCCAGCTAGTATTCTTAATATCATGATTCTAAATTCTAGTTCAGACATCTTGCTTATATCTTTGTTGATTAAGCCCCTGGCTTTCATTTTTTCCTGTTCTTTCTTTTGGGCTGAATTTGAGGAAGGAAAATAATAAAAATGAAAAATTAATTAAAAACAGCACAAATAATCAAATGAAGCTAGATCCTAGGTATGTTTGAGTCTGGTTGTTGAAAGCTTGACAGAATGGATTAAAAAAGGAACAAAAGTTTAAGAATTAAAAAATGTATTCAAATATACATGTGTGTGTGTATATATATAGACACACACACAATAAAATAGAAGAAAGTGAAATGAAGTAAAATAGAATAAAAAATAAGTTTACAAAAAATTAAAAAGAATTTTAAAAAAAGGAAAATAAAAATTTTTTCTCCTTCTGTATCCAAGAAAAGGATACAGGAGAAAAAGAGAAAGCTAATTTAGAGGAAAGCAAAACAGAACAAACAAAATGAATAGATGAACCAGCAAGCAAACAGAATGAAACCCAAATGAAGTTACATCCAGTTTTCCCTAGAATTCAAACTATGAAGCACTCTATAGTCCATACAATAAACAGGTGGAGAGACATGTGGTGGTCCTCTAGGGCACGTGCTTGGAGGGCACAGTTGCGCGAGGCTTGGCATAAGGGCTCCATTCTCCACTAGGTGGAGCTGCAAAGCTTACTGGGGCGAGTTGGTGTGGCACCATACACGTGTATGTGCATGTGCAGGAGAGGTGAAAATGGCCTCACCCAGCTTCCTAGTTTCTGGCACAGGAACTCTGCACTCTCACCCACCCACAATTAAGCACCCCTTCTTTGTCTCAGGCTTCCATCTAGTTCCCACTTCTAGACTGTGTCCAAGCCATCAGCCTGCCAGGTGGCACCTCCGTCCCAAATTTTGTCTCAGATGGGGCTGTTTCCAAACCCCTCACTTCTGAGAACCCTGTAGCATGCACCTGCTCCAACCCTTTGGGAGAGGGTCTCACTGAGCAATGGCCAGGTGGCAGCTGCCCCAGAAAAAAATTGTGCAATCGTGCAGCAACAAAGGTTCAGAGATTATGGCAAATCACAACACACAGCCAATGCCAGGTTTCACTGCACTCTGGTGTCTTTGTTCTAATACCAGCAAATGTGGCCGTTCTCCAGGGTCCACTGGGACTTTTGCGTGTGAGGAGGTCGTATGGCCTCTACCAAATGCCCTCTAAGCAGGGGAACCGCTTCTCCCCATGTGGCCCACAGATCCTTCGGACCTCACTGCCTGCTCCTAGAGATTTGAATACTTATTAAATTCTTAAGCAAAGCACCAAGAATGTGCCTCTCCACTTCATCAAACTTCAAATGCCTCATTAGAAGGACGAAGAGAGAATTTCTTTACTTGCAGAATTAATGTTGGCAGAGATGATTAATTTACCTCAGTTATGGAGAGTTCAGCCTTTACATGACTTGATAAAATACTTTGTTGTTACTACCTTTTGTTATGATTTATTAGCCCTCCTGCTACTAGAAGTGATTGAAACCCATCATTTTTTGGGATGCTTTGTCAAAGGTAAGTTAGATTTAATAATAACTCAATGCTAGCAAGAATTTAAACAAAATTCTGCATTAATTCCCTTGATTACTGATTGTCATGAGCACTTTTCGTAAGTGAACCAATTATCAGAAGCAGTTCTTGACCTTTAGTGCATGGTGTGTTTCCCCTCCTCCCTATTGCTCTGCTTTTTGTTTGTTCCTAGATATCCCTAAGACCTACTTCCCCATCTCTTTGGTCTCTTGGACAAAGTTATCTTGGCTATTTTCTTCTTGGGCCTTCAACTGTTGCAGCTAATCTTTAATGTTTTGTCAGTGTCCGCAAAAATGAATGCAAAACCAGTCATTTCTTGAGGGAAGGTTCGTTTTTAAAACTTAATATTGCTATAGTAGAATCACTAGCTCTATGAGTAATTCCTGTCTTTTCCAGCATCAATGCTCTTCTGTTTTTTAGTTTTTTATTTATTTTATTTTTTTTAACGTTTATTTGAGAGAGAGAAAGAGAAAGAGAGAACCTGAGCAGGGGACGGGCAGAGAGGGAGAGAGAATCCCAAGCAGGCTCTACGCTGTCAGTACAGAACTCAATGGGGGGTTCGATCTCATGAGCCATGAGATCATGAGCTGAAATCAAGAATTGGACACTTAACCAACTGAGTCACCCACGTGCCCCTGCTCTTCCGGTTCTTTAATAGCTTCATGCTTGAAAGTGTTCCAGCTGAATGAGAACCTTTTAACTGGCTGAAAAAAAGGCTTAGTTCAGTTACAGGAACGCTGACACATTGTTCCTTAACATATGGAACTATCTGGGTAGGTTTTGCAGACTGGAGGTGTCACACCTTCAATCCGTAAGTGATGTGATTTTTGTGTGTATTTGTATGTGTGTTTGCACCTTCAAATAAAAGGCAGAAACAAAACCATACTGGGCCTGCCGTTTGAAGCACTCTGCACTTGCCGGGTGATTCTGCTGCTGCTTTATTGGGCCAGCTACTAAAGGAACTCCAACACAACATGAATACAGAATACCTCAAAAAGGAGCACGAAGGGGAGTAGAATATGCCACTCCCAAAATATGCCTCTTTGGCATAAGGATTTTTAAGCAACAACAGACAGGAAAAGCAGAAGGTACCTTTGGTAATGGAATAAGCAAAATCTTCTTTTGTAACAGTGCCTCCCTCTATGTATTAGGAAAAGAGGAAAGACTTCCAATCACAAACTCATATCAGTGCAAACGAAGCTCAATTTAAATCTGCATATCAGCCTTACTATGCTTTTCCTGGTAACCTCCCATAACTGGTCTTCCCGCCTCCAACATATTTCTCATGTGGGAAAAAAAGTATGGAAGGTGATAGCCTAGGCCATCTCAGGGAATTAGTTTTCCTGGGTTTCTCCCATGTTTACAAGAGCTATACATGTTATTAAACGGTGTGGTTTTCTCCTGTTAATCTGTCTTTTATTACAGGGATGGGATCCCACCCAAGAACCTAGAATGGGAAAGGGAAAATTATTTTTCCTCCCCTACAGTTTGGCTACTCATGATGGGACTTGCTGAGATACCACACTCCCTCTGGAGCCTGCAGATAAGTATCCTGAAAAACTGGCAGGAGCTGGCAGAGGGTAAGAATACTAACCAATATCTACTGTCCTAGCTCTTTCTCTGTGCCTGAGACAGGAAGGGAAAATTTCACCTTCTTCCATCCTTTAATAATTTAGATTAGCAGGAAAAAATATTTGTATGAACAGTTCCTTGTGTATAGAGACTCTTATAAAGATTCTCGTTATGAGTACCCTTATTTTCTGTTGATCCCCTTCCCCCCAGAGATAGTCTTTGTTTTCTGTTGTTTCTTCTGTGTCATTTGTCATGAGGAGGAGAACCATAGGCCAGAGGTTTTCCTTTCATCTTTGTTCTATGTCTTGGGAGCTTGGCTTTTTTACCAATGAGAGTACTTTCTCTGGTCTCCACTGGAGGGAACATGCAGGTATGGTTTTATATGTGGCAGCCAGCCAAACAGGCTGGGGATCCAAGACATGAAGTGAGAGGCAGCATTCCCCATATCCTACTGTGCCCATTCTCAGGGGAGTTTGTCTTAGGGGTTCCCAGTATACACGGGGCCTGTCCCCTCAACCTTCATTGTCTCAGTGCCAGAAGAGCCCCTTTCCAGTAGTATCTGTCTGGTGTCAGAGATTAGCAGGTCTGGGACTGGAGATGTCTCACTTTCTCCTGGGAAACAAGAGATACCCTTTCACTGCATCATTCTTACCGCCTGTGACAAGCAAAGTCTTTGCTGTCTTAAGCTAACTCTAAGAGCAGACTTTCTAGATCTTGTAAGGGCTGCATCATTTCCAACAAAGGGTTGGATGCCTCTTATCTGCTCAAAGGGGACACCTCTTGCATTCACGCTTAAACCATAAAAAGGCTTATTGGTTTGAGTCCCTATGGAGATTAATATAAGACTCTACTCATCAATAGCCAGATGATCTTTTGAATGGGACGAACGTCTATATACGAAAAAAATTTTTCTCTCTCAATCTACACAGTTGCCTTACACATCTACAGATGATCAAATTGAAAAGAGGAAGGAATATAGCCTTTGGCCTTAAGAACTTTAACAAAATGAAATTACAAAGCCCTTTTTATCTCCGCCTTCAGAAGATTCTCCCAGATTTAGAGTAGTAGATCAGTGGCCATTCACAGCCCCACTCACAGGGATCTTGATTGGCTGTTCAGGGGTCTTCTTCCCACCCCTGTACACTGCAGTGATGAGACAAGCCGGACAGCCCTCTGGGGCAAACTCCCCTCACAGAGGAAATGGATGACCAGAATTTTTCCTGGGCCCTCCTGCAAATGATCAAGGAAGTGGATTCGTTAAGGCTGCTGTTCAGGGCCTGATAGAAACAGTAGTATAGTCTTTTCTCCCTAAAGTCAATTGGTCCAAGGTTGGATTGCACACTCAAAAATGAGAGCATTCGAAGGTTCTTGCTGATCACTTTATATACATTTTACAAAGGCATGCTGCATAGGGGCACCTGGGTAGCTCAGTCAGTTGAGCCTGGATTCTTGATTTCAGCTCAGTTCATGATCTCACGGTCGTGAGATCAAGCCCCGCATCTAGCCCGAATAGGTCTCCACACTGGGTGTGGAGTCTGTTTATGATTGTCTCTAAAAACCAAAACAAAACCAAACACACGGGTGCCTGGGTGCCTCAGTCTCTTAGGCATCTGACTTTTTTAATGTTTATTTATTTTTGAGACAGAGAGACAGAGCATGAACAGGGGAGGGTCAGAGAGAGAGGGAGACACAGAATCTGAAGCAGGCTCCAGGTTCTGAGCTGTCAGCACAGAGCCCGATGCGGGGCTTGAACTCACGGACTGTGAGATCATGACCTGAGCCGAAGTCAGACGCTTAACCAACTGAGCCACCCAGGTGCCCCTGCATCCGACTCTTAATCTGTGCTCAGATCATGATCTCACAATGAGTTCAAGCCCTGTGTCAGGCTCTGTGCTGACAGCTCATTTATTATACATACATAAGATGCCTTAAAAAAATAAAAACAAAAAACAAAGGCATACTGCATTTAACCCTGAAGTTCCTGGACATAGAAATTTAAAAATGTGTGTGTGTATTCAATTTTAGAGCACATGATTAGGGGAGTGGAGCAGAGAGCAGAGGGAATTTTAAGCAGGTTCTGTGCTGTCACCACAGAGCCCAACAAAGGGCTTGGTACCATGACCCTGGGATCATGACGTGAGCCCTAATCAAGAGTCGGGCACAGACTGAGACACCCAGGTACCACATAGGAATGTTTTGATTGCCATCTTAATTGGAATGGAAAATTTCCCCCATATTGATGTAAAGAGGCAAATTGAAGATAATGTACTTGGTGGGTCAGCTACAGAGTATCATTCAGGCTCACCTAATTCCTTGTGGAATTAGAAATACTATCTTTTGTCTTACAAATCTTTACAACATTAGAAATGCAATTCTAGAAACAATATAGAGTCCATCTATCTTTACCAATCCCAAAGTCTCCCCTCTTCATCTCAGAATGCTTACAGATATTGTATAAGATTGGAATATTAGAAATAGAATTGTCCTGCACCTAAGGAAAAAAATTAATCATAATTACTCTAGAGTTCTGATAATAGACAAATATATCTGAAACTCTTTGGAGAAAACTTGGACACTTTCCCTGTGCTTGTGAGATGTGTATTTTCCATCCCCATCTTCTCTAGGAGCCAAGAGCCATCTCTTTGAAATGAAGACTTTAGGGAGATGATGAGAATCATCAGAAGGGAAAAGGAGCTATTTGGAAATTGGGCAAATTTTTAAAAAAAGAAAAAAAAAACTTAAGTATCCTTCATACAAATCTTGATAAAAAAGCTTTAGCCATCTGAGTTAGCCATAAATAAACTTAAAGCATTCCATCTGCTAGAAACACAATTTGGGTCCAATGTTTCTTTTATAAAGTACTGAGTTTCATGTTACTATATCTGATTCATGGTTACAATGTTACAATGCTAGGTCTAAGGTCTCTGTTTATATCTATGTGTGTGTCTATTTATGTATGTTGTAGATGTGATAATTTTCCACCTCCAGATAGTATTGCCAAAATTAATTTGTGAACCAGCTCTATTTAATTGGCTCAGAAAAACCTGCTTATATGAATTAAGCATTTCTAGACTCAGAAATACAGAAACTCACCCAACTGTTTTGCAAGTTCATGCAATCTGGGGATATATTTGGTAAATAAAAGCTATTTTAATTTGGTTTAATTGAAATGGGTATTGATGGGGTTTTGGAATGGGGTGGGGGGGGGCTCCGGAGCTGATGGCCACAAATTCTTGAGACGCCTTCAGTGCAAAAAGGTGATTTTATGAAAGCATGGAGACAGGACCGGTGGGCAGAGCTGCGTGGAGGTGTGAAGAGTGACTGGTTATGTACAATGGAGTTGGGGGAGGTAAAGGCAAAGGGAGGCCTCCAGAGGGACTTCCATGTGCTAAAGAGGACCAGTAAGATACCTGTGAAGCTAAGGTGGTTTTCCTTCTAGTAAGGCACTAACATGAAGACAGTAGGGACTTCCTGGGAAAATGTTCTACTCTGTTTTTGCCTCAAGTATTTGTCAATGGGCTGCAGGTTATAAAGAAATTTAATTTTACCTGCCATTTACTTCTTGTCTTCATTCCCCACATCACTATGGAGGGGACGGCCATGTTGGGCCTCCAAAAAACGGAGTCTATAGGTTTCTGGAGATTAGGCTATTGATAAGACTGCCTTTTTCTTATCATTTACTAAGACATTTGTAAACTGATGGAGACTTCTGACCTGTATGAATGTGATCTTTATCAGTTAACCATTTGTTTTCTCCTCTTAGCTTTAAGGCAACCACAAATGCCTGAGGAAGTCACGCATATCCCACCCGGAAGGCTGGGGGGGTGCAGTTTGCTAGCTTGTGTTTGCCCTCAGCTTGCCTTATGCTACCTCATCAGGTCTGTCTTCAGAGTTGTCCGTGGATATAATGCAGGTACACAACTTTCATTCTACCTGGTTTATTAGACAAATGAGTTCATGTGATCTCTTACAAAACTTGCCAGCAAGAAAAATAACAGGATAGCTTTAATGCCTCATGAAATTTTTAGAAGTAACCTCGATATGATCAAGAAGAAGTGAATTAAGTAGATATAAGTGGGATTAAAATGTATACATGAAATTTTCAACAATGATGACAATATGTCTACTTTAAAATAGCTTTCAAAATATTTTTGGTAATTTTACACCCTAAAATTTTCATAAGTGAAATGATAGAAATTTATTAGAATACCTAAATTTCTAAATATGATAACATACTGAAACATTACTTAATGTAGCTTTATCTACTTTTGGCTTGTAGAGAAACTAAACATATTTGGGTCTGTTAGTAAACATCTTGTACCACATTTAAAAATTGTACTATGAAGCAGCATATGCTTCCATAAATTATGAAATGTATCCATAAATTTGCCAATACACAGAATGTTGGTATGTAAGCAGTTGATAACTGCTGCTTCTCAGTAGAAATTAGGGTTTCAGAGGGTTGGGAATACTAGTTAACATATGTAATTAAACCTACCAGAAATAGGAAAGCATCTCTGTATCCAAGGGAAATGTGAGAAATAAACCCATCGACCCAATCAAAAGAGGGCCACAGAGACTTGGAGCTCAGTGAAGCCAGGCTTTACCCAACGTTCTTGCAAGAGCGGGTGTCTGATGGATAGGCACACTCAGGGCAGTTTCAGCAGATAATTTATCTCCTAGCGCGTAAGTCCTTCCCCTGGTTCCTCAGTGGCTGAGTACCACAGGGGTTGCAGCCTTACCTGGACGTGGCCTATGCCCATGAAAGGCAAGAAGTAGTCTGATCGGAATAAATGTACGTTCCTCGAGGTGACGCAGAGACTTTCAGCCCCTCCTCTCTCTGTTCTTTGGTGCATGCCTATTGCAAAGCCCTGGGGTATTAGCCCACGAAACGGGGAGGGGAAGAAGAACCAGGAAGTTAAGGTTTGGGTCTCCATTGTCAGGAGGAAGGTTCCTATATGTTTCCAATACGTTGTAAACCTATTGTTAATCAGCACAGCTTTTATTTGGTATTTCTGAAAATAAATCATCTCCCTTCTCACAGAGTCAGATGTGCTTTGGGTTAAGAAAAGGTATGAGGTACGAAGATGCATTTCTGTTACAGGAAAGAGAAGTTTTGTTCGAAAAGTAGAATGAGTTGTTTCAGAAGAGGAAAGGGGACAATAAGGGACAAATTAACTGCATATAGAAAGTCGCAAAGAGAAAACCTTGTGTAATTAGGCTGGCTAAAAGGGAATGAATTCATAAATGTTTAAAGATAAATTTTAATATCATTTACCTGAATATATTCATGTAAAACTAAACATTTCCTTTCATCTGCTGAAAGTGTAACTGAACCAACAGGAGTTGGCTCCATGGTGAGTCACAGATAAAAGCTACACCGGGTGGAGTTGTTGGACAAAGTAAAATTGATTTGCAGCGGTGACTCCCCAAGCAAGGGTGGGTGGGTTCCTTTTATTTAGGGTTAGGATGGATATTTAGGTAGGGAGGCCTTGTCACTGTAGAGGCGGATATAAGATAGCACACGCACGAGGAAAGATGCCCACACTACATTGTATATTATGTAAAGGAGGCTTGAGATCCTCCTTAGGCAAAGATTTTGGTTTTATGATGAGGTAAAGATAGTTGTCAGTCACTCTCGAGGTTGCGCCTTGGTCCATCTGCACAGGTGAGAGGGGTTTAGCTCCATCTGGTCTGGGTGGTCTGGACCAGCTGGAGGTCTCCTCAGGGCAGTAGCAATCTAGGACTCTGTCTCTGGGGTGGTTTCATTTTCCATTTGCCAGAGTTAAGAGACAAACTGAAAAGAACAGCTCAAGGAACCATGTGGGACAAAGGTTGGTGAGTACAAGCAGGTGGGTCGTCAAGGTCAGGGCTTGGGGTCTAGCTGGTGACTAAAGGACCAAATTCTCTTTGTCTGCTCCTGATGAAATACCGCAAAATGTTTTTCTTTCCCTTTTAAGTAGTTTGACCAGAAATCGAAAGATTGTGTTTTACTGAAATAATTTCCTGTGTTATCTTTATCATCAGGTCTTTGATTACTTAAGAAAACTGAGTCTTCTCAATATTAAGAGCCAGTTTTGCTCACAACGATGTCACCTTCTGTATTTGCCTTTAAAATCTTTTGTCACTTTGGTTAAAGAGGTGAAATCTAGTTTCATAAAGATCTGTCATCCTAGTCAAGTGTTCAAAACTAATGGTATTTTTGAAGAGCTGAAAATCAAATTCTAAATGAAGTCTTTCTGACCTGGAACTAACTAGGGATATTCCAGAGGGCCCCTGGAACATCTCAAGATTTGTCTCTCTGTTAAAGGAGCTATCAAACTAATATTCGGCTTTTGTTAAATTACACGGGAAGCACTCACAAATAACTGATGCTAAACTTTGTTCAGGTTGTATTTGTACGGATACATGTTACTAACATAAATGTTCCAGAAATTGTATGAAATTCCTAGAAGTCTGCTATGTCCTCGTATAATGTTACTACTTGTAATCTAGTTATTATCTTAAAACAGTATGTCACAGAAATAACCAAATTTTCTTGTCAATTGCATTATAGTGAACACTCATTCGATCTTTATTCGTGGCCATTTTTAAAGTGTTTCACCATTATTAATAGAGGCTACTGTTCTGCTTTTGCAAAAGTGCTTCATCTTCAAGGAGAGTCCTGGAAAGGATTCTGACGAGTACAAATTTCCGGTAACTTCCAAATCATACCACTGAACTGAGCAAGAACTTATAAAACTCTAAGGAAAAAGTGGAATTATAAAATTGCTAATACAAGGTGAAGATCAACAAGAATTACATGAGACTGAACGAAAAGGATGGTTTTAATTTTTACGACTATTTGAAATATTATTTCCAGATTTAAGGAGACTTTTTCTTTTCTCCTAAGCTACAGTAACTTGATGAAGTATACCTTAATGAATAAGATGAAATAATTCCTTTTTCTCCCTGATTCCTCCAAAACTTGGAAACTAATAGTGACCACTCTTATTTTCATGGTAATAGCTATTGCTATTAATGCCACAGAAATGGCCACAAAAGCTCATGTTTACAGTCTTCATGCCTGCCCCTTTGCAGACCAGAGTTTACCTCAACCCCTGGCGGCATCAGAGACATTCAGACTGCAAACGATACTTTAAATCCGACCTGTAGAAATCATATGAAGGGCTGCCCCCAGGACACAGGTCTAGTGTAGAATTTGCTCCAACCATTAACCTTTTTTTCCCATAGAAGTGCTTCTTATTTAAATACCTGCTTGCACCCCAGAGGCCTAAAATGAGACACAACTTTTTCACCAACCTGAACAATTCTCCAGATCGACGGAAGTGCTATTTATAGCAGGCACAATGGCTTCAAAGTTACTTCCTGGAGTTGGAACACTGGCGGAGGAGGCCCTCGGGGCCCGCAGTCCCAACGGAGCCAACAAGGTGCACTCCATGGCATCTGGAGGTGGTGTTTCTTCTTTTTTTGGTATTTATTTATTGTAAAAGAGAGAAAGCACATAAGCAGGGGAAAGGCAGAGAGGGAGGGAGAGAACCCAAAGCTGGCTCCGCACTGTCGGGGCTCAAATGCACTAACCTGAGATTGTGACCTGAGCCGAAACCAAGAGTCAGATACTTCACCGACTGAGCCACCCAGGTGCCCTGGAGGTGGTGTTTCTACTGCTGATCGGCAGGTGACTGGGCTGGAGAGGGAGGTCGTGACTGCTGCACGGAGGGGACTAAACCCATACAATATGCTAGCCCCAAATGCAGTTTCAGGCACCAAGGAAAGCCCTAATTTAGTCGCATCTGTCACCAACAAGTGAATAGTGGGCTGCATCTGAGAAGAGGACAACAGTGCCATCATCTGGTTCTGGCTCACCAAAGGCGAGGCCCGGCGATGCCCTGGCTATGGAACCCATTACAAGCATTAACTTACTCCAAAGGTGCTGTAAAGTTTCTTCTTTCCAATAAAGACTCGCCCTTGCACTGGCTCCTTCTCTCATAAAAAAAAAAAAAAAAAAAAAAAAAAAAAAGAGCAATCAATCAACTCAGCTTCTGGACTGTGAAACGAATCTGAAGCTTCAAAGGCAGCCCCAAAAGGGAGCAGACTATGGCACCCCAAAAATGTGCCTCTTTGGCAGAAGGATTACTTTGAGCTTATTATTTTTAAGAAATAGGAGATATGGCAAAAGCTCTGGAAATCTAGTAAAAGCTACTCTTGTATAAGGGAAATCTCCGTTTGTGAGGGTATCCAGAAAGAAAAAGTGACTACGTCATCACAACCTTACTCTTGTTTACTGTGCTTTGCCTGATAGCCACCTATGGAGAGGTTCTTCCTCCTCCAACATCTTTCTTAGGTCTTTAGCTGAAGAAGGTACTCAAGGTGAGAGCTTGGCCTGTTTGGGAAGTGGTTCAGTTCTTCTGGAGACCTCTAATGTGTACAGGAGGCATACATACTATTAAACTCCTGGGCTTTTTCCTGTTAATCTGTTTTGCTTGTTTGTTTTACAGGGGGGGGGGGGGGGGATCTCAGCCAGGAACCTAGAAAGTAAAAGGAAATTTACTTTTCCTCTCCTGCAAGGACATGTAGAAAGTTTGAGTTACATACAAACTATTAAACTCACAGCATTTTTCTTTTTAGGAGCTGACCCATCAGTCAACGACGAGCTCAAAGAAACACAACGTAATCCAATGCTAATGGCAGAATGGTATATTCTTAGCCTCCTCAGAAAGGCACAGCATACATGGTTCAAACAGCAAAACGGTGGTGGCCATTAGAACTTTGGCAGGGGTTGCATTACACTGGTTAAACAATTTAGGCTTTTAGCCATTTCGTAAGTTTACAAGACTTGGCCGTGTATATATATACACACATAAAACACACACACATTTTTTACCAGTACAGCACGTATGCTATCTCGAGCCCACTTATGTCAACTTTGGCTCTATGGTGATAAAATTATGGCAAAACTAAGTTAGATATATTAATATAGTCATCAGTTTGGCTTAAAAATATTTAACACAAAAAAAAACAAAACCAAAAAAATCTTTGATGGCATGTTAAATGCATAGTTCAGCATGGAGAGAGAAAAACAATCTAAAATCTCTAAATTACAAGATTCAATAAAAAGCTTCAAACCCCTTAATTTTCTTTTTTGAAAATATCACCCAAACTCATCCTAGAGGTCTCAAGGTATGATCTATAAACTAACAGACGCCTCTGTTACATGATGTGTTAATGCCTATTAAACACACTTAAAAAAACATAAATCACAGTGGCTTTTAAAAATTCTATAAAATATCAAATTCAAAACTTACACAAAATCTTGGAGCCAAAACTCAAGAAAAGAAATATAAAACCAATTTGGGAATCAAGACTTTGAGAAAGGGTGCCACACTCAAATATCTCGTCAGGACCGACACCTGGCCCCGTGGCCTGCATGACGGGCTCCGTGCTGCCAGGGGTGAGTGACGTCACAAGCACTTGCAAATATGTGAGGAGCTTGCAGATCCTGTCTTGCGGAATGGGTGAGAAGTGCACAGCAGCTTTCAAACCAGGTTGAACTCCCTCAGGTTGAGCTGGAGAATCGTGTCTTTCACGGCAGCGAACACAAAGCGGATATTCTCTGTGTCTGTAGCACACGTGAAGTGAGAATAGATGACTTTCTCTTTGTCAGGATTCTGATCCTGGTAAAGCTTCAGGATAAAGTCTCTGGCAGCTTTGACATCCTGCTTGGGTCCTAGTCAAGAGTGTAGTTACAGGAATAAAGAAGAAAGATAGTGACCAACCAACAGGTCCTCCCCCAAATCATTCTCGATACAGTCTTGCTCTCGCGTGGGATCCTTCTTTCAGTTGTCTTAGTTCTAGAGGATAGTTGACCTGGGGACGTTAACTTTCATTCTATTTTATTATATCTCATAAAAGAGTCTTTTAAAGTGTTCACTGCCATCTAAAAAATTGTACTTTAAAGCAATTTGTTGAAAAATAGCCAACTTAACTTTTGGATTTGGACCACAGAGGCAGACAGAAGTGAGCTAGGACTAGGGAAAGGAAGGATACAGGAACATGATTAGAGCCCCAAGTCTCATTTTAACACATGAGGGCTCTACCCGATAGGGCCACTGCGGCTATGACCTTTTGGTCATAGGACGCTAAAACCCTAAACATCAGTATCACACTTCCTGATATTCGAGACCTCCTGTACCAGAAATCCTTAGCAACAAGACATAAACTTTCCAGCCAGGGGTAGGTCATATTCATAAAACTGTTGTCTACCGTGTGCCTAGGAAGGGGGCTGCCACACTAACATACACAGAAGAAGTACCGGGCACTCGGACAGAGACCGGAAAGGCAGGGCGGGCACAGTCTCTGCCTCGGGAGCTGCCCACGCGGACAACACTACACAGAGTGACGAAGGCCAGGGGACAACAGAGTGAGCCCCCGCTGCCAGGGGAGCACGCGGGAGGCACACCTATGCAGACGAGGGTGCCGCGAGGGTGAGGAGGACTTCCCGGAGGAGGCGCCTGAGCTGGGTCTTGGAGAAGAGGCTGAAGTTCACAAAAGGTGTTGGCATGCGTGGAGGTGCTGAGGCAAAACACCTGGAGCTTCGGTGAGAAAGGGTGTTAGAGGCAATTGGGGGCAGGGGGGGGCCCAGGGGCGTGACCAATAACTCTGGATGATGCCCGAGAAGTCAACAAGATGGACACTCACCTGTGTATTCTGGGAAGTAGCTAATTAGATGAGAGTACATGATTTTCTCTTCCAAAAGATCCTTCTTATTTAAGAACAAAATCACGGATGAGTTCAGAAACCAGGGGTAGGTAATAATGGTTTTAAATAAGGCTTTGCTCTCTTCCATGCGGTTCTAAGCGAGAAACAACGGGCTTAGGGTTAATAAGAAAAACGGTACTTTGGGAGCAACGTGCCGAAATGTCTGGTCCCGCCCATGTGTCCCCTCACCCAGCTACTGGCTCCATATCACTGTCCTTGCTGAAGCTGGTGAGCACCTGGGGCCCCTCAGGATACCAGGTCTCCTGCCTCTATTCCCCCCCCCACACCCCCACCAGCTCTCTTAGTCACTCTCTTTGGTATGCGTTCTGTGGCACCGCAAATAAACACATGTAAGAAAGGCTTTTGTGAAACTTGGAAGAAAGTTCCTATCCTATTTGACAAAAGTTTTCTGGGTCATTACTGGGATTACCGAGTGGGGGAAGTGAGTAACTTAGATCCCGGAAGCCCTGTGTCATTGGGGTTGGGCTCCCAGACCATGAGGGGGAAGCTCCTGGAGCCCAGCCACCGCCCAGAGGAACGCTGGACACGGGCAGAGCGAGGGGCGCACGCTGCTGACACACTTCACGTGTTGGCAATATGGAGGAGCTCTACTCGGGGCACAGCGTCCCCATTTGATGGATGAGCAGAGTGGTGTTCACAAGTTTAAATTGTGTCCCAAGCCCATGTGGTGGTAGAACCTGATCAAAATTACGTAGAAACACCGTCAACATCTCTTAACATTTGACATTGGCAAGAATACACCAAATGTTCCTACTTCAGGGAGAGTAGACAGGGCACATACAAATCTCATCTGGTGACAATAATTGTTCTAGATAGTACTCTATTCTGAAGGTTTTTTTTTTTTTTTAATCTTTATTTTTGGGAGAGCGCAAGCCAGGGAGGGGTGAAGAGAGGGGAACAGAAGATCCCGAAGCAGACTCTTTGCTGACAGGCTGACAGCAGAGAGCCCAACGCGGGGCTCGAACTCACAAACTGTAAGATCATATCCTGAGCCAAAGTCAGACACTCAACAGACGGAGCCAGCCAGGCACTCCAGCTCTAAGAGTAAAGAAACAGCAGCTTCCCTTTAGACAGAGGGAAGTGCTCAGACAAAACCATGAAAGCCTTGCACGCCCACTGCGGAGGAACATGCTGTGAAACTGTTTGCCTACAAGTCCTGTACACTGGGACTCATTCTCTTGCTCGGTACCCTTTTGGGAATTAAGATCTGGCATTTATTACCAGATAGGTAACCCCTCAGTTGTTAGTATTTTTTTTTGAATTTTTAAAAATGTTTTTATTGATTTTTGAGAGAGAGGGAGACACAGAATCCAAAGCAGGCTCCAGACTCTGAGCTATCAGCCCTGAGCCCGACGCCGGGCTCCAACTCACGCTCTGCAAGATAATGACCTGAGCCGACTTAGTCAGAAGCCCGACCAACTGAGCAACCCAGGTGCCCCGTCCCTCAGTTGTTTTCAAAGCTTAACAAAAATTTATTATCTTTTCAGTAATGATCTCCTAGGAAAGACAACACAGCCGACTCTTGAATAGCGCAGGAGGCGGGGGCGCTGACCTACCGGAAGAGTCGAGAATGTGCACACACAGGCACCCGGGTGGCTCAGTCGGTTAGGCGTCCAACTCTTGATCTCAGGTCATGATATCATGGTTTGTGACACTGAGCATCACATTGGGCTCTACACGGACAAGGCAGGGCCTGCCTTCGATTCTGTCTCTCCCTCTCTCTGCCGTTCTCAGCTTGGTCCCTCTCTCTCTCTCCCTCAAAATAAATAAGCTTAAGAAAAAAAAAAAAAGAAAATGTGCATATAACTTACTTTTCCCAAAACTTAACTACTGCTAGCCTACTGTTGACCAGAAGTGTCACCAACAATCAATTAACACGTATTTTATATGTTATGGGTGTCGTATACCATATTCTTACAATAAAGCTAGAGAAAAGCAATGAGAAAATCCTAAGGAAAATACACTTAGTGTACTGTATTTATCGGGGAAAAAAACCCACGTATAAGTGGACTCATGCAGTTCAAAACCTGTGTTGTTCAAGGGTCTAGCGTATACGAAGAAACAATTCCTACACAGCCCGGGGAGGGGACGCAACAGATAATTACAACCGGGATAGGAAGGTTTGAGTGGCAGCCACTTAATCTTTCTCCAGATACCTTGTGACTTCCGGCAAAAAAGAAAATGTCTAATTTCTACACATATAGGGCTGAGGCGTTGGTCCCTTGTGCGCCTGAATGATCTTTTGAGTTTTCTGAGAAACATCATTAAGTAATCCCGAGACAAATTGGAAGCTAATTTTTCACATTGATGACGTGACGCCTTTTTGCTTTTTTAACAAAATGTCTCCCTTGGAAGAGCTGGGGGGCAGCCAGGATTGCCATGTTTCTCTGCACAATGACGCTAGTAAGTGAGTTAATCCTCCACTAAGTAGCTACTGTGTGCTCCTCAGAGAAAGGTCTGCTCTCAAGAAATACAAGATCCCATTTGTTCGGTGATTTCCTAATCCTGGGCAGAGTTCTTCACTGCTTTACGATCACGACCCAGAAGCAAGAGACATTTTTCTACGAGGTCAGGATGTGTCGTGCAAGGGTGGGGAAAAGACCAGGGGAGGACAATGGTGTCCCACAGAGCACAACCCCACCTCGCAACGAAGTGACAGGAATGGCTCTCCCCACTTCCTGGGCAGACACAGTTAATGGAGTTTGACCCAGCTAGGACTATGGCAACTTTGCAGGGGACACGGGTAGGTCCGAAAAGCTCCAAGCATCTGGCACCACTCCCCATGCCAGCTCAGTTAGGGACCTAACTAGGGTGCACCATGGAGGTTGGGAAGCCTGTTCTCATTCTATTTACTGGAAATGGCATTGCTCTGGGGCACCCGCATGGCTCAGTCGGTTAGGCATCCAACTTTGGCTCGGGTCATGATCTCACAGTTTGTGGGTTCGAGCCCCGTGTCAGGCTCTGCACCGACAGCTCAGAGCTTGGAGCCTGCTTCGGATTCTAGCCTCCCTCTCTCTCTGCCCCTCCCCTGCTTGCGTGTGCGTGCTCTCCTCTCTCAAAAATAAGCATTGTCTTAAAAAAGAAAGAAGTAACATTGCTCAACTTGGGCTATATGTTAGTACCCATAAAGGGCTTGGAAAAGATACCTCCAAACTCAGACCCAGGAAATACGAATCTCTCCCGTGGGGTCCAAAAGATGGTCTTTTTTAAAGCTCCCCAAGGGGTCCCAATATGCAGCCACGGCTGAGAACCAAAGTCTGCAGGGACTCTACCCCCAGCAGCACAGGAGCTTAGATCCCAGGCTCAGCCCACACCCACCTCAACTAAACCAGAATCCTGAGTTGGACCCAGGTGCCAGGTTTTTCGCAATGATCCCCGGGGAATCGCAGTGCGTATCCAACATTGAGGACCAGATTTCTAGGCCAGTGATTCTCCCGCTTCCCCGTGTATTTCATTCAGTTTGGGTTGACTGACGAGGCACGCATTTCCAACAAGCGCCCAGATGATGGCGGTGCTGCTAAGCCAGAGACCACACTTGGACCAGCCAAGCCGCCTTAGCCTCAAGAACGGAGTCCAGAGCGCTGGCTTCTTGCAAACTGCAGAAAGAGTCCCCGTTTTCCACAGCCGTCCCCTTCCCCGCCCAGCGTACCTCGTTGTCACACTCGGCCAGGACCTGGTCGTATTCACTCAGAGCAACCAAAAAGATAATGGAGGTGACGCTCTCAAAGCAATGAATCCATTTCCGTCTCTCAGATCGCTGGCCACCAACGTCTACCATCCTGTTCAACAGAAACAGAGATCATTCAAAGGTTGGCATGCATGGCTCTCTGGGAAAAAAGGGCAGGAGTCCTTATATTGTGGAAACTCGTTAGGGTCCTCAGTAATTGTTTTCGAGTGAAAAGGGGCCTTACGGTTAGAATGTGTGAGCACCGCTCCATGAGGCAGCGAGGAACCCTAGATGCTTCCTAGAGCAAAGGAGGCACAGGATGCAAGCAGAGTTACTGAAGACAGATGTAGAGGTCACTCGGGGGGAGCCTGCTCGGGGACGCTGGTTTGGAAGCTGCTGCAACAGTCCAGGCAGGAAGCACAAGCATCCACTTAGCTGTTGCTCGAACCACGGCCGAGTGTCAGGACACCAGACACACAAGGGGCAAGAAGGTGGGTGGTCTTCCAGGTCCACTCAGCCGGATTCGGGCCCTCACCCCCGCCTGTTTTTCACCACTCCTCAGATTTCTCCAGAAATCCTCTCTGCCTTAGGTGGATGCCACGCCTTCTGCCCTATAAAGACCTACAAGTTTCCTCCGTCCTATATGGAAACCCAAGGCCTTCCTCTGTGTCTTGGGGAAAGACTTCAGAGTTATAGCCCCAAGATGGCCCCAGAGCGCGAACGCTCCAGGAGTCGGGCAGTTTTCGCAAACGAGTCAAGTGGGTCTCTCCAAAGCACAACAACAGGCAACTCGAGAATGCTAGGGGCCCTGTATGCAGGGTCGACTGCCATGCAGCTGGATAGAAACGCACCCCATGACCGGACACTCAACCTTTCAGAGAAACCAGTTACCAAGTGTTTTAAGCAAAATGGACCAAGTTTCAAAAGTTGTTTAAAAACACCATGTGAGCCAAAGAGAATAATACATCTGTGGACCAGATACCAGTTTTCCAAGTAGCAAGCAGCACTGATTCTGAAATAGTTGTGTTCATAAATTCATGGCATTCAGATACAGATTTTTAAGTTTATTATTATTATTTTTTTTTGAGAGAGAGATGGGGGCGGGGGGGAACAACAAGAGCAAAAGTAGGTCGGGGGAGAGAGAGAGGGAGACACAGAATCCGAAGCAGTCTCCAGGCTCTGAGCTACAAGCACACAACCCGACGTGGGGCTCGAACTCACAAACCGTGAGATCATGACCACAGCCAAAGTCGGACACTCAACCGACTGAGTCACCCGGGCACCCCCAGATGCAGATTTTCAAGGGGCTCAATCAGAGCAACAATGTTCCGAAGCCTTGAGATGGAACAGGGTTTACAGACAGCCTGGGTGTGGCAGGGTGGGACCTGTGTCCATCTCCACTGGAAAAGCATAATGTAATTAGCCCTAAGGAGGAACATGGGAACCAAGGGATATAGAATTGCTTTGAAATTTGCAATGCTGGGCATATGTACCATATTACTAATTTGTTGCCATAATTAGGTGCAATGAAGGTCCACTTAAGTCATCCTAAAAGTACTTCTTATATTTATATGTGGGAATTCATACATTTTTACACAGCTGTAAATAGTTTATATGTATTGTGTAATTTTTAATCTTTTTTTAACATTTATTTATTTTTGAGAGAGAGAGAGAAAGAGCATGAGTAGGGGAGGGTCAGAGAGAGAGAGGGACACAGAATCTGAGCTCCAGGCTCTGAGCCGTCAGCACAGAGTCCAACACGGGGCTCAAACTCACAAACCGTGAGATCATGACCTGAGCCGAAGTCGGACTCTTAACCGACTGAGCCACCCAGGTGCCCAGTGGTAATTTTTAATACACACTTTTGTGTTGGTTCTTTGTTTTTTGTTTTTTGTTTTTTTAAATAGATGTTAGAGAAGGGAATATAAGGGAAGAGAAATAGTCAAGTTTAGGGAAACGACATCAGTGTTTTCAATTTGTGGTTACAGAAGTATACATCTATGTGTGCGTGTGTTTTACACACAGGAATCACTCCAGACTTAGGTAAGGAGACTTTTATGTTCTACGGGGAACAGGAAGGGGAGTTCCTCTCCATTCTAGGAGCGGAGACCTGTCACAATTCTAAACACCTCGTGACGGACAGGGTCATAGGGCTCTAGGAGCTGTAACCGCTTTTAGGAATAACAGACTTAATTTGGGGACTTCCAAGACCGGACAGATTCTTAATGGACCACATCAGGGAGACAGTCTTACCGAAAGATGATGTTCTCCAAGTCAAACGGATACTCGATGATGCCGGTTGTGGGCACGCGAACACGAAGCACGTCCTGCTGGGTTGGCACGAAGGACGGCATTGCGATCCGGTCAATGTCGGTCAGGTAACTGTGAGAGCAGACAGCAAGGCGCCAAGACTTGTGTCAGACATCGGGGAAGTCAGCCTAACTCACTGCACACCCCCCCCCCCCCCCCGCCGCCAGGCTCAAGGATTCCAGCCAAGATTTCTTGAGACCTGGTGCTGACCAGGCACCCCACCCCAACTGTGACCGTTTGGGAGGGAATGTGGATCAGAAGCTCCCATGAGCCCCTGGGAAACCTGTAAATCATGCCATCTCTTCCTCTAGGCTCCAAGCTCTCTCTCTCTGGCTGGCCAGTGAGGGAGCCGGCGGGTCGGAAGGAAAGGCTGTGGGGATGGGCTCGCTGACCCTCCCCCATCCCACACTCACCCCCCCTCCACAGTGTAGAATGTAGACGCTGTTCTCAAGGGCGTTGCTCGATGATTTAGAGTTTGTATGAGAATATAAAGGTATAAACAGGCCATCTCAAAGTTCCTTCACAAGAAAAAGTTTACTGTTTATTGGGAAACTGAACATCCACCAGAAGCCAAAACCGGTCTCAGATGATTTCTGGCCGTACATTGAATTCCTAAGCCGAATACAAATCACTCTTTCTGTGGTCAAATGAGAGGACACTTTTTTTTTTAAGCTCTGAGTCCTTTCTAAAAGGCATTTTCGAGAAAAATGACCATAACCAGGCCCTGGCTAACAATGGGAGTGGTGATTCGGAGGCTCCCGCAAAGTAAGGTTTGGCCCTATCTTCTCCCTGCGCAGACAGACCCGGGCTAGGAGAGCGGTGCCCAGCAAGCGGCATGAAGGGGAGCCCGGGGGGGACAGGCCAACACTATTCACCGTGCAGCCCTCACTCCAAGGAAGCAAACCACACTCCATCAGACCGTATGTTGCTTGAGGACAGAGAGCACTGGCTGCACCTGCAGCTCTTACCCCGGTGCCTGGCCCACAGCAGGCACACACTGAAGTTCTGTCGAGGGAACGCCTGGCCCGATAAGCGGATGACAACTACGGACCCAGACCAAGGACGCTGCACAAGCGCCTTGAATATTGCCAAGTCCAAAGGCGGGGCAACACCGGGTTTCTGAGGGCCACTCTGTTTGCAGCCCTGTCCACCTAGCTGTTCCCTACACTCCTGCCAGTGCGTGAGCTCCGGGGTTCAGGGCTCCACCGGGTCTCCTCCAAATGGATCTACATCAAGAGCCCCGGCCACTCCCCAGGACCTTCGCAGAAGCCGAAGACACTAGGCTGTCTCAGGGAAGGACCGGAGATGGCTTCACTGGCTTGAGGTTGTCTCTTACTCTACAGCTGCCAATGGCAGTCTGTCTTCTTCCTTAGGACACCGCCTTCCTTCCTTCTGGATCTTTTCTGAGCTGACCCAACACCTTCTCTGGGCTTCTTTTATTTCCTTTTCCTACCTGACTGCTCTGTTGCAGCTAAATGTTCCTGTGCTCAGGGTGGTTGTGCAAACCTGGGTTAATGGCATTGAACACTCGGCCGGGCACACACATCAAAGGGCTTCGAGATTTCAGGTTTCCTTTCCTGACCACTGCCTTGTCCAGACGATGAAGGTGAACCACCTCCCTGCACCAGCTCAGAGGGCAAGGGCAACACCGGAAGGGAAGGGGATGCACCCGCGGGGAAGGGCAAAGAATTCTGGGGCCCTCAGACGACGGAAGATGACATGGGGCAAAGGGGAAAGAGCTGAGATGCAGAAGCAGGAATCATCACCTCTTCAAGAAGGAATATGATAGATCTGTTTTGTCCAGTGACCTAGATGACAGAGAGGCATGGCCTCAAGAAATTCTTAAGACGATGAAATGCTGTGATCGCCACGGGATAGTTTGCGTGCAGGACCATCTGTTTCGTTTTTCCTTAGAGATTAATGATTTAAAACTAGAGCTTTATGAATCAAAAATATAGTGTGCAGGCCTTCCCAGGGAGTCAATAAGCAAAGGGCCCCCGGACTGAGCTTCCTGCGTGCACTGGGCCTGCAGAACCCGTCTTGCCCACTAGAGGGAAGCACCAGATCAGCCACGGGCGTGGGCCTATTTCACTGCTGGTCTGCACTCTGATTTTTTTTATTATTATTATTTTTTCTTACTATGAAATTTATTGTCAAATTGGTTTCACTCTGATTTTAGATTTGAGGACAGTTGGATCTGCTGTCTACTGATCAGGAAACCAGAAGGCAGAGGGATACGGAGAAGAGGAAAGTAGAATCCAGAAGCAGCGGTCGTCCGTATTTAAGTTAGAAAATTCCAGCACCCCAAATGAGATGAGTCCCCTCAAAGGGAGCCCGTATTGGATTGAGCTTCTTGTTGAAAAAAACAGACAGCTGTGTGGCTCAGTCAGTTAAGCGACCGACTGTGGCTCAGGTCATGAGCTCAGCGGTTTGTGAGTTCGAGCCCTGCGGCCGGCTCTGCGCTGACAGCTCAAAGCCTGGAACCTGCTTCGGATTCTGTGTCTCCCTCGCTCGCTCGCGCTCTGCCCCTCCCCCACTTGCTTGCATGTGCGTTCTCTCGCTCTCTCTCAAGAATAAGTCAACATTAACAATTTTTTTTTTTTAAGAAAAAAAAGAACAAGAGGCTTAGAACACAGCAACGAAAGGTGAACGTGGACAAGGACAGAGTTTTTCGGGGGTGGTAAGAGACGCACCAAGAAGTCAGAGGGGACGCTGACAAGCGGGAAGGAGGAAGTGTTGCAACCGAGGGCCCACGTTTCATAGGCAGCTAGTTCCTCCCCAGCCAGAAGCTTCCTCGAAGCGTGGCCACGTGTGCCCGATGCGCGTGGGGCTAGGCCGGGCTCTGTACTCACTATCTGGCAGAGTCCGAGAGCTGATACTCCCTCCTCCTGTCGTAACACTCCTGGATTCCCGGGTCCTGCCACAGCTGCTTGATGGCCTCCACCTGGTCCCTGGAGAGCGCACAGACCTTGTCCACTTCCACTTCTCGGATGAGCTGGGCATTTTCCTAAGCGAAGGAGAGAGATGCTTTTGGTGGGCAAAGGCAAAGGAAGCCACCCCGCTGGTGACATGGGGACAAGATTTCCCCCAGTCTGTGGATCGGGGAAGATCTCACTAGATGCCGGGGGCCCTCCAGGGGAGCCGCTCGCAGGCAGGCACTCAGCTACGGTGCAGACGACGTGGCTGCTGAAACCGGGCAGAGCCACGGACAGACCAAGACCCGCGGCTTTCGGTCCCAGCGGGACCCAGGGGCCAGTTTCACCAGCGTTCAATACCCAACTGTGAACAGAGAAACCCAAGCGCGAGGGATCCTCACTGTCATCAGGGCGTCTGCATCTCAGGGCAATTTGAAAAGAACCATTTTTATCGTCCTGGTGTACAAGGGTGGGGTGGTGAAGGAGGTCCACCTCCGTGCAGTAAGGGACTGCCATGCCTTCAGAGAATAGCCAATTCAATGTCAGTCTGCTGTCTTTGTCCTCTTTCCCTTCTTTTGTTTTTTTTTTCCTTCAGTAACTTAATTTCTTACAGCAGTTTTAGGTTCAGAGCAAAGCAAAGGAAGTGCAGAGAGTTCCCATCCATTCTGCTGTTTATCATCATGCATCACTGATACGACCCTTTCCCATTGCAGAACCGCTCTCATTGCAACTCCCCATGCCAGTGGTTGCTGTAATATGGTGATGTTTATCGTTACTGTCGTTAAATAACTCTTGCTCCTACAGCACTGCTCCATGATTACCGTACTTGTTAAGATCGCCATGGCTGTAATTACCACTATTATAGCAGTTAACATGTATTGCCCACTGTGCATGTGCCGAGAGGTACGCACACATTAGCTCATTTAATCCATGTAGGGCAAGCACGGGGCCACACCTCTCACCAAACCTTAGCAATGAAAATGCTAAGGTTGGGTTACATCCTCAACATGACCACGTGTTGGCCGCAGAGGTCCAACATCCCACCCCTTGGCCGCATATCGCAGCGGACAAGAGAATCCTGCCGAAGGAGACGGGAACCCCGCCTTTCCTCTGCTCTGCTGTCCTGCCACATCTCAGGGCAATGACATCACGCAGGGCCGGCCACCCACCGGCAGCTGTCAGCAAAGCATCCGCTTAGCAGCTGTGATCTCCTGGAGTCTACACGGTACTCCCTGAAAAGTTGCTCCTGTCTTGCATTATTCATCCTCATTAACAGCCCGACAGGAAGCTGGAGAAAAGGGAGATCTTACAGATTCACTCGGCTCAGGGCAAAACCGAGGGCTGGGACGACGTCAGCATGGCTCTGCACCCCACCCACCGAGGGTGGATATAAACTCTTTGCCTGGACCGTGGGAGGTCCTGCCTGGTCCTTGGCAGGTAGAAGACCCCGGGTGTAGAATCTCAAACAGGTGTAAGCAGAATAGATCAGTGGGAAGCGCCCCGGGCTGGGAATAAGGAGCTCGAGTCCGCCTAGTGCAGCTGGGACTTTTAAAGACTCCAATGGTTACCGATCTCGGCATCCTCGTTTGTGAAAGAAGCCAGCGATTTTTCAAGGAGTCTGATTTATAAGCTAGTAAGTACCAGCCAAATGTGAGCAAAATTAGCCTTGTCATTGTGGTGGACGCCTAATAAATATTTGTTTGCAAAAAGAGGGCACGCTGACAGCCTTTGAACCATGACTTCCAATCCGCCCACAAGCACATCACCTGCCTTGCTCTAAGCCAGAGAGAACGAAGAATGGAGAACATGGACAGAGTCTGTAGGGAGCCAAAGGGTTGTCTTCTCCTTCCTCCCTGCCTCCCGCCACCGTCCTCCTCCCACGTACAATCACGTGGTCTCTTCCCACCTGGGGCATGGCTCTACGTAAAGTGTCTGTTTTCTTCCCCGTCTTCGTAACCGGTCAGGAAATGCCACAAGGGCAGAGCCAATGTCCTCCCTGTCCTTCTATCCCAGAACCTAGTGCAGTGCCTGGCAAATAACAGGTGTTCTAGTGATGCAGGCATCTAGCCAACATCTGGGGCACATAAAAAAAAAAATCTACCTAACAGAACATCACGAGAAAATAACAGCAAAAGAACTTGAGGACAGTATGACAGAAGCCCGTGTCAGTCACAGCAAGAGCACAGAGGAGCTCGGAGGCAAGAAAGTGTCTCAGAGCAGGAAACGCTCTGGTGATTTCTGGCCAGTCTGTCGCTCTCACTCTGCCCCTGGTGGCAGGCAGGTGGAATCGTTGCTTCAGGGATGCCTGCCTCTTAGGCTGCTCTCCTAAATAGGACTATTTTAACTTGTAAAAACGGTCATCTCCGCACCCAGCGTGGTACTCAAACTCACGACTCCGAGATCCAGTTGGATGCTCCACTGACTGAGCCAGCCCCCTAAATATAACTCCTAGTCTCAGCTTAACTCCTGAGAGAGAGCACTGTGAGAATCATCGGGATGTTACAAATATTCCCACCTCCCCTCCTCACAAATGTCATGGAGAATTGTACTTCACGGTGGGTGAAGCAGAAGTGGAACCAACACTTGTGTCTTTTAGAAAGAAACTTTAAAGAGCCACTGAGTAATTTACCACACTCCTTTTCATCTACCGGGGTGATGGTCAGGAGACAAGATGGAGCCTCAATCAGCCGGGCTTCCTGAGCAAGTTCAATGAGCGGAGATTCCCCCAACACACTGCACACATAGCATGAGCGAGAAATCATCTTTCATTGTGCTAAGTAAGCTGAACTGTGGGGGCAGTATGTTCCTGGAGCACAACCGGCTCTCTTCTGACTGGCCCGTGTTACAATGGAGAAGTCCAGTATTTGACTCTGGCAGGAGAGAGAGAGAGAAAAAATGCAACCCCGTGAGATATCCCAGAGGAATGTAGGCTTCTACATGGGCACCCAGTCGGGGCGGGGGGGGGGGCAGGGAAGGGGGTACAGAGGCTGTGGAAAGACAAATCTGAGCTTTCGGGGAACCAGGGGAGCTCAGCCAGGAGAGCAAGATCTAGTTCAGCCAAGTGAGGGGACTATGGAGGGACCCGGGCTTGAAAGAAGGGACCTCAGTCTCCTTACAAACCCAGCAATTGGGAACTGGACTTGGGACCCAGTGAATTCAAGGAGCCCAGACGTATTCCAAGTTTAGAGCTCTCCTCCTGGCTAAGGCTCCCACCTGTTGAGATCATGCTGTTTAAACTTACTTTGGAATAATGGAAGATGGGGAAAATGATAGAAGAGTTCCTCTGTGCCTTTCAAGATTGTCCCGATGTCGACGATTTATGGCCATGCCTTATCATCCATCCCCTTTCCAGACACACATGCACATAGACTTGCCACCTGAAGGACTTGAGGGGACGTTGCAGACCCAATGCCTCTTCATTGCTAAAGACTTTGGTGTGATTTCCTAAAAACGAGGACCCTGGACTATAAAAACCACAGTGTAATGACCAAAAGCAAGAAGCGTAGCATTGATACAATATTGTGATCTCATCTTCAGACCTTCCCCAAAGTCTGTCAGTTGTCCTCTTTTTTTTTTAATTTCTTTTTTTTTTTTTAACATTTATTTATTTTTGAGACAGAGGGAGACAGAGCATGAACGGGGGAGGCACAGAGAGAGAGGGAGACACAGAATCACAGAATCGGAAGCAGGCTCCAGGCTCTGAGCCATCAGCCCAGAGCCCGACGCAGGGCTCGAATTCACGGACCGTGAGATCGTGACCTGAGCTGAAGTCGGATGCTCAACCGACTGAGCCACCCAAGCACCCCTGTCAGTTGTCCTCTTAATGCCCTTTATCTGCCCCATCTAGGATCACATCACACAGTTACTTGCCTCCGTGGTCTCTATTTATCTGGAAAGGTTCTACGGTCGGATATCATTTTGTCACCTGATTGAGAATGGCCTGACGAGGACATGAGTTTGGCTGGGAGGGAGAGTGGCCCAGCCACCGCCCACTGTGGGTCCTTTGGACCCCTGTGGATGGTTCCAGGAAAAAATATTGTGAAGGGTGGAGAGGAGTGAGAAAGTGAGTGACCCATTTTTAAATACATTTTATTGAAATATGAATGACTTTGAGGGGCCTGGGTGGCTCCGTCGGTTAAACATCTGAATCTCGATTGCAGCTCAGGTCATGATCTCACGGGTCATGGGTTCAAGCCCCACGGTGCGGACAGTGGAGCCTGCTAGGGATTCTCTGTCTCCATCTCTGTCTGCCACTCTCCCGTTTGCACATGCCCGCAATCTCTCTCAAAATAATAAAATAAAAAACGAAGGATGAATGACTGCTGTACTGTTAACGATGTCTGTGTGTTATAAAAAGTGGGGTTTTATACATATTTTCCCATGGCCTGGTGAAACACTTCCAAGCACAGCAGGAGCATTTTGATGAGCACGTTCTAACGAGGGCGCGCGAGGAGCAGAGGGCCCCTGAGGCAACGTGGGAACACTTTTATGTTGTCTACGACTGGCCCCTTGGGGCGCCTGGGTGGCTCAGTCCGTGGAGCGTGTGACTCTTGATTACCGCTGACAACGTGATCCCGGGGTTGTGGGGTTGGGCCCCGTGTTGGGCGCAGGGCTGAGTGTGGAGCCTGCTTGGGATTCTCTTTCTGTCTTCCTCTGCCCCTCTCCCCTACTTGTGCTCTCTGTCTCTCAAAAGACTGGCTCCTTGAGCTGAAGGTCTAAAATGGCGACAGTAGGAAGTCCCTCAGCTCCCCTGCGGCACCCCCTGGGGGGACACACCAAATCCACATCTATCTATAGAGCAACACTGAGGGCTGACTGAACAGCTTCTGTACCACAGAAGCTAGAGAGACCACACAGAGAACAGCAAGACAGAAAGGGGCACAGTAATGCGGGGACGCCCCCCTCCCCAGCACCGACGACGCGGCCAAGTGCAGTGGGGAGGGGTAGTCCTGAAGGACCCGGAGCAGATTTATCTGCCCCGGGGGCACGGCAAAGGGCTGCAGTTTAAAAGAGCAGCTAGTATATAAAAGATCCAGCCTCCAGAAAACGGCAGGGGAGCTGCTGGGACTCTCTCCAGGTTGGAAGGACCGGGGAACACCACGGTTTACGTCTGCCCTCCACTTTGCCACCCACGCGGGAGCAGAATCCAGGTGCCGGGGCCACTCCGCCTCCTCAGCGAGCCCACACCGGCCCCAGCTGTCCCATCAAGGCAGCTGCACCCCAGAGCAGCCCCAGCCACCGCACCAAGGGGACACAGGCACAGGCACACTGGGACGCTCCAGACCTGCCCCGCTTCAGCTCCAGGTGGCCTGCCAGGGTACCCCCGGCCTAGAGCACCCTGGGACCTCCTGGCTCACTCCTCCTTTGGCTCCAACGGCTGCACCCATGCAGCCCCTGTGCTAAGCACCCTGGGACACCCCCGCTCGTGCCTGCCTCCATTCCGGCCGCCCCAGCAGGACACCCTGTGAGTAACCCACACCCTGCCTTCGTTCCAGCCACCTGCACAGAGCCCCAGAACACCACAAGCAAGTGCTGTCCTCAACTTCGGTTATCCCTCCCAACACCCGCTGCTCTGAGCACCCAGGACAACCTGGTTTCCACCTGTTCGGCTACAGCCGTCCCTTCATGGCACCCTCTGCCCAGACAGCACCAGGACCACCCTAGCCCGTGCCCGCTTCAGCTACAGCTGTCCTGCATGGAGCACCTGGGGACCCCAGCATACACCCCACCCTGGCTCCGGCTGCTCACCAGGACCCATCTGCACAGACAGCCCCAGGATGCACCCATTTCAGCTATCCTGCCGGGGCGCCCTCTGTGTCAAGAGCCCCGAGATTGCCCTGGCCCGTGCCCACTTCAGCTCTGGTCAGCCCACCAGTGCAGCCCCAGCACAGCATGCCCCAGGACCCCAACCCCATACCAGACACCGCTCCGGCCAGCCAGCCCAAGTCACAAGGCACACACAGTCTACGTAAGGGATGACCACACACATTCCTTCAGGTTTAGAAGTAGCTGTCGTACCTAATGCATGGAAACACACACAGCAAATCAATCAAAATGGGGAGGCAGAGGAAAATGCGCCAAATGAAAGAACAAGACAAACGCACAGAAAAGGAACTAAATGAAGCAGAGATATGCAACATGCCTGACGACGAACTTAAACTAACGATCGTAACGATGCTCGCTGGACTGGAGAGAAGAGTGGAGGATCTCAGTGAGAGCTTCGACAAAGGGATAGAACAGATAAAAAAGATCCAATCAGCATTGAAGAACACGGTAACTGAAATAAAAAACACACTAGAGGAAATCAACCACAGATGAGCAGATGCAGAAGAACGGCTCAGCAATCAGGAGACAGGGGAAGGGGAAGCACCTAAGCTGCAGAGCACAAAAGAGAAGAATTTCAAAATGAAGACAGGTTAAAGGACCACTGAGAAAACATCAGGCCAAGAAACATTTGCATTATAGGGGTCCGAGAAGGAGAAACGAGAGAGCAAGGGGCAAAAACAAAACAAGACAAAACAAAACAAAACCAAAAAACACCCAACCATATTTGAAGAAAGAACAGATAACTTCCTTGGACTGCAGAAGGAAATAGACATCTGGATTCAGGAAGCACAGTTTCCAACCAGATGAATCCAAGGAGGTCCACAATGCATCAGAATTTAAATGCCAAAGGTTAAAGATAAAGAGGGGATTTTAAAAGCTTCAAGAGAGAAGCAAAAAGTTATGTACAAGGGAAACCCCATAAAACTATTAGCTGATTTTTTCAGCAGAAATTTTGCAGGCCAGAAGGAAGTGGCATCGTATATTCAAAGAAGTGAAAGGAAAAGCCTGCAGTCAAGAATACTCTACCCACAAGATTATCATTTAGAATTAAATGAGAGAAAAAGAAAAAAAAAGCCCAAGAGATAAAGAAGTTCATCACCACCACACCAGCCTTACAAGAAATGTTAAAGGGACTTCGAGGACATAATTAGAAGAAAACTATGAATAAAAAGATGTAAAATATGACAACATATACCTAACACATGGAGGAGGAAGTAAAAAAGGCCTTTGACAATGTGTTCAAATTCAAATGACCATCAACTCAATAGAGACTGCCATATACTTAGGATGTTCTACATGAACCTCATGGTAACCACAAACCCAAAACTTCTAGTCGATAAAAAATAAAGAACAAGAAATTCAAGCTTAACACTGCAGAAAGTCATCAGTCACAAGGTAAGACAGCAAGAACAGAAGAAAAGCACAGAGAACTACAAAATCAACTGGAAAAGTTAAGAAAATGTCAACAGGTACATACCTATCCATAGTTACTTTAAATGTAAATGGTGTAAATGCTTCAATCAAAAGACACAGTGGGGTGAAATGGATTAAAAATAAAAAACAAACCAAATGAGACCTACCTATATTTTTCCTACAAGAGATTCACTCCAGACCCAAAGACACATACAGACTGACAATTAAAGGATAGAAAAAGGTATTCTGTGCAAAGAGAAGAGGTAAAAAAAAAAAAAAAAAAGAAAGAAAGAAAACTGAGGTACCAATATCTATATGAGACAAAATAGAGTTTAAAACAAACACTGTAATAAAAGACAAAGAAGGGTACTACATAATGATAAAAAGGTCAATCCAACAAGAGGCTAAAACAATTGTATGTATCTAGGCACCCAATACTAGAGTGCCTAAATAC
Source organism: Acinonyx jubatus (assembly GCF_027475565.1). Lineage (NCBI taxonomy): Eukaryota > Metazoa > Chordata > Mammalia > Carnivora > Felidae > Acinonyx > Acinonyx jubatus. Next base: position 74,279,690 of record NC_069391.1, on the reverse strand, counting down.
ATAAAACAAAGGAAAAATATGACAGTAATACAATAACAACAAGAGCCTTTAACACCTTTACTTACATCCAGGGATAGATCATCCAGGTAGAAAAATCAATAAGGAAACAGTTTCTTTCAATGACACATTAGACCAGATGGACATAACAGATATACACAAAACATTCCATCCCCAAACAACACATTCTTTTCAAGCGAACATTAAACATTCTCCAGAAGAGGTCACATGTTAGGCCACAAAACAAGCCTCATTAAATTTAAGAAGAGTGAACTCGTATCGTGCATGTTTTCCAACCACGACAGTATGAGATTAGAAATCACGAGAAAAAAACTGGGGGAAAAAAGCGACACAACACATGAAGACTAAACAACGTGCCACTAAATAGCCAATGTGTCGATAAAGAAATCAAAGAGGAAATTAAAAATTACATTGAGACAATGAAAACATAACAGTCCAAAATCTCTGCTAAACAGTGAAACCAATTCTAAAAGGGCAATATGCAGGAATACAGACCTACTTCAGGAAACAAGCAAAAGCTCAAATAAGCCATCTAACCTTACACCTAAAGGAAACAGAAAAAGAAAATTAAACAAAACCCAAGTTTGGTAGAAGAAGATAATAAAGATTAAAGCAAAAATGAATGAAATAGAGACTAAAAACAAACAGAAAAGATCAATGAAACCAAGAGCTAGTTTTTTTGAAAGATAAACAAATTGATAACCCTTTAGCCAGATGCAAGAAAAAAAGAGAGAGAACACAAATAAATAAAATTATAAATGAAAGAGAAGCAGTAACAACCAACACTGTAGAAACACCAAGGATTATAAGAGAATCCTAGGACAAATTATATGCCAAGAAATTGGACACTACAGAAGAAATAGATAAATTCCTCAAAACAGGCAGTCTTCCAAAACTGAATCAGGAAGAAATAGAAAATCTCAACAGATCATTACTAGTAACTCAAAAAACTCCCAACAAACAAAAGTTCAGGATCAAAGGGACTCATGGGTAATTCTACCAAACACTTAAAGAAAAATTAATACCTATTCTCTAACTATTCCAAAAAATAGAAGAGGAAGGAAAGTTTCCAAATATATTCTATGAGTCCAGGATTACCCTGATAACAAAACCAAACAAAGATACAACAAAAAAAGGAAACCTACAGGACAATATTCCTGATGAATGTAGTTCCAATAATCCTCAGCAAAATATTAGCAAGTCACATTCAACAATACATTAAAAGGATCACTCATCAAAAATCAAGTGGGATTTATTTTGGAGATGCAAGATGTTTCAATATTCAAAAATCAATCAACTAATACATCCCATTAACAAAACGAAGGATAAAAATCATAATATCACCCCAATAGAGGTAGAAAAGGCATCTGACAGAAGTCAACATGTGTTCATGATAAATATTTTCAACAAAGTTCACAGGGAACATACCTCAATATAATAAAGACCACATATGAAAAACCCACAGCTAACCTGATACTCAATGGTGAAAAACAGACCTGTTTCTCTAAGATTAGGAACAAGACAAGGATGTCCACTTACCACTTTTATTGAACATACTACTGGAAGTCCTAGCCATAGCAATCAGACAAGAAAAAGAAAAGGTATCCAAATTGGTAAGAAAGCAAAACTATCACTATTTGCAGAGGACATGATACTATATATAAGCAACCCTAGAAGCTCCACCAAGGAACTATTAGAATAAATAAATTCGGTAAAGTTGCAAGATACAAAGTTAATACACAGAAATTGGTCGTGTTTCTACATACTAATAACAAAGTAGCATAAGGAGAAACTGAGAAAACAATTCCATTGACAATTGTACCAAAAAGAATACCAGGAAATAAACTTAACCACGGTTGTGAAAGACCTGTATTCTGAAAACTATAAAACAGTGATGAAAGAAATAGATGATACAAAGAAGAGGATATTACACGATCATGGATTAAAAGAGTATTTTTAAAATGTCTACTACCCAAAGCAATCTATACATTTAATGCAATTACTGTTAAAATACCAACAGCATTTTTTTCCACAAAATTAGAATAATCTTAAGATCTTTACTGAATAATAAAAGACCCCAAACAACCAAAGCAATCTTGAGAAAGAAGAACAAAGCTGGAGGTATCACAATCCCAAATTTTGAGATGTCCTAAAAAGCTGTGGCAATCCAAACAGTATATAAGGTACTGACACAAAAATAAACACATAGATCAATGCAAGAGAATAGAGAGCCCCAAAATAAACCCATGTGTATAGGGTCAATTAATCTATGACAAAAAAGGCAAGAATATGCCATGGGAGAAGACAGTCTCTTCAATACATGGTACTGGGAAAATTGGACAGCTACATGCAAAAGAATAAAACTGGACCCCTTTCTTACACCATGCACAAAAATAAACTCAAAATGGATTCAAGACCTAATGTGAGACCTGAAACCATGAAAATCATAGAAGAAATCATAGGCAGTAATCTCTTTGACATTGGCCTTAGGAACATTTTTGTAGACATGTCTCCTCAGGCAAGGGAAACAAAAGTCAAATTAAACTATTGGGACTATACCAAAATAAAAAGCTTCTGTGCAAGGAAGGAAACCATCAATAAAACAAAAGGGCAACTTACTAAATGGGAGAAGATATTTGCAAATGATATATCCAATAGGAGGTTAATATCCAAAATATATAAAGAACTTACACAACTCAACACCAAAAAAAAACAAGTATCTGACTAAAAAACAGGCAGAAGACCTGAATAGATGTTTTTTTTTTCAAAGAAAATATACAAATTGCCAACAGACACACGAAAAGGTGCTCAACATCACTAATCATCAGGAAAAAGCAACTCAAGCCACAATGAGGTACCACTTTATACCTGTCAGACGGCTAGAGTCAAAAGACCAAGAACAAGTGTTGTTGAGGATGTGGGGAAAAGAGGGCCCTTGTGCCCTGTTAGTAGGAATGCAAATCGGTGCAGCCACTATGAAAACAGTAGGGAGGTTCGTCAAAAAAAAAATTGAAAACAGAAATACCATATGATCTAGTAATTCCACTAGTGGGTAATTACCCAAAGAAAACAAAGACACTAATTCAAAAAGATAAATGCACTCCTATGTTAACTGTAGTGTTATTTATAATAGCCAAGATATTGAAGCAACCCAAGGGGCCATCGATGGATGGATGGATAAAGAAGATGTGAAATATGTATACAATGGAGCATTATTCAGTCACACAAAGGATGAGATCTTGCCATTTGCAATAGTATGGATGGACCTAGAGGGTATCATGCTGAGTGAAACGGGTCAGAGAAAGATAAATACTGTATGATTTCACTTATATGTGGAATCTAAACAAACAAACAAAAAGCAGAAACAGACTCATATACAGGGAACAAACTGATGGTTGCCAGAGGCGAGGGGTGGGAGGCGGATGAGCAAAACAGGTGAAGGGGAATGGGAGATACAGGCTTTCAGTTATGGAATGAAAGACACAGCACAGGGAATGCAGTCAAGGATACTGCAGTAGAGTTGTATGGAGACAAACAGTAGCCACACTTGTAGTGAATATAGTATAAGGTATAGACTTGTCAACTCGCTAAGTTTACACCCGAAACTAACTAATGTGTGACAAGTATACTTCAATAATAAAAATACTGACTTTACCTCATGCAAAGAGGGGAAGAAAAGTCAGAAAGGAATCAGGTTTCGAGAAATGTTAACAGACTCGCGTAGAGGAGATGCTGGGTCTGAGGTGGCTGACATCTAAGTGGAGATGTCCAGGAAGTGGGTGAAAAAAAATGGGTCTGTAGTTCTCAGGAGAGTCCTAGGTTAGAGCAGCATACTGAATTGAAATTGCCTAACACATTTGTTTCAGTAACAAAAAAAAAAAAAAAATCTCAAAAGAGTAAACATTATGGGGGCTATTCAGCAGATCAAGAAACACGACCAGTTTCTTAAACACTGAGCTCATATCTGGCATTTCCTCTATTTCTTTCTCAAACAAAAAATCACCATTTTTACTGCTCTGAAGGGGGAACACAGAAAACAGATGTCCTATGTGTGCGTTTCACTCGGAAATTCCCAGGGTAACCATGAAAGGAGCTCTTCATGAAGTGGCGCCTTGCTACTTTCACGCATGGATCCACGGCTGCCCAGATGACAGTCCCCGTGGAGCCCAGCAAGCCCCTCCGGCTGGAATTCAGAGCCCAGCAGGCAACCCTGTTCTCTGCCAGATCCTCAATGGGAGAGCTTCTTACACCATTAACCTCCCAGGACTGCGGGGCCCAGAGCTTTCTCTCCAAGATTGACTTTATTACTAATGAGGGGAGGGTATTCTGGAAGCCAGAGTTCTTTTGTCAGATATTCAAGCATTTTCATTCAAAATTTATATTAATATATTCTATATGATAAAAATCTAATTTAATAATATTTCAAGCGTCTATTGTCATATGTAGTACCTATGAGCTTTGCAAACTTTTTGAAAACAAGATTGAAATAAAATATAGGGTTAAAAAGTTAAGTTCCCTGTAACATAGTATTGCTGACTTTTGTACAATAACCCCTACTTGTTTTGGCAGCTACATCAAAATCCAGAATTGCGCTTCTGTATCCTATTAAACATAAATTATGAAGTAAAATTTCAGTGCTCCATTACGATCAGCTTTTAACGCATCTCAAATGTTACATTATAAAGAAAATGCTAGGCGTACCTGGGCAGCCCAGTCAAGAGTCTCTTGATTTCAGCTCAGGTCATGATCCCAGGGTCGTGGGATCAAAACCCATGTCGAGCCCCAGGTGGAGCCTGCTTGGGATTCTCCCTCTGCCCCTCCTCTGCTCACGCTCTCTCTCAAATAAGTAAATAAACATTTAAAAAAATAAAGAAAAATGCCTGTCAACTATACTAGAGACAGAATTTTTGCTATAGGAAATAAATAAGAAACTTCTGCTTTTGGTATAGAACAACTAGGAAATTTCAATCAATTCTTCCACTAAGGACAGGTAGAAATGATGAACAAAGTATTTTCAAAAAATACACTTGAAAGTATCATAAAACTAATGAAATAGTAAATAATTCCTGGTCAGAATATCAGGAAAAATGGCCTCTAAAAAGTTGAACCAGCATTTGGGGAGCCTTTCTCCTTGGGGCTTCTGCTTATTCTGGAAGGTGGAGCAGCTCCTTTTTCAAGATCATAGGACGAGGGTGACAGGGGTTGAAATCTAAAGGTTAGCAGGGGCCAAAGGCCCTCGAAAGCCCTCTGGTTCTGGGTTTGGATCCCAAAGGGTAGCCCTGAGGGGGCTGCAACTCAGCATGGAATCAGCACAATCTCAGAATTGAATATCCTCAGGCACCTGGGAGAAGAAAAAGAAATTCCATTTGGGAGTTTAGAAGACAGTATCTTCCTTACCCTCAAATTATTTCTTCACATGCATCCAGCACACTACAGAAATAACCAAACATAAGAAGTTAACTCCCAGAAAGGGGGACAAGTAGAAAAATGGAAAAAGATATACCACACAAACACTAACTTGGAGGAAGCTGAAGCCTCCCTATTACAATCAAAGTAGACTATAAGGTTTGTCAATAATACCTCCACAAAGCTAAAAAAAAAACCAAAAAACCCACAAAAGACTTTAAGCTTAAAGGCATAACTTGAGATAGGAATGTTTTAAAGGACAAAGATTCAGAAAGACATGAGTTTTAAAGTTCTATGCAGTTAATAACATAGGCTCAAAATATAGAGAGCAAAATTTCTTAGACCTAAATGGCAAAATAGATCATCTTACAGGAAAATTTTTTTATCAAGTTTTTAAATTTTAATTCCAGTACAGTCAACATACATTGTTATATTTTTTTTCAGGTGTACAATATAGTGACTCAACAATTCTATATGTTACTCAGTGCTCATCATGACAAGTGTACTACTTGTCACCTATTTCACCCATCACCCTGCCAACCTCTCCTCTAGTAACTATCAGTTTGTTCTCCATAATTAAGAGTCTGTTTCTTGATTTGTCTCTGTTTTTTCCTTTGCTTGTTTTATTTCTTAAATTCCACGAGTGAAATCATGTGGTATTCGTTTTCCTCTGACTTATTTCACTTAGAATTATACTCTCTAGCTCCATCCGTGTTGTTGCAAATGTTAAGATTTCCCTCTTTTTAATGGCTGAATAATATTCCATGGCATATGTACCACATCTTTATCCATTCATCTATCGGACACTTGGGTTGATTCCGTAATTTGGCTATTGTAAATCATGCTGCAATAGATGTAAGGGCGCATAGATCTTTTCAAATTAGTGTTTTCATATTCTTTGGAGAAATACCCAGTAGTGGAATTACTGGATCATATAGTAATTCTATTTTAATTTTTGAGGAACTTCCACATTGCTTTCCACAGTGGCTGCACCAGTTTGCATTCCCGCCAACAGTGCATGAGGGCTCCTTTTTCTCCACATCCTTGCCAACACTTGTTCTCCTCTTACAGGAAATTTTAACATAACTCTCTCAGTAACTGATAGAATAAGAAAAATCATCTAACTATTAACTGTAAAGATATTGTCAATTCAAACATCTTGATCAGCAAATTTGACCTCAGGGACACATGTAGAGCCCTATATTCAAAATAACTATACAATATGTGCTTCTTTCAAGCACACCTGGAATATTTACAAAATGACCATTTACTTATTAAGATTTCACACACAAAATTGGTTTTCCAGCTTCCTTTGATCAAATTCCAGCTTCTTCAACAACTCTTGGCTCCAGTAGGGACACCTGCCACCATTGCCACCAGGGTGCCACCCGGGACACCCCACTTGTTAGGTAGGCATTTGACTAATTCACCCCTGGTCCAAAGCTACCTAGATTTCTCCTTGTAGAAAGGCAATCGTCCATCACACTCAGACTGGAAATTAATCTTTCCTAACTCAATTCAAAATTCAAAAGAAGTCTTTATTTCTATTCCAATATCTGTCTTCCTCTTTCTCCTCGTCTTTTTTTTCCAACAAAAATAAATAACAGAATTCACCAGCCACAAAGTGTTGGCAGGAAAGGCCAGGTTACTTTATCTTTTCCCGTCAGTCAAAACTTGAGTGGGTTTCTCTAAAAAGGCTCGTCCCAAATGTTCCTGTGATAAATTACTTTGGCAGAAACATCTGTAGGTACAGTGAGTATTAATGATGCAAGTGAGAGATGGAAGCTGTGGCCTTGTTCTGTGTCAACTTGGCTCGGCTGTAATGATGCTTCCCAGAACCCCCTTATTATATGCTCCTGGGTGAGGGTGGGCCACAAAGAAATCTGAAAGAGCTCTGGGAACCAGAGGCGGAACACGGCCATTCTGCTCTGAAGGTCAGAGCTCTGATTCAGCTCGCACTGTGGCTGATCTTCTGGTCAACCTCACTGGTGCCGGCAGGAGCTACACCCTCAGCACCAGCTTGGATCTTCTCCTTCAGCTTCTCCAAATCCTGGAGCAGCTTCCGCATAGCCTGGGGCAGACACATGTGTGCAGGTCCAAGGCCAAGGACTCCAGCTTCTGCTACAAGTCACCAGCACTGTTAACACCGAGATGGTGAGAGACACGTAGGTCCCAGTTAGTGCCCATGGGGTCCATTTTGCCTTCATGGGTTTGGTTTGTATTTGCTTTGCCTGCTTCACATCCAGTTTTTCTTCTCCCCCGCTGCTGGACCTGCTAAGCAACCACCAGATACGCAGAGGGAACAACCTTCTAGTACATTCTTCAAAGCTCCACCAGTTACATATGGTGCAAGCCTTACAGTAAATCCATTATTCCATATCACACTGAGTGACTGATTTCCTGACCAAACCCAAACTGATGCATAGAATCTTCCATTCCAGTCCATTCAATTTTATGTAGGGGCAAAATCCCCTATAACCTTAGGTCCAGATGGTGGTAGCATCTTAGGCCTCAGTTGGGGTGACCTAAATGTCCCAAAGTCAGCTGGACACTGGCAGCCAGACTCAGTCATCCTTCAAGGCACACCATCCCACACCTGCTCTATGTTCGATTCAGGACTGGCATTACAGAATGTAAACAGGACCGTTGCCCTGCCCTTGAAGATTTCAGCATTAGAGCTACACCCATTTGGTGGAAACCAATCCACACAAATGCTAACAGTAAAAGAAAAGGAGAAATTTCAACTAAGTGTGAAGGAGGGGATGAGCTAAGATTTTCCCACCAGAGGCGGCCTGATGTTTGTAAAGAGAAGGCAGCCACATTCCCTCCTTCCTGCATGAATGTGGATTCCTGCTTGCTTGTCAACGACAGCACTGTGACCAGATCAGCTCTTTGCTATATCAATTTTCACACGTCATTGCTTCCCCCTGAGATGCTCTGGAAAGCATCAGAACCCCCTCAGGTCCCAGGGTAGCTGAACATATTCAGGTAGAATTTACCAGCAGCATCTGGTGGCTTCCCCCCTGCACCGACCACTCCCCCCCCCCCATGTGTCTGTGCGTATCTGCAGAACCTGGGGCTGGGGGTACGGGGGTGGCTGGCAGGATATGTGCCAGTATCTACCCAGGTCTTCCTCAGACAAAGCCAAAATGACTGTGGCCAGGGCCTGGATGTTGGGAAGGCCAAGGAAAGGCAGAGTGGCCGAAGGAGGAGGGAGATTAGAGACAGGCAGGTCTAGAGTGGCAGAGAGCCTGGTCCTAGATACCCCTGACCTCCACCAACCCTCTGTCACCCCCCTCACAGGGAGGGTAATAAGTGCTTTCCACCTCCCCTCCTGCCCCCTTGGCTTCCTGTAGCATCACGGTCAGCTATAAGGAATCCATTCCCTTTGGTACTGGATTATGTCTGCGGCCCTTCTAGACAGCAAGGCAGAAGATCTCCATTCACGAACAGGTTGGCTGTGCTTGTAAAGTTAGCTTTTGGGAGCTCAAAGTGTTTCCCCGTTAAACAGAGACTGCTACAGATCCCCCAAATCCTGTTGTATTTTCCGGGGGAGCTCACAGGTTGTGATTTCCCCACCCCCTTGCGGTCAGGGGGGACCATGTAACTGAGTTCTGAGTGATGGAATTCAGGCTGAAATGAAGCATGCTATTACCCGGCCTGGCCTTAAAAACCTCCCATACAAGCCTCCTCCACTTTGTCTTTCCCTGATTCTCAGCAGAAAGGAGAAGGAACCTGGATCTTTGAAGGACCATGTAGAGCACAGCCCATGACCACTAACTCACGTAAGATTGAGATGGTCGTGACAGAGAAATAAACACTGAAATAAACACTGATTTTGCTAAGCTGCCAAGGTTTTAGTGCTGATTTATTACAGAGGCTATCAAATTTTACTTCCTTCATCGACAGAGAAAGAAAAATGGTGTTAGGATGGGGGGGGGGGTGTCCCAGGCTACCTCAAAGAAATGCATTTTTACGCGCCCAGAGATGAACCACTGTACTGGGGGCACGGGGCTGCATCCTGGGTACAAGGATTAGTGTGGTTCATGTATGATTTTTTTAGGCCACTTTCTTTTAAAACTCTTCTCATTTCTCCATCATCATTCTACCTCCCAGTGACTCTCTCTTCAGTGCTCCCAGATTCTCAGACCCAAACTGCAGTAATACATACTTCCTATATACCCACTTTCCTAAAGAGCGTGAACACCAAAGCAGCCTCATTCCCCTTCTCTCTGATCAAAGACCAGGTCTGCCTGATGGGAAGGCATTAGCTCTGGAGAGAAGAGCTCTAAGCTCTTACATGTCAGTTTCTTTATCCCTATCTGAGCCCAAACATGGTATTAACAGAAAGGATAGACTAATGACTCCCAAAGTTCAGGGCCTTAACAGCAGATGCAGGTTTATTTTACACTCCTTCCCATACCAGTGTGCGCAGAGGGTGTGGGTGGGGGGGACTCTTCTCCATGCAGTCATCCTGGGGCCCAGCTCCTTCCAGCAAGTGGCTCTGCCAACCCCCACGACCCTTAAGTCCTGCCCTGGATTATTTGCACCCCGTCAGCAGGTGAGGGAAGAAAGCATGGGGATAGTGGGTAGGATGATTTATGGGCCAGGTCTGAACACAGCGGACTTGACTTCTGGACACACTGTTCAATGGCCAGAACTAGTCTCCGGGTGCCCCCTGACTGCAAAGGAGGCTGGGAAACGGGGTCTTCCTGGACTCGGGTGGAAAGCAGAACAGAATTTGGTGAATGCCTACCATCATCTCTGCCACTCACAGATTCTCAGAATCTCTTCACCACAGTGACCTCTAAAGTCTGTGTCGTGCCTACACGCACTTTTGGATAAACCAGGGTGGACTACCAGTGGGAGGCCACACCCAGCTCTGCCTGTTTTTGTAAATGAAGTTCAGCTGGAACACAGCCAGGCCCTGTCACACCGGCTGAGTTCACAACTAGGACAGCAGCGTGGAGTTGTTGCAACAGAGCCTGTAGGGTCCATAAAGCCCAAATACTTACTCTCTGACCCTTTCCAGAAACTGTTTGCTGAGCCCAGGCGTAGATGGGTAATTTCTAATTAAGTGCATCCAAGTAGGACACTGCTGTGACCTTAACTCCTACATTCATTGAATCAGAGCCCATGTAATTATGAAGCACCCACTCTTTGCCAGGTACTACGCTAGGTACGAGTCTGCAACTGTGAAAAGGAATTTCCAGTCTTTGCAGGAACAACGGTAACAGGTGTGTAGGGCACGGAAAAAGAATCTTCTGAAAAAACACACTCATTCAGTGTAAAAAGCAGGGCAATTCCACCTAACAAAAATTCCCCATGCTTTCAGAATTTCTGTTTGGATTGGGGACCTGCCCAGAGACTTGGAAGCATCCAGTAAAACTCAACAGGCACCACCCAGTGGAAAAAGCTGGAATTGTTTCTGATTCTGACTTATTTTGAGAAAATTTAGAGAATGGTTGCATTTTTTTGTTTTTCTTCATGGCTTCCTTAAGCAGGCCATTTATTATGTGCTAGTTTCCTGGGGTGTAGTATTATGCAGTTTGTTTTTGTAAAGTCTATGCTGTGTCTACCAGCCGGGGACCAACAAACAGATGTTTCCAGAAACCCTGAAGTGAAATCCAAGACAAGCCGACTGGCCCTAGACTAAGTAGACAGTCCCATGTCCTCCCTGGACACTGCTGATACTCAAGAGAAGCCAGAAGATGGGGTAGGGAAGGAGCTTCTTTAAGGCAACTCCAAAAAAATCCTCCCCTCCCCCTCCTGTAAAGCAGGTTTTCTACTCAAACAAAAGCAAGGGGAAGGAAATGGCAGGTTCAGAAGTTCAGCAATACCAGCCAGGCAGGTACCTCCAAGGCTGAGCTGAAGGACAAACATTAAGAAAGTTCTTCAAATGATACTGAGCCAGAGCCTTATCTGGACAGCTCTCTCTTTAAAAGCCATGTTAGGCCTGGGCATAATTCTAGAAATTCCTTATGTGTGACTCCTAGTGATCAGACACCTCCCTTCCCGCTGCCCAGACATGAACATTAGAAACAGCAGAAAACATGGAAAATCAGCCGGATTACGTACTCCCATCCGGACTGATTGGAAGCTGGGGCTGGGCAGAAGGACATTTGCATCCTAAGGGCACTTGTTCCAAGGACAGCAGGATTCTGGGACTTTGAAATTTGGGCTCCCAGCTGTTCCACTAAACAAACTGCCTTTTGGCTCACTGGTCTTGAGTCCTGATCTATAAAATGGGATACACCAAGGCAAGATGAGAGGTTCTTTTCGTGTCTAAACATTTCTGTTCATGGGCTTTCAGTCAGCTGAGCAACATATGAAGTGCTCAGCACAGTACCCTGTACCCAACAGATGGTGGCGACTCTAACCTGGCCCTCCTCCACCTCCCCTTCCTAGATGGCTGGTGCTCCCGTGCCCCCTCGAAATAAGGAAAACATACAGTCAGGTCCTCATTATTCATGGATTCCAGTTTTGCAAATTCACCTACTTGTTAAAATGTATTTGTAAGCCCCCAATCAAAACTCACAGTGCCTTCACAGCCATTTATGGGCATGCACAGAGCTGAGAAACATTTGAATTGCTTGGTGCCCGTTTTCCCGGCGGAGACAGGCACCAGCCCCTCGTCTCAGCTCTCATACTACAAACAAGAGCCCTTTTTGCAGTCGACTTAGTGCTATGTTTTGGCACTTTTGTGCTGTTTGACAGCAATTTTGCTGTTTAAAATGGCCCGCAGGACAGTGTTGAAGTGCTTGGATGTTCCAGGGGCGCTTGGAACAGTCGGTTAAGCGTCCAACTCTTGGCTCTGACTCAGGTCATGATCTCAGTGTGTGGGCTGGAGCCCTGAGTTGGGCTCCGTGCTGACAGGGTAGAGTCTGTCTGAGATTCTCTCTCCCCCTCTGTCTGCCCATCCCCCAATCTCTCTCTTCTCCCTCTGTCTGCCCATCCCCTCTCTCTCAAAATAAATAAATAAACTGAAAAAAGAACAAAAAGAAACAAAAGAAGAAGGCTTGGACGTTCCTTATGGAGAAAACACGTGTGAGAGAAGCTTCGTGCTCCTCTACTCATCTTACCCCAGGGCCCCAGTTTCCTCATCAGTAAAATAAGGTGGGCAGGTGGCAGGGGAGTGTCTTTTCAACATTAGCATTCTGCAGTGAAAAATGTTTTCTTTGATTCTATGACTTTGTAACCATTCCATCTTGTGGACACCCTTCTTGCAAAGTATAAAGGAAAACTCGCTCTTTCTAGAAAAAGCATCACTATAATTTCCAAGGGAGGACGCACAAGTTACACCTAGTTGAGCATGTAAGGGATTGGCTCCATCAAAGTACACGGAACACACAGCACAGAACCACAAAGGACGAGAGGCCATGTCTGCTCCAATGTCCCAGGGTCAAGGCTATTCTGGGTTGGTCTTAAAAATCCCCAGCATGACCAATGTGTTGGCGCATCTCTCTCTCACGTCTTACCTATCCTCAAAGCAACCAAGAAGGCAGCATCACAGGCAGCTACCCCAGAAGATGCTATCACGTCAAACGTTTGCCTTATAATGTTTATCAGCAATGCTGAGAACTCTGGGCCTCAGGTTTCCCCATTTCAAATGGAAAGGGCCAAATGCCTCCAAGTCGTCAGCCACTCTTCCAGGCAATAACGGAGACTCTTTGCAGGAACTGGGTAAGATCTGTTGGGATCAGTGCAACATGCCTCTCCCCTCAAGTGTCCCCAAGCTACACAGACATTTAGCCAAGTTTTATACTCCTTCTCAAAAAATCCCAACCCAGCAAGCTGCTGGGCAGGTGCAGGTGGTGGGGGTTGTATGTGTGTGTGTAAAAAACTAGACATGGTCTCTTAAAGTTTCTTGAGTCCAACAGAGTGGATTGAATGCTTACTATGTGCTAAATGTCACACTGGGTGCCAGCGGATGCAGACAGCAGTCCACAGAGGGGCACCTGGGTGGCTCAGTCAGTTAAGGGTCTGACATCAGCTCAGGTCATGATCTTACGGTCAGTGAATTCGAGCCCCGCATCAGGTTCTGCGCTGACAACGCAGAGCCTGCTTGGGCTTCTCTCTCTCTCTCTCTCTCTCTCTCTCTCTCTGCCCCTCCCAAACTCTCTTTCTCAAAATAAATAAACTTAAAAAAATTGGGGGCACTTGGGTGGCTCAGTCTGTTCAGCATCCGACTTTAGCTCAGGTCATGATCTCACAGTTCATGGGTTCGAGCCCCGTGTGAGGCTCTATGCTGACAACTTGGAGCCTGGGGCCTGCTTCAAATTCGGCGTCTCCCTGTCTCTCTGCCCCTCCCCTGCTTGTTCTCTCTCTCAAAAATAAACTTAAAAACAAAAAACAAAAAAAAAAAAGAAAGAAATCCACAGAGGCTGACTTAAGAGAGTCACCACCCAGTAGCAAAGACCATACACATACGACTGTAACACTGTTTGATCCAACATCCCTTAGATATATCCTGCTCCTGGGGCACCTGAGTGACTCAGTCGGTTAAGAATCCAACTCTTGGGGCGCCTGGGTGGCTCAGTCGGTTGAGCGTCCGACTTCGGCTCAGGTCATGATCTCACGGTTTGTGAGTTTGAGCCCTGCGTCGGGCTCTGTGCTGGCAGCTCAGAGCCTGGAGCCTGTTTCAGATTCTGTGTCTCCCTCCCTCTCTGCCGCCCGCCCCCCCCCCCCCCCCCGTCTCTCTCTCCTTCAAAAATGAATAAATATTTTTAAAAAAAATTTTTTTAACATTTATTTATTTTTGAGACACAGAGAGACAGAGCATGAACAGGGGAGGGGCAGAGAGAGAGGGAGACACAGAATCGGAAGCAGGCTCCAGGCTCTGCGCCATCAGCCCAGAGCCTGATGCGGGGCTCGAACTCACGGACCGCGAGATCGTGACCTGAGCTGAAGTCGGATGCTCAACCGACTGAGCCACCCAGGCGCCCCCAAAAATGAATAAATATTAAAAAAAATTTTCTGAAAAAAAAAAAAAAAAGAATCCAACTCTTGGCTTCGGCTCAGGTCATGATCTCACAGTTTCTTGGGTTCAGGCCCCATGATGGGCTCTGCACTTACAGCATGGAGCCTGCTTAGAATTCTCTCTCTGCCCCTCTCCCACTCACACTGTGTCTCTCAAAATAAATCAACTTTAAAAAATAATAAATAAAGTGTTAAAAAAAGAAAGAAATATCCTGGTCCTGTCAGATGTGGGACTGGACATCTAGTGATCAATGAACACTCTCAGATAAGATCTCAGTGATCAAGTCACCCACTCATCGGACATGTAAAACACATACATTTCCTTTGAAGCAGCAACAAAGAATATCCGTCCTCCATTTGCTGGTGGAGAATTTATCAGTAATCTTTCTGCTGTCTGACTCCTATCAAATGTTGAAACAAATGGTATTTATGCATGGTTTTTCTAAGCACAGAGTCTAGCCATGCTTCTGTCAGCATTTCCCAGAGTGATGTATCATAGAGAACGTTCCTCTACAAAATGTTGTAAGTATACTGGAAAAAAAAAAAAAAGAAGCTCCTCGTCCAAGTAAGTTTAGGACAAGATCTGAAACAGTCACTCAAGCTTTCAAGCTTTTCTTAAAGTGCAGGACCTCTCAGAAGTTGTGTGTGTACGTGCACGTGGGTGTGTGTTGCACGTACCCTTGGGGACAGGGAGTTTAGTCTGTTTGCTTCACTGATCCACCCCAAGTGCCTAGAACAGTGACTGGCACACCAATTGTTCAAATGCATCCGTGTCACACGAAAATCTTCACATTTAGTCAAAACTGATAAAACATATTAAATGTGCATTAACAGACGCAAGAGCTCATGAAAATATATAACTATGTGCACAAAGTTCTAAACATTCATTTATTTTATTTTATTTTATTTTATTTTATTTTATTTTATTTTATTTTAGAGAGAGAGAGAGAGAGCAAGCATGAATGCATGTGCAAGCTGGGGAAGGGGGCAGAGGGACAGAGAGAAGCCCAAGCAGTCTCCTTGTTCAGCACAGAGCCCAATGTGGGGCTCGATCCCATGACCCTGGGATCAGGACCCGAGCCAAAATCAAGAGTCAGATGTTCAACCTACTGAGCCACCCAGGTGCCCCAAACATTCAATCACTTAGAATGAGAAAACACATATGAGGGGGGGTGGGGGGAGCCTAAAACTACAATAGGACTCCATCAATAAATGCAGCATGAGTGATAACTTACTGAATAGAGAGAATCAGCAGTCATAAGCTTATAGCAGCTACGACAAATAGAACACCATTGCGTAGGGACACCCAACAGAGCATAGAACTTTTAAGAGGCTCATTTTGTGTGCGTTTCCAGAGAAGGGGGATTTGGGATGCAGTATGTGCCAAACTTATACAGCTTCAATGACAGCTGGGGTCCCATTTTCTCACAGGGTCTAACTGGCTCAGACTCCAGCCAGGTCCACGGCTTATTGAAATCAGAAAGCTCTTCCAAAGCTTAGCCCCCTCGCTTACATAGAACACCCAATGTGTTCAAAACCTGGGTTTCACAAGGAAGGGTCCCAATGCACAGCCTTCTCCCATCTCAGCAGTTCTGCCCCCACCCGCATCTCTGTTGGCTCACCTCTCTCTCCTGAAGGTCTAGAGTGCAGGGACCCAGGTTCTCCACCTTTTCTTGTAAGAGTGATTCCTTCTTTCCTCAAAGACTCTGATGAACGCGAGCAGAACTCTGGTTCTATCCCAAGCTTACAAGCCCATCCTATGTCTGTGCGCACCCCCCTTTGCTTTTTGGATGGTCTGTCATCCATTACTCCTCCTACTCGTTCCAATCATCCTTGGAGGATCTCATTTATGGATCTTGGCAGGTTCAAGTCAGGTGTCCTGCTCTCCCATGGCTACCGGCCAGGACACTAACACTTTGCTGAGACCATGAACCCCAGGCAGGGTGATAATGGCAGGGACAGGAAAGGCACGGATGAGATTCTTGTATTTTGACAGTAATGGAGCCATCACGGTTCTTGGTAGTTTGACCCTGGAATTTCCAGGTTACTGTCCATCTAGAGGCTGTTACTTCAGTCTTTTTCTTGATTTCATGACCTCCACAACAGCCTTTCCATAAACTCTCTTCTGCATGTGTTAGCCCACTATTTCTGTTGTTTACAACCAAAGAGCCTAACTCATCCCACCAGTAGGGATGAGTTTTCTTTTCTCTGATGTTAACAGTCAGGGTCTACAATAAAAAGTTTCTTTTTCTCATTGCACATCTATTAATGTCTCCCTCTATTCATGTTATATTAAATCTAGTTTGGGAAATGCCCTGTTTGCTCTAGGCTTTATTTCTGAATCTACCCAAAAGCTGTGGACTTCAGCCATATTATCTGGATGAGTTTTCTTTTTTATGTATAACTAATCACACAAAATTTTATGGCTTATAACAACCTACTTTTAATATCTCACTGTTTCTATAGGTCAAGAAGGTGGAACTTAGTTCTCTGCTCAAGGTCCTACAAGACTGAAATCGAAGTTTTTGTTAGGCTGGGTTATCATTAGGAGCTTGGGATCTTCTTTTTAAATCGTGTGAACTCACAGGTGCAAGCAGGGGAGAGGCAGGGAGAGAGGGAGAGAGAGAATCTCAAGCAGGCTCCACGAGCAGCACAGAGTTCCATGTGGGGCTTGATCTCATAACCATGAGATCATGACCTGAGCGGAAATCAAGAGTTGGGTGCTTAACCAACTGAGCCTTCCAGGTGACCCAGGATCTTCTTCCAAGCCCACTTAAATCTTTGGAGGAATCCAGTTTCTTGTGACTGTAGAACTGAGGTCCTCACTTTCCCATTGGCTGTCACCTGAAAGTCACCCTTGGCTCTTAGAGGCTGCCCTCATGTTGTAGCCCCATGGCTCTCTCCTAACATGGCAGCTACTTCTTTGAGACTATCAAGAGAACCTCCATACGTCTAGATTTCCTTCTAATGGGCTGATTAGGTCAGGCCACTCCAGATACTTAAAGTCAATGAATTAGAGACTTCAGTTGTATCTAGAAAATTCCTTCGCCTTTGCCTTATCACATTATCTAATTATGGGAATGACATTCTTCATGCTCCTGTCCACATCCAAGGGGAGAGAATTATGCAGGTCAGGTACAGGGGTGCGGCATGAATTCTGGGGGCCCATCTTGGAATCCTGCCTACCACATAGTGCTGGGCAGCATAACTGCCTTTTCTTTTCTTTTTTTTTTAAATTTTTTTTTCAACGTTTATTTTATTTTTGGGACAGAGAGAGACAGAGCATGAACGGGGGAGGGGCAGAGAGAGAGGGAGACACAGAATCGGAAACAGGCTCCAGGCTCTGAGCCATCAGCCCAGAGCCCGACGCGGGGCTCGAACTCAGGGACCGCGAGATCGTGACCTGGCTGAAGTCGGGCGCTTAACCGACTGTGCCACCCAGGCGCCCCATAACTGCCTTTTCTTTTGGACTGTAATAAAGAAGTGCTTATAATACCACCTATAGGGCTGTTGTTGGGGTTGTGATCCATAGAAATCATTTAAAATGGATTCTCTTTTTGCTTTAGCTAGTGGAAAGCTCAGAAACAAATATGCAGTTAGCTCTAAATAATGCAGAAGTATATGGGTACCTAGGTCCTATCCCACCCCCTTCCAGCCTACTCTTTTATCTTAATTCAAAATTTTTCCGGCACTGAGTTTGTTTTTTAAAGTACATATTCTTATAAGTAGTTTCCATGAAATAGGACATAAATACAAATTAATATAAGCAAAATGATAATAATAGCTGGTAGACACTGGTATTATAATAATAGCTGGATAAACATTTTGTATAATAAGCATTATCCCTTTGGATCACTACAACACTAAGAAATTAGATACTCTGAATATCCTGATGAAACAGACGAGGAAATTGAGGCTTAGCAAGAAGAGGTATTATTTGTGGAACAGCCATTCAAGGCCAGGTGTTCCCCACACCAGTTAACCACCCTGCCCTACCAACTTTAAAACATTTACATTTTAAAGGGAGGAAGCAGTGGTGACAGTGGCTGCCTCTGAATCCGTCAGGCTAGAAACACATCACTGATGTGAGGGTAAGGATTGTTTTCTGCACACCTTGCTGCCAACTGCTCTTCTACAACCTAAAACTAAATTCTTTGGAATACAGCATTCAACAGCCTTCTCAAAACGAAGGAGGAAAGAGGCAGAGATAAAAGAATGCCTTAGAAATAAGTCAACTTTTTCCACGGTGAATTGCAAGCAGGAGCGAGAGCATCGGACCCCCAAGCCCCAAGCACGACGCGGCTGTTTCCATATAGAAGAATCTCAGGCACACACCATACTACTGAGGAATAAATGCGTCCTTAGAACAGAATATAGAAACCAGAGTTAGAAATGCGTATTCTGAAGGCACATCGCTGATCTTTAAGCCCTATTCTAAAGAATATCATTTATACAATAAATCCTTCTTAAAGTCAGTTCATGATTGTGTTGGTGGTTTATAGCAATATCAATATAACTGAGGTTTATAGGAAAGTAAGTATCACTTACTAGTTTATGTACTTCCCAAGGCCCATAAATATCTATGGGGAGAGCCTGGCCATTTGCCACCATGACTCATGGCGCCACCTAGTGACAGCTTCTCTGATTGCAGCCACTGAAAGTAGAAAGACTCCGCTCTCCCTTGCTTTATATCCCACACCTATAATGTTTCAACCAGAATCCATGGTCTGCATTTTATCTTGGAGTCTATCTCAGAATTAATAACATCCGGGCAAAGATTGAAATATTCTCTCTCTCTGAGAGAAAGATTCAGAGAGTTTAGTGAAAGGCACATCTTTGCTGCTACTTTGAAGGCTAGTAGGATATCAACCACTCCGAGGACAGTGCTCTACAAATTCAAATTTTACTGGTATGTCTTTTGAAGCGTATAAAAATGGACGAGAGAGGTTATGTTGCTTCCACTAGCTGTAGGCAAACGAGTGGTAACTGCCCACATCCACAAGCTGTCCCTATTGCTTTCCTGATGCCTCCACAGCCAGCTCGGAAAGGCTGACAAACAGGACCCTGCCAGGGTGTGGAAAAGCTCCATCCCAAGAGGGCAACCGGTCTCCCTTGCACACGAGGTGTTGAGGGAGGTCACCCTAGTCTTTGCACTGAACTTAACATGTTTCAGGCGCTCACATTCCCCATTGACTGGCCCTTCACTTCAAACGCACAACCATCTGGGCTACAGACACCCTTACTCTGCCTTGTTGACGCTTTTAACTCTCAAAATCATGCCCCCGTGATGCTTCACATCTCGTTCTACAGTACTCCCTCCACACTGAAGCTTGTATTTCTGGAAATTAAAAATTGCCACAACTTCCAGAGAATCATCCAACAACATTCCTGGCTCTGAGTTTTGTTTTGTTTTTTGTTTTGTTTTGTTTTTGGTGTTTCACTTTTTCCATTCTTTTCAATAACTTGAAACACTCTTAAGCACACCACAACAAATATTTGGGTCACAGCTTGCTTTAATGATGTACTTTCGAAACAGTGGATTTAATCCTGGATGCAGTTTTGTTTGTTGTTTTCCTTTTGCGCTAAGAATCCGCAGGCATTTCTGCTGGGAATGGCATCAGGACAGTAGGGCACCCCAGATTTCCCAAGGGCTCCCTTATCCTCAGCTCTGAGGGAGGCCCTTCCAGCACCCCCACCCGGCAGTCTTCAGTGTGTCTTAGACTCTCTCTAGGTGCGACAGTGGAGGAGAAGCGAGTACCGCTAGGGGGCGCCAAAGTGGTCCACATGTCCTCTGTCCGCCATTAATCCACTTCTCTATGGATGAAACCAGGTCCAAGAGGATGACTTTGAAGGGAGAAAAGGGGTCTCCCGGCAAGGCCATGGGGCCTGAAAGGCCTGGGGGAGACCTGGGTGCTTTGTCTTGGTAGCACTTGTGACAGAACAGAGAGGGGGCTAGGGATGGGCTGATGAGTGTACGTGAGCCTGCAACATTTCCCATGGGTCATGGGCTGGTGGAAAGAGATGCCCCACAAGTGGGTACAGTTAGCATAAGTTCTGGACTTAATCAGTCCAGACATCGAAGTTCCATAGAATACACTTACCGACAGAAAGAGAAGACACCCAGTTAACTTTGATTTTTTTTAATAGGTATATTTTCATTTTAGGTTTTAAGTTTTAATTTAAATTTCACTGGTTACAGATGTGCACCTGTCCAACAATACATGAGGTGCCTGCTTTCCCACATCCACCACCCGGATAGTGGTTCTAGCCTTCTTTCTTTTTTTTTTTTTTTTTAAGTTTGTTTATTTATTTTAAGAGAGCAAGAGAGCATGAGTGGGATAGGGGCAGAGAGGGAGACAGAAAGACTCCCTAGCAGGCTCCGCAATGTCAGCACAGAGCCTAATGCGGGGCTTGAACTCACCAACTATGAGATCATGAACTGAGCCAAAGTCAGATGCTTAACCAAGTGAGCCACCCAGATGCCCCAAGTTTGATTCTTAGATATACAACAAATACTCTTTTAGTATAAGGGTGCCCCATGCATTGAAAAGAAAAAAATATCTTTTTCACTTACTGTTATATTTTGCTAGAGTAATAACACTAAAGAAATCTGGGTGCTTCTATATCGGGGCCTGCTTGTGAACACTGGGGGCATTTTCCTGGCTTTCAAAACAAATTCGGCATTAGCCAGGCTCCCTCCTCAAGGGGTGAAAGCAGAAATCAGTGCCCATTTGTCTCTGAATGATGTCTATGGTCTATTCCCAGTGTCCCCAAAAGTCCACTTCTCTGCAGAACCAAATCTCTTTTTATCACAAACTGTGGAAGGATCATCTGTTTTCTCCTCCTCACCCAAGCCTCCAGACCCACCTCCCTCATGGGGCTTTTCCTGTCACCAACTTTAAATATACACATGCCACACACATGCATCACTGCCTTTCATCCCTCACACATGATAAGAGCTTAGGAACACGGACAACGTGAATGTATTTTTTTTTTCTAATGTTTATTTTTGAGAGAGCGCACGCGAGCAGGGGAAGGGCAGAGAGAGGGGGAGGCAGAGAATCCAAAGCAGGCTCCACGCTGTCACTGCAAAGCCTAATGTGGGGCTCAAACTCATGAACCTCGAGATCATGACCTGAGCCGAAGTCAGACACTCAACCGACTGAACCACCCACGTGGCCCAACAATGTGAACGTAATTAGTGCCACTGAGCTATGCACTTAAAAGTGGTTATAATGATAGAATGCATGTTATATATGTTTTACCACAATTTTAGAAAAGAAAAAGTCAGGACTGGAGTTGTCTCACCAGAGGCTTGCTGACCGTGCAGCCCAGCCTGCCATGCCCTGGCACCTACTGACTGCAAAACTCCATCAAAATGATGTCTGAGCTCACCTCCTATTCGCCTCCACGGCTCTTGACTTCACCAGTGCGCAAACCCAGTCTTTCATGCTCCCATGATGTGTCCCCTTGTATCTCTGTCCCCCACACGGGGACCCCCCTACCCACCTCCTATCAAGAAAACCCCACACCTCCAGGCCCCTCAGCCCCAATGTCCCACAGCAAACTCCTTCCCGAGCTCTCCTATGTTGACCAACTTGCAGGGGAGACTGGACCCATGATTCCTCCTGCTATTTATGAAATATTAGCAAAGCCTGATCCCTCAACAATTTCCTTTTTTTTTCCCCCAAATGTCAAATTAGCTTCTCAGTAGCCAAACAGAATAACGTGTCCTTATTCAACCTCAGACTCCCCCGACTTGCAGGTACAAATCTTTCTCACAACCCACAGTGCCCACAAAGTGCCCTTTTATCCTCCTGGCATTTCATGGCCGCCCTCTGCCAGGGTTTCCATGCCCTGCCCGCTCCCCCCGCAACCCCCCACTAGTTCGCAGCTCCCTGGGGCTGAGGGGAGCTGCCCAGTGAGCAGTTTGAGGTCCTGGGAGGCCACCAATGAGTCACTTGGCTCCTCCCCCAACCCGCATCGCTATGCCACGAGCACTCCATGCACTTCTCAACAAGCTTATCTCCTCCTCTGCTTCACTTTCCCTGCTGTAGTCTCCCACCACACAAACCTCCCGCCAGAAAGCTCTACCAAGCTCTAGTGAACTGAATAGTGTCCCCCCCAGCCCCCACACAAATTTATGTCCAAGGTGTAGTTAAGGGGAGGGCCCAGATAAGATTATACTGGATTAGTGTGGGCCCCAAATCCCCTGAAAACTCCTTAGAAGAAACAGAAAAGGACACAGGGACATAGAGAAGACGATGATGTGAAGATGGCGACAGAGACTGGAAGGAGGCATCTGGAAGCCAAGGAATGACAAGTACTGCCAGCACTACCAGAAGCTCAGACAGAGTCGTGGAACAGGTTCTCCCTCAGGGCTCCAGAAGAAGCCAAAGCTGCTAACACCAACCTCTGGCTCTTTCCCTCAGCCCTGTGCTCAGCCAGGTTGACCAGGAGTCTGTGCCTCTCACACGGGCAGTTCTTTTTCCCTGCAAGCTCATCTGCACTCAAGACTGGTCACTGGCACACCCATAACAGAGGAGAAGTCTGGCAATGAAAGGCTGACAGCTCTTGCTAGCAGCTCCCTCTTGAAATAGCTGGATGAAATCTCTCTAGAGGTCCCTGGTCTTTCCCCCATTCTCCTAAATTTGGTTAGGAAAGACAGCTCACTCTTTCTGCAGCCTCTATTGGCTTTTTATAGTTCAGGGAGAACAGGCAGCTTCAAATTTCCCCCTATATCCACAGATCCCCAAACACCAGCTTCCTCCAGCGAGATGAGCTGTCCCTGGGCCTCCGTACTGGGCTCTGACAGCCTCTCTCTCCAGTAGATGGTTCCTCCCGTGGGGGAGGGGCCCAGTTGAGCTCCTTCCTGATGTCACTCAAGAGTGACTTTAGCCTTGTTCCCACCCCCATGGCCCTCTGGTGACAAGTCAAGGGTACTGAACAGCTTGGGGTTGGAAACACTGAGTAAGAAAGTAAAGTTCAGAAGACCAAGCTCTTGACCTTTGGCTCATACAAAACACGCCAGTCCAGAATACACAGTTGTGTACTGCATCCTAAAACTCTCTCACATCAGTATGAAGACTCATTGGCTCTCTGGATGAGAACAGACACTCTGGATCTCCATCATAACCAGACACAGCAAGGATGCATCTAGAACAGCTGCCACAATTTAGGCAAATAGCTTCCCACTCAAGATACCCAAGACCCAAGGCTGCTCATGCAAATAGTTTGAAATCAGTTGATGTCATTTAAAAAGGTTGCATTATACATGGACTGGTCAGTTCTAAGACAGATGCTGACCTTTGCTTTAGAAAATCTCCCTGTGCAGCACAGGGCAGGACCATGACCAGGGGGATTAAGTCTGAGAAAATGGACCTTTATACTTAACCTTTAGTTTTTAACTCCAGCCAAACATTTCTGTCATTTAGAAAGGGTGATCAGCTTTTAGATAAGTTTTTTTTCCTTCAGCAGAGAACATATGTAGTTTCTCAAGCAACATCAAAAGCGATTAAAAATGTCTTAAAAAATGATGAGTTGGTTTTCATTGCATGAGTGGGTGGTGGTAGAATAATGCCAAATTCAACAGGCCAATACTCCATGAGCCCCAAGAAAGGCCTAGAAAACATAGGATCAGGGAACTTCTGGGAAGCCAGACAGAACCAGTCAGAGTGAATGGCTGAAATCCAGAAGCAATGCTGGGACCATTCTAGCTTCATGTGGGTAAGGTCACTCATGGAATCCTCTCTTGGATAAAACTTCTCTTTATATCAACACAATTAGGAGAAAATATATTATATACTTATGTTTTCTTTTATTATAACCTACATAACCACCTTTACTGGAATCTTGATTTTTTTATATGGATTTGAATTACTGTCAGTTGTGCCTAGCTTTCTGCCTGAAGAACTTTCTTTGGTATTTCTTCTAAGGAAGGTCAGCTAGCCTTCTGTTTTTTTCTTTTTATATCTGAGAAGGCCTTGATTTCTCTTTCATTTTTTAAAACCAACTTTATTCAGATATAATGCATATACCACAGAGCTTACCCACAGAAAATGTGGTACTCAATGGTTTTTAGAGTAGTCAGGGATCACCAAATCCTTCACCATAATCAATTTCCTAACATTTTTGTCACCCCAAAAAGAAACCCTGTATTCATTATCAGCCTGTTAAGGGATAAATTGTGCCTCCTCCCTCTGGGAAAAGGTATGTTGAAGGTGAATATTAGCCCGTCGTACCCGGGCTTATTTGAAAAATAAGATGTCTATAGACGTGATCAAGTTAAGACGAGGCCATGAAGGGGGCCCTAAAACATATGACTGGTATCCCTGAAGGAAAGATGGCATTTGGACACAGACATGCACAGAAGCGAATGCCAAGGGAAGCCAGATATAGGGAAGATGAAGACAGAAACTGGAGTAATTGAAAGATCACCTGGGGCCACCACAAGCTGGAAGAGGGAAGGAAGGATCCTCTCCTGGAGGCTTTGGAGGGAGCATGGCCTGCCAACATCCTGATTTGGGACATCTAGCCTCCAGAAGTGTGAGAATCAGCTTTTGTTTGAAGCCCCCCGGTCTATGGTATTTTGATAGGGCAACCCTAGGATAGGAAAGCAATACACAGTCACGCCCCATTCCCGGTACACTCACCCAGCTCTAGGCAACCAACAGTACACTCATCTCTGCAGAGCTGCCTGTTCTGGAAATTGTATATAAATGGAACTATACAATATGCGGTCCTTTGTGACTCACTTCTTTTATTTAGCATAACGTTTTCAAGGTTCATCCTTGCTGTACTATGTATTGGTACTTCATTTCTTTTTATTGCCTAAAAACATTTCATGGTATAAATATGCTATTTTTATCCATCCATCAGTTGATGGACATCTGGATTTTTTTTAAATCCTTTTTGGCTATCATGAATAATGCTGCTATGAGCTTTCACATACAAGTTTTTGTGTGGGCATATAGTCTCATCTCCCTCGGATACATACCTGGGAGTCAAATTGCTGGGTAAACTATGTTTAACTTTTTGAGGAATTATCAAAGTGTTTTCCAAAGCAGGCACCTCATTTTTTTTTTTTTAATTTCCACCAGGAATATATGAGAGCTGCCTTCATTTTCCAAAGATTGCTTTGTTGGATATAGGATCTGGGGTTGACAGTTTTTCTCCTTTCAGCACTTTGCATGCATACGGCCTTCTGGACCCCTTAGGGGGAGAGCGATCTCAGGAAGACCATTATTGGCTCTTTTCAATCTGCCATTTTGTTTATTGCTACTGGTATCATCAAGCCACTAGCATGCCCTTAGTTGCTCACCACCGAGATCCCAAATGTTTTCCACAGTGACCTTAGGTGTAAACTCCATGCTGTAATCCAGGTCAAGGCACTCCTCTCTGACAGGAATGCCATTTTCACATCCTGTCCCTCCCTCAGAATAGAACCCCTGTGCCAGAGCTGGGGGTGGGGTCAATGGCCTGCTTCTCTTGGAGTGAAACTCTGCTCTTCAGGTGGGCACTGCATATTGAGAAGGGGAGTTAATAGTCCTTGGTCTTCTCTTCTTGGCCCTTTTGACATGGAACCTCTACCCTATAAGGAGGCTTGGGTGGGGCAATGTAGGTCTATTTTTAGCCTGTCAAGACTGGGACTGAGGATGTGTTCCATGAGTAAGAGCTAAGCAGGGCAAGGAAGTCCAGACTTCTCAACCCATAATCTGACTGAGAGTGTGTTTCCACACCAGGGCTGGAGAGGATAAGATATGTTGGCAGCCTCCCCCTCCCAGAGTTTAACTATAGCCCTCGACTAGGAGCTGGGAAGAGGAGACTAGGAGCTGTGGACCCCATCCTCTCAGCCACCCCACCCACCCTCCCCCGCCCTGGAATAGAGCCTCCATTACATGGAGCTAGGGAAAGGGGAGGTGAGCATAGGACATGCTTTAAATGCTACTAACTCTTGATGTTCTTAAGGAGATACAGATTTTCTTGAATAAATGTTTCTCCATTTGATGTATGCTGTTAGGACAACTTCTAGAGACTTTTGATGATTATAATTTTCACCAGTTTCACTGGAGAGAGGGTCTAGTAAGTTCCTCACACCACTACTCTGAAGGTCTGAAATCCTCTCTCATATTCACATGTACAGAGGTAAATCACATTCTTTCCAGCACCATTTAAAACACACTCCAAGATCTGAAGAGGCTATTCTTCCCTTGTACCATGTTTGCTAGGAGGGGGTAGACATGTCTAGAATTCAGCAGTATTTCAGGTGCTTCTCTTTTTCTAGGAACTAGGAAAGATGATTTTTTCTTAACCTCCTTGAAGCTGGGTATAACCCTGTGGTATTCTTTGGCTAAAGAAATGTAATAAGTTTCTTACTTCCAAGAGTAATCCTTTGCTTAGAATTGTTTCATCAGTATCATATCCTTCTCTCTCTTCTCTGCTGCAACAAACCGTGGAGTCTTGTGATGAGATGACATCATCATGAACTGGGGAAGCCTCTGTTACCCTGGGTCTTGAACAACAATCATATGGAGCAGAGCCTTCACTCCTCTGGTTGTACATGTGGTGTAAACAAGAAATAAATCTTCAATGTTCTAAGCCACTGACACTTGGGGATTGCTTGCTTCTGAAGTATATCCTAGCCTATTCTTATTGGTAAGACTGCTATTCCTTTTAAAGATCCCATCACGTGTAGTAATTTTTTTCTGAATTTCTAAAGATCCTGGTAAAGGTCAAATTCATCCCTTAGTAATATGTATAAGATCCAACTCCTTAGCAAGTCCACAATTTCTGTGCCCTGCTAATCTATTGGTCTCGGTTCCTTTGAGGACACTCTACCACCTCTCCTTCCCTCTCTTGTTGTACGCAACTCTACGAGACTACCAACCCCACAAATGCCATCTGTTCTCTCCCTTCTTTGCATGGTACCACCATCCATCCTTCCAGACTCAGCATGTGCAGCATGTGCCCTTTTCTAGGTACAGGGAAGGCTGGGAGGGGAAGGTGGGGTGAAAAGAAGGAATGGACAAGATACTGCATTCATATAGAAGATGTGAAACAGGGAGAGTCCACAAACAGTCTTAAAATGAACTGTGTTAAAAAGAGGAACTTCTCAAAAAATTGTTTACAAGTATTTGTCAAAATTTTATTGCAAACTCGGCAAGGAAAGACTGATGACAATGACGACGACAACAACAAAAACCGTCTGTTAAATTTTTGAACAGTCTGTTAAATAATTAGGTTAGTCAGTCAGTGGGGTGGACAGCTCTAACTTCCCAGAAGTTCCTAATCATTTAGGAGTATCAGAAAATTGCCCAAGCATTTCATCAGGAATGCAAATTATTTCCCAGAAGGAGTTTGAGAATTACATCATGCAGAAAGTTTTGCTGTAGATCTGGTTTGGACAATTTTTCTTTCTCAGGAGGCTATAAAGAGACAGTCTTGGCTTGACTGGTCGTGGTCCACTCATCAGTTTCCTCTTTAGAATTAAAAAGCATTCCTGGATCTTGTTTTCATTCATTCAAACATTTATTGAATACCTGCCAGATAGCTAAATGCTGATGTTATAAAGATTGAAAGATAGTCTCTGCTCTTCAGGGAGTTCAATGCCTTTGGAGGGAGACAGACATGTCCATACATAATTAATTAAACAAAACCATGCCTTGGTATGTTCAGGGGGCTAAGCTAGCTATGCAGAGGAGTGGGTTTATTTAGACTCACAGCGATGGCAGGAAAAAGAAAGAGGCTTAAAGAAAAATCATCTCCATTATGGAAAAGAGCAAGGAGTCACTAAGGCATCCGGACAGTTTGAGAAGTAGAGAATGCTCAAGGGTACAGAATGAACATGGTAGGTTTGGGGTGTACAATAAGCCTGAGTGTGTGGGGAATGGGCAGATTTAATCTGGTAGGGGTAAGGACACTGGAACGAGTCCTGACGACATGGAGCAGACTCAAATCATACTAGGAAGGGAAGTGCCTGATCTCATAACTCTGGATAGTATCTTCAATGAGAACAGACTGAAAAGAGAAAAATGTGAAGTCGGGAGATAAATACAGGTGACAATAATGCACATGTGAGAGATGATCAAAGTCTGATCCCATCAAATAGCAATGTCAACTGTACTGGCTACGAATACTCTGTCATGGATTCAATCGATGATCATTTCCTTGCAAAGAGCTTATAGGACACTAAGTTATACACATGTGAAGAGGGCACTTGTTGGGATGAGCACTGGGTGTTGTATGGAAGCCAATTTGACAACAAATTATATTTTAAGAAAGTTATTCACACGTCTACACATAACTAAAATTGTTAAGAGAGTAAATAGCAAATGCCAAAGAAAGCCATAGCTAAAGTACTACGGGGTCTTAGAAAGCACATGAGATTACTACCAAGAAAGGTTTCAGAGAGAAGGAAGCATTTGAGATGAGTTCTAAGGGCACAATAGGATAAACGCTGAGATGGGGAAGGTACTCAAGGCCAAAGAGACAAAGGAAGCAAAGATCTGGGAATAAGAAAGCAAAGGACAAAGATGGAAGAGGTTGTGGTTTGGCCTCAGCAAGACATTGGATGGAAAAGAAATGCTGTGGCCAATTCACAGAAACCTTTGCATGCAATGGATTTTGAACAGAATTTTTCAAGTAACAGGGAGCCATTGTGGTTGTATAAGCAGGAAAGAGATATGATCATAACAATGCTTGAAGGCTAGTCAAGAAATTATTATTGATTGAATAAACAGATGGATAGAAGCTGCTCTAACAATCTGGGCCACTTTATATTGGGGGAGAGCCCTGAGAATGCAGGGAGAGGAAAGTATGAGTACATTTGACAGAAACCAAGCAGGTGGACTCAACATGACCCATTAAAGATGAGATAAAGGAGGCAAGGGATCAGAAGATGTCAACATTAAATAAATGTGGGAGCCAGACAAGAAGTGATAATGGCAACATCATGAGAAGTTGAAAATTTTAGAGGAAGAGCAGGCTGAGCAGGGGCAGTGGGGGGTCAGTTTGCTACAGACTGTTTGAGACTCTAGGGATGCATTTTAGGGGAGATGTTCAGAAGGGAAGATGAAAGCATAGGAGAAAAGCCAGGTTGGTCCTAATGGTGGCAAATCAATCACTCAAGTCACTGGCTATAGTCACACATGAGCTAGGATGCACTATCCATGAAGTCTGTGCACTGAACCACACCAGGTATTTGGAAAGGTAATAAATAGGTCTCTGTTCTCAAGTATAATAGAGGAGAAAATACACCACCAGAAAATTATTATGAGCAAGTATAAACAAATACATAAAAGGTATGTGCCAAATGCATCAGTAAGATGTAGTCTATCAGAGTTATTTGCAGGTCTGCTTCTCCATGTAAATCACCCCATTAATAAAATTATTACTGGCCAATAGTACTGGAATTGGATTTGTCTTATTCTGGCTTTTGACAAGAGTGCTGAATCGAGCAGTGGTTGTCCAAGTGGACTCAACTCCATATGGCTTAATATCAGCACTGCTGTCCAGCACCGCCCCTAAGTTATTTACAGATTAAAATACCCTTGCAAATCTGTGCACTAGAACTTCCATTGATAACTTAAAAAGGGATAACAACGCATCAGTATTTTTCTGTTGTGAAAGGTTTCAAAATGTTATGGGAAGGTGTGTTGAGTGGAACCATGCTATTCCCAGTTTCACAAAGTTCTTCTCTGTTCATTGAATCTTCCATGGCATGGCCTCAACCATAGTGATGGAGGACTTCATTTCTGAGCCCTTACCTTCTAACAAAAAACTCTACTGGAGATACTGGCCAAGAAAAATAGGCAATAACACACACACACACACACACACACACACACACACACAATAGAGGGGCGCCTAAATGGGTCAGTTAAGCGTCAAACTCTTGATTGATTTTGGCTCAGGTCATGATCTCATGACCCATGAGTTCAAGCCCTGCACTGGGCTCTGCACTGTCAGTGCCGGGGCATTCTCTCTCTCCCTCTCTCTTTGCCACGCCCTCATTTGCATGCTCTCTTTCTCTCTCAAAATAAATAAATAAATTTAAAAAATAGAAAGCATCCAGTCTGAAAGGAAGAAGTAGAAGACATGATCTTGTACGTAGTAAACGCTAAGGAATATATTTAAAAATTATGAGAATACATAAGTTCAGCAAGAATGCAGGATACAAGATCAATATTTAAAAAATCAACTGTATTTTTATACATTAACAATCAACATTTCAAAAATAAAATTAGCAATTCCATTTGCAACAGCGTCAAAAAGAAAATACTTAATAATTTAATAAAAGTGCAAAATCTGTATGTCAAAAACTACAAAAGGTTGTTGGAAGAAATTAAAGACCTAAATGAATGGGAAGATATCTCATATTTATGGATCTGAAGACTTAATTTTTTTAAGATGACAATATTCTCCCAACTGATCTACATAGTCAATATGATCCCTACCAAAGTCCCCACTGGCTTTTGGTTTGTTTGTTTTTGAGTTTTTTTTCCCCCACTGAAACTGACAAGCTAGTGCTAAAATTCATATACAAGTGAAAGAGACCCAGAATCACCAAAATTATCTTTAAAAAGAGCAATTCCTAATTTCAAAACTTACTGCAGAGCTACAGTCATCAAGATGGTGTGGTGTTACAAAGATAGCGAATCCAGAGATAAATCATTATATTTAAAGTCAACTGATTTTTTGTTTTCTTACAAAGCTGCCAAGACAATTCAATGGTAAAAGAACAGTCTATTCAACAAATTGTGTTGGGACAACTGGATACTCACATGAACAGAATGAAGCTGGATCCTTATCTCACCCAATATACAAAAATTAACTCAAGATAGATCATCAACGTAGATGTAAGAGCTAAAACTATAAAACATTTAGAAGAAAGCATAGGAGTACATCTCTGTGACCTCCGATTAAGTAATGGATTCTGAGATATGACATGGAGAGCAGAGCAATAGAAAAAAATATAATAGGTAAATTGGATTACATAAAAATTAATTTTTTGTGCTTGAAAGGACACTATTGAGAAAGTGAAAAAAAAACCCACATAATGGGATGAAATATTTTCAAATCATATGTTTGATGAGGGACTTCTACTCAGAATAAAGAACTCTTAACAGTTCAGTAATAAAAAGATGAGCAACTCAAAACCAACAAAGGATTTTAATAGACATTTCAGCAGAGAAGATACACAAATAATTGATAAGCACATGAAAAGATGTTCAACATCATGAGCCATCAGGAAAATACAAATGAAAACCAAGGAAATACTGTTTATGCCCATTAGGATTGGTACATTCAAAAACACAGAAAATAACACATGTTGATAAGGATGTAGACAAATAGAAACTCTCATACATTACTGGTGGGATTAGAAAATCATTCAGCACTTTGAAAAACATCTTGGCATTCTCTCACCTAGTTAAACACAGAATTACTGTCTGACCCAGCAATTCCACTCCTAGGTATATACAAAAGAGCATATAAGATACACGTACACAAAATAATCTGTTCATGAATGTTCATTGCAGCACTACTAATAGCCAAGAAGTGGAAAACAACCCAAATACACATCAATTGAAAAATATATAAACAAAATGTGGTATATCCATAGAACAGAATATTATTTGGCAATAAAAAAAATAAGTACAGACACATGCTATAATATGGATAAATCTTAAAACCACTAGCTAAGTGAAAGAAGCCAGTCACAAAAGGCCACATACTGTATGATTCCATCTTTTTTTTTTTTTTTTACCTTTATTTAGTTTTGAGACAGAGAGAGACAGAGCATGAATGGGGGAGGGGCAGAGAGAGAGGGAGACACAGATCGGAAGCAGACTCCAGGCTCTGAGCCATCAGCCCAGAGCCCGACGTGGGGCTTGAACTCACGGACCGCAAGATCGTGACCTGAGCTGAAGTCGGACGCTTAACCGACTGAGCCACCCAGGCGCCCCTGTATGATTCCATCTCATATGAAATGTCCACATAGGCAAAGCTATAGATACAGAAAGTGGATTAGTGGTTTTCTAGAACTGGCTGGGAAGTAGTGAGGGGAACAGGGTTTCTTTCATGGGGGACAACAATTTTCTAAAAAAAACCCATTTAATGATACACTTACTTTGGAGCGGTGAATTACATGGTATATGAATTATAGTTTAATAAAGGTATAAAAT
Source organism: Acinonyx jubatus (assembly GCF_027475565.1). NCBI lineage: Eukaryota > Metazoa > Chordata > Mammalia > Carnivora > Felidae > Acinonyx > Acinonyx jubatus. The sequence continues at coordinate 74,247,105 of NC_069391.1, read as the reverse complement.
TTGTAAGTAGTAGTTTAGAAAGAGGAGACAGAAGATAGAGAGGTCTGGAATTCTGGACCATGGGAAAAGCAGTTGAAGCAATAATTCAGACTCATTCGAGAGAATGACATCATTCTTATGTACCTTCCTCCTCCTCGGCTGTTCAGCTCTAAATTCAGGAAATGGGTCAGAATGACTATTCTATTCCAAAATTCTCAAGGTGTGCTTCACACCAGCAGCATCTCTATCACCTGAGCACTTGTTTAGAAACAAAACAAATCAAATTCTCCTACCCCACCCCAATCTCCAAAATCAGAACGTGTAAGGGTAGGATCCAGCAATGTTATTACATGTGCCCCAGGTGATTCTGAAGTTTGAGGACTGCTGCTGTACTCCAAAGAGGTTGGAGTGACCTTCGCCTGGCAGCTGTTTGTTGATACAAGCCCAGAGGCAACAGAGAGACAACTTACCAGTTGCTTCCCATTCCTGAGTGATGGCAAATCTCATCATAATAATGGAAAAACAAAATAAGAACAGGGTCTGAACTGGAAGACAAAGTATTGATATAAACCCTCTTCTCCAACATCGTTGGAGGAGGAATTTGCTCACCTGATAGCTCTAGTCAGGTTTGGTTTTTATAACAGATAACTAGAAACTTGTTGGTCTCAATAAAGAAATTTTGGTCACTAGGACCAGAATTTGGAAAGGCTTAAGTGGATTATAGTTCTTGCAATATTGAGGCTAAATGATAATACTTGTACCTAAGTATTTATTCACATTACCTAAAATGTATCCTGGGGCTGTGAGGCTCAGGAAAATGGTGGAGAAAAGCCAGGAGAATGGCTCTGATCCTTCAGTAAAAGGAAAAAATCTGGCCTTGGAGTTATGAGTGGTCCAACTCCAGGGGAAGTGGGAGCCAGCACACTTCCTTCCCTGTTAGCTCCCCTAACTCTCAACACACCTCATTTGTTCTCTAGCATCCTCAAAAGCTGAGGCAAGCAGCAGATGTGGGCACAAAATTAAAGGGACATAGCATGCTCTCAGGTCCCTTGTATGATGCCTGTGGGTCTCAGATTGTGTGTGCTTCCCTTATCCACTAGAAACACCTGGAGAAGGGATTCGCATGCACCCTGGAAGCAGCTGGGCACACTGGGCAGGAGATTCAGGGGTTCTGATTCAGGATCCAGCTAGGCATGTCCTGTTAGCCCCTTAAAATCCCAAGTGAGGCACTCTCGCTTGGATCTTTGAGAACTAAATCGGCTTAGCAGAAACACACATGACTAAAAACTGGGGAAAAGAGACGCTCCACCTTATAAGTAATTTGGGAAATGGGAATTCATATGGTAGTTTAGCTCAGAAGGATTTAAGCAGGGGAGGGAGTGGTCAAAATATTTTAGAAATGGAAGAATTTATAGCATCCAACACCTCAGGGGAATTATTCAGATTTGAGATTTTTAAGAATACTGAAATGACAAAATTTTACCAACAAAAACACCCGTCTTTGTACTTGAAAATAGCAGAGGTATCAGGATTCTGAAAAGTGGCATTGCCACCTCTATAAATGAGGAGGAGGCCCTTTGAGAACAGGAAACGATGTCTTATTCTCTCCAGGTAACCAAAGAGCACAGCCTAAGAGCTGGTTCATGGTTTTTTGAATGAATGAAACCAGAATAATAATTCACACAGAGACTAATAAATTTCACACAAAGAAGTATAGAGAATTTCCCATTTGGAGAGGAAACAGCCACATAAATGAAGAATATTTGTGTCAGAGAGACAGTGTAGAAAGTAGGTGAGCTAGACATCCTCTTAAATGGGTGTAGTAGTTTGCTTGCACTGCTGTAACAAAATATCACAGGCACAGTGGCATCAACAACAGAAATTTATTTTCTCACAGTTCTAGAGGTTGCAAGTCCAAGATCAAGATGTTGCCAAGTTTGCTTTCTCCTGAAGCCTTTCTTCTTGTCTTGCAGATGGCTGCCTGGTTACTGTGTCTTCACATGGCCTACCCTCTGGGCACACACTCCTCGTATCCCTTCTCCTTATAAGGACACCAGTCATGTATCCCTTCTCCTTCTTATAAGAGCACCAGTCATACTGGATTAGGTCTTCACCCTTATGACCTCATTTAGCTTTAAATACCTCTTTTTTAAGATATTTATTTTTGAGAGACAGAGAGAGAGACAGACAGACAGACTGAGCATGAGTAGGGGAGGGGCAGAGAGAGAGAGGGAGACAGAATCTAAAGCAGGCTCTAGGCTCTGAGCTGTCAGCACAGAGCCTGATGGGGGGCTTGAACTCATGAATGGTGAGATCATAATCTGAGCCAAAGTCAGGCATGTAACTGACTGAGCCACCCAGGCACCCCTTAAATACCTCTTCAAAGGTCCTACCTCCAAATACAGTCACACTAAGGGTTAGGGCTTCCTTCAACATAAAGATTTTGAGAGAATTCAGTTATGAATATGTTAAATTATGAATTCAGTCCAGAATACACACATGCCCTGTACATATGCCCTCTCCTAAAATCTTACTAAAATGATAGAATTAAAAAAAAAAACCCGTCAACTCAAAGGGACAGAATGCATTGACGTTGTGGAGAGGCAACAAGAAAAATCATGGAAATGGGAAGCAGATGGCAAATGAGTAAGTGCTAAGCACTTAATAGTAGAAAAAGCCAAAACTTCCTGTCTTCTGTGGAGAAAGATAACCAAGAGCAGCTAGCTTATTTATACCTCAAAACACCTCAGAAGCTCCTCAGAGGCCCAACATTTAAAAAGGAGGTGCCCAGGGTGCCTGGTTGGCTCACTTGGTTGAGCTTCTGACTTGATTTGGCTCAGGTCATTATCTTACAGTGTGACCCTGTGTGGAGCTCTGCACTGACAGTGCAGAGTCTGCTTGAGATTCTCCCTCTCACTCTGCCCCACCCCAACTTGTATTCTGTTTCTCTCAAAATACATGAATAAACTTTAAGAAAAAGGTAAAAAGGAGGTGCCCTTAAAGGCAGTGGGTTAGCAGATGCAAAGTCTGTATGAGTAACAGTTGGGTTCCCCATCTTCCACAACCATTCTACCTTGCCAGAAATCTAGAGTTTTCTCCCTTAATCAGGGGACAGAGGGGCACCAAGTATAGTTTGGGGAGCAGGTGCATTTTGAAAACAGATAATTAGGTAAAAGGCTATGTACTGAGTGGTGAGCCCTCCAGCCTCATTCTCTTGCTTGAAATATGGCAGCCATACTTGAGATCCAAACATTCCCCCTCTGGGAAAACAGACCTTCCCTGAAAAAAAACCCATAATTATAGGCATTTGAAACTCCATAACAAAGCAGTGTACCATCTCATCACCCATCCATAACACAGAACCTTCTATGATCCTTTACAGTATCTCACCCTTAAAAAAGAACAGTCAGAGGTTAACAGTTAAAGACAATCTTCAACATAAAACAAAGATAAAAAGAGAAGGAAGTAACTTGGAAGAAAACAGAGACAGCACACAGAACAGAACAATGTTATAAAACCTTATAACAATATCTTTAGGAATAAATGAAAAATCGTTGAAGAACAGGGTGCTATAAAAAAGGAACAGTTGGCTAACAAGCATAACATTTTAAAAAATTCAGTAGATAGGTGGGAAATAATTTCCAAATACAGAATAAAAGATAAAGATGTAGATATTAGAAGTAAGAAAATTAGAGAATCATCCACACATTCTAATATCTGGCTGACAAGACTTCAGAAAGCAACAACAGAAAAAATGGAGAGACTATTTCAAAGGAGTCTTATATAAAAGTTCCCATAATAACATAATATGAAATAACATAATAAGTATAAAACACATAAATTTTATGAAAGCATTCCAGAGCTCCTAGCACAATGTATAGGAAATACCCACCTCAATAACAGAAAGGATAAAAAGATAATCTGAAGTTGACTATCAACCTAGAATTCAATACCCAAATACCAATCAAGCATAAAGGTAGAATAAAAACATTTAACATATTTAAAAATGGGGGGGAGGGGAGACCAAATTTCAGGCTCCTTTTCTTAGGATGCTATTGAAGGATGTGCTCCAGGAAAACAAGTAGCAAACCAAAAAAAAAGAAATACCACTTGAAACGCAGGGGTTGCAAGATGGAAAGGGAAGTCTCATGATCAGAGTTGTGCAACTTACCATGAGAATTAATCAATCCATTTTGAGCAGGAGGATAAAGGGCTTCAAGCAAACTGTATCCAATGGAGGAAAATGGAATGGAAAATATAGTTTGTTTTATCACATTAAAAGGGATTTTGTAAGTTTGTCTAAAAGTTCACAAATGTACTAAGGATCGGCACATAAAATGATCTTTAAAAAATTTAAACGTGTTCAAAAAGAAAACGTAACTATGGTAAAAAAGAAAAAAAAAAGTGGCTCCGTTGTGAATAAGTGATAAATGATTTTACCACAAACTATTATATAACCATAAAAGAAAGGTGTGTGTGTGTGTGTGTTGAGAATAGACAAATTGTTTCCATAACAGAAAGTAAATAAAAGTGTAAGATTAAATGTTCACAATACAGAGATAATTAACAAAATAGTTCAAACTTTGAAAGTGATCATTTGTGGGTAGTTTGAATCAGATAAGGGCAGGGAACTGCTGTTTTCATTTTAAGTCTTGCAGTATACAATTTTAAAGATAGTATATACTTGTGTTACTCCAATTAGAAAAAAGAAATACAAATACTTAAGCAGTTGAGGGAGCCTGAACTGCTCAGATACTGTGGTTAATTAAAAACTGTGGCAAGTAAGCAATTGCAGTATTAGCCATTTGTGAATTACTGAGTTTAAAACAATTACAAGCACCTAACACTAAAGCCCTCCTGACTGTGACCTTTCTTTAGAGTTTCAGAAGGTGCATCCGGGTCTTACCATCTCACAGAATCATCATCATGAACATCACTGTGCTCAACAAACCAAGCAGGGCTCTGCAGTTCATTAATACAAAGCCAAAAAACTTAGCTAACATCATATTTGACACTAAGACCACTATGTAAAAGGGAATCGATAATTTGAAAGAATCAGAGAAAAAAGAAAAAGGCTTAAAGCATTTTATCTTAAAATATATTCTCCCAAACCTTCTACCAATCCTGCTTCTCTAAAGGAAAATTCCACCATCAAAAAGTGTTCGGGAAACATGGTAGAGTTTATTTCCAGACACTCGCAATGGCTGTTAGCGTATCAGGGCTGCCAACATGTCCTCAAAAAAGAAACCAGTTTTACTTTTTCTAGCACAGTATTTCTCAAAAACATGTGACCATTTTAGATTTAACATTTATTTTCATTCCACTTGAGGACCACGCTTTGGGAAATTCTGATTTAAAAGATCTGGTAACTTCTATCTACAAGAAAATATTGAACTTTCAATATTCACTTTCAAAGTGAAAACCAAAGACAGAAGAAAGGGCTTTCAAATTTTTAGAGTTGTTTTTATAAATACTGGAGACTGTTGCATCACTTAGAAGAGAGAATACAAGGAAATGTGGCTCAGACTCAGTAGAGACTTAGGTTAGACCAAAGGAAGAATGATGTAAGATCTCAGGCTGCTACACAGTGAGTAGGCTGCTTTAGAGAGAAAAAACAAAACAAAAAGAAAAAACCCCCCTAAACCCTCCTGAAATGTGGAAATAGTTGCTCATTAGACAGGAACGAATTCTTCTCACCCATAGTAATGTAAAGATGTGGGAAGGTAATTTCTTGGCCAATTAGCCCTCTGGGCCGCAGTGACTGGATCCCTAGATATCATACGAACGAGAAATAAACTTCTTTCGTGTCGAGGGGTTGTTTGTTACAGCAGCTAATATTACTCTCCCTGACCATGTAGCAAATATGGCAACGGATTTTAACAAAGCAGACACAAAGGCATTTATTATATTCTCTACAATTTGCTATTTAGAATATTTTTGTAATAAGAAACCAGGATGCTCCATGCCTTTAGGCCCTCTGAGAAATCCACTAGATTATAGGTAGAAAAAAGAAAACAAATGGGAAGTGGTAAAGTATATACAAGAGATTTCAACTGTTTTTTAATGTTGTATTTCTTTAAAATCAAGTTGCTCTGAGGGGCGCCTGGGTGGTTCAGTTGGTTAAGTGGCTGACTTTGGCTCAGGTCATGATCTTGTGGTTCGTGAGTCCGAGCCCCACATCAGGCTCTGTGCTGACAGCTCAGAGCCTGGAGCCTGCTTCAGATTCTGTGTCTTCCTCTCTCTCTGCCCCCTCCCCTGCACACATTCTGTCTCTCTCTCTCAAAAATAAACTTTAAAATTAAAAAAATAAAGTTGCTCTGAAATAATTTAGCCAAACATAAAAGAAAAGCTACTTGTTCTATTAAACAATTAAAAATCATTATCAGTCGGCTTTCATCCCAGAAAAGATAATGTTTCATGAAAGGGAGGGAGGATGTGCATGATACCAAGTTGACCCTGGACTTGTCGTGTAAGAACTAGATCCCAATGCAAGCAGGAGTGATGCCCAGGACACCTCCTACACTGGGAGGTGCTCTGGAGGAGGTAGGAGATTTCATTCTTCTTGGAACCTTTTATTGTGTCCTCTGAAGATGAGTAAACAGGGAAGGAATTTACTGTTTTTCCTTCCATTGGCAAATAATGACATTTCAAATCACGATAGTGGAAAAGTACCATTTTTGAAACAGTTGACTTTTAGGAAACTTTTATGTAATCATGCCTGCACGATCAAAGAATGAATGCTGGTTGGGTTACTTTCCTCCTTGATCCATCGAAATCTTCAGGATCAAGAGTCAAGTTGTCACAGGATATAATAGTGGTTCTCCAACCACTTGTCACTAAGTTCCTTCAAGAAGGGCTTTGCCTAGAATGTCCTGCTTATTCAGAGCTCAGACTTATAAAAATTGGTAAATTTTTAAAAATTTATTTAAAAAATTGTTTTCAATGTTTATTTATTATTGAGAGAGAGGGAGAGAGAGAGACAGAGCGCTAGTGGGGGAAGGGCAGAGAGAGAGGGAGACACAGAATCCCAAGCAGGCTCCAGGCTCTGAGCTGTCAGCACAGAGCCTGATGTGGGGCTCAAACCCACGAATGCAAGATCACCACCTGAGCTGAAGGTGGACATTCAACCAACTCAGCCACCCAGGTGCCCCTCAGATTTATAAAATTTTAAGGACACTCTAACCCCTGACATGTTCCTAGCACCCTCTTTGGTCTGGCAATAGGAATGGCAGCAAAGGGGCTCTCCCATCTAAAAGAGCTTCAGTGCCTTTGACTACATCACTTCCTCCAACCTCGCTGCTGGTCCTGGGACAATGTTCTTAGGACACGTTCCCTCCGTGATTAAACATTTTATATTAACAGTCAGCCACAGTGAGCCACTCAAGGAAGTAAAATTTGAAACTCTCAGAGCTCAAACTACTGAACAACTGGCTTCCACTTCTGGCCTCGAGACTCATTCTTCCATTTAGCAAACTGATGGATGATTCTCTGAGCAATTTCCAGGTTTGTGGGCCACCTAAAGCACAGAGTTAAACAAGACAGTGTAGTAGGAGAGTTGTGGCCTGAGTCTGCCAAGGAAGAGGTAGTAATTCGTATAGCAGGAATTCATGGGCACATTCTTTTAGCCATAAAGGGGAATCAGATGTTTTCAGGGAGGAAGTGACATTTGAACTAGACCTTAGGGTTAACAATGAACCTGTATAGGAAAGGTCAAGGTTATTGATAATCAGTAAAGTGCTCACTGTGGGTTGGGATTGATCCATATTTTATGCCCCATTTGTGGTATGTATGCTTTATGTTTTTAATATGATATTTCAAGCAATCAGAAAGGTATAAAGAACAAAATAGCAAATGTTTTTTGTACCTGCTATCCTGTTTTGTCAAATTGTAATATGTTATGGTATTTGCTTTAGGTCTTAATATCACATAGAAGCCTCCTAGGGAGCCCTCCATTTCATATTCTTCTCTTTCTCTCCAAAAGTAACCCACCCACTTTTCTTATTTGGAATTTGTATCTCTTTGGCAAACACTGCTAATAGAATATTCATTCTTTCCCACAATCCTTAAAAACGCTCTCCACCTGGCATTCTACTGAGTGAGGTTGGCAAGAATGATATAGCCTACTGACCTTGCCTCTAACTCCAGACCTTTCCAGTTGGCTTAGAACCTAAGGGATGGAGGAAAGACCTAACTGGGTCAACCCTTTGGCTCCTCAGTTGTCCAGAAGCTAGTCTGGGCCTGAAGTGGACACTCCAGAAATCACACATCGGGAGAGACAAAGACTACACTAGACAGTCAGAAATGCTGGTTTCAAACCTTAGCTCCTCCAACTCCTAGCAATGTGACCATGGGCAGGACATTCAGCCTCTCAGAGCTCATTTATTTATCTATAAAACAAAGGCACCACATACCTGAGCTGCCCAGCCCACCAAGGCTGTCTACCTTTGGCATGCCTCCTTGGCACCTTCAACTTGCCTCTATTGGAGCATTTCATAACTGTGTAATGATTATCGGCTCGCTTGCCCTCTCCAAGCCATGAGCTTCTTGAGAAGAGGATCCGTGTGACTGACATGCAGTAGGTACTCAATACAAAGTGGATAATTTCAAATGCTCGTAGATGTATTTATGGTCTGACCTATCTATACACGTATTTATGATCTATAGCGTGAACTACCAGGTGTAATTCTCATTTGGCAACACAAATGAGCATGACACTGGTAACCAGCATCACCCCATGTAAACACCGATGCTTGGATTACTGTACCTGGCAATGTGCGTGTGATGGTGACCAACCCCTCGGCCTCTGAAGCTGGGCCGTCTGGGGTCAAATACAGGAATTGCCACCAACTTGTTATGGCAAAACACTTAGCCTCCTGGCTTCTCAGTTCCTCATCTGTAAATTAGCCCACATGAACACAAGTTGGGCCAGGACAGGGATTTGGGTCTATTTTCATCACTAACCTAACACATACCTTGAATGGGGCCAGGCCCATTGTGGGAAGTCAATATATAGTATAGTTAGTGAACAAATAGCTTCTAGGACCCGCCTCCTAGGGTCACATAGAGATCACATGATTTAATGCGTGTGGAAGTGCCCAGAAGGATTTCTGGTGCATAATGAGCACGGAACACACTTACACCTCTTTAAGATAAAGGTTTTGAGTAATAGGGGCTCCTGGGTGGCTCAGTTGGTTAAGCATCTGACTTCGGCTCAGGTCATGATCTCACAGTTTGTGAATTCAAGCCCTGCATCTGGCTCTCTTGCTATCAGCATAGGGCCCACTTTGGATCCTCTGTCTCCCTCTCTCTCTGCCCCTCCCTGCTCACTCTCTTGCTCTCAAAAATAAACATTAAAAAACATTTGAATAATAGTTCATGGCTCTGAGAGAATGCCATAATAAGTCCTAATCGTGGTCTCATAGCCCCCAGATTGCCCTACACTTAGGGATGCTGTGAGCTTAGCTTTTCCCACAGCACAGTGACTGATCTCAGAGGCAATTATGGGCTTCTCTGATCCTCCTGGCTTTGTGTGGGGCCGTTTCTAGGATGACAGGAGCAAAGACCACAGGCAGTGAGTGTGTATCTTTTTTTGCCCTCCTTCACCTCCACATTCCTCTGCATTCTATCAAGCCTCCAGCACACAAGTATCCAGTAGACTAGATAATACATACAAAAATCCACAAGCTGGAGGTGCCTAGGTGGCTCAGTCTGTTGAGCATCCAACTTCGACTCAGGTCATGATCTTGCAGTTCATGAGTTTGAGTCCCGCATCTGGCTCTGTGCTGACAGCTCAAAGCCTGGAGCCTGCTTCGGATTCTGTGTCTCTGTCTATCTCTGCCCCTCCCCTGCTCGCGCTCTATCTCCCAAAAATGAGTAAACGTTAAAAAAAAAATTTTTTTTAATCCACAAGCTGGCAGAGAAATGCTAACAGCTGTGAGGAATTACATGAGTGGAATTTTCTGGCACTTTGGCCTGATGTGAGGGAGCAAATGTCAAGTATGTTCTAGATTGGAGAGGATAATAGGAAAAATGCTACTATGTGAGGGATTCCACAAACATACTGGAAACATGAGATGGTATTAAGAGAAGGGGGAGTAATTTAGCCAGGTGGCTAACCTGGGGCCTCTACCCTTGCCACCTTGAAGCATCCCCTTCAGGCTTCTGGTCTATTGAGTAACATTTGTATTTTTCCTGATTTTGAAAGCTCATTCCAGTTTGGTTGTTTTTTTTTTATAATTATACAAGTTCATTTTTAGAATTCTGGAAAAGACCATAAGCATGATTCAGAAATATGAGCACTTTAGCACCAGAGATGTCCACTGTTAGTATTTTCAGAAGCCTCCTTCAGGTTTTCATAATTTATATGTTACTTAAAAGACAAAACAAACTCATGACCATAGTCCTAAGAACTGAGTATAGTGTTTTTTTCTATCTAGACTGTATACATCTGACCATGTTATTAAATAAATTTAAATTTTAAATGTTTTTAGTCTATTGAAAAGTGAGACATACATACAAAAAGGACCACAATAACATACATGCACATAACAAGTATAAAAATAAAATTAATACCCTGGTGTATGGTTCTTAATGATTCAATGGTATTTAAATACAGAGATGTGACATAATTTAATCTTTCCCCTGTTAAATATCTAGGATCTAGAATCTTTGTGCAAATCTCTGGTTATCTTTTTAGGATGAATTTTTCGGAGCGAACTTATGGGGCATAGGATATATAACCATTTAAAAAAATTTTTTTAAGTTTATTTTTGAGAGACAGAGAGAGAGCATGAGCACGGGAGGGGCAGAGAGAGAGGGAGACACAGAATCTGAAGCAGCCTCCAGGATCTGAGCTGTCAGCACAGAGCCTGACGCGGGGCTCAAACTCACAAACCATGAGATCAGGACCCAAGCCGAAGTCGGACGCTTACCTGACTGAGCCACCCAGGTGCCCCAATAACCATTTTTAAATTTAAATTTTTGACAGAATTATAGACTCACAGGCAGTTATGAAAAATAATAACACAGAGGGACCCCGTGTACCCTTTACCCAGATTCCTCCAACAACCAGGATAGCATCACTAATACAGTCAAGGTAGAACATTTCTACCATCACAAAGGTCCTTCATGTTGCCTTTAGAGCCACAAACACATTCCATCCATAACTCCCAGCAGCCATTCATCTGTTCTCCATTTCTATGAGTTTGTCATTTCAAGAATATTATATAAATGGAATCATATAGTATATAACATCTTGGGATTGGCTTTATTCACTCAGCCTATCAATGGTTCATTCCTATTTATTGCTGAGTAGGATTGTGTGGTATGGATGCACCAGAGTTAACCATTCACCTGTGAGAAAAATACATGGGTTCTTTCCAGTATGGGACTCTCACAAATAAAGTGGCTATCAACATTTGTATAAGCCACCAAGGCGCCCCAACATTTATCTATTTTTGAGACAGAGAGAGAGCATGAGCAGGGGAGGGACAGAGAGAGAGGAAGACACAGAATCCTAAGCAGGCTCCAGTCTCTGAGCTGTCAGCACAGAGCCCAATGTGGGGCTTGAACTCATGAACTGTGAGATCATGACATCAGCCAAAGTCAGACACTTAACCCACTGAGCCACCCAGGTGCCCCCTGTTTCCTCCTTTCTGTGGTAGAGCTTATCACTGAGTATTCCATTTTGGTTATTGTATTTGGTCATCCTGAAATTTCCATTTAGTTCTTCTTTAAATCTTTTATTTTTGTTGTCGCAGTTGTGACTGTTTCCAGCGTGTTTGTAATTGCTCATTGCAATACTCTGATCATGGCTGTTTTAAAATCTTTCCCTGTAATACGAACATCTCAGTCATTTGCTGTTGGCATAGATTATCTTTTTCCATCAGTTTGAGATCATCCAGATACTTGGCATAATGAGTGATTTTTAATGAACCTGGAAATTTTTGGCTATTATATGATCTATCTCTGACTTTTGTTTCAACTGGCTTACCCTGCTCTGGCAACAGGTGGCCAGGGCTCCTTGATACTGCTGGGTGAGGACTGGAGTCCCAGCTTCCTCCTGACCTCTGCTGACACTTTGCCACTGGGAGAGGTAGGACAGCCTCATTTCTCCTCCCCATGTGATCTCCATCTATACCACCCACGCAGGGGTGATCTTTTTACTCTTTGTATCAACCATGCCTTTCTGATGCTTTGACCTCTTGGTGCCTTGTTGATACTGGAGGCATGGCCTCCCCACCCTGGGCTAGCCAATTCCTAGAGACCATAAAACTCCCCAACAGGAGCACCTTCCATACACAAACGAAGCAATCCAGAGCCCAGATCCACAACCACCTCCTTTACTGGGCTCTTATACTCTGGGCCACTATTCTTCTGCCCTATTCCAGATATCAGACAACTCAGGACAAAGTCTGCTGAAACTATTCAAACTAGCCACTCCTAAAGCCTGCTTACCTGGACTCACCTGCTCCTTCACATGGAAACCACAAGAAAGGCTCTTGCCCATGTTTTCTCCTGCTCCTTCTGCCTCCTGAGCCACTCTGGTGCTTCTCCATGTGGCCTTGCATAATGGGCGTGCCATGCCTCCTACTTCTAGGGAGCCGTCAGTATAAACTTCGCGATTCATGATAGTTATTTCCATGTCTGCGTGTTTTACCACACCTGATTAAAACGAATCCTGGATACCCTTAAAACACTGCTGGATAGCAAAGTCCCAACTTTCCACTCGGCGTCCTCTGACATCAACCCGGTGTAAGAAGGACCTCCCTGTGGGAATTTAAGTCATGACTTTCTCTGAACTGCCCCAGCAAGGGAGTTTGGGCATCCTGTTACAGCCTGGTGAGAGTGGACATGTAGTTCCCCACTGGGCCTTAGCTGGCATGGGTAGGATGAGCCACGGGTTTTTTTTTGTTTTTCATTTTGTTTTTAATTTATTTTTAATGTTTATTTTTGAGAGGGAGCGTAAAAGTAGGGGAGGGGCAGAGAGAGAAGGAGACACAGAATCTAAAACAGGCTCCAGGCTCTGAGCTGTCAGCACAGAGCTCGACACAGGGCTCAAACTCACAGACCTCGAGATCATGACCTGAGCTGAAGTTAGACACTTAACTGACAGCCACCCAGGAGCCCCAAGCCCCAGGTTTTTAAAAATGTATCTGGCTGGAATAGAGTGGCCATTGCTTAGAAGTTTTCTGTCTTGCTAAGTTTGCTTTTTCCTGGTCCTTTGGCCAGAGAAAGCAGGGGTTTTTGTTTTTCTTTTTTGTTTGATCCTGTTCTGTTGCCAACTTACTGGCATCTTCAACCTCAAGTCTGGAACATATGAGGCAATACGGAAACCCAAGAACTTCCCACTTGGTTTTTCCTTGGGTCCTCAGGTCCCTGCTGGTCTTCCTTTTCCTCTCCACCTTTCCAAGTTTTATGTTTGTTTCCTATATGACGTCCAAGGCTTTTAGTTGTACTTAACAGGAGGACTAGGAAACAGGAGGACTAGGAAAAAGGACGCCTATTCCAACTTTCTGAAAGCAGAAGTCCTCCTTTCATTTTAAGGCACAAACATGGCAGCACCTGTGCTAAATGCCAGTCCTCCCAGCTTGACCAACTGTGCCCTTGAGGTGTGAGGAAAACCAGCTCCTGTGGGTTGATCCTCAAGGAATTTTAGGAAGAGATGAAAATGCAAAAGGTAAGGGACTCAGAAAGGAGCACCTGACAAACCCTTTCCTACTTAACCAGCCACTTCTATACAAGTGTCGGTGATTTCAAAAGCTTCAACTGCACTTCCCACAGAAATATAGAGAAACTTGCTAAATTAAAAAGAGTTCAGGAAATCTGTGCTTGTTTGCTTTTTTTTTTAATGGAATATGTCATTGTAATGTCTCTCCCCATTTCCCTATTCCTCTGGACACAAGCTATGTGCCTGCCTTGATTCCCAAAAATGTTCTGTGGAAATATAACAAATACTTAACTTGACTGCATAAGCACACAAAGGTATTTCTGCCCCACACTGGCCAGAGACCAGGATTCCAATGCAGAAGACAATGGAGGAGATGTGTATAAAAACAAGTACACAAAATGGCCTCCAGTAAGACCCTATCTACCTCTCGACTTCTTCTGGCCCCAAATCACCCATTCCAACAGGCTTCAACACCCACTTTTGTTAGGTTTCCATCTGAGAAATGAAAATTTAAACAACTCCCATCACAGCCAACTTAAGCTCTGAGTAATGGAAACAAATCTTTTTCACCACCTTCCATCAGAAATTCTTTTCAAGCACCCTTATAAACACTATCATTTTTTTAAAGCCTTAAATATTTGATTGCTTTTGCTCGAGACTATACAAACCAGATCTTCATTTCACAAGGCTTGCTCTCACGAGGAACCTGCTTCCCATAAGCCTTCAGCCCACAGGGCAACCTTGTTAAGACCACACAGAGCTCTCTTCCAAAGGCCAAGAGCCAGAAATGTTTAAAGAAGGAAAAGCTCCTCAGAAGACTCATTACCATGACCAAGTTTTCAGCATATTCCTAACCAAAAGAAACAGCTTGTGAAAGTATGATCTCCCCGCTTTTTTTTTTTTCAATTGAGAAACAAGTCCATATTCAACTCAACTGACTGTATCCTCTGTTGGAGAAGTCCATGACCCTGCTGGGCTATGGAGTTCTGGCTGGCTGGCCTACTTAAAATTCTTTTCAGCTTAAAAGCCCTTGATCATTTGTACTCACCCTTGCCTGAGAGGACACAGAGTTAGACGTATGGATCCAAACAAGGGAATCTCAAGGGAAACTCTTGCCAACCAGGTGGGTTTCTGACGAATTGGTCATCAATAAATAACCCATGTTTGCTCTTATAAAGAATGAATCCAGCCAATGTACAGCTTAGTGGACAGACTAAATTTCTGAGCGTAAGTAGAACCAATCTGATGAATAAAAAATATTTACAGTAAAGATCTTTTGAAAGTATAGACTGAATGAGAAACTATTTTAATGTTTATATTTGCTATCTTTCAATCTCCTTAAATAAACTTGGCAAAGCCTCTCAGAATAACAGTATGAATAATCAAATTTGAATTACCCCAAAGCCAAGTCAAGCCATGGTCATCTTTCTCTCTTCCCAGTTATATTTTGCACAGAGCTCCGGACCAGGGCCCACAGTGCTGTGTTCTCAACTACGGTTTACATGCCTGATGCTCACCTCCAATTCCGACTCTTTTAAATTCTTCAAGGCAGGACTGAGTCGTAATTACTTGTACTCTGAGGACAAAACAGAGTACCTAAATAAAACTCATGGATTGAATAAATGGGTGTCTGAATGAATGAATGAATGAATGACTGCTGAGGAACAAATTAGCAGATTTTATGCTACAGACTGTTTGCTAGTAAGAAATTTCCCTATGTGACACAGATTTTCCAATAGGGAGAAAGGACTATAGTTATAGCAAGACACCATCATTTTGGCAAATTTTTATACAAAACCTTTAAGCCCACAGCTCAACGATGAATGTATGGCAGGCTGACAAAACAAACTCCTTTTTTTTCCCTTGGCCTTGGATGAAAACAGGTTAGACCAGCACTAAGAGAAATATAATGAGATGTTTAGAAAACATGTGATGTTACCATCTCTCCTGAAATTTAAAATTTTCTAGTAGCCATTAAAAATATAAAAAGAGGGGTGCCTGGTTGGCTTGGTCAGTTAAGCATCCAACTTCAGCTCAGATCACGATCTCACGGTTTGTGGGTTTGAGCCGAGCATCGGGCTCTGTGTTGAGAGCCCAGAGCCTGGAGCCTGCTTTGGATTCTGTGTCTCCCTCTCTCTCTGCCCCTCCCCTGCTTGCACTCTGTCGGTCTCTCTCTCTCAAAAAAAATAAACATTAAAAATTGTACAAGGGGTGCCTGGGTGGCTCAGTCGGTTGAGCGTCCGACTTGGGCTCAGGTCATGATCTCGCAGTTCGTGAGTTCAAGCCCCGCGTCAGGCTCTGTGCTGACAGCTCAGAGCCCGAGCCCGGAGCCTGTTTCAGATTCTGTGTCTCCCTCTCTGCCCCTTCCCTGCTAATACTCTGTCTCTCTCTGCCTCTCAAAAATGAATAAATGTTAAAAAACATTGTACAAAAATATATAAAAAGAAGTAAGAAAAACTAATTTTAATAAAATATGTTTAAGCTTAATATATCCAAAACATCATTTCAACATATAAACAGTGTAAAAAATTGTTGTGATAACCGCCTGTACGTGTACCAGGTTTTTGAAACCCAGTGTGTATTTTTCACTTCGCACACATCCTGCTTCAACCTAACCACAGCTGAAGGACTCACTGGCCACACAGGGCTAGTGGTCCACATATGGAACAGCAAAGTTTGTGCTCACATCTGCAGCAGCTGCTTGTAGTTTGGGTTTCTAGTGTCATGAATATTTCTTCCACCTGCCTCCTAATTTACTAATCATCTTCATCTTACTCCTGACATTACCAGAGTCGTTAGACTTGTGTCATTTCTTTAAAGTTCACCTGAAATCTTTTTCTGGAGAGTGTATAGGGCACAAAATCTAAATGAAAGGAAAGCCACAGCAGGTTTTCTCCCCACGTCACAGTTGAAGCGCTGAAGCTCTGATCTTGAGAGGCCTCAAGTCTCCCAGCTAGTCAGTCTCAGGTGGTAACTAAACACTATGTCTTGGGGGGCACCGGGGTGGCTCAGTCGGTTAAGCATCCTACTCTCGCTCAGGTCATGATCTCGTGGCTTGTGAGTTCCAGCCCTGCATCAGGCTCTGTGCTGACAGCTCGGAGCCTGGAGCCTGCTTCGGATTCTGTGTCTCCCTCTCTTTGCCCCTTCCCCAGCTCACACTCTGTCTCTGTCTCGGTCTTAAAAATAAACAAACATTAAAAAAAATTTTTTTTTAAACTAGGTCTTGGGACACTTGCTCCAGAGTGTCTTTGTTTTTCTATCACCCTCTCTCATAGGAATCAGGATTCTTCATAGCAGGGAAAACAGCTTGTTCGGGAGTTAGTGGAGAAAAAGAACCCCTCGTTTCAGTATGCTTAGCCAATTCCTAATACAAAAGGCCAAGTGGCTGCCTGGGGTGAGAAAGAGGTTAGGTCTCCAAAGGAAGTCATTTCCCCAACTTGAAAGAGATACTTGGTTCTCTTCCAAAGGCAGGGGAACCTTTTTAAAATAAATCAATTCCTCATTTTAAGAACAACCATGTAGAGCTTGTGTGCTGGGATCAAATGCCACGTCCGAGAAAATGTCACCATCAAAGCCAAGTACAGCAACTGAACCTCCCCAAACAGGATAAAACCTTATCAGTAATTCATAAAAAACAGCTGTCTTTTGCTCTATTTTCACTGTATTATTACATATTCGTTTTTGTTGAAGTAAACAAAGCGTGTGTTCCAAAAGTCAGAAAACCAGATTCTTTTCTTTTTAAATCCTTCTTTTGACTCTTCTCTTCCCAATCCTTACCTCTTACACACCTCACCCTTATTTAGGGCCTTTAGTCACATGAGAGTGTTAAATGTTGAAAAAGCTCTGCCTCATTCTCCCTCTTGTGCCCCCACCCTCTCTCCTCCCAACCTACCCCTCCCTCTCTCCTTCTCTCTTCCCCACCTACCCCCCACCTTTCTTCCTCTTTCTTTTATTCTCTGTTGTCATCACTACCAATACCGCCATTATCACACTCCCACCCACCTCCTGCATTAAGAAAAAAAGAAAACAGGTCCAGAAAATGCACACAGCAATACTGAGAATCAGGAGATGTGAATTTTATTTAGTTTTTAAAATGATTTGTGGTATTGGTGCAGCACATCAAAAATTATGTTGTTTACTGAAGGATGGAGCAAATGAGTAAATGTGTTGGTATTTTTGGGAACAAGAGCTGTCACTACTGGAGAAGAGCAATGAATATGGATTGCCGTGCAGTGGGGGAAAATGTGGTGTTGCATGTAAATTGGAGATTAATGATTAACAAGTCTGTATATATTTTTAAGTGTGTGTATAAGCACATATGTGCATATTATTGTGTGTGTGGACATGTGTATATGTGACTATATGTTTGTTTTCCTAGCTCTGTCCACTGAAACGGGGAGAAGCACATGATAACCAAGTAGCAATGAGTCACACCTAGCATCCAGATCTTGCGTTATGACTACAATTCCCTGCAAATGGAACCTGGTCTCTTTGGAGAAAGAGCTGTGTGCAAGACTGGGATACAGAAAGTCAGAGTTGACCAGAAATCTCTTGTGCCAAGGAGCAAATCAAACAAACAAACAAACAAACCCAAAACACTCAAAGAACAATGAGGGACAAGGAGCGGCATATGAAGGGGCTACCAGTGGCCTATTTCTGGCATCAGTAGTAGTAATTATGACAATTCATTGAAGTAAAAATAAACAATCTAATAAGAGGGTATTTTAAAGTGGTAAAATATACATGCAATTTACCATCTTAACCATTTTTCAATGTACAGTTTAGTGGTATTAAGTATATTATTGGACAACTGTCACCATCTCCCGTCTCCACACATATTCAATTTGCAAACTAAAACTCCATACCTATTAAACAGTAAGTCCCTACCCCCTCTCCCCCAAGGCTCCAGCAACCACCATTCTACTTTCTGTCTCTATGAATCTGACCACTCTAGGCACCTCATGTAAGCGGAATCATACAGTATTTGCCCTTTTGTGTCCGACTTATTTCACTTGGCATAAGGTCTTCCAGGTTCAACCACGCAGTAGCATGGGTCATTCCTTTTTAAATTTCTTTTTAATGTTTTTATTTATTTTTGAAGGAGAGAGAGAGAGAGACAGAGCGTGAGCGGGGGAGGAACAGAGAGAGAGGGAGACACACAATCCGAAGCAGGCTCCAGGCTCTGAGCTGTCAGCACAGAGCCCGATGCGGGGCTCGAACCCACGAACTGTGAGATCATGACCTGAGCCGAAGTCAGACGCTTTACCGACTGAGCCACCCAGGTGCCCCAGCAAGGGTCATTCCTTTTTAAGGCTGGGTAACATTTTATCATATGTACATACCACGTTTTATTTAACCATTCATCTGTTGATAAACATGAAGGTTATTCTTGCCTTTTGACTATTGTAAATAATGTTATGAACATGAGCATATAAGTATCTGTTTGGGTCCCTACCTCCAAATCTTTTGGATGCATACCCAGAAGTAGAATTGCTGGATCAGAGGACTATTCTATGTTTAACTTTTTGAGGCCTAGAATATTTTTAAAAAGAGGAAGAAGAAATACTTTATGGAAAATTACCAGCTGCCTTGGAAACTCACTTTAAGACTCATGTTTAGTCCCAGGCTAGATTGACAAGAAACAGAACCCTACTGAGACTCTCTTTAGTCCTTGTAACTTGCCTTAGGCACATTATTTAACCACTTTAGTCCTTGGTTCTCTGACCTTGAAAAAATCTGGGTTGACCTAGAAGGTACTTGAGGGTCCCATCAAGCTGTGAAATTCTATGACTCTATGATCATACTTCTTAAGCAGAACTCAGGATGAATCTCCCTTTGAATATATTCTTATTGAGGTGACATTTTAGGGCTTCTCTTCACAGAAATTTACAGGGAATGAGCGTCTTTTTTTTTTTTATTTTAGAGACAGAACGCAAGTGAGGGAGAAGGGCAGAGGGACAGAGGATCTTAAGCAGGTTCTGTGCTGAGTGTGATCCCACGTCCCTAGAATCATGACCTGAGCCAAAATCAAGAGTCGGATGCTCAACCAACTGAGCCACCCAGGCATCCCGTGAGCACCTTATTTATTTATTCTTTCAATATATGAAGTTTATTGTCAAATTGGTTTCCATACAAAACCCAGTGCTCATCCCAAAAGGCATGAGCACATTATTTTAATGTTGACCAAAAATCTTTAATCACATTTATACATATCAGCCTAAACATGGTGGAAACATTCCATGGGCCTTATGCCAAATCACACTTCCCTCAGATGGGTCCTATTGTACATTTAAGGTTTGGTTCCCAGTCTGTGGCCTCTGGGCATCTCACCAAGGAGCAAATCTCCATCTATGACCTAAGAAGCCCCTGGGACATCCAGGGAGACAGAGATGGAATGCTCCCTTTGGTCTATTCTATATCAAGCTCCTAGGATATAATTAGGAGGCAGCTCCCTTAACAGATGTGTAGGGAGTTAGGTTGGAAAGCGTCCACAGAGAGAAAGGGGAAAAGAGTAAGGAGGCATCTTGTCTGGAGATTCTAAGATTCTAACATTATGTGATAAATGATGAAGCAATCCAGCTCTTGGAGAAAGGGAGATGCCCTCAGAACTAACCAAAGTAGGGGAGGGGCCAAACTGTCTCCATAGTAGAGCTGCCCAGTAGTGCTCAATCTCAGGCCCCTAAATCACAGGGCACATGATATTTTCTCATCTCAAAAAATTTAGTTCATTAAAAAAATTTTTTTTAATGTTTATCATTTATTTTTGAGACAGAGAGACACAGAGCACAAGCAGAGGAGGGTTAAGGAGAGAGACACACACAGAATCCTAAGCAGGCTCCAGGCTCTGAGCTGTCAGCACAGAGCCCGACGCAGGGCCCAAACCCATGTAGTTCATTTTTTAAGGCAAGAGGGAAAGAAGGGTAAAAGAACCTTCTTCCCAAAATGACCGTAATCTTATGAAATGCCAGAATGTCTACATTTTGCTATTCTCCGACTCTAAGACACGTCCTCTATTCCTCCAGAGTATGGAACTTAATGATAATCTAGTCTAGTTCCCTCATTTTACAAACAAGGAAGCGGGTTCAGCAAGAGCCGGGAACGTACCCAAGTTATCCTGCTAACCAGCCACAGAGGCACAACCCCAATTCTTGCTTTTCTCCCCCGAACAGACTTTACTTTTAAACTCCAAGAACATCAAAGTGTTCTTAAGGTGGCACACAAAATGAAGACACACTGTTCATATGGGTCCCACCCACCAGTTCATTGAAAGGTGCTGGGCATCAGAGACCATTCTCAGTAAGACAGAGAACTTGGAGGTGCAAAACGTGTTTGCTTTTCTGGGGGAAGGGGAGAAATCGTGTCCATGTCCCTCTTCTTTTTCCTCGTATGTTTTTTCCACCTAAAGTAAACCCAACTCAGGAGCAGGTCTGAGAGTCTGAACAGACTGAGGGTGGGGCAAGTTAATACCGTACTTGAGATATAATCCAGGCAGAACCCCAAAGTTAAAATGAGTCCCATTTACACTACTATCAGAACATATTCTCCAGGTTTTATCTGATCCTTCCTGACTCTCCAGCACTGGTTCAAGGGTCAATTTCATGCTCTGATTCTCTCCATTTTCAAAATAAATTTGAAGTCATCTCTGGCTTGTTTATGACTCTCCTCTAAGTTAACAAGAAAATTTTTAAATATTCTCCATGCAGCTGTTCCAAATCCACTTAAGTAAGCTCTTCAATCCTCAAACTTCATTCGGTGGATGCTCTAATCCTGATATTTCCGTTTTTTAATTGCATGACCCCTTCGTGTAAATATTGATAGAGATAATACTGACAGTTGTGTGAGCTAGTTGGATCCCAGCCAGGAAGAATGAAAATTAATGAAAGTGGCCAGGAATAGAGATTTTGAGACAGAGAACCCTCCGCTCATATCCTTTATTGCTTTCATAATCAAAGCTTTAAATGATTACCCAAGACCTCCCACTGGACATGGCCTTCTATTACCTGTAGAGAGGCATGAAGCATTGTGGTTACCCACTTTACCTGGGAAGTAAAGTCACCTGGGTTCAGTTTCCAGCTCTGATATGTAATACCTGGGCAATGTTGGGGCAATTATTTAACCCCAATAAACCTCAGTTTCCATATCTCCAAAATGCAGCAACTGATAGTACCCACACTGAAGAACTGTCTAGGATGGAATGACACATTCTCAGTAAAGCCTGGCAGAGATTCATATATGTTTTGGCACCCAAAAGCATATACAGCCCCCACCCAGAAGGAGCCACCGAGCAGGAGAGGAAATGGCCTGTGATAAGTGTGATGGCAGGGGTGACACATTCAACACTCTCCCTGTGGAGGCATGGGAGTTGAGTCCTACTCCTAACCCCTGCCCTTTCCTCTCTTCTGTGCTGTTAGAGACCTGCCTTGGGGGTGAAGCCTGGGGTCTTCCAGAACTAATGATGACTTCATGGGTGAATCTACCACATTCTGGGGTCAGGAGTAGAAAGCTCACACGATTCCTTCATGGGCCACATTCTCTATTCGCAGCTTTGGCACTAATACACGATATTGTAATCACCGTAAGCCTTACTTCTTTGTCTTATTTCTCAGTTACTTTAGAACTTGGTTGGTGAAAAGGATGCGATTTACGGAGTCTCTCTTCTAGCTCATAAGCAAGCCATCCTTCTCTATGGCACTGTGTTTTGGACCCGTTGGATTCCAAAACAGCCGCCTGGTGAGTCAGCTTGAAAAGAGTCATTGCCACTGGCCTAACTTTCACAGGCAGAGTACATCTGCAGTTCACCAAACACATTTCAAGAGCTGCACTGGCCAATCCCAAGCTTCCTACACTGGATTATTGAGTCCTATGACTATGCAAGGCTTCTTGATTATCATGCAATTCAGAAGCAACATTTCCAAATGCCAAATATTTCTTTGGAAAAGAAAAACATGACCACATAGACTCTCAGTTTCATTTTTGCCCAGTATCACGATCCTAAAGCTAAGGAGGCAAAAAATGAGTCAGAGGAAAGAAAAGTCCAGTCATCCTCTGGGAACTTGTGGGTATCAGTCCTTGGACAAATCTCTAACCAAGTACTGAGTTTGTATTATCTTCGCACAAGGTTTTAACATCACTCCACAATTAATGAGCCCAAAAGGGATGCAGAGATGAACAGAACATGATTCCCAATCTCAAAGAATCCTTAGTCTGAAGCAGAAGAGATGCATAATTAAAGAAGTGTAATGTAGTATGGTAAATGTAAGGTATTATAGGTACACTGGAAAGAGTGCCTAACCCAAGGGAGAATTCTGCAAGAGGGAGGTTGCCAAAGTTGGATACAGTACCGGATGGCTTATTGAAGATGCCTAAATGAAGTTATCTATTTATGAGCGTAGAGGGAATTGCTGTCAAGATGTGCCAACAGGTGGAAAAAATTGGCAAAAATTGGCATGGGATACGGAGGAAACCACAGTCGATTAGGGAAGACAGATAAGGCGGCAAAGTATCAGAGTCAAGTTCGGGAAAGGCCAAAATGTTACCCTAACATCACCTGCACGGGCTTATTAAAAAATCAGATTCCTTTGCTATAGTAATTAGTAGATAGGGTTTTGGAAATCGGCCAGCATCCTAGTCAGACACCGGAGCTACCGAGACACATACAGACGGACACCATCACGGGCCTTCATGAAGCTTCCATTCTGGACGAAGACAAGAAAGACGGCCAGGCAAGGAGAGAAAGGTAGAGTGGCGCGAAGAGTGTGTGTCAAGTCTAGGACTTGAAGGACCGTCGTCAATACCAGGCCAAAAGAGAGGAGGTCACTGTGATTGGGCCTGAATGAGCAAGCATCAGAGCAGCAGACATGTTGCTACCATCAACAGCCATAATGCTAGTTTAAAAAAATAAATAACAGTCTGGTCTGGGAGGCCCAGGTGGCTCAGTTGGTTAAGCGTCTAACTTCAGCACTCGGGTCATGATCTCACAGTTTGTGAGTTCGAGTCCCACTGTCGGGTTCTGTGCTGACAGCTCAGAGCCTGGAGCCTGTGTCTCCCTCTCTCTCTCTGCCCCTCCCCTGCTTGTGCTCTCTCTCTCTCTCTCAAAAATCAATAAACTTTTTTTTAAACATTTATTCATTATTGAGAGACAGAGAGAGACAGAGTACGAGCATGGGAAGGGAAGACAGAAGGGGAGACACAGAATCCAAAGCAGGCTCCAGGCTCTGAGCTGTCAGCACAGAGCCCGATGTGGGGCTCGAACCCATGAGCAGTGAGATCATGACGAGCCGAAGTTGGACACCCAACCGACTGAGCCACCCAGGAGCCCCAAACATTAAAAAAAATTTTTAAAAAAA
Source organism: Acinonyx jubatus (assembly GCF_027475565.1). NCBI lineage: Eukaryota > Metazoa > Chordata > Mammalia > Carnivora > Felidae > Acinonyx > Acinonyx jubatus. Next base: position 74,223,111 of record NC_069391.1, on the reverse strand, counting down.
GTCTGGTCTGTTTTAATGGGTGCATTTTTTTAAACACTACAACTATGATGTAGTTGAAGTTTCTGATGTCATCCACGTGGAATTTTAAAAAGCAGTTTTTTGTTTTGTTTTGGCACCATTTTTGAAAGCTGGAGGAAACAGACATGAACGCAGCATTGCCTCTGAGGAGCTCAGAGTGAACTGGGAGAGACAGCCCTGTAACAGCCTCACACCATGGGGACAGAGACATGCACTCATCAAGACATGCGGCACATGCCCTGGGAATGTGGCGGAATCACTGAGGACTTAAAGGCCACTGGGAAACCTTCACTCAGGGGACTGTACTTCAAGGGAAACAGAGACCATTAAATCTTTGAAAACCTAGGATTCTAAATGAGTTGTCCATTTGCTCTTCTCTTGGGCCCAACTTTCACTGGAAGAGTATTTTTAGCTGGTGCCATTCATTTACTTCATTAAAAAAATATGCATCAGGTGCCTACTCCTGCTGGGAGTTGGGTCCTTGCTCTGAGTTCCCTGGGTGGAAGGGACGAGTAGGCATTATCAGCTATTCACATTAACATTGGGTGGCAGAAATACCCGGAAGGAAGGAAGCAAAACTATCGCAAGCACTTTTCCATAACGAAATTAAGGGAGGGCAATAGTGACTAGGGTCATTTCTAGCCAAATAGAAAAAATAAAAGCAAACCACTCCAGCTGCTGTAATGATGACCTGTCCCTTATAGATGAAAAGTTGGAGAGCATAATTCAAAAGGATAAGCTCTTGGTTTCCCTTAAAACAAAGCCCATTGTCTGGGGAGACTCAGACATTTGGACAACCAGAACCAGCCAGCTGCCTGGTCCAGCCTGGACTTTTCTCATTGAGTGAGGGAGTGAAGAAATCACCAGAAACAGCATCACTTGTTAGGGAAGATTCTTTCTCCAATCCTTTAAGCTTGTCATTACAAGAAAACTTTTTTTTTTTTTTAAGGAATCAAGCAACTTAAAAGGTATTTCATGAATTCTGCCTCATCCTTCTGCCTATCTGACCCACAATTTATGTGAGGCATGTTCTTGCCAACAGATGTTCTCATGGTAATACGTGAGAGCTGTGGGACATGTGGATGCCAGCATATGCAGGAAGGAGGGCCATTCATTCATTTTCTTCCTTCAAAAATAAGGACTAAAAATGTAAAACTTGGTATTATCCTCAGGAAGGCAGTGAGAACCTATCTGCAAACCACACACATTCTGGAACATGGATTTCCTTATTTCAAGGCTGGTATATGTATCTTTCTGGTAATTTTTATTGTATCTGAAAAAAACTCCTATATTATATGAAATAAAACAGGCTATGTTGACACTGTATTCAGTGAGGATGCAAATAAAAACAAATGAAGGAGAAATGAGAACCAACACCACAGAAATACAAAATATTATAAGAGAGTATTATAAAATGTAATATACTAACAAATTGGACCAGTTAGAAGAAATGAATAAATTTCTAAAAACAACTAACCTTCCAAAACTGAATCAGGAATAGAAAAATTTGAACAGAGTTATTCCTAGGAATAAAATTGAATCAGATATCAAAAAACTCCTAACAGAAGTCCAGGACCAGATGGCTTCATAGGTAAATTCCACCAAACATTTAAAGAAAAGTTAATATTATTCTCAAACTATTCCAAAAAACAGAAGAGGAAGGAAAGCTTTCAAGTTCATCCTATTATTTTATTTGCATTACCCCAATACCAATACTAAATAAAGATACTACAAAAAAGTGAAAACTACAGATCAATGTCTCTGATGAACACAGGTATAAAAATCCTCAATGAAACACTAGCAAACAAAATCCAATAATACATTTAAAAAAATCATCACCATGATCAAGTGGGATTTATTCCAGGGATGCAAGAATGGTACAATATTCACAAATCTATCGCCACAATAGGGCATATTAACAGGGAAAAGGTTAAAAACCATATGATCATCTTAATAGATGCAAAAAAGCATTTAACAAAGTACAACATCCATTCATGATAAAACGTTCAATAACGTAGGGTTAGAGGGAACATATTTCAACATAATAAAAGGCCAAAGATAAAAAACCTACAGCTAAGATCATACTCAATGGTAAAAAATTGAGAGCTTTTCCCCTAAGGTTAGGAACAAGACAAGAATGTCCACTCTCGCCACTTTTATTCAACATAGTATTGGAAGTTCTAGCCATAGCAACCAGACAAGGAAAAGAAATAAAATGAATCCAAATTGGCAAGGAAGAAGTATTTGCAGAAGACATGATACTATATACACAAAATCCTATAGGCTCCACCAAAAAACTACTAAAACTGATAAATGAATTCAGTAAAGTTGCAGGACACAAAATTAATATAGAGAAATCTGTTGCATTTCTATATACCAATAATATTAGAAGTAGCAGAAAGACAAATTAAGAAAACAATCCCATTTAGAATTGCACAAAACCAGTAACATACCTAGGACTAAACTTAACCAAGGAGGTAAAAGACCTGTACTCTGAAAACTATAAAACACCGATGAAAGAAATTGAAGATGACACAAATGGAAAGACATCTCATGCTCATGGGTTGAAAGAATAAATACTATTAAAATGTCCAAACTACCCAAAGCAATGTACAGATTTAATGTTATCCCTATCAAAATACCAACATTTTCCACAGAACTAGAACAAGTAATCCTATAATTTGTATGGAACCACAAAGGACCCCAAATAGCCAAAGCAATCTTAAAAAAAAACAAAGCTGGAGGTGTCAAAATCCTAGATTTCAAGATATACTACAAAGCTACAGTAATCAAAACAGTATGATACAGACACCATGAAAGACACATAGATCAAGTGAACAGAACAGAGACCCCAGAAATATACCCATGCTTATGTGGTCAATTAATCTATGACAAAGAAGGGAAGAATGTACAACGGGGAAAAGACAGTCTGGTCTCTTCAAATGACTGAGAAAACTGAATAGCTATTGTGAAAAAAAAAAAAACTGGACCACTTTCTAACACCCTACACAAAAATAAGCTCAAAATGGATTAAAGACCTATGTGTGAGGCCGGAAACCATAGAAGTCCTAGAAAAAAAATGTAGGCAGTAATCTCTTTGACATCAGCCATTGTAACAGTTTTCTAGATATGTCTCCTCTGGCAAGGGAAACAAATATTAAGCCACTGGAACTATATCAAAATAAAAGGCTTTTACACAGCAAAGAAAACGTCAACAAAACAAAAAGGCAGCTTACTGAATAGGAGAAGATATTCTTAAATGATGTATCTGATAAGGGGCTAATGCCCAAAATATATAAAGAACTAATACAACTCAACGCCAAGGAAACCCCAAATACTTCTATTTAAAAATGGCCAGAGGACCAGAAGAGACATATTTCTAAACAAGACATACACACAGGGGTCAACACACAGGGGAAAAGATGCCCAACATCACTAACCATCAAGGGAAATGCAAATCAAAACCAAGATTTCAGAATAGCTAAAATTAAACACACACACACACACACACACACACACACACCCAAGAATATTACTCAGCCATTAAAAAGAATCAATGTTGCCATTTGCAACAACATGGACAACCTACAAGGTATAATGTTAAATGAAATAAGTCATTCAGCAAAAGACAAATACCTTATGATTTTTCTCTTATGTGGAATTTAACAAAATAAATGAACAAAGAAAAACAGACTCAAACACAGAGAATAAACTGGTGGTTGCCAGAGGGGAGGTGGCGGGCGTGGGCCAGGGATGGGTGAAATAAAGGGGATTAAAAATACATACATTTCCCTTTTTTTTAATTTATTTATTTTGAGAGAGACAGAGACAGTGTGTGCAGGGGAAGGGGAGGGAAAGAGGGAAACGGAGAGAATCCCAAGCAGGATTCCATATCTTGGCTCTTATAAATAACGCTGCAATAAACATAGGGGTGCATGTATCCTTTCAAATCAGTGTTACATTTTCTTTGGGTAAATACCCAGTAGTGGAATTACTGGATCATATGGTAATTCTATTTTTAACTTTTTGAGGAATCTCCATACTGTTTTTCACACTGGCTGCACTAATCTGCATCTCTAGAGCACTGTCAGCACAGAGCCAGACATAGGGCTTGAACTCATGAAATTGTGAGATCGTGATCTGAACCCAAATCAAGAGTCTGATGCTTAACCAACTCCCGTTTACCTTGATGAGCACTGAGTAATGTACAGAAACATACTGTATACCTGAAACTAATATAACACTGAATGTTAATTATACCTCAAAAATAATTACACTTTGATGTAGAGTCTCATTAACCAGGAAGTTAGTAATAAGAGTAAGAATAAAAGAAATAAGAATAAAAGTGTTTTTTTTTTTAATTTTGGTGAAAAAGTAACATGTTGAAGACATAGCAGAATAGGATTTTTTGCTTTTGAAGGTAGGTTACCCATATATTTTGTATTATCAGTAGGAGCCAACATTGCCCTCAGCTGAGGAAAAAAAGAAAAACACAGCTTTGGTGATGTGCCCAAAGCTATTAAGGATGTAAATGACAGGCAGGGCAGGAATTCAACTTTATGTCAGCTATTGTCTCATTCCAGTACACCAAGAGCTAACCTGACCTTGGAAAGAAAGACTTTTTTGTTTGGGGTAATTATTAACATTGTTAGGACTCTACACCCCAACTAATCCAAATCATAACGATCACGGTGATAATAAACCCTCAAGTGAAGCCTCCCCACAACTCAACAGGGAAGACTCAACAGGAAAGGAATTCCATGTCAACACAAAGCACAGATACAAAGGGACAGGGCAGAAGTTCTGGTCCCTGGGGCAAAGGGGGAGCCACTGCTCAACCACAATGGTCTCCCACACATACCATCATTCAGCCAGTATAAAAGGAAGGGAGGAAACTCAGAGGCACTTAAAATATAATCAGCATCATTCTTATCATCTTCAACCTTTTTGCAACTAAAGCCACCTCAATTATTTGAGTGATTTAAAAAACTCGAAGTTGGTTTCTCTAATTTTTTTTTAAGTCCTCTAACCTTAATTATACACTCACACAAAAAAGCAAACAATTTCCTAACCAGACCCTGTACATGGCCAAGTTAAACACACCACATATTTACTTCTAATCAAGGTGCCCAAATATTTTAGGATTTGATTTAGGCAAAACACAAAGTAATAGTAATGGCATGAAGCTATCTTACATTACTCTAGATCATTTTTAACTAAACCCAACAGAGTTTTAGGTGTCAAAAATCAAGAGCAAGCACATGATATGCAATGTCTCAAAGCTGCCTCAAAACTTCTGAGCTTCCAAAAAGACGTGTCAATGAAAAAAACAAAGGCAACTCTTCTGGCTTCCAAGGAACATGGCTTTTACTTTAAAGGTATGTTTATTGCTAAACACAGCTATGCACCTGCAGGCACACGTGCGCGAACACACACAAAACCTTTTAACAATTTGTTTCTGTTGGATTCATTACTGTATACCGTTTGAGGCCCCCTCCCCCCAACAAAAACTTTTAATAAAGAGAAGCAGCTTTCTAGAATGTTTTGCCTCGGATAATGAGGAGTTTATTAACCAGTTAATAAGAAAATCTATGTCTAAATTCAAAAATACCAGATGAACATGCCTCCCTTGGCAGGACTCCAATAAAAAACCTTGGGCAGCGGGAATATATGCCTTGGCACATGTTTATGGCATTCATTCATCAGTGGGGTAACTGGGCGTTCAGAGAAGGCAGGTCTGAGGGCACCACCATCACACCAGTCACCTCTACCATCAGAAAATGTGGGTGTAGCATCACCAAAGATCATTCTAGATTTTATTAAAGAGTTTGATCATGAGGGTGTTTCACACGTTCCCCTTTATATTTTAGAATGACAACAAAGTTGGATGCAACTCAAAAGACTCCAGGAAAATGTTTCACATATGTCGGATGGATGACGTTCGAATTGACTGATGATCACATTCGTTTTGGGGATTGTAACTTTGTTGACATTTACCCTTTCCACGAGATTTTAAGAAGCATTGCATGGGATGTGGTAGATTCACATCTTGCCTTGAGGTAGGGGAAGGAATGATTATTTCAATGGTCAAATCAATCTCATCACTCCTCATTGGCTCCAAACATTCCTCATCTTCCAATCCAGGTTGAATGGGTAGTTGAGGGGTAGGCGGGAGGGGGGGGTGTTGTGGTGGAGGGGGTGAGGAGAGGGTGGTCCCCTTGATGGTGATGAAGGAGAAACCCAGTTCTTACTCCATCTTATTCTTTCTTCTTTTCCAAACTCTTAACATTTCAAGTTCTGATGATAGCAATTTTCACACTGAAGTCAACATTGATTAATCAGAGAACTATTGGCATAAATGGAAAAACTCCAGCCCAGGATTTTGGTGGAGAGTTTCTTGTTGTTGTTGTGACACTAGCTAGAACTCCAAGTTCTTAGTAAGAAGAAAAATGTACCACACGATTTTTAATATCCAATGGACAAAGAAAGAAAGAGGCCGAATTTCACATTTGCCAGAGAACCAGCAACCCTGGGCTGCAGCCAAAATCTGAACATAGGCCTCCCTGTTCCCAGAAGCTCATGCAGAAGCTGACTTTTCAAACTGGATAAGGAAGTGGGACTGAAAAATGTATTTAAACAGATGTTTTAAAAATTAGAAATTAAGAGGGTCTTAAAATACTTCAAGCTCTGAGAAACTCTTCTATAAAAAAAAGTGACATAAATTTACCATTTTCATTTGACTGTGCCTGACTTCCTCACATGAGTCTTTAATAGATCCTTCTGGAACTTCATCCCTTTGCCTTCTGAGAATAAAGTTAAGCTGGAAGAGTTATATACAAAATGTAATGTCCTGTGACCCTGACCCATAAATACTACACTTCACTGCTTTAATGTGAAGTTGGATTTTTTTTTTATTTATTCAGAGAGAGAGAGAGCACGCGCATGCAGGAGCATGCATGTGAGTGGGGGAGGGACAGAGAGAGAGCTAAGAGAAAGAATCCCAAGCAGGCTCCATGCTGTCAGAGCAGAGCCCGATGTGGGGCTCGATCCCATGAACTGTCAGATCATGACCTGAGCTGAAAGCAAGAGTTGGATGCTCAACCAACTGAGCCACCCAGGCGCCCCTGAAGCAGGATATTTGATATTTCAGTTGTATACCTGGTGAATTACCATGTCAATAAATACAAGTATCTTATTAATGATGAGTAAAAAGATTTAACCACTTAATTTCCTAGTGTAATATCTCCACTTACAACATTGCAAGGTATTTTTTACTACAAATGGCATCTATACCTTGGGCATAGTACCAACCTAACCATCATCCCTGATTCTTTATTGATCAAAAAAGAAATGATCATTTCTTTGTAATAACAGGAAACAGAGAATAAGAAAGCACTGGTGAGAGAACCTCCGGAGATTAAGATACAGCTCCTTCTTCTCACCCCTGGAAGATCCCAGTATGAGGTAGTGCTAGGCCCCTGCAAAATTCAAAGCAAACAAACACAGAGCCTGCCCTGAAATAAAATATGTCACCCGGAGATGCCACCATCACAAAACTCATCAAGGCAGCCCAGCTCAGCTGAACAAAACAAACATCCTCAGGGCTGGCCATTCGATTTACCTTTGGGTAGAGATTAATTGGGTCATTCCATGGAATAGATTACCAGAATTCTCCCTCCCCATTCTGGAAAGGTTGACAGGAAACCAGAACCCAGAATGAACACCTCAAATAATGTTAAGGTACTTATAGGAGCGGTTCTCAATTGTGGCTGCCTAATCAGAAGCACTGGGGAAGCTTCTAAAAGTCCATCTAGGGGTGCCTGGGTGGCTCAGTTGGTTGGGTGTTCGACCTCAGCACAGGTCATGATCTCACAGCTCATGAGTTCAAGCCCTGCATAGGGCTTTGTGCTGACGGCTCAGAGTTGGAGCCTCCTTCAGATTCTGTGACTCCCTTTCTCTCTGCCCCTCCCCCACTCACATTCTCTCTCTCTCTCTCTCTCTCTCTCTCTCTCTCTCTCTCTCTCCCTCAAGAATAAATAAACATTAAAAAATTTTTTTTTAAGTTGCCACATTCCAAGAACACTCAGTTCTGACTCTCTGGGGGTGGTACCCCAGCAGCAACCCCCTCCCCCCAAGGGGATTCCAATGTACAGCCAAGACTGAGAAAGACTGTTTCCAACATCCTGAGAAACCTAGAAGTCAGGAGAGGGGGATGTGGATGCCCAAACTCAAGACACTGCAAGGAACCAGTGACAAAGTCATCCTGCTACCCAAATGCAGGACCCGCAGACCTTCAAACCAAACTAGCAGAGGTCTTGTCAGGAAATTCAACACCCCTCCCCTGCTCCCAGTTCTGCCATACAGCTGTGGTTGACAGGATGGGCCAAGCCCATCTTCTCAGCTGAACCTTGGAATTCAGCAAAAGTAACCGATGGAACAGTAAGATGCTTTTTGAAGGGAATTTCAGACCTTAATTAGGTTCTCAGAGTGGATGGCAGGCAAAACAGACCTCTTGTTGCTTAATTATTAACTCTCCTTTTTAAGATGTTGTTTTTGTTTTGTGATGAGCCCTTGCAATTATCTGTGCATAATGACATGCAAATATGAGGTGACCCCAGTGTTGTGATGAACTCCCATAAGCAGGAAGGCAGGGTAGAAGCGGGAGTCAGCTGCCGAAGATCCTGAAGACCTTACTCTTTTCTCCAGGGATCAGTGACTATAGAGCAAAAAGGTTTTTGAGAAGCCAGGCAGAGTTCTCCTTTCCCCTTGGGAAACGCTCAATCTGTGTCATCCATGCAGATTCTGCAGAACCTTTAGAAGGATAAAAAGCAATGCATTTCTTCACTGCAGGACAGGCCTAGAATGAGAATGTCCCAAGTTGGACACACTACAAACAGCAAAAAAAAAAATATGAAGCTCTTCGGACTTCAGTGAAATCATCACTAGTAAACATGAATTAGAAGCAGACTCCAATTTGGGAGCCCTGCCATTGAGCAGTGTTTATTCAAGAAGCCATAAATTCTACTCTGGGCTCATATGACACTCCTGAGAGACATTCATGAAAGTTAAGGCTTACCAACACAGTGAGCAAACACCTGTGCATCATTTATTTAAAAAAATAAAAGGCGAGGTATAAGAAAATAATCTTCCAGGCTATATATCTTTTTTTTTTTTTTACATGTATTCATTATTGAGAGACAGAGAGAGACAGAGCATGAGCAGGGGAGGGGCAGAGAGAGAGGGAGACACAGAATCCGAAGCAGGCTCCAGGCTCATAGTGGTCAGCACAGAGCCTGACGTGAGGCTTGAACCTACGAACCGTGAGATCATGATGTGAGCCGAAGTTGGCCGCTTAACCGACTGAACCACTCAGGCACCCCCAGGCTACATATCTTAATTGAAAAACCATGTTGGCTAAAAACCAAAAGCTCAACTAAATTTCTGATAAATTTCCTTTCCTAAGGAGCCTGTCAAATAAATAGGCAAAGATTTTTAACAACCTAGCTGAGCAATAAAATCACTAACATTTAACATAAGACCCTCTAAAATCAGTTACTTCTCTTCTACATCTAAGAAAGTGCTTCCACCTCTGAAAAAAAACCAAGAAAATGTAATTAAATAGTCCATAATAAGAAGTGAGGAAAGGAGTGCATGTTTGTAAAACTAAAAGTTACTTAAGGTTTTATTCATCTCCCTCCTAATTAATTCTTTGTTTCAAGTGACGCAAGGCTTGGTAGAGAAAACGTGTACCGTGCTTTAAGTTTTATTTAGAGACAGCGACAGTGAGAGTGGGGGAGGGGTAGAGAGAGAGGCAAACAGAGAATCCCAAGCTGGCTCTGAACCACAAGCATTCCAGAACCGGATGCGGGCCTGGAAACCATGAAACTGTGAAATCATGACCTGAGCTGAAGTCAGATGCTTAATTGACTGAGCCACCCAGGTGACCCCATGCTTAAGTTATTATTTAATACTACGAACACTCATCATTTTATCATTTTGTGATCTGAGGATGGTACTTTGTTACAGTTTCTCATTTGGAATCAAGATTAGCCCACAGAAAAAAATTATCTGAAAAACAATGAAGGGATGAAAATGACCTAAACAAATAGAAGAAATAATGAGTCCACTTTTGGTTTTTGACACTGCCCCAATAATATTTCTGTATTGTATTTCTGTAGTGCCATTTCATTTGTAAAGCACTTCTTTTTGCTCATGTTGGCTTATGATGTAGAAACAGCATGTGTTGTCCACATTTAACATTTGGGGAAGTGCAAAACCAGGGAGGTTATATGGCTTCCCCTAAGACTGGGTGTGGAGAACCACAGAGTGTGGATGAAATCCACTTGTGGCCTGTTTTTGTATGGCCCATGGGTTAAGAATAGCATTTACATTTTGCAAATAGAGCTTCCAATGAGTCTACTCATTTGTTGACACCTCTCCTATGGGTGATTTTGCACAACAGCAGAGCAGGAAAGAGACTATATAGCCCTGAAAGCCAAAAATATTTACTTTCTGGCCCTTTACAGAAAGACTGCTGACTTCTGCCCCAGACCCACAGGGGAGCCATGAATAGAGCCCAGATTTTTGGGAACGAACCACCAGTGTTGTTTCTACTCAATCTTATGCCTCTTTGTAAAGCCTGTGATTCATCCCAGGCATTTGTTTGAGGGATAAGAGGAAGTTTATGAAGCATAAGTGTAGGTACTTGAAATAGAAAGAAGGCATTGAGAAGGGAGCCAGATGCAGCAAATGAAAAGGAGATAGGAGAGGAATTTGGCCCCAGCATAGACCACATCCAGAGCCTCACCTCATTTAGAGGATTTAAATGATGAGATTTGAAACCTTTTCAGTTGAGGTTGCGATTAGATTCAAGATTTTAAGTTCATGCTGGAATGGGTTCATTTTGGAGGGTATTGGAACAGGACGAATATATTTTGCATATGGGACTAACATGAATGGGGGGTGGGGCGCAGAGGGCAGAGTGTACTGGGTTGAATAATATCCCCTTGAAATTCATGCAAATCCAACTTCTCAGAAAGCAACTTTATTCGGAAATCTTTGTAGGTGTCATCAAGTTCTGATCCTACTTGGGATGAGCGTGGGCCCTAATCCAATGACTGGTGTCCTTAGAAGAAAAGGGAAATTTGGACACAAAAAGGAGAATGCCATGAGAACAGATTCACACAGGGGAGAACCCTGTGTGAGGACAGGCAGGGACTGCAACGCCATGTTTACAAGCCCAAAGGGTTCCGAGGATATCCAGCACCGCCCAAAGCTAGGAGAGAAGCCTGAAACAAATGTTTCATCAGAGCCTCCAGGTGGAACCAATGAATGACGACTTCAGACTTGTAGCCTCCAGAACCATGAGAGAATGTATTTCTGTTTTAAGCCATCCTGTTTGAGGTACTTTGTTACAGCAGCCCTGGGAACCTAATGCAGATTAGTGGTCAAGTGGACACGGCCTTATGAAGAAGAATTAAGACCGAGAGAGAAAGAGGCAGTGGTCGAATACCAAACCCCATAAAAATGTTTTTGCTTAAAACATAAACCCTTAGTACTTCTGGAAGACCTTGAGGAAAACGACACAAAACCAAAACCCAGAGACGCTGATTTTCAACCTGATTGGGTTTTAAAAACACATGTCGCCAAGGTAAATAGAATGAACTTACACTTGAGCTTTTCCTTCCCAGTAGACCTGTTTACAAGTCCATCCCTTAAATTCCAGGCTTCCCCCCATCACCCCACTATGAACGAGAAACAAAATGCATTTTCCAACAAAGGCAAAGGGATTAACTAAAATCTTCACAAGGATGTTCCTGACTTACTTCTTTTTTGAAATAATCCTAAATTTCCACAGGTGGCCTCATTTTCCAAATCCCTGGTACAGTGGATCCTTGAACGGCATCAGAGTTGGGCCATCTACCCCTAAACAGTCAAAAACGTGCCTATAACTTTTGACTTCCCCAAAACTTAACTACTAACAGACTGCTATTGACCAGAAGCCTTACTGATAACATAAGCAGTTGATGAACACATATTTTGTAGGTTAGATGTGTTATACTCTGTATTCTTACAGGAAAGAAGCTAGAGGAAATGTGAGGAAAATCATAGGAGAAAATACATTTATAGTACTGTACTGTATTTATTGAAAATATCTCCATGTATACGGACTTGCGCTGTTTAAACCTGCGTTGTTCAAGAGTCAACTGGATAAGCGATTAAAAAATAATTCTACACTTTCAATCAGATACAAAAACAGTGTATCATGGAATCATCACAGTCACCTCTAGAAGCTTCCAATGGCTCAGTGTGTAACCTCTTACACTGCTTGGCACCAGATACACTAAAGGCTAATTCTCCACCCTACCCCCACATACACACACTTTTCAGCACAACGTTCTTGAAGGTTGAAGCAAGATCCATTCCTTCATTTCTTCAAAAGTGCAAGGAAATGGTGGTAAAGACGTGAGGTTGCAGACATCATGTAAAGTCAAGTCAAAACTTGGGTGCATGCTATGTTCCTATGTAACTTGGTCACTGAGTGATAAAAATTTAGATTCATTGTTCTGAAACTCTTCGTATATCATATATAAAATATACATGAATGTAGGTGCTACAAGTTTGTGATAAAGTTGTTGTTGGGGTCCATCCTAAAGCCTATGCAATGCTGGCATTGTAGCAGCTAAATTCTTTTTAGTAGACCCACAAAAGACTCATCTTAGAATATTCCTTTATCATGTCATGTTGTATCTTGGTATTAATTTTTTTATTTATTTCATTTCATTTCATTTAAGTAGGCTTCATGCCCAGTATGGAGCCCAACCTGGGCCTTGAAATCATGACCTTAGATCAAGACCTGAACTGAGATCAAGAGTTGGACGCTTAACCGCCTAAGCCACCTTGGCGTCTCCCTCAGTGTCAATTATTTTAAATAAACTATTTCCTCTCTATTTTCTTAATGAACTCAGATACAGTATTTGGCAATAGATTTGCATTCCAATATACTATATACAATTTTATTTGCCTTGTCCTTCCACATTCCTGGTTATCTTATTTTCCTATGACTTTAAACATAAGTATATCTTAAATAACCAGTGGTGATAGCAAAAGTAAAGCCAGCTTGAAACTAGTACTTTATGAGAGCCCATTGCTAGTTGGGACGTAAGTATCACTCTCCTCAACCATTACCTAGCTCCTAAAATAAAGAAAGAAAACCCACCAATTGCTCTGAGTGGTCTGCAGGTCATTTATGACCCTACTTCCCATGACTGGGAATTCTGGGAAAGTTGGCCATTGTAAGCCCACGATCTCCACTGTGCCAATGAAGAAATTAATGGGTTACCTTTTCTCAGCACCTGAAAAAAGCAATGTTAATGCCCACATTTCTGAATCCCAGCGCACTGGGGAGCACCACAGTACCCCCATGAGAGAACTCCTGCAGAAGACAAGACTACAGAGCTAACTAAGTTCGTCACACTCCTCTGGAGTTTGGGCCCCAGATCTTCTTTGGCCTCTGAAACCAAAGCACTCTGTAAATCTTTTTGTCAAAAGATGTACATGCTCTCTAGAGAAGGAACGCATGCCTCCACAAATAGGGCCAACACCCCTGTGGCGCTTACCTTATTCTGCTCACACACGTACTGTATCCTCAGGGTGTCCATGGCTCTGATCATGGATTGCATGGCGGTGAATATGTTTTGGTAAACTAACTTCGTGAACCCCTTCCTGTCTTCATCGCTGTAGCCAGACCCATGGATGATTCTCATTTGCTTGATAAAGGTGCTTTTGCCACTTTCACCAGTTCCTGGTAAGACAACACAAGGGGAGAATGCAGTCAGCAGTCTTCAAAAGGAACACGCTAGGAAAGAAGGGACCTCCTGGCTGTATTGGTCTGTATCGTGATGAACAGGGTTGATTGGGTCAACTTGGAAGGGGCCTGACAGTATCCTGCCAGTAATATGGCGTCAGTATCCTGACCCTAGGCAGAGGAGTCCCTATTCTGTACCCTGTGCTCCCACTCCTTCTCTCCCTCCCTCCCTCTCACACATGCGAGCGTGCGTGCGCACACGCGTGCGCGCACACACACACACACACACGCACACTTAAGGGTACGTGAGTGTCTCTGTTCCTTGGAGTAATTCTAACCATCAGCTCTTATAACCAGCACTGTTTAGGCCCCAGGAAACTGCTCCCCTACATCCCTTTTCCTAAGTTCCTTCTGATAACTGGCAACTGTGTCTGAAAGCCCCAAACATCTAAGGGCTTCACTACCGCTAATACAGCAGCAGTGGTGATGGAGGCTGCATCAGTGTGCGGGGAGGACCTCAGCAACAGGATCAAAGTCTTATTCACTCGTCAGTTCCTGCCTTTCAGATACGTGAGCACAAGTGATCCTTGCACAATCCAGCACCATCCCCGGTTGTGCCAAGTGACTGTATTCTGGCTCCTCCTCCTATTCCAACTTGTAGTTCAGGGGCTCCTCCAAACTCATAACACCTGCATGTGGCAGCAGAGGAACAGTTTACAGGATCAAACCATTCCTGCTGCTCTGAGATGTCCAGGCATAACATGTGGGACATAAGATGCCAGGACTCCACATTTAAAAAAAATTTTAAGTTTATTTATTTCAGAGAGAGAAAGTGTAAGTGTGAGGGGCAGAGAGAGGAGGGAGAGAGAGAGAATCCCAAGTAGTCTCTACACTGTGAATGGAGAGCCTGATGTGAGGCTTGAACTCACAAATTTTGAGATCATGACCAGAGCTGAAGTAGGACGATTAACCAACTCAGCCACCCAGGCACCTCAACCAGGACTCCACATTAACATTAGATTGAGATAATGCTTCACAAGACAATGACAGTTACAGTGTAAGTGATAAAGATGGATATGACGCAATGAAAATATTTTCTAACATTTTCTGTGATTATTTATTGTACCTGAAACTAATATAATGTTACGTGTCAATTATAGCTTAAAAAAAGATAATTTATTGTAGGAGATCCCATTACCATGTTTGGAACAAGTCATGTTATATTATACTCATGATTCATTTTCAAATCTCAGTATTGTTTTAAGAATTTTGTAACAATTCATGTCAATATGCCCCCAGCAGGGCAAAGTTTCTTCAAATTGAAGATTTATGAGAAGCTATCTCAGAACTAAAATGATTCAAGCCAAGTTGTAACTTCAAATGGGTGAGTTGTGCCGTACTCAAATTATATTTTAACAAAGCTGTTGCAAAAAAAAGAAGTTGTCTGACTCAGTATTTCTGTCAAAAGAGCGCAAATTATATGAAAGCCTTAATTAAAATATACGGATTTTTCCATAATGGCAGCAAAAAAATTGTGGCGTCGTAAATGATTAATTATAAAATCTTTACTACTCATCCATATCTCATTGGCCCAACAGACTACCAGACAATGCAATTACAGACAAATTCATCCTCTGGAACTTTGCTAACACTTAGTCACATAAAAACCATAGTTGTACACATCTTTTTTGACATTTTAAAGACATGTTTGCCACGGTCAGAGGATAGAACATAGTGATAATAGTTTGTTAGCTTAATTATAACCTGCAACTGTTTGGACTTATGGGATGTGGGTCTCTGTGATGTCTCTGCAAACATCAGGGCAGGGCCTAGCACAAGGGCCCTGAGAAACAGAGTCGCTCAAGTTTTCCACATGGATGGTGGAGATACAACTGTGAACATTTGTGAAGATTTTTCCTTCTAAGAAAACATGTTCCTTCAGACCTTTTCAAAACCCAAACCTACTCTTCTACCTCCCCACCCTCACTCAACACTCTCAGTGGCATCCCACTCTGCTCAGGAAGAAAGACAAACTTCCTCACTGTGGCCCATAAGGCTGTGCAGTCTGGCCCCTTGGGTTTTCACCACCCTCTTCGTACAACACACATTCTCTCACCCTCTGCTCTCTGACACATTGGTCTTCTTGCTGCCTTTGCTCATGCTCTGCACATGCGTCCTGCTCACCTTGGCTCTTGGCCTGGCCTCCCTAATGAGGTCAAGTTCCCCGACTGTAAGTTCTCCAAGTACCAATCATAGCATGTGCTCCAGCCACACTTGTGCTCATTAATGCCAATCTCCATTTGACATGTTTTCCCCTACCAGTCCGCACGTTCCATAAGGGGAGACAGGGGCCACCTTCCTTTTAACTCACATCATCTCCCCTTGTGCCAGGTGTTACGTAGAGGCCACTTTTGGGCGACAGACTTGAGCAACGGAATGTTGAACAAGGGAAGAGGGCCCACAGTGACCACTAGGCTGAATGGAGACAGACCCACCAGGTGCCCCACCTCAAAATATTCACAAGCCCTAATTGACCAATGGGCTACTTACAACCAGGCTTAGTTACCATAAAAGGGAAAATTCATACATCCCCATACCTCCTCATCTTCTCCCCTTAGAAACAGCCCCCTCCCACTGCCTCATTGCAGATGGCCTCTCCTCTGCGGTCCTGCCCACCGCTCCCCTGCAATGTATTCAATAAACTGCTATCTCCTTTGTTCTGCCTTGGCTGAATCCTTTCACCGCCCACACCACCGGCTCGCACCTGATCATCACCCTACATTTGGGAGTCCCCATTCAATATAGAGAGAGAAATCACAATAATGTCTGACACTTGGCACATACTTAATAGGCTTTTAAACTACTTTTTAAAATTGTGGTAAAATACACATACAGTTCACCATCTTCATTTTTTTAATATATCAAGTTTATTTATTTTGAGAGAAAGAGAGAGAGTGGAGGAGGGGCAGAGAGAGAGAGAATCCCAAGCACACTCCATGCTGCTAATGCAGCACTCTGACATGGGGCTCAAATTCATAAACCGTGACATCATGACCTGAGCCAAAGTCAAGAGTCAGATGCTTAACCAATTGAGCCACCCAGGCATCCCAGGATTTCCTTCCTTTTGTTAATTTTTTTAAATGTGTTTATTTTTGAGAGAGAGGGAGAGAGACAGAGTGCAAGCAGGGGTGGAGCAGAGAGAGAGGGAGACAGAATCCGAAGCAGGCTCCAGGCTCTGAG
Source organism: Acinonyx jubatus (assembly GCF_027475565.1). NCBI lineage: Eukaryota > Metazoa > Chordata > Mammalia > Carnivora > Felidae > Acinonyx > Acinonyx jubatus. The sequence continues at coordinate 74,206,046 of NC_069391.1, read as the reverse complement.
CTGTCAGTGCAGAGCCCGACATGGAGCTCGAGCTCACAAACCATGACAGAATGACCTGAGCCGAAGTCGGTCCCTTAACCGACTGAGCCACCCAGGGGCCCCAGGATTTCCTTCCTTTTAAAGGCCTGAACAATACAGCAGTATTTGAGTACATGATAGTACTTAAGAGTATACCTAGTCTCGACTACCTGTAGTATCTACAACATGGGGAAAGAGAGGGGATTATCCCCTCTCAACTGCCCAGGGTACTATGTGAGTAGCAGTGCCTTCAAACACTGCAGGCAGCAGCACAACAAGTGGCCACGCAGGAGCCTTGTCCTGATTCTGTGACCCTTTCTGGATTACTCCTCCTTCCCAATAATGGTGACTATTCGAGAAGTCACTGTGTAGCAGCTACTCTAGACAAACGACCCCCTATCCCTCACACAACCAACCTACAAGGTGTGTGTAATCACAGGGCTTTATTCAGTCAGACTAATGACAGACTGTATGGTCAGGGAAGAAAGTCAGGGTCATGACCAAAAGGATTTTGTTAGACTGGTCTAATGAAGACAAATCGGAAGCTCACAGCCACACTGAACTCTGAGCCCCAGCAGGACCACCATCTTGTAGACATACGGCTGGAGCACGAAGAACCTTCAGACAGGTGCATGTTCTCACAGGTAGCCTCACTGCTACCTCACTTCCACTTCCAGAGGCAGAAAGGTGGGTCAGAGATGAGGAAACTGGCTGCAAGTCAGGAAACAAGGCAAGGTGGGTGCCAGTACGGAGCTGGGCCCAGAAGCCAGGCGACAAATGCCTCAGCCTTCAGGTTCACCAAGGATACCACCTCCCCTGAAGGAATTGTTTTCCCCTCCATCCCCTCAACAGTCAGGCCTGTCCCCTTAGAGCAATCTAAGCACCTGGAACACCCCAGTGGAGCACATCCCCTAATTGCAGACCTCTCGCTACTTAGTCCCCTAAGGGTAAAGCTTGAGGGTCACTCATTTGGGTGCCAGGCACACTGATTACTACATAGTTGGCTGTCAAAGGATGGCTAAATAAAGGTATGAAGAGAACAAATGTGAGAAGCCACAGTTTTATTCCATAGGTTCTTATATCATGATCACATAAAAATAAGATATGAATTTTCCAGAGGATTGCAGTGACACCAGCGGCCCCTGAAGCCACCATTTCATGATTACTCCTGGCTGCCCAGATCCCATACGATAACATGAGAACCTGTTGAAGACTCTCTATTGTCTGAATCTCATCCAAAGTTCCAGATGACACAAGATCTCTGCTCTTACAGAATTCTGGGGTCCCTGAATCTTCTTTTCACTAGGACACTGCCATGCATTCTTCTGTTCCACCCCCACAGGGTTGACCTCTGGTCCAGTGCTACCTTACCCCAAGCAAATACTAATCCTTCTGCATATTATACACCACAAAGCTGATGTGAAAGGAGAGATTACGTAACTATCTCAAGGCAGAAACTGTGATTTTGGCCCTGAGACCAGAAAAATCACTCGAGACTCAACCCAAACTTCTACCAAGGTAAAGATCTTTTTTAGTTTTACAGGCCATTCACTTACAAGAGGTTAAAGCCAACCTCACCACTAGTCCCAAAGATAGGAACATTTTTTTTTTTTTTTTACAAGTCATTGCTTTTTGCTTTGGGACATGGAGCATTTCAAGAAGAAAATGTTAAAAATGATTTTTAAAGGTTAATTAAAAAAGAAGATATAAATAGTGGCACCCAGGTGGCTCAGTTGGTTAAGTGTCCAACTTTGGCTCAGGTCACAATCTCACAGTTCATGAGATTGAGCCCCACATCGGGCTCTCTGCTATCAGCAAAGTGTGCTTCAGACCTGATGTACCCCCTCTCTCTTTACCCCTCCCCAGCTCAGGCTGTCTCTCAAAAGCAGACATCAAAAAATATTCACAAAAAGAAGACAAACTCATTTGATGAATACCAATACCTTAAAATATTCTTCAGTTCTATATTGTGGTTATTTGAAGAACAAAAAAACCAAACATGGAACAAAACAGGCTCGGTTAAAGGCAGAAAGAGAGATTGAAAGACACAGTCCCCTGGGGGCTGAGTCCAGAGAAGAGTGACTCAGGGTGGGAGGTGCACTGGATCTTATGTAAGGCACCGCACAACCCAGTTAGAACCTTCTATCTCTAAATGGGAAACTGAAAATTATAAAGATTACATAGTTTTTTTAATTTTTGTCCAAGGTCGAAATTTGTCCAAAGTCGCTCAGCTTCCAAGTGCTGGGTCTCGGGTCTAAATTCAGGTCTGTGCTGGTATGTGCACTTCCCATGTTAACACCATGTGCTAGTTTTACACTGAGCGTTTCCCCAAATAAATGGTCGAGTCACACCCTCCTATCTTTTTAAGCAGTCTTCATCTGGTACCACGTTGCGACACTTAGGACTTTAATCCTTCAGAGCTCTGCTCTAAATGAGAGGTCTCCAGCAGCAGATGGGGGCAAAAGAGGGGCAAGGTGGGGGGGGGGGGCGATTCTCTCTGCAATGACATCTGTGACCATGACCAGAGCAACCAACAAACTCAAGCTAAGGATCTGAATTGAGCTTCCTCATCTGTTCTCAGCAGAAACTCGACACCCATACACGGACTACAACTATCTAGTCTATGCAAGTAAAGGAAAAACATCCAAAGGAAATGATTTTTTAAATGAAAATTACTGGTGACTGGAGGATTAGGTGACTTAGCTTTACATACCCCACCCCCACCCCATCACGCTTTACAATGTGTGATTCGGTCAGGAGCATAGTCTACTCTGCTTTGTTTCTTGTCTCTTTGTGAGGACTTTCTCCCAGCCTCGCCCACAAAATCCACAGATAGTGAAGACAACTTGAGCTCTCACCCTGGGGGCCGCTTTTTGACTCACAGGGAGGGCAAAGCCTTAGGTTAGAAGGTGCATTTTGGTGTCAGGTTACTGAGGGATTCAACCTGAGCAACAGGGGCCAGTCGGGAAGGGGGAGAGGTGGGAGGGCAGGACTTTCACTCCTGGACCCAACTCTGTTAAAACGCCAGATGGGCAAAGGAATAAAATTACCATTCCATTTCCAGATTCTGTTCCAAGTATTAATAAAGGAAAAGGCTCTTTGTCCCATTTAGTTTTTAGCTCAATGTTTTCATATTTGGGGGGAAAAACCCAACAATGGTTATAAGTACTTTTAAACATGCATTAAGGTTGAGGTTCTTGCTTATCGTCATCCTCTTGCAACCGTCCTCTGTAATCAAATCGGCAGATAACTTGTCAGGAAAGCACTCTGGCCGGTAACAGATCCCCTGGAGGCCCAGTACCAGTTCTCTGCCCCCTTGCTCCCTGGCTCTGGGCAGGAGACCAAAATGCCTCTCAAGTAAGGCTCACACACTCCCCTGAGTCTCTCACTGTAAAGCTCTGCCTGGGATCTCTGCCTCTCCCCAGCCCCTTAAATAGGAGTCATTTCCTTTCCCAGAATAGCCACTCAATAAGTGGTTAAAAATTGCACACACACAGCTTGCTACTCCAGCATACTTAACATAGACCACAGGCTTCTTGCTTTCTGTGGGTGAGGGGTATACATCTTTGACCTTGCAGGGCTACAGGCTGTTTTACACGACTCTCGTCCCTGGCATGTACTTAACCACTGTTTCCCAAGACCTTGTCATTTGTATGCCCATCTTGTGATTTTTTTTTTTTGTTTGCCATACTCATATACCACCTGTATGATTTTAATATTTAGCAAAATTTTTTACTCAAATAAGCTTGTTATGAAAGGAAACATGGATATTATAGGTGAAAAACCAGTATCATTTGCCATGATTAATCTAATTAAATGTATTAAAATAAAGTAAGACTTCAGCAATATTCCAACTAAAAAAAAATCATGTCTACCACCAGTGATCAGGTATCACATTTTGATAAATAACAGACACAAATTACTGCCCTCTTTATGTGAAATTTACCCATTTACTTAAAGGAGCTTTCCCCTCTTTTTCTCTAGAGGCTTCTGGAATTCTCCCCATGAACCACATCCAGATACAAAAAAATTAAAAAAAAAAAAAACACTGAGGGTTAAAATTCATGTTACTGAAAAAGGGCCAACAAAATGTCTCAGCACTAAAACTCTAAATTTTTTCTCAGATTTGAGAAAGCAATGGGAGATTCAACTTTCAGCTTACTGTTAAATACACAGAAAGGCTCACGGAGAAAAACGTTGCCTTTTAGGAGCCAAGAGGAACAGAGGCCAAAGCAAAATAAATCCTTTGCAAGTGATAGACCAAGGACATCTGAACAGTACATCAATTATTCTAAAGTTCACCTACAATCTTTTGCGAAGACAGCCTCCCCAAGAGCCAAAGCAAAGAGCTGATTAAGCTTCTCAGATAGGCAGAGCCGTCTCCAGCGTCCTGGGATGTTTTCTGAAACCATCTGTGAGAAGCCATTGTTTTTTTGTTTTTTAGCTCAGCTTTACAAGAGGACAAACACAGAGCAAAAGTGTAAGTCAAAACATAAATGAAGACACGATTCTGGATGTTGATGTAAAGGATGGAGACCTACAGGCAGACAAGGGTGTGTACCTACCGTGAAGACCAGCAGGCTGGCTCTGTGGAGCCTTAGTGCTCGTGTTCCCTGACCCCTATGGAGCCTAAAACCCAGCACATAGGAAAAACCTAACTAATATTTGCGAACGGATATCTATTGACCAGGACAACCAGGATGGTCATGATCTCGGAAAGCAACAGGAAACAGGTTTTTCTAACCAAGAGAAGACTCAGGACTCGGTGGGTGAGTCTGGTGAGTAGACGAAGCAACCCCACACAGGGGCAGGCCTCCTGCCGATTGCCCTTTCCACCGGGCCACGCAGGACCCCGTGCCAGCCAGGCACGGAGGTTCAACTTCCATATCAGGGTTTCCTGGTAAAGGGATAAGTTAAAAAAAATTATTTTCGTAAAATTTTTAAGCAGGAGCAGTTCTCAGCGGCAAGGAGGGCTGCCCCGGGAGAGTGCCTGGACTTGGGTGCACTGGCTCCTGTAACTCACCGGTGACCTTGGACAGCAGCCACCCCACACAGTAGGAATTTCTGCACCTGTGAGTGCTACAATCCTAGGGCTGGTTATTCTCAAGATAGTGATGGAGGAGACAAGCTGGCTAACATTGGGGGAAATTCCAAATGATTCCTTACTGCAGCACTGGAATGAATGTTTTTGCTCCCCCAAAATTCACATGTTGAAAACCTACTGCCCAAAGTGATGGTATTAAAAGGTCCTTTGGGATGGCGGGGGCAGGGTGCCTGGGTGGCAGTTGGTTCAGCATCCAACTCTTATGGCTCTTGATTTTGGCTCAGGTTATGATCACACAGTTTGTGAGTTGGAGCCCCAGAGCCCCATGTTGGGCTCTGCACTGACAGTGTGGAATCTGCTTGGGATCATCTCTCTCCCTCTCTCTATGCCCTTCCCCCTCTTTGCTCTCTATCTCTTTAAAAAAAAATAGACTTGAAAAAAATAAATAAGGGGTGCCTGGGTGGCTCAGTCAGTTAAGCGTCCACCTTCAGCTCAGGTCATGATCTCGCAGTTGGTGGGTTTTTACACCAAGTTCCAATTTAATTTCTGCATGAATAAAATCCCCACAGAAGCTCTGTTTCTCAATTTCTAGAGGGAAAACATTTTTTGAGTGCCATAAAGATTCACTTATTTAAGTCAGTCCTGTCTGTTTGTGCCCAGCCCCCATGTCGCCAGCATAATCATGTCACCGGTCTCCAGCTTCTGTGCTTACAAACAGAGGGGGTGTGATCTTTCACCATGAAAGGAGGAGCAGTGTCCTAGGAACAGAGAACTGGAAACAATTGAAGACAGGGTTCGCGGCTGCTCTCTCAACAGAAGAGGTGACTATGGGGCTCTTGAAACCAAAAAGGAAAAGCCACAAGAAATTAAGTGAAAAGGCTCAGTAAATAGTTTGAGATTTTTAAAAAAACCTAATGATAAAACAATGGGGAATGACAAGATGCTGTATTAGATTTTATAGTCTTTCTGTTTCATTAACCTGCAAAATCATCTTCATTGACTAACCAAGAAGAACAAGAATTCCCAACAATTCCAATGGCAATTCCTGCCATTTTCTATCATCTTTGGGTGACATTTTGATCAAGAATGTATTCAGGTTTAAACCGATTTCGGAGTTCTTATATCAAAGCCAAGCCAAAAAGTCATGCTGACAATTTTAATTGTGAAGAATCGATTAATTTTTCTGATTTGAAACATCAAAAACAATGTCCTTCTCAGAGTTGTCATATGTGTATTTAAAAGTTCAACTGCAGTGGAACAATGAGGCTAATTGTTACTCTAAATTGAGTTATTTACCTATGCAACCAAATTTCTATAATTTGTTTTAAACGTGGTATTCTTTAAAAATTCAATAAAATTTTTTTGAATTATTAACTGCTTTATGTCAGGAAACAGTTGTCAATGATGGATGTGTCATTGACCTCTTGGATGTAGTCACATGATCCAGAGGTGTTTGTTACTTACCAAACATTATAACTGACCCTTCCATAAAGAGTTACACAGTTTTGAGAATTTTGCTCATTCTGTACCAACAGTCCATCTGTATCAGATTCTGGAAAAGTAACACGATATACACAATCTTAAAAATCAAATGCTCTATTTTGGAAAATGTCTTGGACATCAATTACTTTTCCCCAGAGATGGTTAAGCCATACCAAGGGAAGGGAGAAAACTACTCAAACTCTATAGCTGACAGCTAAAATATTAGCAATTTCATTAGAAGTACAACTCATTTCAGTTGGAAGCAGGGTTATGAGATCACTTTCTGCTCTATGATTCTGACTCATCATTGTTTTACTTTCCAAAAACACAAATGGTAAGCATTTTAATAAATGATTTTATAATCTTCCACTCTTCACCATTCCTGCTGAAAAGTTAACATTCCCCTCCCCCCTTCTTACAGAAATGTTCACCAAGAAATAGTAACACCAGGGCACAGATAACACTTTGAACTCTCAACCTTTGGAAGAATATGAGGAGTCATTTAAAAAAATTTTTTAATGTTTATTTTTGGGAGACAGAGTTCAAGTTGCCGAGGGGCAGACAGACAGGGAGACAGAATCTGAAGCAGGCTCCAGGCTCTGAGCTGTCAGCACAGAGCCAGATGCAGGGTTCAAACTCACAAACAGTGAGATCATGATCTGAGCTGAAGTCAGAGCTTACCGAACTGAGCCACCCAGGCATCCCTGAGGAGTATTTTTTTTTTTCCTTTTTCAAGTCTTTCTTTAAATTCAAGTTAGTTAACATACAGTGTAATATTAGTTTCAGGTGTAGAATTTATTTTTATGCTTATTTTTGAGAGACAGTCAGAGCATGAGCGGGGGAGGGGCAGAGAGCGAGGGGGACACAGAATCCGAAGCAGGCTCCAGGCCCTGAGCTGTCAGCACAGAGTCTGGCATGGGATTTGAACTCATGAAATGTGAGAAAATGACCTGATCTGAAGTCAGAGGCTTAACCAACTGAGCCACCCAGGTGCCCCGAGAGATTCAACAATTTCTTAAAAAAAAACAAAAATTCTGTACATTTCTCAATGCTCATCACAACAAGTGCCCTCCTTAATCCCCATCATCTATTTCACCCATCCCCTCCCCCTCCACCACTGCTCTGCTAACCACCAGTTTGTTCTCTAGAGTCAGGAGGTCTGTTTTTTGGTTTACGTCTCTTCCCCCAACCCCACATTCATCTGTTTTGTTTCTTAAATTCTGCATGTAACTGAAATCACGTGATATTTGTCTTTCCATGAGGAATAATTGACACTCGAATGGTTAACACCATAGTGAGTCTTAAGGGAAAACTTGTTCTTGTACAAGCTATCATCATATGAAAGTTTGATTTTGCTCCTGTTGAAAAAGAAGAGGAGCAAGAGGACAGCAAAGGCAAAAATTATTTAAACGAAAATAAAGAAGCTCTCAGAGAGGCCACGGATTTAAAATCCTTAAGCCTCAGTAAAAGCAGGCAAGGAGGCAGGGTAACTTTTAAAACGCGAAAGCATTTTGCTAAAACAACTCCCTGACTCTTCTTTCCACCCTCACCCCACCCCAAAGATAAATTTACATGGAAATAAAGTGTTACTTAAACAAAAGTGCAGTTACACGTAGAATCATATTAAGAATGAAAACTATAGGGGCGCCTGGGTGGCTCAGTTGGTTAAACATCCGACTCTTGATTTCAGCTCAGGTCATGATGTCATGGTTGGTGGGATTGAGCCCTGTGTTGTTGGGCTCTGTTTTCACAGCACGAAGCCCACTTGGGATTCTCTCTCTGCCCCTCTCCCGTGCGTGCATGTGCATGCGTGTGTGTGCACGCTCCCTCTCTCAAAAATAAGTAAATAACCTTAGAAAAAAGTCAGGCCATATCATTTTTGCCTGCCTTCCTCTCCCACAGTGGTCTGCCAACATATCCAACTCCTCTTGCAACATCACTTTTTTCCATGAATCCCCAGAATTCCCAGGTAGAAATACTCATTCTCTTCTTGTTATGACTATATTTTTACATACCACTATTGCTGCACTGATCATAATGTTTATATTGTTTTGTTAAAGTTTATTTTTAGGAGACAGAAAGACAGCACAATCCAGAAGGGAGGGGGGAGAGAGAGAGAGACAGGCAGACAGACACAGAATCGGAAGCAAGCTCCAGGCTCTGAGCTGGTAATGCTGAGCCTGATGCAGGGCTCAAACCCATGAACCATGAGATCATGACCTGAACCAAAGGGGGACATTTAACTGCCTAAGCCATCCAGGCACCCCATGATGTTCACATTGTTTACATGTCTTCATCACTCTGTAATTTCCCTTAGATCAGGAACTCTCTTCTACCTGTGGACCCCAGGGCCTTGGACAACACCTGCCATGGAGTAGGGGCTCAATAAATGAATATTTGAAGAGTTACGTAGTATCATGTGCCTTAGCATTCCTCATTTGATCACCACACAGCCTTGGAATCTTTCCTACCGTTCCATTCAGAGGGCACTTTCCCAACATAAATGAAATACCCTCTCTGCTGTAATTCTCTTTCAATCCCCTAAACAAACAAGTTTGTGCCTACTCAACTCCAGAGATCTCATCAAACAATCTTCACTATAGCTTCATTCTCTGAAAAAAGTTTTTTTTTTCTTTCTGGTGCACAACTGTATATCACCAGTTCAATTCAAGACATTTTTAGAGTCATTTCCATCATTATTAGTTGAGCACATGGTGAGTTCCTAGGCTGGGCACTAATTCTAGGGCATAAGTCTCCACCCAAGTAGGGAAAGCCAACTCCTTGGTTTCCTTTCCTCCAGGCCAAGATCCCTTTCAGCCTCAGTCTCCCCAAAACTATTAGCTCCAGAATGACTAAGACTAAAACATTTAAGTAATAATTTTTCAACATGTCTCTTACTGATATCCAAAAAAAGTACTTAAATACACACACACACACACACACACACACACACACACACACTTGGGGCATCTGGATGGCTCATTTGGTTAAGTGTCCAACTCTCCATTTTGGCTCAGGTCATGATCTCATGCTTTGTGAGATCAACCCCCACATGGGGCTCTGTGATGACAGCATGGAGCCTGCTTGGGATTCTCTCCTCTCTCTGCCCCTCCCTGCTCACTATGCTGTCTCTCAAAAATAAATAAACTTAAAATATATATCTATACATACTTAATTTCCAAGGGACAGCCTAATGATTTATAACTAATAACAATTCTCAGCCCCACTTATCAAGCTCTATTTGTGGGAAGAGGTTTTCAAAAACTGTCTAGACTTCTGTTTCTAGGATGGATTAAAGTGACCAAGATGACCATATTTTCCAGTTGCCCAGGACTGGCCTTAGTTTATACCTGTTGTCCTGAGGTAATTATTAATAGCATCCTTTTTCATCCTCAAATGTCCTGGTTTGGACAATGAGGTATATGATCACCATTAATATACTCTGCCATATTGGGGTTGGGAGACACTTGAGAGCATGCTCTGATGTTATAACTCTAATTCACTACTTAAGCCCAAGGTAAGAAAATCCATCACCAGCTAGGTTTTGCTTTTCATAAGCCTCTACTTGGACAACAACAAAACCCCACCTTTCCAGTAAAACAAACGCATTTCTTATGTCAGAAAGATTTATTTTTTGACCTTGCTATATAAAACCAGCTCAACCATGTCACCCAACTAGCTGCTTTCTTACCCCGTGGGAAAACGTATGCAAAAGAGGTCATTTAACTAAAAAAAAATCTGTATATGAGATAGCGATTATCTCTATTAATTACATCTCCAGTGACCTACTTATGGACAAAAAAAAAAAAACCGCTTTCCACCAAAAGCCAATTTGATGCCTCTTCCAAGGCTGTAATTAAACATAGGAAAGAAATGGTTATAAAGAAATTGTTAGTCTCTTTTCTCATTCTATCAACACTTAGATTCCTCTGCTGTGATAATAACAAGGGTTAGCCCTCTAAGGCGAGGGGAAGCAAAAGAGAATAATTTGAAGACTATTCTCATTTTACCCCAATGATAATGATAAGCTCTTGAGGTCTTGTCTTTGGGATAATGGAGAAGGCAGTATGGTAAAATAACTGTAGCCAGGTGCTACATTTTGGTTTCAGTGTTTTTTCTTGGTGCTCAAGGGCCTATCTTTCTGGAATCCTAGATTTTTAATGTGCTGGTTAATTATGTGACTTCAGACCAATTACTTAAACTCTCTGAACCTCAGTTTCCACATCAGTTAAGGGGCCAGAATAAGACCACTCCTGTCATTGTTTGTTCTAAGAATTAAGTCACTTTAATTCTAGAAAACAATGCTCAAATATTATTATGATATGTGGTAAGAGTGATAACTGTGGAAATGGAAAGAGGGAATATAATGGTTTGGAAGATTGAATGTATTTGCAAGACAAAGCTATAACCTTTCAGACCAGGTCATCGGTGGCATTTCTAATAATGGGGAAATTAGGGAAGTAGTGCCTGTATTCATTTCCTAGGCTGCTGTCACCAAGTACCACATACTGGGTGACTTAGAACAAAAGAAATTTATTCTCCAGGCACCTGGGTAGCTCAGTTGGTCAAGCATGTGCCTCTTGATTTCAGCTCAGATCATGATCTCATGGTTTTTGGAACTGAGAGCCACATATGGCTCTGTGCTGACAGTGTGGAGCCTGCTTGGGATTCTCTCTCTCCCTGCCCCTCCCCTGGCTCATGCTCTCTCTCTCTCAAAAATAAATAAACTTTTCTTTAAAAAAGGAATTTATTGGGGCACCTGGGTGGCTCAGTCGGTTAAGCATCCAGCTTTGGCTCAGGTCATGATCTGGCGGTCTGTGGGTTCAGGCCCCCATCGGGCTCTGTGCTGACAGCTTAGAGCCTGGAGCCTTCTTTGGATTCTGTGTCTCCCTCTCTCTCTCAAAAATAAATAAATATTAAAAAGATTTTTTTTTTAAGGAATTTATTCTCACAGAGGCTCTGAGAGAAAAATCTCTTCCTTGTTTCTTTCCTGGCTTCTGGGGGTTGCTGACAACCCTTGGTGCTTCTTGGTCTTATGGCAGCTTAACTCTAGTCTATGCCTTCGTCTTCACTTGGCCATCAGTCCTCTGTGTATCTGTGTTCAAATGTCACTCATCTTAGAAGGGCACCAGTCATAATGGATTCAGGGTCCACCCTAATCTAGTATGACCACATCCTGACTTGACTGTAGCTTTCAAGACAGTATTTCCAAATAAGCTCACATGTGAATCTGTGAAGATTCCAAATTCATCATGAATTGGGGGCACTCCAGTCAACCCAGTGATCACAGGCTCAACACCCTAAGAAACTTGATATAATAATTATTGGTAGGATTTTACAGAAATGGAAAGAAAGAATACTAGGGGATTCCTCTGCATTTTCTTTTTTTATTCTTTTTCTTTTTTTTGTTTTTGTCTTTTTCCTTTGAGAGCACATGAAAGCAGGGGCTGGTGTAGAAGGACAGGGAGAATTTTAATCAGGCTCGACACCCAGAATGGAGCTGAGGTAGGGTTCCATCTCACAACCCTGGGATCATGACCTGAGCTGAAATCAAGAATCAGACGCTCCACTGACTGCGCCACTTAGGTAGTCCCCTTCATATTTTCTAGACATAGCAAACTTTTATGCTTGCAACATGAAAGACAAAAGGGCTCTTCATTGTTTGCACTTCTCTTAACCACCATTTGAACTGTTTCTGGGACATTCAAGAATTTTCTCCTCACAGTTTTTGTCCTGACACTTGTGTCCTATGTAAAACAACCTCTTTCAGTGAAGTTACTTTATTAGGAGTAAATGTGAGTGACCAATTAAGATTCCACATCGATGTGGCAACATCATTTTATCACCAACAACCCCAGAAGTTTAGTTTCAGGGGTCCCATCCCCATGAGATTCGGTCAAACAATTTCTCTTTTAATTTGAACATCTTTTAAGAAGGCATACATTCGCTAGTTCAACAGAAACTCTCCCACATTCTATCCCTAGTCCCCACTGTCTTATCCCAGGTCCCACTACACATTTAAGGTACCTGCTGGAGCTCTGAAAACAGGAGTTTGCCAGCCCTGAACTCTGTGACCTCTCATTCCCTATGGCCCTGAAACTAGCCCTCGTCACCCCAGCTACAACCATCACTTTACTCCATTTCACCCCAAATCCCCTCACTTGACAATTATGGGGCTAACCATTTTCCCTGGTTATTTGGTTGTTTTGTAATTATTCTCAGTTCAGCTTTTGTCTCCCCCACAACTAGATTAAAAATAGCTTTGTATTTTGTATCCTCCCACAGCACCTAGCCTAACCATCTGCACAGAACAGACATACACATGCACGCTGGCTAAAAACCAAAGGGCCAGCAAGACAACATCCTGCCATTATTCTCATCTTCCAGGACTTGACACAGTGCCACACTTAGAGTTAGACAGAGACGCTCCCAACTTTAGACGACCTTGCCCTGAACCTCCTTCACCTCCTTACCCAATGCAATGGCAAGGCCATGGGACCAAGGGGACAGGCCACTTGTAGTCTATGTCCTCTCCCCAGCTTCACAGCCATGCTCCAGGTGCTTAAGATCCTAGAATTCCACTGGCCCTGGGCCCACTTCCATTGCCCATGTGGACCCTTCCCCAATCCATCCTCTTGAGCATGAACATGCCACTGGAATGCGCATCCCTAAACCTGAAGTACAGCTAAGGGACAGATATTTTGAGGGGGTGTTGATAAAGCTTGGATGTGTTAGCCCGAGTGCATGTCAACCTTCTGCACTCTGTGTGGGGGTGGGGGTAGGGGTGGCAAGGAGACAACAGCTTGGCATCCAGCTTCCATGTGTATTCTCACCTGGGTCCAGCAAATGTTAAGTGGCTCAATATGGACTCAGGGTTGAAGAGGTAAATATTAATGGCAAAATTCTCTTATCTCTCACTTTTACCTAGGACATACTCTCCAGCCTCCGTGTATTTTGGCATAGATCTACTCATTAGAGAAATAACTGACTTTCAGTTATTTGCTGAAAGGACGATAGATTAAAATGAGTACTTGTTTTCACAGAGGGCTTCTAAGAACTGAAGAAAAACTTCAAAAGCATGGAAGAATGGTACCTATTATAGGCTAAATATGCTAAGAGTCTTCTGACTTAGCCAATGTTTCTGGACCAGCCGCATTACCCAGGAAAATTGGGAATGATGTCACATGGTCACATTCAAATCAATATCCACTCTGAAATAACCATCACCACAGGGTACATCTAGGTTCCAAATGCATGCATTATCATAAAATACATTCAAGTTAGGCACTCCAGTGTGAAATCAATTTGACAATACTAATGAAAAGTGCATTTAAAGTATCTTTGAAGTAGCCATTAAATCGTACTTCATGTATTTTCCTAGGATCCAACCATTATCTATACTTTGAAATCCAAACAGAATCTAATGGGAGATGGAAATGAGATGGTCTTGGCAGGATTTCACCCAAGTCAGGTTGTCCACAGGAAAAACATGATTAGTCATAGGCTACAGTGTGCATATTAAAATGGTCATTTCCATATTCACTCTCATACACTGAAAAATTAGTTACCGTCTCAAGCTCAGATTTGAGATTTTCCCTTACTGGTTATGATACTGTAAGCCTAATTTGTGCTTTAAATCCTCTATGGAAATGCAATTCAGCTCTGATTTTCCTGATGAAACTGATTATTTTCAAGCAGCCTGGTAGTCTTTGGCTGTCCCTGCCCCACCTGAACATACATGAATGAATGCTTTTCCATTATAGACTTAAGGGGGAAAAAAAATCAATCTCCTTGGCAGATTAGCTAAGAATTTCCATTCAACTTTGTACAGAACTTACATGCCCACAAATCAACAACCCAAACCAAAAATCCTTGGCTTACGTTTTCTGACACAGTTTGATGTACATTCTCTAGTTGTTCTTTTCCTCCTCTCCCTCCTCATTCTTTCTCAGATTCTGGATCTTCTTGGGTTCCCAGCGGATACAATTTTCATTCACCCATCAATTTTTTATCATTTAAACTCTGTTCTGCAGATAAGCAGGGTTTTTAACTTTCTTTATGTAGATTGTGACATCTGGTCAACCACCAGTTGACATAAACTCATCTTCTATCTACCCTATCCTGCCCCTTTCCCCCATGAAGTACATCTGTGACAGATACAAGACTCATTAAGAGTACACAACAACTGGGGTCTCATCAAAGACATACACATACACTCACTCACCCATCCTTTCGCATAACTTCAAGTCACCAGACCAACAGGTGTGGAAGCTGCCTATGGATTGAAGCTAAGCTCTCTTTACATGGAAACCTGCCCTGCTCCTAAAGTCAGGTCAAGTCCAGCCCAGGGAGGAAAAGTCGTGGAAAAAATCCATTAAAAAGGATTGTTTTCCTACTAGATCTTTGGGAACCAATTTTTTTTAATTGCAGCTGTTAATTTTTTTTAATATTTATTTTGTTTATTTTTGGGGAGGGAGGTTTTTTAATGTTTATTATTTATTTTCGAGAAAGAGAGAGCATAAGCACGGGAGGGGCAGAGATAGAGGGAGGGAGACACAGAATCCGAAGAAGGCTCCAGGCTCTGAGATGTCAGCACAGAGCCCAAAATGGGGTTCGTACTCACAACCCATGAGATCATGACCTGAGCCAAAGTCAGACACTTAACTGACTGAGCCAGACTTAACTACAATATTTATTTATTTTTGAGAGAGAGAGAGAGAACAAGTGGGGGACAGGCAGAGACAAAGGGGGACAGAGGATCTGAAGTGGGCTCTATGCTGATAGCAGAGATCCCCATGTGGGACAAACTCACAAACCTGGAGATCATTACCTGAGCCAAAATCAGATGCTTAATGCACTGAGCCACTCAGACCCCCCCTTAGAACCAATTTTTTAAAGGGGGCGGTGTGTGAATAGTGTGTTCTTCATTTTTCTTAAATGACAATCATTTTTATTCTTTTTGGCTTACTTGGTAAAAAAAAATACATGTAGTGGTTTTAGAATGACAGTATTTGCAATACAGCCTTAATATAAAGAATTGCAACTCAGGCAGCCAATCATTTCCAAAAATTTCTAAGATAAAATACAAAGAATATGCAATATCCAGATTCTGGGGGATTATTTATCTGCTGCTTTTGTTTGTTTTTGTGGGGTTTTTTGGTGGGTTTTTTTTTTTTTTTTGGTTTGTTTGATGGGGAGTTTGGTCAACAGTGAGGAAAATGCGGAGGCCTTGAGAGACTACAATGAGCAAATCTAAGAAAAAGATTTAAGTATGAGAATAATGGTAGAAAAGATGCTTGGAGCATTTTTAGGTTTAAAGCCTTGGTTTGGGGCACCAAACAAAGAATTTATTAATGAGCTTTCCTAACTGGAGTTAGAGAATGATAAGCTCCTCTTGGTCCTGTATCTGAGGGATGTTACATGTTATACCAGCTGGTAAATTTGATGATTTTTCTTCTGGTGTATCTTTTATAATAATTACCTTCTAGCCCTTTAAGAATTTCAAGCTCACCTCACCAAATATATATTCTGATAGAATAAAGGAATCAAATGCTATAAAAGACCCAGTTCATCCAGCAAGCAGAGGCAATCTATTCCAGAATCATCTACCAGTGAAGCCCTGGTTAGCTTTGATACCTCAGAGAAACAGGAGCAAATTAAAAATCATTATCATCTTGGGGCACCTGGGTGATTCAGGTGGTTGGGCATACAGCTCTTGATTTTGGCTCAGGTCATGATCTCATGGTTCCTGGGGTTGAGCCCCACATCAGGCTCTGTGCTGACAAGTGTGGAGCCTGCTTGGGATTCTCTCTCTCCCTCTCTGTCTGACCCTCCCCTGTTCATGCATGCGTACACACACACACACACACTCTCTCTCTCTCTCTCTCTCTCCCTCTCAAAAATAAACAAACATGAAAAAAAATTAAATCATTACCATCCTACCTTAGGTTTTTTAAAATGTCTCAGACATTTTGCATTATAACCAAATCTAATTAGACCTGTTCAGCACCACAATTAAATGCCTCTAACAATCTGATCTCACCTGCTTTCCAACTAGTATCAAGCAATGGAAATCTTGGCAGATAATGGAACACTGTAATGTAGGCTGACAGGTAAAAGCAAAGGTAACTCAATCCAGGGGTTTCTTTTTATCTTTGCCTCTCTCTCTTTTTCTTCCTTTCTTTCTTAGATTTTATTTAAATTCAAGTTGGTTAACACACAGTGAATCCAGAAAGGACCACTGCCATTTATCTAGTGGTGACATGATCTGCTCTAAAGAAATGTGTGTCCCCAAAGGCTTCTCAAAATCCCAAACTAGGTTTGTGGAAGCTAACAACCCTCATACATCATTCAGAGAAGGTTCATAAATATTTATTATTAATGAAATGGTAAAAGCTCAATTATCAATCTTGTTCTGTTTCTCCTCCTATTACCCAACTCTTGAATAAGACAAGCCTTCTTACACTTCACCTCTGCCTGAGACTATGCAAGAGACAGACAGGGAGAAAGTGAGGAAAGGTTTGTTTACTGACAAACTCTGTGCCAGCCACCACACCTGCCATTCTCATAAATGGCATCTCAATAAATAGTGTTGCACCTAGATCTTAACCATCTGGGAAAAAGTCAGATCTGTATGGCACATCAAAATAAATCCCAGATGAGTTGAAGATTTATATGCACAAAAAACCCCTCAATAATCAATAGACTTCAAGGAAGTAAAGGTGAATATTGGTCCAATGTTACATTGGAGAAATTCAGATTATTTTGGTGTAAACAACATGTAAAATACATCATTTAAAAAATGAAAAAAAAACCAGACACCTTGCTAGGGAAAATCTACTCCAACATAACAAAGAATTTATAGTCTTCATTTAAAGAGCAGATCAATTTTTAAAAGACAGTATCAACAGAGAAAACATGGAAAGTACAAAAAGGCAATTCACAAAAAGAAAATACAAGGAGGCATATGAAAAATATTTGCCTTCACTATAATGAAAGAGCACAAATTAAAACCATGAGAGTATGAAGGACAGCCTACATCATCATTCAAAATGTGGTATTATGTTATCCAGAAATTCCAATTCTAGAATATGTAACCTAAAGAAATGCTTGGATGTGTAGCAAAGACATACATAACAGGACAGTGGTTATGTTATACATAACACCAAAAAAATAAATTAAAAAAATTGCACAGTGGTAGGAGATGAAATCAATTACAGGGACACTACCCAATGGACATATCGTACAGCCAAGAAAATCAAGGCAAATGAGTACTTACTGACATGGAACTATTCCTAGTTCAGTAAGTGAGAAAGTAATGCATAAAACCTACATTGCAAGGAGGGAGTATATTAAAGATTAAGAGGGCTCCCTCTGCTCAAATTCTAGGTCTGCCACTCACCAGCTGCCTAAACTTGAACCTCATTGCTCCCTCAGAAAAGTGGGAATGGGAATGGGAATGGTAGGCACACTTAGACAAGTGCTTATTCCATAATAAATACTAAGTGCATTACCTTAAGGCAAAAGTTACCTGGATTATTTTTATGCTTACGTGTACACACATAAATACACATAGTTACCAGTGACAATCACTGGGTAGTAAGCATACAGTGTTATTACTTATGCATATGCACAAAAAAGTAAACAAAATCCCATTCCCATTTGGTTATGAGCATATCACACACATTAAATGTCAAAGTGTAAACCTAAGAGTTTCTGCAGAAAAGTTTTAAAAAGCATTAGGATCAGTTTACTGTCAGGAAGAACAGGGATACAGTCTTTTTTTCCTCTGTGTTCTCAGTGTGAGGGCTTCATAACCTGTCGGCTATTTGAATACTAAAGTTATCCATTTTATATGAACCTTAAAATGATATTAACTTTTAGTAAAAATTTCAGATCCCCAACATAATTGGGTCAAGACATTCTCTGATAAGACTTGGCTTAAAGATCCACATTTCTTTTTTTTTTTAATTTTTTTAATGCTTATTTATTTTTGACAGAGAGAGAGAGAGAGAGAGAGAGAGAGAGAGAGAGAGAGAGACACACACAGATGATCGGGGGAGGGGCAGAGAGAGAGGGAGACACAGAATCTGAAGCAGGCTCCAGGCTCCGAGCTGTCAGCACAGAGCCCAATGCGGGGCTCGAACCCACGGACGGTGAGATCATGACCTAAGCTGAAGTCGGACACTCAACCGACTGAGCCACCCAGGCGCCCCAAAGATCTACATTTGTAAAATGAAGACTTGAGTTGAATATTTTTTCCTAAACCTGCAGAAAAATACGAGCTTTGTGCTCTCAATTATTCACAGACACGTAAGCTTATTGCACTATGCTGGAAGCCAAATTGGGATCTCATTTCTACTTTGACGATTAAAGATAAAATCTTATACTCGAATTACATGTTTTTTTGCGGGTGATTTTTCTTTTTTCAAATGCAAATGTAAAAGTGATACTTTTTGTCCATCTGACTAGCAAAAGTGAAACTCAGATAATAATTTAACACTGGTAAATGTATATGGAAGTTGAAATTTTCATGCATTGCTGTTGGGGACAATAAATTAGTACATATGCTCTGGAGAGACTTTGGCAACATTTATAAAATTAAAAATATGCCCTAATCTGGATCGCCCTTACATGATACTCTGGAATTATTATTTCATTTTCTTAGATGTGATCATTTTACTGTGGTTACATAAGGGAATGACTTGGCTATTTTAGAAGATCAATGATGGAATATTTAGGAGGAAGGTCTAAAACTTTAAAAGATTCAGTTAAAAAAACCCAAAACTTCTTAACTTACCCATGTATGTATATAGGTGTGTATGTATGCTCTATCTATATATAAAAATGCCATAGACTGAATGATTGTGCCCTCCCTCAGAATTCCTAAGTTGAGACCTAATCCCCAAGGTGATGGTGCTAGGAGATGGGTCCTTTGGGAATTTCTTAGCTCATGAATAGGATTAGTGCCCTTGTAAAAGAGACTCCAGAGAGATCTATTCCCCCTTCTGCTATGTACGTACACAGCAAAAAGGCAGCTGTCTATGAACCATGAAGTGGGCTTTCATCAGACACAGAATCTGCTGGCAATTAGATCTTGTGCTTCCCAGCCTCCAGAACTAAGAGAAATAAATGTCTGATGTTTACAAGTCACCCAGTCTATGGTATTCTGTTACAGCAGCCTGAACATGCACGCACGCGCGCACACACATGCACACCTCTGAACTTGAGCATGCACATGGACACAGAGATTGAGAGGAAGAGGGGGAAGAGGTGGGGGGAAGGAGAGAAAGCTTATAGGGTGAAATTAAGTAACTGGAAATTTTAGGTAAAATGAAAGCAGTTGAGTATTATATGTTCTTTCAACTTTTCCACAGGTTTGAAAATTTCAAAACCAATGAGTTGAAGAAAAAATGTGGCACATCTTCACGTGTATATGGCAGCATGCACTACTGCACTGTCTGTAATTGCAAAGGACTGAACATGGCCCCGGTGTAGGAAGAAATGGGTGTTTGTTGCAGGCAATGTTTTCCAGCAATGAAAAAGAGAGCACTGGACCTGGAGTATAGCTACATAGATAGATCTTATAAATCAGTGCTGAATCAAAGTTAAATAAATAAAAGCAGATTACTAAACAAGGGTCACCTACTATATATTTAGAGGTTCTAGAAGCACACACAAACTGAGTTGTTTCATGGTTGCAAAGCTATAAAAAATATGGAGAATGGATTCAGAGAAGTCATGGTAGGCACCTGAAGGTGGATATTAACGAGGTGCATGTGGGGATCATGAAGAAAAGGGAGGGGCCATGAGACGGTTTACAGGTAATACTGATGAAAGCCATCCAATTCTGAGTATATCTGGGAAAGTTTACAGTATTTTATTTTTAGTTTAATGGGTAAAATGTTTTAGAAAGGAATCAAATGGATTCATTATACAACAGAATCATTTCAGGCTACCATCATGGCATCACAAATGCATCTCCATTTGTACATTTGCAAATCCCAGAGAGCCAAGCCTTCCTCCTCTTTACAACCCAGGCCCGCCACAACTGTGTGCCCTGAGCTCTCTCACTTGTGTTTTCTAACCAATCCCAGCTTTCACAAATGAGAGGCTTGCTTGGAAATTGCTTTGGGAGTCATTAACATGCCATACGCATGCCATGGGTTCCTTTTCTTTTTCATTATGGTAAGCTGAGACTCTTAAAGACACTCATTAAGAGACTCTTAAATACAGAGAACAAACTGAGGGTTGATGGTGTGGGTGGAGGGGGGAATGGGTGATGGGCATTGAGGAGGGCACTTGTTGGGATGAGCACTGGGTGTTGCATGTAAGTGATGAATCACAGGAATCTACCCCTGAAGCCAAGAGCACACTGTATACACTCTATGTTAGCCAACTTGACAATAAATTATACTAAAAAAAAAAAAAAAAGACAATAGCCCTCCTGAAACCCTTTCTTTTGACATGGGCTATTGTCAATGTAGAAATAAACCAATGGGGGTAGGGAGGCCCCTCTACTGCAGCCCTGCTCTGTGCCTGTTGGCGAGAAGGCATACAATAGATATGTGTACCAAATAAACAAATGAATGAATAAGTGAATGAGAAAGAAAGGAGACAGGAGAGGGTAAAAGGGAAGGAGAAAAATACAAAGATAAAGAGGCAACTGATTTAGTGGGACTACGGTGAGTTAGCAAAGCCAGCCACATCTCCCAGATTTATTAAGCCCAAGAACGATTCTGGGCCCCTTGGGAAAATAACCATAACGTGGTATGTATCAACAAAATCACAGAGAAGTCAGAGAAGACCACCTTGCTATTTCTATTTCCAGTGTTTTTATGTTCTAGGGCAAGTACAGGCATTTTGCTCAGTGCTCTCTCTCTCCATAATTACTCAAACCATATATCATTAAGAACAAAATACTGGTTAGCAGGGAATATGAATGGCCCACATTTGGGAATCTTCTTGGCAAGGAATGAAACTGTCTTTTACATGACTGATGAAAATATGATGGAAAAACAAGAGTAGGCTTGGATAAACACTATAAAGAAGGAAGCGAAGTTTAAAAACTGTTCCTCCCCCAGTGGAACAAGGAGTACAGTGGTTCAAAGATGATTATTTCATGGGAGACAATGGCGCCAGAGAAGGGTAGGTCACCTTTAGCTTCCATCACTAAACTAGACAATCCTTAATCAAGAATGAAGAGGAAAGAAAAAATATATGCTTTCCAAGAGAGGGTATCATTTGTAAAATGTTTTTACATTTGCAATTTATAACCCTATTTATGAGGAGAAACAGAAGGGACCTTAGGGATTATTTTCCCCAACTCCCACATTTTACCAACGAACTTGGAAAGCTCAAGGTATGATAAAAATTTACATCCACAACCTAGGGCTCCACCTCTACATTTTCTATTTTCTGCATGGTACCACTTCATTTTTTCCTTCACCTTCTCCACCCATGGAAAACTATCTCAGTTTTCCAGTCTTCTGAGACTTCTCTTAGGAAACTTAATTAAAAAAAATTCTTAAGAAGGATATTTGAATATAGATTGGACATTTCATAATATGTTATTAATATTCTTAGATGGGATAATGGTATTTTATGTAGAAGAATGTTCTTAATAAGTATTAGAAGTGCCATGCCATAAAGTCTGCAGCTAACTTTTAAATGGTTCAGCAAAACGCCATATAGATAGGTAAACAAATATGGCAACATGTGTATAATAACAGTGTAGATGGAAGAAGAGGAGTTCATTATATGGCTTCAATTAATCTTTAAAATGTTTAATACAAATGAGGAAATAAAAATGTTTTTAAAAATAATCATTTTAAAGCATTTTAAATTTTGAGTAATAGACTCCCTACAGCCACCCCGTAGGCCATAAAGTGCCTCAATGCAAAAGGGAAGGCTAACAAAGAATAATTGGTAGTCTTTAGAAGGAGGGATTTTTTTCTAGCTATGGAGGAGACACGAGGGTTCAGTGTGCAGGCACTCATGGTGCTTGACCACCACATCTAGTAAGACACAGGGTGGCAAAGGGGCTGGGGACAGAGGAAAATGGGATTTGAAAGCTCAGGGGAGTGGTTTCATTCAAGATCTTGGAGCCAAGGGGTGCCTGGGTGGCTCAGTCTTGAAACTGACTCTTGGTTTCAGCTTAGGTCATGATCAAACAGTTCCTGAGATTGAATTCTGCACAGGGATCTGGGCTGACAGAGTGGAGGCTGCTTGGAATTCTCTCTCTCCCTCTCTCTCTGATCCTTCCCCATGTGCATATTCTCTCTCAAAATAAACTTTTTTTCTTTTTTAATTTTATTTTTTTTTAATTTACATCCAAATTAGTTAGCATATAGTGCAACAATGATTTCAGGAGTAGATTCCTTAATGCCCCTTACCCATTTAGCCCATCCCCCCTCCCACGCCCCCTCCAGTAACCCTCTGTTTGTTCTCCATATTTCTGATTCTCTTATGTTTTGTTCCCCTCCCTGTTTTTATATTACTTTTGTTCTTGTCCCTTATGTTCATCTCTGTCTCTTAAAGTCCTCATATGAGCGAAGTCATATGATATTTGCCTTTCTCTGACTAATTTTGCTTAGCATAACATCATCCAGTTCCATCCACCCAGGTGCAAATGGCAAGACTTCATTCTTTTTGATTGCCAAGTAGTACTCCATTGTTTGTGTGTGTGTGTGTGTGTGTGTGTGTGTATATATATGTGTGTGTGTATATATATATATACACACACACACACACACCACATCTTCTTTATCCATTCATCCATCAATGGACATTTGGGATCCTTCCATACTTTGGCTATTGTTGATAGTGCTGCTATAAACATGGGGGTGCATATGTCCCTTTGAAACAGCACAGCTCTCTCCCTTGGATAAATGCCTAGTAGTGCAATTGCTGGGTTGTAGGATAGTTCTATTTTTACTTTTTTGAGGAACCTCCATACTGTTTTCCAGAGTGGCTGCACCAGCTTGCATTGCCACCAACAATGCAAAAGAGATCCTCTTTCTACACATCCTCGCCAACATCTGTTGTTGTCTGAGTTGTTAATGTTAGCCATTCTGACAGGTGTGAGATGGGATCTCATTGTGGTTTTGATTTGTATTTCCCTGATGATGAGTGATGTTGAGCATTTTTTCATGTGTCAGTTGGCCATCTGGATGTCTTCTTTGGAAAAGTGTCTATTCATGTCTTTTGCCCATTTCTTCACTGGATCATTTGTTTTTTGGGTGTTGAGTTTGTTAACTTCTTTATAGGTTTTGGATACCAACCTTTTATCTGATAGGTCATTTGCAAATTATCTTCTCCATCATCCGCCTTTTAGTGCAGAAGCTTTTATTTTGATGAGGCCCCAGTAGTTCATTTTTGCTTTTGCTTCCCTTGCCTCCAGAGATGTGTTGAGTAAGAAGTTGCTGCAGCCAAGATCCAAGAGGTTTTTGCCTGCTTTCTTCTCGAGGATTTTGGTGGCTTCCTGTCTTACATTTAGGTCTTTCATCCATTTTGAGCCTATTTTTGTGTATGGTGTAAGAAAGTGGTCCAGGTTCATCCTTCTGCCTGTCGCTGTCCAGTTTTCCCAGCACCACTTGCTGAAGAGACTGTCTTTATTCCATTGCATATTCTTTCCTGTTTTGTCAAAGATTAGTTGGCCATACGTCTGTGGGTCCATTTCTGGGCTCTCTATTCTGTTCCATTGATCTGAGTGTCTGTTCTTGTGCCAGTGCCATATTGTCTTGATGATTATAGCTTTGTAGTATAGCTTGAAGTCTGCGATTGTGATGCCTCCTGCTTTGGTTTTCTTTTTCAAGATTGCTTTGGCTATTTGGGGTCTCTTCTGGTTCCATACAGATTTTAGGATTGTTTGTTCTAGCTCTGTGAAGAATGGTGTTATTTTGATAGGGATTGCATTGAATATGTAGATTGCTTTGGGCAGTATCGACATTTTAACAATATTTGTTCTTCCTACCCAGGTGCATGGAATCTTTTTCCAGATTTTTCACCTCTTTGGTTAGATTTATTCCTAGGTATTTTATGGTTTTGGGTGCAATTGTAAATGAGATCGATTCCTTGATTTCTCTTTCTGTCGCTTCATTGTTGGTGAATAGAAATGCAACCGATTTCTGTGCATTGATTTTATATCCTGCAACTTTGCTGAATTCATGAATCAGTTCTAGCAGTTTTTTGGTGGAATCTTCTGAGTTTTCCATATAAAGTATCATGTCATCTGCAAAGAGTGAAAATTTGACCTCCTCCTGGCCAGTTTGGATGTCTTTTATTTCTTTGTGTTGTCTGATTGCAGAGGCTAAGATTTCCAATACTATGTTGAATAACAGTGGTGAGAGTGAACATCCCTGTATTGTTCCTGACCTTAGGGGGAAAGCTCTGTTTTTCCCCATTGAGGATGATGTTAGCATTGGGTCATTCATATGTCTTGAGGTATGATCCTTCTACCCCTACTTTCTTGAGGGTTTTTATCAAGAAAGGATGCTGTATTTTTTCAAATGCTTTCTTTGCATCTAGTGAGAGGAACATATGGTTCTTGTCCTTTCTTTTATTGATGTGATGAATCACATTAATTGTTTTGTGGATATTGAACCAGCCCTGCATCCCAGGTATAAATCCCACTTGGTTGTGGTGAATAAATTTTTTTAATGTATTGTCAGATCTGGTTGGCTAATATCTTGTTGAGGATTTTTGCATCCACGTTCATCAGGGAAATTTGTCTATAATTCTCCTTTTTAGTGGGGCCTCTGTCTGGTTTTGGAATCAAGGTAATGTTGGCCTCACAGAAAGAGTTTGGAAGTTTTCTTTCCATGTCTATTTTTTGGAACAACTTCAAGAGAATAGGTGTTAACTCTTCCTTAAATGTTTGGTAGAAGTCCCCTGGAACACCATCTGGCCATGGACTCTTGTTTTCTGGGAGATTTTTGGTTACTGATTCGATTTCTTTACTGGATATGGGTCTGTTCAAATTTTCTATTTCTTCCTGTTTCAGTTTTGGTAGTGTATATGTTTCTAGGAAGTTGTCCATTTCTTCCAGATTGCCCATTTTATTGGTATATAAGTGCTCATAATATTGTCTTATTGTTTTTATTTCTGCTGTGTTGGTTGTGATCTCTCCTCTTTCATTCTTGATTTTCTTTATTTGGGTTCTTTCCTTTTTCTTTTTGATCAAACTGGCTAGTGGTTTATCAATTTTGTTAATTCTTTCAAAGAACCGGCTTCTAGTTTCATTGATCTGTTCTACTGTTTTTTTCATTTCAATAGCATTAATCTCTGCTCTAATCTTTATTATTCCCTGTCTTCTGCTGGTTTGGGGTTTTATTTGCTCTTCTTTTTCCAGCTCTTTAAGGCATAAGATTAGGTTGTGTATCTGAGATCCTTGTTCCTTGTTTAGGAAGGCCTGGATTGCCATATACTTTCCTCATATGACTGCCTTTGCTGCGTCCCAGAGGTTTTGGGTTGTGGTGTTATCATTTTCATTGGCTTCCATGTTCTTTTGAATTATCTCTTTAACTTCTTGTTTGGCCCATTCATTCTTTAATAGGATGTTCTTTAGTCTCCAATTTTTTGTCACCTTTCCAAATTTTTTCTTATGGTTGATTTTGAGTTTCACAGGGTTGTGGTCTGAAAATATGTGCGGTATGATCTCAATCTTTTTGTACTTGCTGAGGGCTGATTTGTGTCCCAGTATGTGGTCTATTCTGGAGAACGTTCCATGTGCACTGGAGAAGAATGTATATTCTGCTGCTTTAGGATGAAATGTTCTGAATATATCTGTTAAGTCCATCTGGTCCAGTGTGTCATTCAAAGCCATTGTTTCCTTGTTGATTTTTTGATTAGATGATCTGTCCACTGTGTGAGTGGGGTGTTGAAGTCTCCTACTATTATGGCATTACTATCAATGAGTTTATGTTTGTGATTAACTGATTTATATATTTGGGTGCTGCCACATTTGGCGCATAAATGTTTACAATTGTTAGGTCTTCTTGGTGGATAGACCCCTTAATCAAAATAAACAAACTTAAAAAAAACAACAACAACTGTGGAGCTGGATTTAGACAACAGAGTCCAGAGAGGAGATGGTGAGGCCCCAATAACAGGGACCATTTTCCTTGTCTTTATTAACACAACTTTCAACCCAGGTAGTACCCTGGGTTGGACACTGGTCAGGCAGAATCTTGGAGTCTGAAACACTATATATAAAGGTGCATGCACCGTACTGGAATGTTCCATAAGCTTTTCCATATTTAAGAGTAGGGATTTTTTATTTCAAACTTGCTATAATTTTCTAGCAATTGATTGTTACTTTCCAATAAGAGTTAACTGTGATTCTTTTTCTTCTAATAATAATCCTTTCTAAATCGTGTATTAGTGCTGAAATCTGCCCCCTCTCTCACGACCTTTGCCACTGTTTTTTCAAAATGCAATTTGGAAAACTGGCCCATTGCAAAGTCTTGGCAGGGATGGGTTGTTATAGAACTATTAGACATAGCAATACCTCCAGATTCCTTATTTCTTGAAATAACGTAACACACAAATCCTCTTTTTTTTTTCCTTCTGTAAAAGCCTTGAGTGGCAGAAAAGTAATCTTTAAAACATACCTAACCCTAGACACATTATTATACAACATATGGCAGTAACTGAGAATAAGTGACTCCTTTTCAGGCAGGTAAGACTGCTTCAGGTTTAGGAAATATATTGCTCCATTATTGGATTAACCTATCAATGTAAACATCATTTGATAAAATTCAATACCTGTGCCTGATTTTAGTAAACTGGGAATGAAAAGTGACTTTATTAACCTGTATCAGATATTATTCCTAACAGAAATACATTTAAAGCATCCCCACTATAGTCAGGAGTGAAACATATCTGCCATTGCTGCTCCTATTCTATATTGTATTGGAGGTCCTAGCCAAAGAAATAAGACAAGAAAAAGAAATACACAGTATAAATATCGGATAGTCAGAGCTAAGATTGCTATTTGACTGCTTAGAAAATTCTAGAGTGATACTTCCAGCAAAATGGTAGACTGTATTGATGCAGATGGACACTCTGCCACTACAAACAGAAAATCTGGATAAAATGTAAGCAGCAAAATTTTAAGTCCACAGCCAAGCCTTAAAGACAGAGCAATCATTCAGAACTACAAAGAATAGATTGTGCCCAGAGCCACCTCTATGCTCAGATGCCTCATGTGATATATATAACCTATCAGGACTTCCAGAGGAAAGGATTTATGGGGTTCCCAAATAGTATATCTAAACCTAATGATAACAAAATCATCCCTATAAAATATGTCTAGGGAATAGTAGAAACCAGGTGAGGCTGTCCACTCAGAGTCAATAGGGAGAGCTTGCACCCAGATGTCTTCGCATACTACTCCTCCCATAAGAATAGGGGAGGGGAGGGGAGGCTGAGGCCTGCCTTCTATAGAAAGTCAGAAGTAGCCTATAAAAAGCAGAATATAGAAAATAATGATTTTTCCAACAAAGAGAGTCATTGCTTTTGTTTACCATTGTATTCTCGAGAAACAACTTCAAAGCATCTAACCCAGTGTTGTATCTCCCCTAGGAAGTACCATAGTGAAAACAGAAAAACTCCCCTAAGCATCTGAGCAGATGGGGCTGAATATCTGCTCCATCCAGTGTTACTTGACTCTGTTCTTTCTCCTCCCTTTGAACCTGGTTTGAAGTCTGTAGCTCTTACCACCTCTGCATGCATCAGAGGACAGATCTTTTCTCTGGATTCTTAGCTATGATTCCACAAATTCCTCTGAGCCTCAAGTCTTGTTATGTATAAGAAATTCAATTGTTTATCTCTATAAATTAACCATTAAAAACCCCAGTACTCAGAAAGGAACACATCTTTCCAGAGGCTGTTTCTATGGGCTTCATCCTAAGCTCCATCTGCTACCAAGCAGCACAACTCCTGGGAAGACTCTGGCTTGGAAGTAGCTCACTATGCCCACCACCAAACCTGGGGAAGCACACAGACAGAAGGTCCAAATGATGGCCTCTGCTTCAAGAAATTTATTGTGAACTCAAGAGATGACAGACCACCAGAAACAGACCATGAGAGTGAAACAAAGGTCTGGTGGAGGCTGGAACAAACAACTGGGCACTCTCTGGCCAGAGGGCAGAATGAAGGAGGGCAGTTGATCTGTATGCCAAGAGATAGGTAGCACTTTGATGGGTGGAAATGGAAGAGGAATGTGCTCCAAAGAGGAGTATGGCTTACAAAAAGGCATTTGAGTAACACAGTGTATGTCATGGAGTGATGGCAACCCTGTGTGTATAGGTCCCTCTGCATGCTTATGTTGAGGGAAGAAATTCTTTTATCAAGCTCTGAGCTTGCTGAAGTCAAAGTGACTGATTCAACAAAACCATTTCCTTGGCCATTTTCCCCCATTGGAGCTTACCAAAAAAAAAAAAAAAATTACAATAAAAGAAACGAACTCAGGGCACCTGGGTGGCTCAGTCAGTTAAGCATCTGACTTCACCTCAGGCCATGATCTCACAGTTCATGAGTTCAAGCCCCGCGTTGGGCTCTGTGCTGACAGCTCAGAGCCTGGAGCCTGCTTCAGATTCTGTGTCTCCCTCTCTCTCTGCCCTGCCTCCGCTCACACTCTGTGTCTCTCAAAAAATGAAAAAAAATGTTTAAAAAAATTAAAAGAAGAAACAACCTCATATATGCAACTTGCCCTTCGAATTACTGAATATTACAGTGCAGCATAAATGGCCCTTCCAGCTCCTTCCTTTGGACAGTCATGGACTGATAGGTTTACATTTTCAATGTCTGATTTTAAACTGTTGAACTAATTCCACAAATGGAAAAATGCTTCAGTCAGGTGGTGTTAAGTGTAGCCTTGTTATGTGACATAAACCATTGGGCTTAGACCAGACGATGATTCTTGCAACATATTACATCAGGGATGCTTGTATTCATGGCTAGGGAGCTTTAAATTATATTATGCTAGGGCTCACCCCTAGGAATTCCCAAGGTGATTCTATCACATCTTTATGGTTGACAATTACTAGGCTAGAGCTACAAACTTTTTAAACGTTGTTTTTTTTAACTTTCTGAAAGTAACAATAAGCTGCATTATATTTGATGAATATATGTATAAATCAGAATGGAGATAAACTATTTAGATAGAAACAGGTGCTTACTAGTCTTACCAACTTAATTCACAGTGTTAGCATGCTACCCCCATTCTGACAGCTATTACAGCAGAAGGGTCTACTCAGTCCTTCTCTAGCTGGAGTAGTAAAAGCATCTCCAGAAAGACCTCTGCACAGAGAGATACATCTCTCCCTTCGGTGAGGAGACACTATGTTTCCAATATCCCCAAGGTAACGGGCTGGGGGCAGGGAGTTAATAAAGAAAAATATCATCCCAACAAAAGTTTCCTTAACTTTCTGGAAAATAATAAACCCATTCTATCTGACATCCTGAGCTTAATCTTTCTAGCTGCCACATGGCTAAATGAAAAAAAGGTAAGCCACATTAAGCCCTTGTCAGAGAGCTTGCCTCGCTGGGATGGGAATTCTCAAATGTTTGGTCTTCCCTTCGAGAGCTTTCACTCTAAACACAAACCTACATTTTTAAAAATATTTTTATGCAGAGATTTCAACAAGCTTCATGCATCATCACCTTGTACCTTTTAAAATATATGGCATGGCCCATCCCCTCTAGGCCTCTAAGGACACCCTAAGTTGAGCAGGGCAATAAGGAGGGGTCGTTAAGCTAGCTCATCACACCTGGTCTCATCCATCCAAGTCTGTTTGGTCAGAATACCTTCCCAGAACAAAGGAATGTGTCAAATTCTTCTGTAGGTGCCTAACAGAGGATAGGAAGTCTTTTAAACAGGGGAGAACAGCGGGGCACCTGGGTGGCTCAGGGCGTTGAGCCTCCGGACTTCAGCTCAGATCATGATCTCAAGGTCTGTGAGTTTGAGCCCTGCATCGGGCTCTGTGCTGATAGCTGGGAGCCTGGAACCTGCTTCAGATTCTGTGTCTCCTCTCTCTCTCTGCTCATGCTCTGTCTCAAAAATAAAAACATTAAAAAAAATTTAAAGAAGGGAGAACAGTAGTAGTGAATCAGGAAAAAAAAAAAAACACCATAAAATGCCAAGGAAGTGGTATCAATATTTCATAGTCTAAAAATTGTCCATCAACAGATGAATGGATAAACAAAATGTGGCATATACACACAATGGAATATCATTCAGTGTTAAAAAGGAAGGAAATTCACATTTAAGCCACAAAATGTCTGACCCTTAGAAACATCATGTTCAGTGAAATAAGCCAGGGCAAATATGCTTCCTCTTGCACAAGGTACCTAGCTAGAATAGGCAAAGACACAGAAAGTAAAATAAAGGTTCCCAGGGCGGGGGGGGGGGGGGGGTGTGTGGAGACAAGGGAACAGAGTTGTTTAACGGGTACACAGTTCCTCTTTGGAATGATGAAAAGTTCAGGAAATGCATAGGTGTGATGGATGTGCAGTAGTCTGAATGTACTTATTGACTGAATTTTATGTTTGAAAAAGATTAAGACAAAAAGTTCAGGAAATGCATAGGTGTGATGGATGTGCAGTATTCTGAATGTACTTAGTGACTGAATTTTATGCTTGAAAAGGATTAAGACAGTAAATTTTGTCATGCATATTTCACCACAATAAAAAAGTATGTTTAACAATAAGTATCTTCTAACTCTGAGGACCATGCTTAGCATAAAACCCAGGAAGCTAGAATCTGATTACATTTTCCTTAGGCAGGCTAATTTATCACTACACTAACAAACTATCAAATCTAGATCTTACTTTCCTATTGCCCATTTTCCACCAATCATATGGGGCCTCACAGAGGGCCCTTCTTTCTTAGGAAAGCTCCCCTCTTTTGTTTTGCTTCACCTTTCTTTTGAGATAAAGCACAAGCAATATATGTACTGAATTTCTTTGGAGAGTTCCAAAGCCTGATGAATTACAAAGTTTCCAATCCATAGTCAAGTTATTACCCACATGAGTTACCCACATATATTTAAAACTGGTTCCCTGGAATCATCTTGTGAGTCTATAGAAGTTTCTGGAATAGCTGCCTATGGGATTTCATTAGAAAACAGAGGAGTTGTTAAAAAAAAAAATCATAGGGGCGCCTGGATGGCTCAGTCAGTTGAGTGTCCGACTTCAGCTCAGGTCATAATCTCATGGTTCGTGGGTTTGAGCCTGGAATCAGGCTCTGTGCTGATAGCTCAGGGCCTGGAGCCTGCTTCAGTTTCTGTCTGTCTCTCTCTGTCCCTCCCCTGCTCATGCTTCGTCTCTCAAAAATGAATAAACATTTCTAAAAAGTTTTAAAAATCATAGGTTAACACTATATATTCAGGAAACCCAGCAATCACTTGAATGAAATTCAGCAGCAGGATCTTGAATTCTGGTAACATGAATGACTTTATGCCAGAGTCCTGGCGACACACTATTTTTTTCTCTCAGGGACACTGTGTAAGTAGGCAAGACATAACCACACATCATTTATGTGAGGCTGGGAAGTAGGGTGCTATCAAGAGTCACAGTGGAACAGGTAAGTGCTATGGGAAGGATGGAGAAAGGATGGAGTCTCCATAATCCTAACAAGCATAGAGTACCTAGAGCGAATAAGGAATGAGGTTCAAGGACACAGAGAGACAGAAAATAAAAGGATGATCACATATGAGGTAGGGGGAGGGCATAGAAGAGAGCCACCAAGCTAAAATAGGGGATTTGTTCTAAGAAGTACAAAATAACACAAAAAGTCAGGGGAGGGAGCTGAAACCAAACGGGAGAGGGAGTGGTGTGAATGGCTGAAAATAGTCTACTTGTGGGTGGCAAAGGTCCCATGTACAGGAAGGTACCTGTTAACTATTCACCTGGAAAATCTAGAACAATAAAAGCAGTATTCGCTTCCTGCTTGATTCGAACTATATTTTCAACCACTCGATATTAAAACCTAGAATTTTTTCAAGACCAACTTTATGTTCATAATTTGTTTTATTTTTCAAAATAAAATTCTAATTAAGCCACCTGTCCTCTATTTACTGTGGATTTTGGGCCCCATTGTAAATGGTCTCAGTTAAAATGGACTTTTCCTGAATTAATCATCTTCTCATCAGGGGGCCTCCTATAGATCTTAACTAGTTTATTCCAGCCCCAGCCCAGAGTTCAATCCCAGTATCAGATTTCTGGGCCTCTGGGAGCAAACATGGGTATCTGTTCTCAAATATCTAACAACTTCAGAACCTGTATGAAACCAATCCAGGATTGGGGTTGTTCACACAAATTAAGCAGGAAGGGATTAAACCATCAAACTTCTCACCACGTGCTATTGCCCAGGGAACATAAACCCCCCTAAAACCAAATGAAGAGGAGATTCAAGGAGCTATAGAATGCTCTGATCTCAACAATGGAACTTAATGTAGATCCTTTTTTCTCTTCAGATCTTACACTATATATTACCATTCGAAGGGAGGCAATGAATCTGTTTCCTTAGGATGTGAGTCTGTTTGCGTGGTAACGAGCGTGTGTACCTTTAAACTCCAGGACAAATGAATGGAGCATTCAGTCAATCAGGCAATTTCTGGGTATTTTCAAAGCCTAGGAAAAAAACACATAATGACCATACGTCTTGCCAAACACGGATTTGCTTCATTTCTAAGTGCAGAGGCGGCCACTGATGGGGAAATGTAAGAGAACTGCATTCCAAGTCAATATTGACCCTGGATTGAATGTGAAATTTGCCTGATTCTCAAAGAAGCTTATCCTGTCAAGTGAAATTATGTTGGCTTCACCCCCAGAGAGCACTGACACTTAATAGTCATGCATTCAAGAACACTGCAATAAGAAAACCTTTTTTTTAATGAGATTTTTTTCCTATCAGTCTAATTGAAGTGGTGCTTTCTA
Organism: Acinonyx jubatus; assembly: GCF_027475565.1. Classification (NCBI taxonomy): domain Eukaryota; kingdom Metazoa; phylum Chordata; class Mammalia; order Carnivora; family Felidae; genus Acinonyx; species Acinonyx jubatus. The sequence goes on along the minus strand of NC_069391.1, from coordinate 74,172,559 downwards.
AATACTAAGAATGATAAATCTTGTATTTTCAAATGGAGGCAATGAGCCCATGAATGTTAGTGAATATTTAATTTGAGTCCTTTTTTCTTGATGAGTTTGGCTAAAGATTTATCAATTTTGTTTATCTTTTCAAAGAAACCAGCTCCTGCTTTCAGCTCTACTGGTGGGTTTTTTTAAGTGTCTATTTCATTTATTTCTGTTCCAATCGTTATTATTATTTCCTTCCTACTGGTTTTGGGCTTCATTTGTTCCTCTCTTTCTAGCTCCATTAGATGTAAGCTTAGGTTGAGATTTTTATGGTTTCTTGAGGTAGGCCTGTATTGCTATAATCTTCTCTTTTAGAACAGCTTTTGCTGCATCCCAAAGATTTTGGATTATTGTGTTTCATTTTCACTTGTCTCCGTGTATTTTTTTTTAACTTATTCTTTGACTTCTTGATTGACCCACTCATTGTTCAGTAGCATGTTATGTAGCCTCCATAGATGTGTGTCTTTCCAGATTTTTTCTTATGACTTCTCGTTTCATACCACTGTGGTCAGAAAAGATGCATGATGAGATTTCCATTTCTTTGAATTTACTGAGACTTGTTTCTGGCTTCACATGTCATCTACCCTGAAGAACGCTCCAAATGCTCTTGAAAACAATGTATATTGTGTTGTTTTTGAGTGGAGTGTTCCGTATATGTCTGTTATGCCCATTTGATCTAACATGTAATTCAAAGTCACCATTTCCTTGTTGATTTTCTGTCTATTGATGTAAGTGGGATGTCTAAGTTCCCTATTATTGTATTACTGTCAATTTCTTCCTTTATGTCTGTTAAGCATTGCTTTATGTGTTTAGGTGCTATCATGTTGGGTGCATCATATTTACAATTGTTGTATCCTCTCGTTTTCCCTTTATCTTATATAGTGTCCTTCTTTGTTTCTGGCTCCAGTCTTTGTTTTAAAGTCTATTTTGACTGATGTAAGTATTGTTACCCCAGCTTTTGTTTCCATTTGCATGGCAAATATTTTTTCCATCCCTTCACTTTGAGTCTGCATGTGTCTTTAGGTCTGAAGTGACTCTCCCATAAGGCACCATATAAATGAGTCTTGCTTTTTTATTCATTCAACAATCACTATTTATCATTTATCGATAGATATATATAGACAGATTTTTTGACGTATGCTTCACACCCAGTGAGGAGCCCAACCTGGGACTTGAGCTCCTGACTGTGAGATCAAGACCTAAGCTGAGACTGGGGCTCCTGGGTGGCTCAATTGGTTATGCGTCTGACTTTGGTTCAGATCATGATCTCACAGCTTGTGAGTTTGAGCTCCATGTTGGGCTCTGTGCTGACAGCTCAGAGACTGGAACATGCTTCAGTTTCTGTGTCTCCATCTCTCTCTGCCCCTCCCCTGCTCACATACATGCTGTCTCTCAAAAAATAAACATTAAAAAATATTTGAAAAAAAAACCAACAAAACCTGAGCTGAGATCAAGTGTTGGACTCTTAACCTACTGAGCAACACGTGTGCCCAAGTCACCTTGTAGGTTTTGATTGGAGCATTTACTCCATTTATATTCAACGTAATTATCGATAGGTATGTACTTATTGCCATTTTGTTACTTGTTTTACAATTGTTTTTGTAGTTCTGGTTTTTTTTTTCCTCTCTTGTTCTCTACCTTTGTTGTTTGATAGCTATCCTGAGTATTATGCTTGGATTCCTTTCAGTTTTGTTACCATTAGGTTCATTTATAACATCTGCATATAGCAGTCTATGTTAAATTGATAGTCACTTAAGCTGAATGTTCTAAAAGCACTGAATTTTTACTCTTTCCCGTCTATATTTTAAGTATATGTTGTCATACTTCACATCCTATTATTTTGTGAATCCTTTAACTGATTTCTCTAAATATAATTTTACTGTTTTTGTGCTATAACCTCCATACTGATTTTCTAAGTGATTAATCTACTACCTTTATTCCATGTTTGCATTTACTGGTCTAATTTTTTCCTTTCCTAATTTTCTTACTCCTGATTATGTCCTTTTCTTATCAAAGAATTCCCTCTGACCTTTCTTTTAAGACTTATCAGTGAAAAACTCCTTTACCTTTTGTTTGGGAAACTAGCTCTTCTTCTATTTGAAAGGCAACCTTCACAGGTAGAGTATTCTTGGTTACAGGTTTTTTCCTTTCAATACTTGTCAAGTATCATGCCACTCTCTTCTGGCCTGCAAAGTTTCTGCTGAACTATCAGCTGATAGCCTTACAGAATTTCCTTTGTATCTAACTGTTTTCTCTTGCTTTTAAAATTCTTTATCAATACTTTTAGCCATTGTATTATGTATCTTGGTGTGCATCTCGTTGGGTTAATTTTACTGGGGGCTCTCTGCACTTCCTAGATCTTGATGTCCATTTCCTTCCCCAGATTAGTGAAGTTTTCTGCCCCCCCCCTTCTCTAGGATCCTTATAATATGCATGTATTACACTTGATGTTTCTGGGTTCCCTTAACCTGTTCTTACTTTTTATTCTTCTTGTTTTTCAACTTGGTTGCTTTCTATTACCCTGTTTTCCAGACGGTCAATCCATTCTTCCACCTCATCTAGTCTACTATTAATTCCCTCTAGTGTATTTTTAATTAAAAAATTTTTTTAACATTTATTTTTGATAGAGATAGAGAGTGTACAAGTGGGGGAGGGACAGAGAGAGGGAGAGACAGAATCCAAAGCAGGCTCCAGGATCTGAGCTGTCAGCACAGAGCCCAATGCAGGGCTTGAACTCACAAACCCTGAGATCATGACCTGAGCCGAAGTCAGACACTTAACTGACTCAGTCACCGAGGGGCCCGTAGTGTATTTTTAATTATTGAGTTCTTAATCTCTGGTTGGTTCTTTTTTATATTTTCTATTTCTTTGTTGGAGGTCCTCTTCTCTTTTCTCAAGTCCAGTAAGTGTTTTTATGACCATCACTTTGAATTCTGTAGCAGGCATATTGCTCATCTCCACTTCATTTGGCTCTTTTTCAAGATTTTGTCTTATTCTTTCATTTAGGGCATATTCCTCTGTCTCCTCATTTTGTCTAACTCTTTGTTTATTTCTATTAGGAAAGTCTGCCATGTTTCCTAAATAGTAGTGGCCTTATGAAAAAGAAGTCCTGTTGTGTCCTGCAGTATAATGCCCCCTGTTCACCAGAAGAAGCAGGCACTTCAGGGGTGTCCATGTGGGTTGTGTGCCCCCTACTTTTGTGGCTGAGTACCGTTTGCCTTTAGTCTAGTAGGCTGCAATAGCCCACTTTGCCTGTTGCAGGCCAACCAGCCTGGGTTCTGTGCTTTTAATGGGCCAGTTTGGGGCTGCTGTGGTCTTGTAGTTGGGTAGTGTCAGCAGTCAGACCACAGGTCTGCCCTGAGCCAGTCCATATGGGCTGCAGCCACACCAAACTGCAGGGCACCTTGTGTTGTGCCCTGAGAGGCTTTCACTGGTGCTTTCTAAACACTAGGATGGTGAATGTCATGTTTTCAAATGGGGACAATAAGCTCATGAATGTCAGTGAACAATTTAAGTCTATAATCCTTTCTTTTGGGAAATACCTAATTGACAATTTCCTATGGAGTGCAACTTTGGGGTCTTGCTGTCCAGTATGTTCATTTGTTAAAGTTTATCTAGAATTGTTTTAACAAAATACCAGCATTACTTTAACACACACTCTTTGGCCAAACTTATATGAAATTGGATGGTTGTGAATTAAGAGTCTTGTCAGGCATTGTTATTTACACAAAATGATATCAAACCCATCCATTTGTTCATTTGATCTTTCTTACTTATCTATCTATCTATCTATTATTTATTTATTTATTTATTTATTTATTTGGAGCACGCATAAGTGGGAGTGGGGCTGAGAAAGAGAATCCCAAGCAGGCTCTGAGTGTCATCAGCACAGAGCCCTTAAGGGGCTCAAACCCACGAACCATGAGATCATGATCTAAGCCAAAATTAAGAGTTAGACACAATTAACTGAGCCACCCAGGCACCCCTAATTTATCTTTAAAATACGGATCTGCCCTTATTCAACAAAAGAAAACCATGACCAGACAATGTGCCTCAGAAGTACTTTCTACCAGATCCTTATGAATTTTTTTTTTCTCTTGAAAAAATCTATGTTCACAGATGATGCTTTAAGGACACAAAGTTTACCCCTTCTGCCATATTTGTGGTTCTCAGTCCTGGCCGCACTTTAAAATCATTTTATAAGTTTTAGAAGTCTGACCTTCAGGGATTTTTATTTAATTGGTTCAAAATGGGTGGCAGCAGGATATTTTTAGAGAGCTCCCCTAGTGATTTTAAGGCACAACCCAGGAAGAAACCAGAACCACTGACAACAAGAAACTGTGGGGATGATTAGACCTAGTGAGCTCACTTCTTAAAGCACATATTGCACAAGTTATACGTCAATATATTCCTCATTTTCAAAGTTAAAATATTTCATGGGGAACCTGGGTGGCTCAGTCGGTTAAGTATCCCACTCGATTTCAGTTCAGGTCATGATCTCATGGTTCATAAGTTCAAGCCCCACACAGGGCTTTGGGCTAACAGCACGGAATCTACTTGGGATTCTCTCTTTCCCTCTCTCCCACTCATGTTTGTTTGCTCTTTTTCTCTTGCTCTCTCTCCCTCTTAAAATAAATAAGCTTTTAAAAAAAAGAAAGTATGAAAAAAACAGGAAAATACTTTTGTGGCTCACACTATCGTTCTATCAAATGGCTCTGTTCCAAATGATGGGCATTTAGGATATTTGCATTCAGGTAACATTACAAAAAAGTACTCTGGTGGACATTCTTATCTATCAGTGGTTCTAAATGGTGGGGGGGGGGGGGATGGTGATTTTGCCCCAGGGGCAATTGGCAATGCCTGGACGCATTTGGGGTTGTCTAACTATGGATGCTACTAGCATCTAGTGAGTATAGGCAAGGGATTCTGCTAAACATTTCACAATACACAGAATAGCCCACACAGCAAGAATTATCTGGCCCCAAGTATCCACAGTGCTGAGGATGAGAAACTCAGTTATGTATGAATCCTTGTCTACCTATGACAGTGCTTCTCAAAGACAAATCATTTTTTTTAATGTTTATTTTTGAGAGAGAGAGAGAGAGCGCAAGAGTGAGCGAGAGCAAGTGAGCACAAGCAGGGTAAGGGCAGAGAGAGAGGGAGACACAGAATCTGAAGCAGGCTCCAGGCTCTGAGCTGTCAGCACAGAGACCTACGCGGGGCTCAAACTCATGAACTGTGAGATCATGACCCCTGCCAAAGTCAGACACTAACCCACTGAGCCACCCAGGTGCCCCTCACAGGCAAATCGTAAGTCATGGAATAGTCTGTGCTTTTGAGATGTTTACAAACACCAAAAACTGTCCTCCAGGATGAATATGCCAGCTTCTTCTCCCAGCAGAGCAGAAGGATATTCTAATCAGTCATTAAAGAACAAATAAATAAATCCAGCCTGGAAAAGTTCAAAAGGCTTCTGAGTTTCTAGTATCAACAGGAATGATCATGCAACTCTAAATCCCAGAGTTTCAATATTTGAAAAATTGTCTTCTTTGGTTTCAGAACATAATTCATTTGGGGTCTTTGCAATGTTAATATATAACTAACCTAACTAATATCTCTCCCTGCTTTTCAACTGTGGCCAAAATTAGCATCTTGGGAGAGTAAGCGGAGTGTCTTAAATACTGTGCCAATTTTCAAAAAATTACTTGTATTTCTCTTACACACAGACCCTAAAGCACTGTTTTCCCAGCAAATGCTGCCCTTGGAATGACCTTCATGTGTAGTAACTGACCATACAAGTCATGTGCCAGGGCCAGGTGTTTGTTCTCAAACACTATGTGTTTATTAGCTAGAGATGATCTTGACACATCAGCAAGTAGAAATACATTACAGATTTAAATCCGTTATGCAAATTCAAAGGTAAAATTTATAGGAAATGCATTACTCCCCTATTTGCATTTTACCTAGTCTTTTTTAGGAAGCAAGATTATTTACCTTCGCCAATTTTCAATTTCCATATTTACAAAAATGCAAATCATAGCCAACATGGTTCATGTTCCCAGTTTTTTCCATGACAAGTCAAATGTAAGGTATTCTACAGCCATAAAGTTTTTTTAGCACTGTAACTCTTCTGAGGTTCCTCTGCTATGAACTCCTAATTAAGAGCTCATTTTAACTTTCTTCCCGGAGTGAAGTTGAATCATGCACTCACTCTCAGGAGAGCATGCAAAAGATGATGAGCCCTTGGAACAATCACAATTAGTTCTGATGAGTCACCATTTCTGCCCACCCCCCCCCCCAAAGTTTTAAAAATTATGTTTTGTGGGGTAGTTTCCAGAGTCCAAGTTTTCAAACCATGGCCACCAAGAGCTGTGATGACCTTCATCATGTCTTGGTCTCAACTGGTATTTACTGATTTTCCTATTTGGGGCTTAATAGATTCTAGATAACAAAAGAAAGAAGAAGGGGATTGGGAAGGGGAGGAGAAGAAAGAGGGAGATGAGAAAGAAAGAAAGGCTGTACTGCAAACCCCCAGGAAAGGGAATGGCCCCTCTTGTTCATCATTTTACCCACAGCTCTTAATGCATGACCTGGCACATATAGTGTAACTGAAATACTTGATTAAAGAATGGGAGATGGAGTAAAATACTTACTGAGGTAAAAAAGCATACGAATTAGACCAAAACTTTGATTCAGAAGCATGAATGAGGACCCGGCAAGGCTGTGCACACTAGATAGGCTGGTGGGGGGTGGCAGAGCCTGCCTCAACAGTCATCCTGAGGAAGAGATGCTGGCTGTGCCTTCCTGGGGTCCACAAAGATGGGAGGCTGGGTAGGAATGGTCAAGTCTCTAAGAATCTGTCGGGGAGGGAAGACCCATCTGTCGGGGAGCAGGGGGGACCCTCCCATGTTCTGTGCCTATTCATCCCTCCCTATAGGCTCTAACACAAACATGGCTGCCCCTAGCAAACTCCCTTTGGCAAGTCTGGTGGATGTAGCAAAGATGCAATTTAGGCAAAATTACCCTTCAGAAAACGCTTATGAGATTCCATTTGGAAGCTTCTGAAATAAACAGGGGTCTCTGCTACTTGACAGTTTCAATTGCAACTCCAAATTAGACAAATTGGCCAATGCCCAGGCAGATAGGGTCTTCTATTTAGCTTAGCTTTGATCACAGACCCAAAACCCAGAAGCTCACTCTTAGCCTACATTAGGGCTCTAACCCCCCAAATGAATTTTAAGTGGAATATACAGCCTCATGTATATTCATGAGCTCTCTGCCTCTTTTTTATAAAAGGGGTGGAAAAACCTGTTTCTTCCCTGCAGAAGGTGGCTTGAACTTACTCTTGCTATTCACATCTTCTGAAACAGTTATCTGGCCTGCCCTCTCCTTGCTCTTGGCGCCTCACAACTAACAAGAGAGACCGAGAGGACTGTAGTCCTGGTAGCATGATGGCATAGAGGTTATAAGCACTTGGGCCTTTAAGATAGCACAACTCACAAAGTCAAGTACACATTGCCAGATCCAAGAAGGTGGAACATGCTGGTGTTTCAGTCACTCCTCTCCAGTGCTGGAGGTGCCAGAATTGCCCCCACCCAACAGGTTTCCTAAGCACCTGCTACAGGTCAGGTCCTGAGAAATTGCTGTGAACAAGATGACAAAGTCTGTGCTCCCCAGGAGCTTCAAGAATGGTGAGGCAGGGACAACTCAACAGGAGACCACTTCAGTGTGTAGAAGACGAGTCAATTCCCTGAGAAATTAAGGGTCAAAGCTCCCTTTGGGCTTCAGTTTCTCTGCTGGGCCCAGTGGATTTGAAAAGTCTCCGTGTCTGGGTCCCTAACCCACAGGAAGAGTCATCTTCCAGGGAGAAATGTCTATTTTTCTTTCCTTGTCTTGCACAGAGAAAAGTGTCCATATACTTTAGGACTGAGAATTCTTTTTTTTTTTTTTTTTTAAGTTTTGTGGCCATCATGATAACTGGCATTTTTTTTTAAGTTTATTTATTTATTTATTGTGACTGAGAGAATGTGTGTGTGAGCAGGGGAAGGGGCAGAGAGAGAGGGAGAGAGAGAATCCCAAGCAGGCTCCATGCACTATCAGCACAGAGCCTGATGCAGGGCTTGAACCCATGAACCATAAGATCACGACCTGAGCTGAAGTCAGATGCTTAACTAACTGAGCCATGCAGTTGCTGTAAGAATTTTATTGTGATAAGCTTTTGCTTTGTTGTTTGCTTGTTCTGGGGAAGTTGTTCATCTCTCTATGAAGTAGATAAATATATTTGCCCTTAATTTGAAACCAATTTCCTCCCCCATTTTTATTTGAGAGAAAGAGAGACAGACAGAGAGAGAGACTGCTCAAGCAGGATAGGGGCAGAGGGAAAGGTAAGCGAAGAATCTTAAACAGGTTCTATGACCAACACCAAACCTGACACAGGGCTCAATCCCACAATCCTAGAATCATGACCTGAGCAGAAATCAAGAGCCAGATGCCTAACTGACTGAGCCACCCAGGCATCTCAAATTTTTAACATCCCTGTTGAGATCTAATCTGCACACTGTAAAGTTTACCCATTTAATACGTATAGTTGAGTGGTTTTTAATATATTTAGTACAGTATGAGTTGTACAATCACCATAATCTCATTTTAGAACATATTCATTCCCCCCAAAACCTTGAACCTATTAACAGTGATTCCCCATATCCAACACCCCAGTCCAGGCAATCACTAAACAACTTAGTCTGTAGAGATTTGCCTATTTTTCACATCTCAGTGTGAGATCATGTAATATGTGGTCTTTTACAAGTGGAGTTTTCACTTAGCATCTTGTGTTTTGAGGTTCATCCATGGATAGCATGCTTCAGAACTTCATTCCGTTTTATTGCCAAATATTCTATTGTATGGATAAACCACATTTTGCTCATCTATTCATCAGTTGATAGAAATTTGGGTCATTTCAACTTTCTGGCTATTAAGAAGAACATTCTTGTACAAGTTTTGTGTGGACATAGGTTTCAGTTCTCTTGGATGAATACATAGGAGTAGATTTGCTAGATTATATGGTGCCTCCATGTCTAACCTTTCGTGTAACTGTTAAAGTGTTTTCTAAAGTGTATGCATCATTTTAAATTCCCACTAGCAATATCTCAAATTTTGATGTTTCTAAAATAAGTGTGTGATTTACAATCCATGTGCACATTTAATATAGTGGATCTCCTCTTTATATTCTTTAGTAGAGGCTTGTTATTAAATTAATGGACTATCTTAAATTAGTGCATCCTAGAATAACACAACTATAGTGATAAGTTATTTACTGAGCCCTAACTAAGTACTAGGCACACTTTATTTAATGCTCAGGGAGTCTTAGAGACTTATTACCTTTCTTTATAGATGAGGAAATGGAGATTTAAAAAAAAATAGGCTATCACCATATTGCCACCACCATTGCAAGGTGGCAGGATTAGCATTTGCATTTGGGTCGGTTTTCTGCCAAAGTCCAATTTTCTTCTCTATTTTCATGGTATTTTTTTTTCATTTTTTCATTTTTATTTATTTGAAGGAGAGAGAGAGCACAAGCAGGGGAGAGGCAGAGAGAGAGATGGAGACACAAATGGAAGCAGTTTCCAGACTTTGAGCTGTCAGCACAGAGCCTGACACGGGGCTTGAACCACGAACCATGAGATCATCATCGGAGCCCAAGTCAGACGGTTAACCGACTGAGCCACCCAGGTGCCCCATTCATGGCATTTTTCTAAGACGAACAAGGGGTAATATGAGTTCTAGGAGTTCATGAGTTCTATGAGTTCACAGTCAAAAAGAGTACTCTGGACGAGGCAGAGATTCATTTTGACAGAGGGGAATTGCCAGTATCTTGGGTTAAGTGGGACTGAAGGTAGTCCTTGTTGGGCACATATGGGTAGAGCATCTTAAATCAATACCCTAAGACTATTCTATCCCATATGGTAGCCACCAGCCACATGTGGCTATTGAGCACTTTTGAAACCAGAAAGTGCTGTAAATATACACTGGACTTCAAAGACTTAGTACAAAAAAGTAAAATCCCTCAATGTTTATTGAGTACATATTAAAATACTTTTTGTATACTGACTGAAATAAAATATATTATTGAAATTGAAGCTTAAGAACACACACCCCCAAAAAATTCATTAAAATGCTGGATCAAATACAATACCCAGGTCACTGCCCTGCACATACAAGGATAGGAAAGGGAATCATATGCAGAAAAGTGACACTAGAAAAAGTCCTCCCAATGAAGGCAAGGAGATGAACATGGAAAAGAGGTCAGTGAAAAGATAAAGGAGCTAATGTAGGGTCTTGTAAAGGAAGAGCACCACCAAATTGGGAGATGAGGCTGCGTAGTAAGTCAAGACCGTGTTAAGGAGGGAGGGCCAATGGTGCCAAACGCTGAACACAAGCAGAAAAAAAAAAACAAAGATGATACAGTGCTTCTGCCATGGGGCTTAGGGTTACCCAAATCCTCAAAAACAGCAGTATCAGCACAGTGGCTAGAGCAGAAGAAAGCAAGGGGAACAAATGGATTGTTGGTCACCTCGATGGAGATGCAGGTTAAATGATCTCTTTTTAGCAACAACACCCATTTAGAAAAAGTCAGAAGAGTGATTCTAAAGATCAAGGAAGGAAGAAGGATCAAAGCAGGAGAATTAGGGGATGATGACAATCTCAGATGGGCTCTTCTAAAGGTAAGGGCTACCGAGGTCCACCAGAGGTACAGAATGATACTCATTTAGGCAATGGGGCTCTTTCGGAGTGGGGACACAGGTGGCTGAGGACATGTAAGAAGGTTTGGTGCTATTGCTTTTGGATTGAGAGAAAGGGATCCCCATGAATGGGCTAAGTGGCAGGTAAGACTGGGCTGCCATCATACTCTCACAAAGTGCACCTAACACCCAGGTTTTCCAGAGGTACACAGGGCTGGGTGCAAAAGTGCCCACAGAATGAAGAAATGAAGTCCCACTAAGAATTCAGAATGGGGACAAGTGAAAGCAAACCTAGATGAACAGACTGAGAGACTAGGCAGACACTGAAGCATAGAGATCAGACCCAGAAAATATAGCACACGGCAAAGGCCAATCTGTTCCATGTACATATCATGAGCCGTTAACAGTCAAAAGAAAAAATACTCATTTTGCCACTTATATTTATACTCAATAGTCATTTGCATAAGCGGTAAGCATATGTCAATTTTTAAGGGGGAAAGACAGAGACCTAATACAAGTAAGATAGCAATTGTTGTCTTTCAACCCTTTTGCTTTTCAATTCCATCAGTCTTTCTGATATTCCATTAATATGCCAGGTTCTGGTAGCTGGGAATATGGAGAATATCTAAGAACAACGGAATGCAGAATGCACATTTTGTCTAGCCTGAAACAAAACTTTTATCCTGGGAATTCAAATTCCACAAGCTGAGACTTGTGTTTATAGACAAGCCAAGAAAATAGGTATTGATTTTTCCCTTCAGGGCATGGACAGAAGTCACAAGTCTTCGATTTTAATGCTAGGGTGCTGCATTATAGGAGAATGTGTTCCCATCTCAACCTGCTCCTTTATACTATGAAAATGTTGGTCAATGCTGAGGAGCAATCAAAAGAGAATGGTGGGGAGACCAAAGTACTAAGGGGAAGCACTGAGCAGTGTGAACTGGAAACCTGTGAAAATAAGTTAAGCAGGAAAAAAAAAAGTCGTTTGAAAAACTACAGTTGGTCTTCATTAGCAGTGGTGATTTGGGGCCAGCAAGTGATAAGGAATTGGAAAAGGGACAAAGTAACAAAAATATTTCACCAAAAAAAAATATCAGGGGGAAGATCCAACTTGGGAGGGAGAAAAGATTATAAGATGTGTCTATGAAACTATTTAGAATGGGAAAGAAATCCAGACTAAATCTTACATCTTCCCATATTGGATCAGTTCTACCTTTTTATTTTTCTTTCCACCTCTTTCTTTCATAAGATGAAAACAAATATATACTCTTAGGTCTACCAAGTATGTAACTAGACTCTATTTCTAAGAATACCTCAAGAGGTATCTTAGAAGAGGCAGTTTTGTTTCAATACGTAATAAATTGATCTGTGACCCATGACTCACAGATTTTTTAAATGTTTATATCAAAATCACAATCTAATTAGAAATGGAAATTAACTAGCTACAAATAAATATCCAAATAATTTGAATTAGCCAAGGTAATTGAGTCTCTCAAAGAAATTAAGTATCTTAAAGCAATAATTAGCCTAAAAGGTATCCCATGACTTGAAAATCTTGCAAAAACCTGCTATCTGTGTGTCTCTTGGGGAGTCTACACATTTTAAAACAAGGTCAGGCAGGCCAAATCCAATTACAAAAGTGAACACAGTATGCTTCTGAATGCTTTGGGGTCATAATTTAGCAAGCTATGGCAATAATTTGCTAAATGTTCCACTGATGGCTTCATGGAAATAGTATTGCAGATAGACAAGCACAACTCTATAGAACTAAGTGATTAGGAATTGCAGGTATAAACCACAATGACACTGTTAGTGCTAAATAAATACTTAGTGATACTGTTTCAGCTAAAATTAGATTATAGTTTACTTTAATAGCCTGCTTGAAAATTACTTTTCTCAAATCTTGAAAACTTCCAGAGAATAATCTAAGTTGACTAAGTACAAAGGATGCTGGAGTTGCAAGAGAGGCGAGCACTGATGATTAAGACCTAGGTTACAGCTCCCATTGGGATGTAATTGACCTATGCTCAAAGAAATGAGTATTAATAAGCTGGCTCCACTTTTCAGGGCATCTGCAGGCTCTGTGATGGAGTGATCAAGAAATTGGGGAAGTCAAAGGATGAGCAATAGAATGAGGAAGATCAAAACCTCCAAGAGACTAAGATGCCTGACATCAGGTTAAGAACCATCATAGTTCAAAAATTATCAGTGGCCAAAAATGGGCTAAATAGCCCATTTTCACAGAGTACCATCTTCTATTATTTAATTATTATTTAATCACTAGACTTCTTGTGCCATTTAAATGCCACTTCTGTTTCTTTGTTTTAACCTGTTTCTGCTTCTCTGTAGTTATTAGACCAGAAGTTGGGGAAATGTGGAGGTTGGCATGCTACTAGTTTAACCTCAGGGAAGAAGGGGACCAGTAGGGAATGTAGCACACAATCAGTCCAGCAGAAGAGAAGACCTGGAAGGAACACAGGGGAGCAAGTTGCCACTGACTGTAAATAAGGGCATGGCTTTATTATTTTTTTAACATGAAATTTATTGTCAAATTGTTTTCCATACAACACCCAGTGCTCATCCCAACAGGTGCCCTCCTCAATACACACCACCCACCCTCCCCTCCTTCCTACCCCCTATCAACCCTCAGATTGTTCTCAGTTTTTAAGAGTCTTTTATGGTTTGGCTCCCTCCCCGACTTTTTTTTTCCCTTCCCCTGGGGGCATGGTCTTCTGTTAAGTTTTTCAGGATCCACCTAAGAGTGAAAACATATGGTATCTGTCTTTCTCTCCATGACTTCTTTCACTTGGCATAAGACTCTCCAGTTCCATCCACGTTGCTACAAAAGGCCATATTTCATTCTTTCTCACTGAAGGGCATGGCTTTAAAACTAGTCTCAGCAACAGAAATGATCAAGCTTAAGAATATTCAAAGTATAAAGAAAAAGGCAAACTAAGGTAAAGAGAAATCATGATTTTCAGTGCCTTAATTCATGATTTCAAGAAGTTGTTTGGTAATTCCAAGTGCACTGAAGGATTTTTCCCCCAAGTTTCCATGAATCTGGAAAGGTGGTTAAATATACACATTAGTACAGCTAATAATGATTAATGGGAAAAATTTATACAATCTGGAATCCATATATTGTATATACTGTTTCTCCTCTTAATTTGAATAGATGGGAACATAGGGATTCTCATTAGCTCAAAATCTCAGGAATATTCATTCATCTTTGAATATCTCATTATATATAATTAACAACAGCCATCACACCAGTCAAGCTCTGACATATAATCTCAGTAGCTTTTCAGTCTATTCTCAATCTCATGCAGGCAGGCAGCCCTCCTCCATGTTGAAGCAACCCTATCTGCAACACGTGGTCGCAGCAATAAAGGGGAATTGGGCATGTATGGGAGTTGTATGTGCCTCATACAAGAAGAAACTCCATGCTCAGAATTACACGGCTCCAGTGTTACTGCAGATAAGACTGAAAACACAAGGGAGCATGTAGAGTATTTGGTAAACACTATTTGATGTCTGCCGAACACTCTCAACTTATTTAGAGTGAATAAACCAGAGATATACCCTATTGTGAGGGAAGGTAAAGGAAGCTGCTAAGGTAATTTTTAACTTCTCTAGAACATAGTTTGACATCTCTGGTGTTAAAGACAGAAGATGATGTTTGTAAACAAGTTGGAAAGTTATGAATTCATACATCATGCTCTTATCCAACATTTAGGGTTGGGTTTGGCCTAGGCAATGATCAGAAAGTAGCTTCTTTGATTGCAAATCTGGCTAGAGCCAAAATTTCCCAACTTTAAGTCCAATGTCATGCAAACTAGACATTGCTTCCTTCTAGAATGTAGGACTCCTATGAGATATCAAAGTTGCCTAAACATTCCACGTGAAATAAAATTTTAATTCTAGATCTTGCATTAGAGTAGTGTTTAATCAACCCTTATTATCTAGAATCACCTGGAGAACTATTTAAAACTACTGATGTTTGTGTCTTAACTCAGGCCAACTCAGCTACAATGTCCAGGGATGAGTACCAGCAATGATTTTTTTTAAGTTACCTGGATAATTCTAAGATGCAATTAAGTTTGAGAACCTCTATTTTAGAAGCAAACTTCAATCATCACCTAGCAATTACCAATTTATTGGTTGTAAGGCTGGAAAGCTTTAAGAATTAATGCTCGGGATCCACTCCACATATTGTAATTTAATTGGTTCAGGGTGGTGAGGGCTGGACTTTGGGATATTAAAAATTCTTCAGGTGATTTTAATGTGAAGTCAAGTATAAGAACTGCCATTTTATGGCAGCACAGCTATCTCTCACCCCCTTGTCAGACCAGAGGTAACATGACTACAATTGGGGGAGGGGATGCAGCACTGAGTGGTGCTGTCCGTGGTGCTGAAATGTCAGTGACTTTTATCATCAGGGGTGATGAGCATTTACTAAGATGATAAAATCTTTCACGGTGGTATCTTTTTAACTGGAGATATATAAAACTTATGATAATCCAGGAACTGTTCTGTGGATTTTCATTTTATATTTTGGCTTGTAAAGGGACAGAGATTGAGGGATATAGTGAGGGGTGGATGGCGAGTAGAGAATTAAGTTTCAAGAGGATTCTTTGCTGTTTGTCCAGAGATTACATAGGGCAAAGATTAAAGTAAGTATGACTGATGCTCTTGGAAAGTCCAAACATTTCTTTAGTTGATAACAGTGTCTAAATATTGTTTCCACAGTGTAAACCAACAGAATTTTTAAAAATGAGATGCTTTACTTCCCATCTACAATTTGAATGCATGGATGCTTATAGTTTTCATTTTTCTGCTTAAGAGAGAAGTGACATTTTTAAAGAAATAGCTCATTTTCACAGAGTAACATCTTCATCTTATATTACCGAATCATATCACCACTGAATATTTCCAGTTTATGAATTTGAGTAGTTTTTTGAGATAAATGAGATAACGTGATGTTATAAGACCAATAATTAGATATGACCTAACAGTTAATGTTTCCCACATTCTCTTCCACATTCTTTACTTATCACAAGTGAGTTGTCCATTCAGTAATTTCTTCTATTCTCCATGGTCTAAACACCTACACTCACTCCCTCAAACTTTTATGGAGATGCAATGTATTCCATGACTCTATCAAGTAACAACTAGGTAATAAAAAGGCTAAAAAGGCTAAATGAATGGTTTAAGTGTTCTCAAATTTATGAACATTCTCAGAAACATAGAAAATGTTTTCCAGAGTAAATGATATCAAGAATAGGAGCCTGATGTAACCTAAACTTGCCAAACATCTGAACCCCACATTATCAGCAAATAGCTCCCAAACATATGTCTCTTCCTTGCTAAATTCTAGTATTTCCCATAAGGCATGTATGTGTATGCACAGAACTCTAATAATGCATGAGTATCTTTGGGACAATTATGTTCCTAGTCCTCTGCTAGCAATTGGAAAATAAGAGCTTTACACTAGACATCAAGGCACTTGCTAATATGTAGATCCACAAGATGCTTATAGAGTTAATGGGGAGAATAGTCCCTCATCTTAAAATTACTCAGAAACTCATTTTACTTATTACCAGACTGTATGAGTTTGGACACCTGCATTTACTGCCTCCTTCAGTCAGAATGAACAATTAATCCATACTTTCTTAAACACTCTGCACTTCAAAACAATCAGATAAATCCCATTTCCCATTAATCACAGTTCACAGCTTTGCCAATTTGGTTATCCTAACAGTAAAGCAGAGTACAGTTGTCAGACCTTGACCACACCTTACCCTTCATATATTCAGACATTTAATGGGTGGGTCTGGTAGCCACGAGCCTTTTAGTGGATTTAAGTCAAGGTGTTTTGAAAAAAAAATACCCAAGTCCAACCATCTTCCAGCGTTGGGACACCCTCCCACCAAGTCTGTCACCCATCAAATAAGACTTCTTTCTCTTTCCCAAAAGGGCTCTTAGGAGGGAGCTAGTTTATCAACACAATTAGAATCATTTTAGTATAGCCTCCTTAAACTTCTGGTATTTCCTATCTATCAAACTCTCTGGGAGCCTATTTATTGAAGACTTTCAAAGAGGGCTCTATAGAATCTAGAAGCAGAAAGACAGAAAAAGATTTTGAAAGAGTATTTCAGAATTGCTGGTAGCAGTATCAGGGCTCCAAGGGGCTGTTTTGATGGTAAATTCATTATTGCCTCAGGCTCTGATGGATCCCAGCACCCCAGTGACTGACTCTGCTACTTACACAGCTCTGAGTAAACTTGTTTTTCCCATAAAATGATCTCACAACTCTTGTTCTCCAAGGAGTTATGTCTTTTATGAAAGTAAAGATAGAAATCGTAAATACTCTCCTCTCACCATTAAGAGTTCTTATCACTGCAGTGTGAGGACACTCATCATCAGAGCCTACAAACAGGAGGCCAAGGGTGATTGAGTGAAATGACGAATGATCACAGCAACAAGATTAAGTCTTGTCTTGCTTTTATCGGAGGACCTTTGGGACTCTCCTGCATCAGTGGCTCTGTGGTTTCTATCTCTCACATAATTCTAGAAAACTGTATTATTATGTCCAGGATCAATGACAGTTTTATATCACTTGAAAAACTTGTTTAGAACTTATTCTACTCTGTGCTTCAAATATGACTCAACTGTTGGAATAGGAACAATGGGGAAACAGCAATCTATAAAGTGAAAAGAACAAGTTTGTTCTCATACTGCTACCATTTGGAGACACAGATTAACAGCGTTGCCTTAAACTTCATGAAATTTAAGGGGCACCTGGGTGGCTCAGTCAATTAATTGTCTGACTTTGGCTCAGGTCATGATCTCATGGCTCATGGGTTCAAGCCCCACGTAGCGCTCTATGCTGACAGCTCGGAGCCTGAGCTGCTCTGGATTCTCTGTCTGCCTCTCTATGCCCCTCCCCAACTTGTGTTCTCTCTCTCAAAAAATAAACATTAAAAAAAACTCATGAAGTTTAAAAAATTGAATGGAGGTGAAAAAATATATAACTTCATGGAAGTGCATCCAGACCCTCAGTTTAAGCCACGAGGACTATTCTTTCAATGCTGACCTCACTTAAAACCTTGTCCTCACACAATGTTTCCCACATTGGAATTTAGTTGAAACCCTCAAGCACCTCATCTCTGAACAAATTTTGTCCTTAGAAAGAAACACACTTCAAACACAGTAACATAGAGAGGATTTATAACCTGGAAAAGGAATGAACCAGTTGGGAAAGAGGGGCAGAGACTGTAAGTCCACCTAGAATACTCCAGTAAAACTGAAGATTGATCATTTCCATAAGTGATAAATCCTTCCAAGCTGACTCTCATCCAAAACATAGCCTCACAGGTCTATAGTGGGCTATGGCTGTCATCTCAGATTACAGGATGATACAGACTATAATGTTTGAGGCACCTGCAAAGTCACTGCCTCTACCCTGTTCTCTGGTCATCTAGCCCTGGCAAATGCAGGAGATGGGGTGGGCAGGTCTCTGCCAGGGAACTCTGAGATGTGGGACATTAGTGGCATTCCTATGGCATTCCTATCAAACTGGGAGAGCAGACCATGTGGCTGGCCTTGTGTGGAGTCTGGGGATGTGAAGGTGTGTGGGAGGAGAAGGACCCACATTTACAGGGACCACATGAAACCTTGGTTATCTGCTATTCTGTGACAGGCTGAGGGAAGAAACCATAAAGCCTGCTGCCACTTTTAAGAAACATGTTTGGAATCCTATACACCCGAGTTAGTCATGTAACCTCTCGGCGCTTATTTCTTCACATGCAAAAAATATAACAACAGTATGAAAGTCATGAGGTTGTTGTGAAGATAAAAGGAGTCCATGTGCCCAAGCAAACTAACTGCTATCAAGTGTTTTCTGCCACAAAGGATGGCCCTGGATCCATATCCGAGTCCCACACAACTACAATGGACGGACAAAAGGAAGGTCCACTTTCAGACATTTAGTGCAAGTGACTTTGGTTTGGGTATTAACAAAAACCAACCAGATCAGATTCTCTTGTAAGAAATAAATGCTTAGGGCACCTGCGTGGCTCACTTGGTTAAGCGACTGACTTCAGCTCAGGTCATGATCTCACTATTCATGAGTCTGAGCCCCACATCAGGCTCTCTGCTGTCAGCACAGAGCATACTTCTGATCCTCTATCCCCTCTCTCTGCCCCTCTCCCCTATGTGTGTGCACACATCCCCTCCCTCTCCCTCCGCCACCCCCCACCCCCCCTCAAAAACAAACATTAAAAAAAAGAAATGCTTGATAACAAGTTAGGTCACTGCATTTGAATCTCAAGTGACAGGAAGCTCCTCTTCCCACAGTCTGGCCTACACATGGACTCTTTGAGCCCCAGGGTTCCTGAACTCCCAGAAAAAACAGACTTGATCCCAAATTCCTGTGGACCCTTGTTATAATCTCCCCATTACCCAACTTCATCTGTTGGTGTGCCTCCCCTACCACCTTAAATATAGGTAGACAGACCAAACTTAATACACAGAGGAAAATCTGGGACTCCAATCTTGACATCATCTAGAAACTTCTACTTGTGAAATACTAAATGCTACTATCATACACTCTGACCACAACTTCAGCTCAGCTCAGCTCCCGGAACTACTAAGCACCTTGACTTCCTCCAAGCTCTCCCTATTCCTTAAATTATTTTCCCTTATTGCTTCATTTTCTTTTCTGCACAGATTGTGTGTTTCATCATTTCAACACTGTTTCCCTGGCATTTGACTGTCACTTCCCTGTGTTTGTCTGCCCAAGGCACCCAAAGCTTCTAAACCTGCACTGACTGTACTCCACACACAAAAAGGCTCTAAGAAATGACAGAATTCTTGAAATGTGTGCTGCTACTCAATTATAGCTTACAATTTCAGCAGGCCCTCAGAGCCATGCTTTCCCTCAATTTTGGTCAGTTCGCCCAACGTCATCACTACCCTCTTAAAATTTTACCAACCTTTCCCTCTCCTCCTCTGCTTTACACCCCAGTGAAGTACACCCTGGTTTAAGAGACACTGTCCACCAGGATAAAATCCAGTCCCCATCTGCCTCTCCTGAGACCCTATCCATCACCTTGGCCTTGAAGTTGGCCAACACTATGCCGATTTGGACATTTATCTTGCAGAAGCTGATCTAGACAGTCCACTGGACAAAGATTATCCAAATTTTCAAAAACAACCCTCTTTTCCCCCTCCTCTCAGTTACTAGAAAGTGTGATCCTTCACTCTACTCTTATTATTTGACATCTTCTACATATTCTGGTTGTTGTGCTACATATCTATGGTTGCCATGGAATCTATGTATCTCTAATTGCCCTATGACGTTGGGCTCTGTAAGTCAGATGCCTGGTCTTGCTCATCTTTGAATTCTCAGGGCATTGAGCAGTCTCCAGGAGGGGTCCAAAACCTTGACTGTACTGACAGAAACCCCAGTCTGGCTGGAAGGGCTGGGTTCTCACACCTCCACCCAAGGCATGCTAAATCAGGTCCCACACCGATCTCTGCAGTGCCATTTGACATTTGTTTTGATCGAACTGCATACAGAAGGATGTGGAGCAATTTACCAGCAACACTTGCTGGTTTAAGGCCTAGCTGTCTTGGGATAGGCAAAAGTTTCACCCCTCTCTAATTGGCCTAATTCTCAAACAAATTAAGAGACAGTCAAGCCTTTGTTTTGTGAATCTGCTCAGGAAATGGAGGCAAGGTCTTCAAGAATGAACTCAGGTTTGAGAGGATGGGAAAGAAAGAAAAGGGAGGCAGGAAAGCATCAAATTTACATCTGAGGTCATTAGCATTTCAGGCTGATTGATTGCAAACAGTTGGGAAATGTGCAGAGGCTCTGGCAGCCAAAAAAAAATACCATTGGGGGAATCTGGACTCCTCTGACTCCAGATTCCAAAACAAATGCTTTCTCTGTTTAAGTTCATGAAATTCCTGTAAGCATTTATTTGCAGTTTTAATTGTTTTTGTTTTATCTTCTTGTTGGTGGAGGGGTTGGGGATTTTTTTTAGAAGATCTTTCCAGATTAGTCCTATTGGGTTCCAACTGACCCATTTCTGAGTGTGGGTCTAGGCATGATGTTTAACACCCTAACTATTGTGTCCAGTGTCTATAGGTTATGATGAGATCCCATTATCTCTTCTTCATGCCTTCAGCCCTCCACTGTCCCCTCCCTCCCCACCCCAAATCCTTGGCTGGCCCCTTAACTAGTGTTTTGAAATCTTTCCTGTGCATACAAAATCTCCCAGAACTCTTGTTGAAATGCAGATTGTGACTCAGTAGGTCTGAGGTGAGGTTTAAGAGTTAGCATTTTTAACATCTTTCCAAGCAATGCCCACGCTGCCCTACAGACCACTGCTTGAGTAGCAAAGCTCTAACCCTCTACCAGTGGACCCAAGGGGGTCATCCAGAAGACCAACAGGCAAGATGTTCCATTGATGCACAGGAAAAAAAAGTATTAAAATTAACATGAATGGTTTCTACCTAAAAATTTTAAGTCTTTTTAAACTTTTTTAAATGTTTATTTATGGGAGAATGAGAGAGAAAGAGTGCAAATGGGGGAGGAATAGAGAGGGGGAGACACAGAATCCAAAGGAGGTTCCAGGCTCTGAGCTGTCAGCACAGAGCCCAATGCGGGCTTGAACTCACCAACAGTGAGCTCATGACCTGAGCTAAAGTTGGACACATAACCAACTGAGCACCCAGGCACCCTTAAAACTTTTAAGTCTTAAACACAGGTACTTTCACCTGTCTGATGACCTCCCATGAAGTTGAGTCAAAGGAATCCTGAGAAAAAGAGTAGAAATAAAATTCTGCATCTCAGAGGGGTTGACAAAGACAGACCTACATATTCACTGCCATTCAGCTTACTGCAATATGCTGAATTGCATGTCAGAGAGCTTATGGAATACATTATCTAGCTTCAATAAAACTCTCACAAAATGTAGAAGAGGTTTAAATAATGCCAAGAAACTGCTAATTAAAGATAACATTAAGCATCTATATCCGCCAACTGAAAAGTTGGCCCAGAAATCCAAAATTATAATGAAGATTATTTGGAATATGGACTTATGGTCATCTTTAACTACGACTTTGAGAGTACACTGCATCCAGAAGTAAAAGGAGAATATACATGTGATTTTTTAGTAATAATTCCTACTTTGAGGGATATGTGTGCCCATGTGATTTTACACATGAGGTGCACAATCAAGCCTTGGAGACCACTGCTCTATCCTCTTCTCTGCCCTCCATTCCACATGGAATAAACATCTTGGTGTTCTTTGGTCAACCCCTCTCCCCACACACCTAGTTTCTGGTCTTGTAACCTCCCTATCCTCCACTGCCACCAAGGGTTTCAGCTGAGGTCACAGGAGGAAAAGCAAGGGATCCCAAACTCCTATGCCTTCAAGAGTCAAGGAGGGATCACAAAATCATAAGGAGGGAAGAGTGTAACAAAATGACAGCACAAATGTGACAGGCAGAGATTGACTCTAGGTCCCAGTACTGTAAAGGCAGTAGAGAGGAGTAGAGACCATGGCAGCAGAATGCTGGCCTTCCACTCTTTGCCCATGGGGACGTGCAGACTCAGTTGATAATCTATTTCAAGGAAAACTTACATTTGAAATTTTCCTGGATATACAATGTTTAAACATGCTGCATACATGCATGCACATGCACGTGTGTGCACGCGCGCACACACACACACACACACACACACACACACACAAACTTGCCAAGACTTCAAGCCATGTTTGGACGATGAGTCATCAGTGTGCTCTACCCACTGTATATAGAATACAACTTTTACCAGTAGCCACAAAATCATAATTAAGACAAAGAGCAAAAAAGGGAGAGCAAGGTTCAGGAGTCATGAAGCCAGAGTCAACACAAAGCTCAGTCCTGTGACAGGGAAGGAAAAGACAAAGAAAAGGCAGGGAGAAAGAAGATGAAGAAGCCAAGCTAATGAGAACAAAACAGCTAAAGGCACTGTTTGCTTCCTCCCTTTTTCCTCCTGGGGTCAATAATTAATCAATCTAGCTTCCCCAGAGTTGTGGGCCCACTGTGTACAGTCTTGAGAAAGTGACACATGCTAATGTCTAGGTCGCTTTTTTTTTCTGAGCAGCAAGACTACATTTCCCAGCATTCTCTGCAGTGGGTATGGCCATGTGAATGAGTTTTAGCCTATGGAAGGCAAGGAGTGATGTACAGAACAGCCAGGTGTGGTCTAAGAACACCCATACACAACTCAGGCACGCAGGATCCTTTTTCCCACCCCTCTTCCTTAACTGCATGAGGAGGCAAAGGTCTGGAGGAAGGTCGAACACTATGGCCTAAGAAGCTGAACTCAGCTCTCACTACCACTGGCCCACCTGGATTGTGAGATAAGCAAGAAATAATTATATTTTATTAAACTACTCAGATTTGGGTCTTAATTCTCTCTGCTTTGAGTACATTTATCATGGTCTACCTCCTCTTGCCCAGTATCTTGCCTTCTTCAGTTGAACATCCCATTTTCTCTTATCACTCCAGTGGAATGATTCCAATCTTCTGGCCTCTCCTCTCTGAAATGCTCCACTTGGCCAGTATGACTCTCAAAGTACAGAGCCCCAAGTGGAATTCCTCACTGAAGTAAGCTGTGCTCAGGGCAGAACAGAACAGGATCACCACCTCCCTGTTCTCAGATGGTATGCGTCTATTCATAGAGTCTATGATGTCTATTCACTAAACCTATGTGATTTTCTTTTTCCTTGTGCTTGCCTGGTGCTGCATCTTCCCCATTTTATAATTCCAGATTTATCTCCTTGGCTATCAAAGCTCTTAAAGTCTTTATCATATTAGGTTTGTTTTGTTATTCTGTAAAATGACCTTCTTTGGATGCCTATGTAGATCCCTTTTATTTTTTGCCTTTGCAGCTTCCATTTGCTCTTCTTCTGGTAGTAACACTTGTATTTTAATTACATGCAGTCTTAGTGGTCCTAGCAATCAAGGGAAGCTGCTTCCTTCTGACCTAACAGTTGTATGTTATTCAAGCTCAATAGGCACTCTCCTCTTTAAATCAGGGACACAAGACTTGAAGGCATATAGAATAGATACATCTTAAAAGGAATGTCTCAAATGGATCAGCCATTAATTCCTGCTACCTGAATCCCAGAACTTCTTTTCCACACTTAGTTGTTCAATTTTTCCTTCAACTCTGTGAATCCCTCTGCCTTCATTTTTTTATTGCTGTTGTAACAAATTACCACAAACCTAGTATCTTAAAACAACACAGCATGAGGTTCTACCCTCCAAATATATAAAAAAAAATTCCTACAACTCAATAAAAACCCCAATTAAAAAATGGGCAAAGGACTTAAGTATACCTTTCTACAAACAAGATATGCACATAAAAATGGACATTTAACATTATTAGTCATTAGGGAAATGCAAATGAAAACCACATGGACAATCCCATTAGGATAGTTAAAATTTTTTTTAAAAAGGAAAATAATAAATGTTAACAAGGATGTGGAGAAATTGAAACCCTCGTGTATTGCAGGTAAGACTATAAAATGGTTCAGGTGCTAAGGACAACAGTTTGACGGTTGATCAAAAAGATAAACAGAGAGGGGTACCTGGGTGGCTCAGTCAGTTAAGCACCGGTTAAGCTCTTGATTTTGGCTCAGGTCACTATATCACAGCTCTGAGATCGAGCCTTGAGTTGGGCTCAGCATGAAGATTCTCTCTCTCCCCCTTTGCCCATCCCCTGGCTCAAGCACACACTCTCTAACAGTTAAACAGAGTTATCACAAGATCTAGCAATTTCACTCCTATGGGTATACCTAAAAATTTAAAAACAAGCGTTCATTGGATTGTGCACATGCATATTTATAGCGGCACTGTTCACAACAGCCAGATGGTCCACACAGCCCCAATGGCCATCCAGAGACAAATGGATAAACAAACTGATGCAGACATACAATGAAGTATTACTCAGCCGTAAAAAGGAATAAAGTACTGATATATGCTACAACATGGATGAACCTCAGAAACATTATGCTCATTGAAGGAAGCCAGACACAAAAGGTGACATAAATATATAATATACACAGAACACCTGGAACAGGTAAAATTATTGAGACAGAATACAGATTAGTGGTTACTGGGGAAAATGGGATTGAGGGATGCAAAGCAACTACCTGATAGCTCCAAAGCTTCCTTCTGGGGTGATGAAAATGTTTTCAAGCCAGATAGTGATGGTTGCACAACTTTGTGAATGTACTGAATGCCACTGATATATTCACTTTAAGATGGTTAATTTTATGTTAGGCAGATTGCACCTCAGTGAACACACATGCATGTGCACACTCACTTATGATCTCACAGTTTAGGTCAGAAGTCCTAGAAATCAAGACCTGTCAAGGTCTGCATTTCTTCTGGAGGCTCTAAATCCAGAAGAAGCTTGATTTTTTTTCCATCTTCTAGAGACCAACTTGTATTCTTTGACTTGTAATCTCCAGTGATGGCAGCCCTCTCACTTTTGCTTCAGTCATCCTGCCTCATCAGACCCTGACCTTCTGCCCTCCCTCTTATAAAGACCCTGTTATAACACTGGACCGACGTGGATAATCCACAATACTCTCCCCACTTCAAGATTCGTAATCCATCTGCCAAGTCTTTTTGGCCATATAAGGAAATATTCACCCGTTTCAGGATTAGGACATGGACATTTTGGAGAGGCCATTATTGCATCTAACATACCCCTTGTCCCTTCAATGAATTTATTTTTCTTAGGTTAAAGAGTTTCTGTTGCTTATAACCACGGAACCCCAACCAATAAAATGCTTGTTATTTTTCAGCATTTCTTATTGAATGAACAGGGAATATGAAAGTAGCCAGCAGTGTCCAAGGACTTCTTGACCATACCTCAAAATGGCAGAGGAAATCTATAGGGATTTTATGTTTGGTACAGTGCTTTCCCAAGGACCAAAGAAGCCAGATAAGGAGATACCTAATAAGCAGCTAAGGACTGAATGAATACAAGGGGGAGAATAAAATTAGGCAAGTTTAACAAACACTTCATCAGAGGCCATAGAAGCAAGGATAAGACTGTACAGACAAGAGTCAGGCAACAAGACAATGTTTTCAATATAAAATCCAAGTTAGAGCACAGTTAAGCACATATAGCATGGAAGATACAACCCCCCCCCCCCCCCGCCTTCCCTTAAGGGTAATACCCTCTTACTCTGAAGTCTGAACCTGAATCACAGGTCGCCTCAGCCAGGAAGTCATTCTGTCCCCAAACAGAATTAACAGCTTTCTCTGCTCCACACCTATGTACTGAGCACTTACTGTGTTGCTCTCAACTCTCATCACCATGGCCATTTCTTCAAAGGAGGGAAGACACTTCAGTCCTCTGAGCCACTGCCTGTAAGTGCCAGGAGACATAGTGGGGGTAGGGGTGGGGGATTCACATGCTAACTACAGTGAGAAAAGTCAAGTGCCAGCAGAGCCAAAAAAGGAGAGTTATTTTGTTTTAGATAGCACTTAAAGACATCTTCCTTTTCATTTTCTACCGACTGGGATATATATATATATTTTTTAAATCAGACTTGGAATCATAGAACCTTCAGATGCCCCAGCAATCTTTCACTAACTTTTAGGACCAGTTTACCAAAACCTGGCATTGGTTTTCACAGAGCCAGGTCCCTGTTGTCCCAGTGAGCAAATCGTCAATTGTGCAGAGAGTGTACCTTTGTTATAGGCCAGGCCACTTCATTTCCCTGAGACTTTTAAGAGCAAATCTATTTAACTACCTCTGCCTTAAACAAACTGTTAGTATTGCCAATTCATTTGACTTTGGCCTAGAAATTTTATTCATGCAAAACGGAGTGAGCTAGGTTTTTATTAGGAAGTCAGGGTTCCTGGAAGAGCAAACAACACTCTTTGTTCCATGTATCTTCTTGGGGTTCAGGTATTACTGTGTTTCATTCTCAAAAGCCATAGCATGAGTCAGCTCTGCCTTTATAGATAAGTGTTTGTCGAAAGGGGAGGGGGTGTTTGTTCACTCAGGGTGGAGAAAGCTCGGAGGAAGGCTGGATATTGCCTTTTTCCTCTCCCCTTGGTTATAACCTTTAGTTGGTAAACACTGGGTAACCCCTAGGTTACCTCAACTAACACTGATAGTTGGAATTAATTAAGTATGACCATCCATCAGGGTTATTGCCTTCTGTACTGAGAAGGTAACTCCCTAAAATGATGCTCTGCAACTTACATCCTTTATAGCCAGGAAACATTGAGAGTAAAGTCATGCCCCTTTTCCCCAGAAAGGATAAGGAGACTAACACCAAGGATATGAAAATTAGTATAGCGCCAGTTTTCAACTCAGCCAAACTTGCCATCATTTTCCTAACCCTTTACAGTCAATTCCTAAGTGATTTCTCCCTGTAAAATAAAGTCTCTGGGCTCAGGCTTTGCACTGAGGGCAGCTGGTAGGACCCCATTGTTGAAAGAGGGCAGATAAAATTCATAACAAAACCACATGACCTCAAGACATAGGTAGTAAGTATAGTTTCATTTTATAGAACAGCAATTTCACGCAAATAAATACTTATTTTTGAGAGAAAGAGAGACAGAGCATGAGTGGGGGAGGGGCAGAGAGAGAGAGAGACACCCAGAATCTGAAGCAGGCTCCAGGCTCTGAGCTGTCAGCACGGAGCCCAATGCAGGGCTTGAACACATGAGCTATGAGATCATGACCTGAAGCCAGACGTTCAACTAACTAGCCACCCAGCTGCCCCAATTTCATGTTTCGTTGTTTTTGTTTTGTTTTTACATGCCATGGAGCTGCCTTCCTCTTTTCATCTCTGCCGGGAAGGGTCAGGGGATGGTGACCAGATGGCCTGCTTTTTCCATGGCAGCCCAAACTTCTATGTTCTGCCCTGCTATCCTCGAAGTCTCCTGACAGTTGTCTAAACATGTGAGCCAGTCTCTCCCTCAGAATGAGAGGCAGACATAGCACAGCACAGGGCAAGGGAAGAAACTTCTTCAAACATCCATACACTTATGGGGACAAGCAAAAGATATCCCTGGGTCATAATTTTAAAAAAAGATTATGCAGGAAGTCATTAGGAAGAGACTATTAGTTACCAAAACATACCCACACCCCCAATCAACACATGTTCAAACAACAAATTCTGAAATGTTAGTGGATCTCACACCTCATCTTATTGATTTTTCCATTTAGAAAACCACATGTCAAGCATACACCTAAGAATGATATCAGACCCATATTAAACCTATTTTTAAACACCCGACATCACTACTGACACAAATCAGGAGCACAGACAATATGCGAGACTGAACTTTCATGTTAGAAAGTCCACATTCTTCCCAAAGGAATAGGGAGACATGGGTCACAACCTGGAAACAATCGGTAAACTTAGTCCTTGCCTGTTGAGCAACAGGTGACCGACAACAATGGTAACATGCCTTCAAGAGAGGAGCCTCACCCTCCAGGGAGGCAGACATCCCCTTATCAGGACAACCTCCGCTATTCAAATGAAAAACCATACTGATCACACCCTTCCCCCTGCCAGGGCTCTACCTCCTACATCAAATTGCTCAGTCCTATCAGCCCTGCTGGAGGAACTGAATGCTCCATCCTTGCTCTTGGATCGTTAAAGATCTGGTGAAGTTTATAGGAAGATAGTTACTAAGTTAAAAGAGAAATATATTTCTCTTTCTTAAATCTGAATCTATCAGAGAGGCTGACTATCCAAGCTTAGGGATCAAATATTCCCGGATTCAAATCCTGTCCCCTCCCTTCCTGGCTCTAAGATTTTAGAGGATCCCCCAAAGCCTCCATTTCTCAAGTGTTAAATAAACAGAATTAACACGTACCTCTACCTTAGTGTGTTAGGATGAGTGCTATAACATGTATAAAACACGTGACATAGTGGTATGCCATCAAGTAGGATAGTGCCTAGCACTCTGAATTAATGCATCCCTTACAGTAGATCAGTTTATTCTTCCACCTGATAAATACACACCCTTGCTCAAAAATCTTCACTGGCTCTCTATTCTGATATAAGGTTCAAACTTCCTACTTGGCATTCAAGGTCCTCAGACCTGCTTTCCATATACATTCCCCACAAGGTCCTGCATATACTCAATGTTCCTGCTTTTTGTGAACCACCTAAGTTTCTTGTTTGCATCCAAAACTTGGCTCTCTGTGCCTAGGGTGCTAGACTCCATCCCCTAACGTTTAACTCCAGGGTTGTGAGCTAATGTGTCGGTGCACGGAACCATGTGGACGCATGCACACATGCATGCTTACTCTCGCAGGATCTTAGCTTGCTTTTACTAGTTGTCAATGGCAACACCTCACCTCTAAGACTGCACTTCTACATCCTCATGAAATAAAGTATCTGGTGACTTTGGACCTTTATTTCCAGGTGGCAACCACTGGCCTGGCTTGAGTGGTGGCCACCTCTTTGGGAGAGACAAAGTTTTTCCAGTTCACCCCAGTCGCTCCACTCCCTGTACTATTACACCTGCCTCACTTACTCACTAGTTTACCTGCCTGGTCCTCTGAAAGGTCTGGAGTTTGCCAACCCTCATGTACATCTTATCCGTCCTCAGCCCTCCAGGACTTCTTTCCTGATTCTCCTGTCTTCAAAATGATTTTTCTTTTTCATGTTCAGATCTCAGAGCTGTATTTGCTAAGGTGCGTGTCACTGCAGTATATTGGAACCAACACTTTATATTTTCGCTGTATTGCCCTTCCTCAAGTACAAGCCCCATGAGATGGAACCCCTGGCTGGACTGTGCCTGGCTTAGCACCAAATACAAGCAGGTATTGGATTAATCATTTTAAATGAACAAAAACCAGCTAAATTTAATCATAGGAAAGTCACACCTCACAAGGCATGCAGACTTTTTTCCCCTGGGCTGGGCTAAGTTTCCCGTCAATTCCTTCTAGGAAAAATGAATAGGGGATGTCTGGGGGGCTCAGTCAGTTAAGCATCTGACTCTTGGTTTCGGCTCAGGTCATGATCTCATAGTTCATGATATCGACCCCCTCAGCGGGCTCTGTGCTTACAGCATGGTGCCCGCTTGGGATTCTCTCTCCCTTTCTGCACCTTCCCCACTCATGCATGCACATTCTCAAAAATAAACTTTAAAAAAAAATAGTAAGAGCTGGCAGCGGGGAAGGAGAGGACAGGAAGAAGAAAAAGCCATACTTATAGGCCTGATATGTAGTTTTAAATTTTGTCCCAGATTCATTTGCAGGAAGCAATTCCTTCAACTGTTTATTAGCAGCTGCGTTGCATCCCTGTGTCTGGCTAGCACTTCATTTTGTTCTCTGTGTTGTCACAGATACCATTCCTTCAGAATCGCACAAAAACCCCGAGCTATGGAGGCAGTGTTACTCCCTCTAGTTAGAGCTGGAAGCCCAAGCTGTACTTTGCAAGAACAAAACGTCCTCCCAAACAGCTCCCAACTTCTGAAGGCAGAAATGAAGCGCAGCCCTGCACGGGGCAGGGCAGAGCAGGGAGCACTCCAATGTCCGATCTCCGAGCTGACGGTGGTATGTCCATCTACACGGTGATCAAGGCTGTCACAACACATCCTGCCAACATTCAGATCCCCTCTCCTTTTCTACAGATTCTCACTTCCAGCTACATCTTGGCAAACCAGAGACCAGGGGGGTAAAAGACACATCCGGGCCAAAAAATGCACACTGTTTTCAAAACTCTCTTGGAAGTTTTTGTTTGCCGCTTTGTTTTTTTGTTTTTTTTTTTTCCTCTTCCCTCTTAGTCAGGCAATGCAAAGGTCTGAAAAAGCTGAAAGCACTTTGTATTATACTGTTGTTCACTGTTCAGACAAGACTTCCTAGAACCACTTCCATTTGCCGAATGCGTTAGCATCTAAAAAGCTTGTTCACAGCAAGGCCTCATCTGCTGGAGGCTTCTGATCAGGGTGGTGGGGAAGGACCAGAATGCATCACTGCCAGGGATAAGGAAATAACTCAGCAGTAATGTGCTGGAACAACAGGACTCAAGAAGTCTGGCGGGGGTGGGGGGAGGAACTGGTAGGGGTTTGCACCTGGGTGGCTCAGTTGCTTAAGAGACTGACTTTACTCTTGGTTTTGGCTCATCTCACGGTTCGTGGGTTTGAGCCCCGTGTCCAGCTCTATGCTGACAGCTTTGAGGCTGCATGGGATTCTCTCCCTCTCTGACCCTCTCCGCATTTCACACTCTCTTTCAAAATAAACAAACTTTTTAAAAAAATTTTAAAAAAGGCTCAGGGAACAGAAACTGAATTTAGAGATTGGGAAAGGCCCATTTCTGAAATCTGGGTTTCTGTTTTTCCAGATATTCAGTTATTCTAGTCCAAGATAGAGATTACGTCCACTCTGCTGAGTCAGGGTCAGAGTTTCCAAAGTACAACGTCACTCCCCAGGCTTCCCTACCACAGCTCAGAGCAGTGGACAGAAAAGGTAGGTCTCCAGAGATCACACTCCTGCTCTGCCCTCTAGCTGGCCCTAAATAGGTTAACAACTAAAATCACAATGGTCTTACACCCACAGTTTCAGGTGTCCTTGGATAGGCTTCTAAGTCCTGAACAACCTTAGAGGACACTTAAAGCCATGGACCCCATCAACCGTGGTGAAATGTTCTTCTTCCTTAACCTCCCCATTTTGATAAGGATCCCAGGCAGGCTTTGAAAAGTTAATACTTTGGTGTCTTTGAAAGGGAAAAGAAATTGAAGGACACTGTGATCATGAGAAACCTTCTCCTGAGTTATAACTGAATTTGTCACTAGCAACCATTGCTTAGAAAGTAAGACCCCGGACTTGACCTTGACCCTGGCAAGTTTGCTCAAGTTTTGGGGTCTTCCCCACATGTGTGGGAGAGCGGGCTGTACTTATCAAGTCCCTGCCCACTGCCAACAACTGTTTTTGCTTAAATCAAGAAGACACTGTGCTATCAAGAATACTGAAGGCCCCTGGAAATAAAGGGACCAGCAGATTGTATGGAATTGTGGAGAATTAAACTGACCTTCACTGTTGCCACTCCTCAGAATCTCTACCACTCTTCAATGTCCAGCTCGAGTGCCACCTTTTACAAGAGATCTTCTCTGACAAATTCCCAACAACCACAACACCTCACGCCCCTCACTGGGCACAAGGCACGCCCTGTGATATAGCCATCCACCAGGCCTCACGCTCCCATGGGGCTGTTGGCTACTGTTTCCGCATCTTTTAGGTTTGCATTCTCCACACCACTTGGCATGAACCCCAAGTACACAGCGGATGCTTGATGAATATTTGCTCAATTCATGTCTGGATTTATTCCTTGGCTTAGCTCGGTAAGGATTCGAGGAGCTCAGTGGATGGATTACAGATGGGAATGTGCCTTCTCTACCCCAAATGGGGGCTGTCACAGTTTCATGAGCACAGGGGAGGATTCTCAGTGACAAATGCCTTCACTGTTTCTTCCTTTTTATTTATATTAATGATAACTTCCATTCATTGAGGCCTTTCCATGGATACCGTCCTAAGGGTAATACACACACACACTCCACCCAGCTTCAAGAGGAGGAAACCGGCAGCTATTTAACTTCTCTGGGCCTGTGATCCCACGGTGAGAAGGAGTAGCAGTGGGATTTGGCCTCAGAACCCCCGCTTTTAGGCAGCCTGTCAGTCCATCATTGTACTCTTTTCCGAACCGATGTGTACAAAGTGAAATACTGATGGTGTGATTAGAGAACACGGTGCTTCTCATTTCCTTTCACTTCCTGCAGCTCTCAACTCACCCACGCTAGCACTTGAAAGGCATGCGAGTGTGAGGAAGTCAATCTGGACAGCACCATAGACAGGAAATGCATTTCACTACGGCAAAATTCCAATTGCAACCATTTTGACAAGAGGAAGACAGGAAAGCAGCACTCAAGGCTTTTGGGGAGGTTTTCAAGACAAGCACCTCTTCATGGACCCAGCCTGATTTGTTTTTGAAACAAAGACAAGCTAGGAGTCCTTTGGAAGACTGCCCAAGCACAGGGATAGGTTTCTCTTCCAGGACAAGGAGACTGGAAATGGCAGGCTGGGACTCTCTCGGACTTGGAGGGATCAAGTTGTTCCAAGTCCATGGACACATCACGAAATGCACCTGAAGGTTTCCAGCACCACAAATGCTTCTGAACAGAAAAATGCAAAGCCACTCCACGTTTTCCTATGCTCAGACATGCTTCTTTCCTAATGCCAGCGACACCTAAGCTCTATGTCTACAGATGGGGTCCCTAAACAAATGTTATTGACTGTACCAAATACAACATCAATGTTGGAATTTAAAAATATAATTTTCTAAATGACTGAAAAAATTAAGTCACATTCATTAAATGAATGGTAAAAACCTTCAAAGGACAACAGTGTTTGACAATTATTTCTTTGTTTCTGTCCAAGGGACTAGTTGTACATAACATACTATTGCACAATAGCTACTTGTTGACAGTTTTCATCTAGCGTTAGCAACAGAAACCTGAGAAGTCATAAAAGTTCCTTTTTAACCCAGGTTCTTGCTCCCCCCTCAGTGTCCTCCCCCAGCATCCCATAACCATGCTTCAGATACGGTTGTGATGTATCATAGATGAAATGCTCCTTGGAATATTCAGGTGCACATATAAGGGGAAAGAAACAGGAATGAGGGAGTCAACAGACCCTCAAATAATCACAATGGAGGGGAAAAAAAGTATTTGGCCATTTTATTATCTTCTTCCCAGCTTTGAGTTTCAAGCCTGGGTGAATTTATTCAAAGATGACTTTATAGCTATTGGCTGCACTCCAGACAGACCACATTATTCAGGACCTACCTTGACGAATCACAACTTCCCTGACACACTCAAGTTCCTCTTGGTCGCATCCAGGTCCCTTCTAAAGATGTGGCATTTGTCCCACAGGAAACCCTGTGGGTCTCACAGTCTGAACTCCTTAGCAGGTGGCAGAACAAGGTTCACAGAAATGGCTCATCAAGTGGACCTGACCGGCATAAGATAACTTCCAAGATGAAGCAGAGGTTTGCTAACAAAACCAGCAGTACCGTACTCAGTCGTGTTGACAAACCTGACGACCAGCTTCTGCCTCAATTCAAGATTCTCTTGGGGCCCCTGGGTGGCTGAGTCGGTTAAGCATCTGACTTTGGCTCAGGTCATGACCTCATGGCTAGTGGATTCGAGCCCCACGTCGGGGTCGGTGAGGACAGGTTGGAGCCTGGAGCCTGGTTTGGATTCTAGGTCTCCCTCTCTCTACTCCTCCCCTGCTCACACGTTGTCTCCCTCCCTCCCTCTCTCAAAAATAATATTAAAAAAATAAAAGATTCTCCTTCTGATCCATCTTCTTCAGCCAGTTTTCAAATACTGGTCTAGCCTGGTGTTCATCTTCAGTGCTATATTAGCAGAAGCTTTCCAAGCATACAGAAAAGTAAGATTTGATAGAAATCTCCCTTTCAACTTTCTCCAACTTTTTTTTATTAAAAAAAAAAACTTTTTGGGGCACCTGGGTAGCTCAGTCGGTTAAGCCTCCGACTTCAGCTCGGGTCATGATCTCGCGGTCTGTGAGTTCGAACCCCACATCGGGCTCTGTGCGGACCACTCAGAGCCTGGAGCCTGCTTCGGATTCTTTGTCTCCTTCTCTCATACTCTATTTTTGAGAGAGAGACAAACATAAAAAAAATTTTTTTTTGAACAGAGAACCACGTTCCTTTCGTGTTTACTAAAATCTGACCAGTGTATTACAGCCCACTTACTAAGTGCAAGTACTTAGTAAGCAATATAAGAAATATGCAAATAGATTCACACACCAACAAGTACCAGCAATCCGAGAAGGAGGGAAGTCAGTTGAGAGCATCAGGAATTCTCAGAGAAACTGACATCAGAGTTAAGCCTTGCAAAAAGGAATAGAATTTTTTTGTTTTGTTTTTGTTTTTTACCAGATGTAAAGTCCGGAAGCAGTATTCTAAACAATGGCAATAACACTGGCAACGTAACAGCATGCTTGGAAAAGCCATTGCTATTAAGATCTTGGTTTGAAGTTATTCACTGTCTGATTAGGTCATGTGGTAAAATGAAGGCCCTAGAAGCAAAAGCCACACAACAGGGAAGCGTTGAGTAGGGGGAAAGGAGAAAGGCTAAACCCTGGAGCAAATACCGAGCACCAAGGGTGGCAAATGAGGGCTGAATCTGGCCCAATACATTAGCTCTGAGAGGCAACATTTTCCTACTTCCCACAAAGACACTACATCTATTATGTATGTAGAATATAGGCTAAATGCAGCTCTGTTGGTAAACAAAATTTGGTCACCATGCAGACAACAGCTGAGTGGGGACAAACGCAACCAGTTTTGTAATTTAGATATGCCCCGTCCTGAGGGCACAGCATCGTCTAACCCTCGGGGAGCCTGCTGTTGTGCATTTCCATGAATGGCCAAGGACAGCCGCCATTGCACTTCTTTCCATCTGAGGCGTTCCTCCTGATGAGGCATCCCTTCCCTCCGCCGCCATGCTAAGTAACATCCATGTTTAAGATTACAGGTGTCTCTTCCCCCATGACATGGTGGCTAGTGACAAAAATGAAAAATCTAAACTAGCAGAACAGAAAATTCTATCTGTAGAGTATATGAGTATACATTTGCATCATAAATGATTCAATTTTTTGAGACAGTGAAAGAGTACGCCATCACGAGAGAGCAGGGAAGGGAGAGAGGGAGAGAGAATCTGAAACAGGTCCCATACACAGTGTGGAATCCAACATGGGGCTTGATCTCACAACCGAGTTCATAGCCATGAGATCATGACTTGAACCCAAATCAAGAGTTGGGCACTTAACCAACCAAGCACCCCTATAAACAATCTCAACTTTATAAGTGAGGTAACACTTTATTTTTAAATTTTTTTAGTGTTTATTTTTGAGAGAGACAGAGAGACAGAGACAGGCAGAGCATGAGAGAGGGAGGGGCAGAGAGAGGGAGAAATAGAACTTGAAGCAGGCTCCAGGCTCTGAGCTATCAGCACAGAGCCTGATGTGGGGCTCGAACTTGTGAACTGTGAGATCACGACCTGAGCTGAGGTGAGACCCTTAACCAACTGAGCCACCCAGGCGCCCCAAGGTAACATTTCTTTTTAATGTTTATTTTTGAGAGAGACAGAGTGCTAGAGGGGGAGGGGCAGACAGAGAGGGAGACACAGAATCCAAAGCAGAATCCAAGCTCTGAGTTGTCAGGACAGAACCCGATGCGGGGCTCAAACCCACGGGCCCCAAGATCATGTCCTGAGCAGAAGTCTGACACTTAACTGAGCCACCCAGGCCCCCATCTCCTTATTTTTAATTAAGATCCATCTGTAACTAGACCTGAATGTCCCTGTTTGGGGGGACTTTCCACAGCTCTCTGCTTAAAAAACTTTTTTTGCAGGTCCAGATTTCTTGAGGTCCAAACATTTTATCTACCTAATGAGTAAAAGAAGAGAGGAGAGTTCACGCATATCCTTTCCATCCTTGTGATTCAAGCCAGGAAAACTTAGTGATCATCAAATTCTTATTCTGGCAACAGAGCTCAAGCATGCTTACCAAAAGGAGAGATTTTGTCAGTAAAGCTCTTTTTGTTTTTTGTTTTAAACTCTATTTTCTTTGGACAGTTTGAGAGCAATTTATTTCTCCTTCACTACCCCCTGGAGTACACAGGTATGTGTGAGGGTTCTCAACACAACTGGGAAATTTGTGGCCTCCATTTTCTCCTTCCTGGGCCCCAAATGTGCAAACTCTGCTTTTCACATGGCAACCTGAATTGCTAGAACATTCTCATGCAGTTGCGCTTGGGACACGCAGGGTTCTCTGGGAGAACCAGAGCATGGAAAAGAACATGAGTGATGAGGAGATCTAGGGATTTGGGGCAAAAGAAAGAAGTCAAAGGAAGAATCTTTTTTACTCAAGATTAATCAGTCACTAATATCAGTGTTCACAGACAGAACGCTTATTCTGATAGAATAAATAGCATTAGATTAAAACTCTCTGGCCATACATACTGTTTTAGGAATTAAGGTTTCCAATATTTTCAAATAGGGGAAATGACACATTCCTGTAACAAAGTGGATTTATTCTACATAAATACATCATTCTTCAGAGTAGATAGCTCTACAAAATGAGGAAATAGGCTGAAACTTAAGTGAATTTATGCAGAGCAATTAAGGAAAACTTCCTGATTAGTCCTTAAAACCTACTCAATCATGTTAGTAGCCTATGGGATCTCTCTGGCAACAGAATCCAAAAGCCACCTTATGGACCGAGGACAACATAGGTGTTGAGCAGTTGAAGGTGGTGTGTATACACCTGGTAGAACCCCCTGGCACCTGCCTCCTGGTTGGTAGCATTAAGCTCATGAGAGGATATGAATCGTCTCAACCTCTCCACTCTTGGTAACAAGGCTTCACTTCAATAGTTTCCAGAGCCACTGATGTGCCTGCTTTTTCCCCAAAACTCATCTATCAGCGGTTGTAAACTGATGGTCAGGCAATTAAACCTAACCTAAGGAAGGATTTTGCTCTGTGTTTTGCAATTACAGGATTCCAAGCATCTTTAAACAGGCTCTATGCTCTCTGGCATGCCTTAGTCACCAGTGTTCCTCATCGTCCTCACGCATACACCTTCCCTGTCTGGTCTTATTTATGTTTGAGTTTTGCCTCTCATCCCATTAATGATATTGACTGAGCAATAAATGAGCACTGCATTTGATTACCATCTTCCATAAAGCCTGCATCATGCTCATGCTCTTTATACTTCACTGATGTTCAAGTTTCCATCTTTTAGAAAGACACCGTAACCCCCATCCATGCCAATTTCCTGAATCTCTCCACACTATAAATATTGTTCCAAGGTGGACAAAACTGACAGTAATAACTCACAATTCTCTGACCTCATAGCAAGTGCAACTAAATGCCACTAAGTTTTCATGAATGGTGTAAAACAGAATCTTACCATCAATCAACCAACCAATACTGTGCTTTGTGTGTTATGCTGTCCACTAGGATGTAACCACTAGCCCTTACAGTCAATTTCTGGGATAGACCTGGTTTACAACATCAGTGTTCCATCCGCTTCCATTCTTCCCAGCTGCAACATTCTCCTTTCCTCTCCCACACGTCACATGTGGACCACGGCCGTTCTGCACTCCACCTACAGGAAAACTTTATTCCCCTGGTCATCCTCCTTCCCTTTTTCTCTTATAACCTTTGTGGTTGTGGTTTCTTCCTTCTCATTCTAGCTAGACACAGAACTTTCCCAACTTAACAAACTTGATCAGGCTGTCAATTGTACAGGGCTTCATGCAGAGAGGGCTCTGTGCTTGATTTAATGCTCTGTTGTTGCCATCTTGCAATCTCTAATTTTTGGAGAGGATGTGACAGTTTCATTTTGCACCGGCCCACCAATTATGTAGCCACTCCTGAATATTATTTAACCTGGCACCCAACTCATAAACGCCCTACATGCAATGGATTTGATTTCCTCATTGCCAGCTATTTATTGCCTTCTTTAAAGTAGGGCAAACATCTGGTCACACCAGACTCCAGACAAATCAATGGTTGTCAAAGTTTGACCCAGTCAGCAGGCCCATACTGAAGTAACATGGGCATGGTTAGATTCTTCTCCCAAGAACAATTACATTTATATTAAAACCAGACATCACTTCCTCCTGTTAACTAAAGCAATGTCCTTCCTCCTAGCTATTCCACTGTGATGGTTCGTGTGTGGAAAATGACAAGTTGGTGTGGGATCTAACATTTGGGTCTGGTGACTGTAATTATCTAACAGCCATTGATGCAGACCCCAAACCATACCTACCTGTTTATCAGGAATGACCCCAGAATCCTATAGTCCTGATGGAAACAGGAGGAGCTCCAGTGCTAGCTTGGGTCTATGCTTATTCAATCGGGGAAGAACAACCTAAGGGCAGCTGGGTACACAAAGTCACAGACAAAATGTCACCATCACTCACCCTAATTCATCTGGAAATTTTTTTTTAATGTTGATTAATTTTTGAGAGAGAGGGAGACAGAGCATGAGCAGGGGAGGGGCAGAGAGAGAAACACAGAATCCAAAGCAGGCTCCAAGATCTGAGCTGTCAGCACAGAGCTGGACACGGGGCTCAAACTCAAGAACCATGAGATCATGACCTGAGCTGAAGTTGGATGCTTAACCAACTGAGCCACCCTAGCACCCCTGTAATATAATCTTTAATATAGAAATAAGTATTTCAGAGCATCATATAAACTCCCCATTAATTTTCATGAACGTGAGATTTCAGAGATATTTCCTGCTGACACACGGTTGCTTGAGCTTATGTCCAGGATGCATCCTTTATTCTCCCCTGCTGTTAAGGATACTCTGATGAACAAGTTTGAGATATTCAGTTCTGCTATGCCCAAAACTAGAGCAATGACAAGCTCTCACAGGAGAACAGTCCGTGATTTGTATTTAGAAGCACCTATCTGGTGGAAAAAGAGGTTCCCAAAACCAATAAAAGTGACGACTTCAAAAGTTCAAGCTGAGCCACTCTCATTTTGGTAAAACCCTAGGTAGAAGTGCAAAGTCAGCCAAGGAGAGCGGGATTTTGAGCGGATGCTATTCCTTACACACATCATCACTAAGGTGAATCTGGTCACACAGGCAACAGGACTGGCCAATTACTCTCTCAAGTCCACGTTGCCATGGATATGGTCTGAAAACATGGCATGATCAACTTCACCTGGCTTCTCTCTCATCACTCACCACCTGGTAGTCCTGCTGGCCTACATTTCAGTTCTTATCAAGGAAGCAGAAGAACATGAAGCAAAAACACATAATACAGAGCTCCAAATTCCAGGATCAAGTCATGGCTCCACCATTGGTTAAAGGTGTCTGAGTTTGGGGGCACCTGGGTAGCTCAGTCAGTTGAATGTCTGATTTCAGCTCAGGTCATGATCTCATGGTCTGTGCTGACAGCTCAGAGCCCAGAGCCTGCTTCGGATTCTGTGTCTCCCTCTCTCTGCCCCTCCCCCACTCACACTCTGTCTCTCAATATTAAACAAACACCAAACATTTTTAAAAGGTGTCTGAGTTTCTGCAAAAGGAACATACAAATAATGCCTGACTGCCTATTGGATCATTATAAGGATCAAACTAAAGACAGGAAATCACTATGTGAACTGTAGGATGGTAACAATTATTTTTTCTACCCTCATTGATTTCAGCATTGCCCAACAGTCCAACTTAATAAAAATTGGTCTATAACCCTATAAAAACTACCTAAATACCTCACTGTTCATTTTTAACTAAAATATTTACTATTTTTTTTAATGTTTATTTGAGATAGAGAGGAGATTTGAGATTGGAGAGGGAGAGGGAGAGGGAATGCACACATGTAGGGGAAAGGCAGGCAGGCAGAGAGAGAGAGGGAGGGAGGAGACCCCCCCAAGCAGTCTGAGTTGTCAGCAGAGCCTGAGCTGGGGCTCGGTCCCACATATCATGAGATTATGACCTGAACCAAAATCAAGAGTCTGACACTCAATGGAGACAGCCACCCAGGTGCCCCACATTAAAATATTTAAATATGCAAGACCAACTGGGCTAACATGACTAAGGGAACCAGTGCTCCATTTTGTTCATATATTTGTCAAATTTTCTACAATAAAGAGTCTATCTGCATCTCAGCTATGTTGACTGAAAAGATTACCAATCCTAGGATGGAAAGATGGCCACAAGAGACTCCTTACTTCAACTTTAAGTGCTTGGATGAAGATGTTGATACACAGAAGACTTCACAGCCACTCCAGATTTTTAAAAGCTTGGGTCCCTGCCCTTCCATGAAAAAAGCTTTCCTTCCACAACTTCCAGAGATTAGGCTTAAAAAATAAATAGCCCTGGTAAACAAGAATGATTGGCTTCAATTATAAGCTGCAAATGCCCAGCAACGGAGTCTTCCCTTCATGCAGGGAAGCCAGCAGGTGCATGGGAAAGTATGTTCCAAAGTTCTGGTAAGGGAAAGAATGAGCAGAAGGTGAAAAGGTCAAGGAAGAAGAGGCTGGAAACCCCAGGGAAACTTCTCTTAGGCTAAGTCAAAGAGAAAGAATAACCTAGCACACAGCTTTACAACTTGCTCGTGTTTCAGGAACTGGACCTCTGTACTCTGAGGCATAGTAAACCCCCATCGTCTCTTCACTGGACTAGCAGACACCTTCCCACACTAGAGTCACTGTCAGGATTTTCTTTTTTCTCCCCATCCCATGAAGAAGAATCTGAGCAAGAATGTCTACTTGGCATGATCATCAGGGATGGATGTGGAACCTACATTGCACACGGCACAAAGAAATGCTCCATAAACATTTGTGGAATTTTCCCAGAGGTTAGTATCTGTTTTCTGGTGACATGTTGCATATAGCTTTGAATCATGGAGAAGGCTCCAAGAACAATCACTGCATCAGCATTGCCATGAGATTTGCTGTTTGTTTCTGTCCTCTACCATGGATGAGGATGAAATAGGGATGACAAAGGCCCATCCAATGAGAAAAGAGGGCAGTATGATGGGGCAGAAACCACAATGGACTGGAAGCCAAGGAACCTTGGTTCTAGTTCTGAGTCTTTATGAATTATGAAGTTTCCTCTTTGGGTGCTGGTTACCTCAATTTGAGATAATCAAGTTCAACTATATGATTTCTAAGTTCCTCCCATGTTCTCAGATCCTATTATAAGCAGTATTACTTTTCCATTCCAGAAACAAAACTTGGTAAAAGACTATCCAAGACTATGCAATGGCAAAGAGCAATTTTATTTTTTTGAGCAAGAGAGACAGAGTGGGAGCCAGGGAGGGTCCAGAGAGAGAGAGGGGGATAGAGGAAGAATCCCAAGCAAACTCCACCCAGTCAGTGCACAGAACCTGATGCAGTGCTCAAACTCATAAAACTGTGCGATCATGACCTGAGCTGAAACCAAGTATCAGACGCTTAACCAACTGAGCCACCCAGGTGCCCCAGCAAAGAACAATTTCTGATAAGTGTAATATACTGAGACACCTCTCCTTTTCCCTTTAACAAAAGAGGTAGCAGGCAGAAAGCCTAATGAACTAGATCCTAAGGTGGGCAGCCATGAAATCTAGCAGAAACATTTTAAGTGCTTTATTATTCTCCCAAAAGAAGGAAAACTATTCTCTTTTAGGATCTTGACCCAGAACAAGGCATCTAATTATTCTCAAAAAATTACCAGCAATTATTTTTTTCTAAGAAAAAAAACTCCTATCCTAAAGAAAATTCAAAGAAGGTAATTTTCCAATTACTATGATTTAAAAAAAAACAAGATTCCTTTCTAATAAATCTTTTTAGTCCAAGTATGTACAAATCTCTTTCAAGTCAAGCAACGTCTCTCCCTACAAACCCATTAAGGTGGTTGTTATTTTTGGAGATAGTTAATGGATATTATCCTGTGATTATACAAAACCAGAAACTCAACCTTTTGGATTATTTCTTCATTAATATGTACAGCTTCCTTCTTTTTAGAAGTTTAGTGGCCATTACCATTAAAACGAGTGTATAATGAATATCAAAACTGAGATCCATTTTCAGATGCTGTGTCTTCTGCATATTGGTATACCCAGTGTGTCTTAGCAAAGGCTCAAAAGAGAATTGTTGCATGAACGCTGCCATGAAATGGGCTATAAAGAGCTTAATTAGTTGCAGCTCATGGAAGAATTCTTTTCTGGGTAGATGCACACGAACAAAGTGCTGTATGGCTCCAAAACTTCATCCGAAGCCTTTTGTTTTCCAACGAGTGTCTGGGTCCTTGCAAAATTCTTACGTTAAATCCCTAAACCTTAGTAGGATAATATTAGGAGGTGGGGGCTTTGGGAGTGAATTTGGTTTATATGAGGTCATAGGGGTAAAGTACCCATGACGGAATGAGTGCCCTTCTAAGAAGATGGAGAGACAGAAGAGCTTCCTTTCTCTACCACATCAGGATACATCCACAAAGTGGCCATCCCTAAGTCAGGAAGATGGCTCTCACCAGAACTCAACCATGATGGCACCATGATCTTGGGTCCCTGCCTCCAGAACTGAACAATAAATGTCAGCTGTTTTAAGTCACCCAGTCGGTGCTATTTTGTTACAGCAGCTCAAGCTAAGAC
The DNA here is from genome assembly GCF_027475565.1 of Acinonyx jubatus. Classification (NCBI taxonomy): domain Eukaryota; kingdom Metazoa; phylum Chordata; class Mammalia; order Carnivora; family Felidae; genus Acinonyx; species Acinonyx jubatus. The sequence continues at coordinate 74,129,571 of NC_069391.1, read as the reverse complement.
ACCTCCCCTTCCTTATCTCTATAAGGAAACTTGGGAAAACAATGGATTTGCATAAAATGATTTGAAGTTCTATGGAGCTTCATCAATCTATTATAATAAAAGAATGAACAGATTACCACATAAATAGAATAAGAGAGTTTCAAGTTAGTCACTGGCTCATACACACCAGAGATAACAAGGGACATGCTGAAAAGGCACGAGTAAGAAATCAGAGTAAGTGAAATTCCAGGGGGGGAAACCCCACCATTAATCAATGAACAGGGAAGGTGGCTTGCGGAAAACACTCTTTGAGGTAGATGACTCAAGTACGCATGAATGGGAGTTGGGATGGCTTAGTCAAAGTTCTAGAGGAAGGCATGCTGGGTCCAACCCATTCAGGTATGCCTTAGGCAGCTTAACATCATCTGTGCCTCATAAAGAATGGCTATGAAACCAGAAGTTAGTTTCCTAAGGAGACCAACTCCCAAGACCTTCACCAACATTTCTGACTGCCCAGTATCCCTTCAATGCATACATGCTGCTCTCTATTCGTTTCTTAGGGCCGCCATAACAAAATATCACAGATTAGGGAGCTTAACCAAAAGAAATTTCTATTTCTGGAGGCTGGGAAGTCCAAGATCAAGGTGCTGATCACTGCTATTCCTGTGAAGAGCTTTCTTCCTGGCTTGTAGATGGCTACCTTCTCAAGGTGTCCTCAGACAATGGGGGGAGAGAGAGAGACAGGCGGGGGCAGACAAAGAGCACAACTGCACAAGCTCTCTGGTGTCTCTTCATGAGAGCACTCATCTGACTGGAGTAGAGCCCCACTCTCATAACCACATCTGACCGTATCTGCCTCCTCAAGGCTTATCTTCAAATATATCACATTAAGGATTAAGTCTTCATCCTATGAATCTAGGAGGGACACAACCATTCAGTCCAAAACATGCTCCTCTACACTCACCAACCAAAGCTAAATAAGCCATTCATTCAATAATGCCAACATCTGTAAGAGTTTGATTAAATACAGGTAACTAAATAAACTACTTCTGTTATATATTTTTGTTACGTTCTAGAGCAGAGAAAAACAAGAATCATCTATTTTAACAATTTGTGAGATAGAAGATGGGACTCTTGGGGGCACCTAGGTGACTCAGTTGGTTAAGCGTCCAACACCCGGCTTAGGTCATGATCTCACAGTCTGAGTTCAAGCCCCGCATCGGGCTCTGCATTGACAAGTCAGAACCTGAAGCCTGCTTTGGATTCTGTGTCTCCTTCGCTCTCTGCTTCTACCCCACTCGTACTCTGTCTCCCTCTCTCTCTCAAAAATAAATAAAGACTAAAAAAAAATTAAAAAGACTGGACTCTTACTTGTGATGGAGCAGAGAGGATTTAACATATTAATGCCCCGGGGTGCCTGGGTGGCTCAAGCAATTGAGCATCCAACTTCGACTCAGGTCATTATCTCATGGTTTTTGAGTTCGAGCCCCACATCGGGCTCTGTGCTGACAACTCAGAGCCTGGAGCTTGTTTCAGATTCTGTGTCTCCCTCTCTCTCTGCCCCTCCCCAACTCATGCTTTGTCTCTCTCCCCCCACCCCTCTCTCTCAAAAATAAATTTTAAAAGTTTAAAAACATTAAAAAAACATATTAATGCCCTTATTTTCCCCCATCTCTCTTGTATTAAAAAGGGTTCTGGTTTCAATCAAGGTTGTCCCTCTCCCCTTGAGGATGATTTTGCCCGTGTCAAACTGGGCTTTTAACAATGTTATATCAAGATAGAGGAGGAGGAATGAGAAGTGGTAAAGAAACACTAAGACTGTACCACATAGCTTATGGCTTTAATCCAGCTACATTTGTTTTAGCCAGTCTTATTCTCAATAGTTTTCAAGTTGCCTTAAAAGCAAAGTAAGATGATGGCTGTCAAGAACTAAGAAAGATCTTGAGCACCAAAGTGGCTCAGTGGGTTAAGCCTTCAACTCTTGGTTTTAGCTCAGGTCATGATCTCATGGTTCGTGGGTCTGAGCCACACATTAGGCTCTGCGCTGACAGTGCAAGGCCTGCTTGGGAGTCTCTCTCTCTCCCCCTCCCTCCCTCCCTCCCTCTCTCTGCCTCTCTGGCTCCTGCTCTAAATAAATAAAACAAAAATAAATAAGAAAGATCTGACATCTGACTCTAACAAGTTAGCTGCCACAGTTTTCATGCACAATGGCAGAAGACATGAGACTCCAGGGTCCAAGACAATGAACTTTATTGCTCATAATATAGAAAGAACCATGAGCATCGGCAAATTTTTATCAGTTCTTCTGCCTCCAAAGTCCCAAGGAGCCCATGTGAACAGGACCAGATGGATGCCTGAAAGCTCTGTGGCTGCATTATAGGAATATCCTGGGCTTAGGAAACTTAAATTCTATATAGTGGGCAATAAGACAACCTGTTTTTTATCTGGAGAAAGACACTTTATCTTTCAGACTGTTTATTATACCAACATCCTTGAAAATAAAGTACTGGAAAAAGGCCATCAGTAGCTTGCTTATAAGACATGCAGAATCATGAGAGGTCCATGGGAAATTGCCTCCCAACTCTGGCCGGTGAGGTGGAAAGGAGAGATTTCAGACAATGAATATCCCTTGACTTTACCCTCCATTTGTACTGCACTCTCTCCAGCCCTTTTCTTACATGTCACTCCCAAGAAAAAAGGAAGAGGCAAAGCAAGGCAACACAAGTGAGAATTCATTATTCTGCTGGTGGTGGATTTGGGTAACTTGTCTTTCTTCTTGCACCCAACACAGCCTGATGTTCAAGCTAAAAATGAGATGATGATATTCTGGGTGACCCAAACAGCATTTAGCCATTTGGACTTCTACAATGAGCTGCTATTATGTTCACAAATGTACTCAGAATGCTCTCATGATCTAGAATTTTCTAAATTTCAAGTGCCCCAACAAAGTACTAAGGACCCATATCAACACACAACTGAAAAAAAAAAGAAAAACTAAAGAGGAAACATAGTAGTGCCAATGAAAATATAAACAAAAAAAGCTACTGAATGCTTATTTAAAATCAGAAGCAGGGCACCTGGGTGGTTCAGTCGGCTGAACGTCCGACTGTGGCTCAGGTTATGATCTCTCAATTCATTGGTTCGAGCCCTGCAATGGGCTCTGTGCTGACAGCTCAGAGCCTGGAGCCTGCTTCAGATTCTGTGTCTCCCTCTTTCTCTGCTCCTCCCCTGCTCACACTCTGTCTCTTTCTCAAAAATAAAGATTTAAAAAAATTTTTTTTAAGTAGAAGCTATGCGAAAGACCTATATGTTAATCTTACTTGATTTTACAAATAAGGAAATAATAGAGTCCTAAAAAAATTAAGTTACTCATCAAGGGTCATATAGACAGAAAGTAACAGATGGAATATAGACACCAAAGACTGAGCTCTGACAAAATCTACTATTTTGTCTCTGAAAAAAAATAAAATAAATAAGATCACACCCATCTACAGAAGCAAATGCAAAATCCTCCCCCAAGACCATAGCTAGCAGGTAGCCAAGATGACACAACTATGGAAAAGGTTTCCCCCCCCCCCCCCAAGATCATGTTCCAGATCATTTCTACCAACCCAGAAGGGTAAGCAGCTCCAAACAACCTGTATCTAGCAAGGCCAAAAGCTTCCCTGCAAGATCTTGTGCTCTTTGAGTCTAAAACCAGGCCAAATGTGTAATAAAAACACAAAAACAAAAACCAAGTGCAAACAAATACAAAGACACACGGGCAAAACAAAGTAAGACAAACACTCATTCATGGGCTTGTAGAACATGAACTGGCCTCAGGAAAATTCCATTATAGTCCGGTATGTGCTAACCATTTGCCACTGAATTGCTCCATATGCTTCCCCCCTACCCCAGTCTTCCCCTAGAACAAAGCAGGATCATTAAGAATGTGAATCCAGTTGGGAAAGGGACTCCTGGCTGGCTCAACTGATTAAGCATTCCATTCTGGATTTCAGGTCAGGTCTTCACCTCATGGCTAGTGAGATCGAGCCCCATGTTGGGCTATGTGCTCATAATGTGGGGCTTGCTTGGGATTCTCTCTCCCTCACTCTCTGCCCCTCCCCTGTTCGTACATTCTATCAAAATGAGTAAAATTCGGGGTGCCTGGGTGGCTTAGTCGGTTAAGTATCCTATTTCAGCTCAGGTCATGATCTCGCAGTTGACGAGTTCAAGCTGTGTGTCGGGCTCTGTGCTGACAGTTCAGAGCCTGGAGACTGCTTCAGATTCCATGTCTCCCTTTCTCTCTGTCCCTCCCCTGCTCATGCTGTCTCTCTCAAAAATAAACATTAAAAAAAATTTAAGTAAATTAAAAAAAATTTTTTAATCCAGTTGGAAAACATGTTGGAGATGACAGCATCATTTTCATTAAAGATTAACAGCTGTTCCTCCCACAGTATAAGGGAAGAAACAGCAGCTAACAGCGCAGTCAGTGAGGGGAGCAGAGGGGTTATTGTTGAACTTGTTTAAAAATAGACCAGTAGAGAAGGCAAGGTTCTGTTGCAGCAACGAATAAAACCCAAGATCTTGGTGACTTAACATAGCAAAAACTTATTTTTCACTCCCATATATCAAGCCCAATGTCCCTGTTCATAGTTGGGCAGCTTTCCTCCCAAGTGATGACTCAAACCACCGGACAGTATGAATCTTGTAGCATTGCTCTCTTTAGCTAATGGACTCAAATGTGACTACAGAAAAAGATTAAGAGGACTGTGACTAGGGGATTTATTATGGGCTACATATTTTTTATTGCCAAAGAGGTGGTACTTCCCTAGGTAGAAAGGGAAGACTGTAAGTAATTTTCTGAAGATCGATTTCCCTTTAATGGCTTAAAAACCATTTTATCCTGATGTACCAATTAATAAATGGAAATGGTACACATCACTTGCTCCCACATTCCAATGACCAACACTAGACACATGTCCCATCCACGTCACTGTGGCTGTTATACAGCCAGCCAAACCGCCCTGGCTCCTCATTCTTGGGGTGTCTGGGTCCAAATCTCCTATCTTGGTGTTTTCAGTGTATTTCTCTAAACCCTGGTGCCCCATGAGCCTCAATTTTGACAGTGTGTCACATTCAAATAACCACTAATGAGTCAACTAATGTGGATTTAATTCTCCAATTCCATCCCAATGTTTACAAAATGCCAACAGGGAGGTGAATTCTTAACTTTCAGAAGGTACTCTCAGAATGATTGCTCTTCATCACTGTTACTTTCAGTATTTTCCACAATCAGAAAAATGTTCCTTGACACTTTCCTAGTCTCAACACCCCATCCAGAGAAGCCCTCCTGACTTGGCTTTTACCCGTGTTTCCTCTCCCCCACCTCAGTTCTGTATTACCAATCAACTTGGCCTTCCTCACCTCTCCTTAGCATTCTCACTGCACCATCCACTACCTGGATTTTCCAGAGCCAGAGCCTATCAGCTGATCTAATCAAAAAGAATATAGTCCTCAAAGAGGAAGATGGGTGTGATAGATTGCAAATACTCTCAAATGTAAATGCCAAAAGTATGTAAAGCAACAGAAGCCAGCCTGCCTCCTAAAGGGTTATAGACTTGGAAAGACCAAGGGGTTTAAAAGTCTAGTTTAACCAAAAATCCACTTACATTTGTCTATCTTTTCTCTGTACATGCAGTTCTTGGCATAGAGAAAGTTCTCAACTGCCAGTGGAATAAAGTTCTCAAATTGTTGAAACAGATGTGCCAAGAACACTATCATAGAACCTTTATACAGTAAGAAATGTGACTGGCCACATGATTCCTTCAACTTTTCAGAGAATAAATTCTCCCAGTGCCTCTCATCAATTATCCCCAACCGAGAGGTAAGAGAAAATGTTTTTTAAGCCATTGAAGAGAAATCAGTCAGAAGGGACATTTATTTACAGTCTAGAATATCAGAAGTGCCTCCTCTCTTTTTCTACTCAAGTACCATGGATATGTCAAGATCTTGGTCAGTTCTTCCCACCTCTGGCCCAAAGCCTTGGGAAATAGCACATTCTGCTCTGCCCTCACCAGGCAATCGGCAAGTGTTTCATCCTGCAGTACATCACTACTCCATGTTTGTGTCCCCCCTCCAAGAGGATGGGACCCTCTGTTAGAGCAGAATGGGCAAGCAGGAACTGAGTTCACTCCCCTCACCCCATGTCACAAGGCTTTTTATCCCTTCACCAACCTCTTTATCATCATATGCAGTCTATACTGAGAATATCCCAGCTCAGTGTTGGTGGTTGAAAATGAAATACATGGAATTATACAGATATTTGCATATTATATTTATGTTACATTTAAGTGTAGTTGTTTAAATAATGACTCAAGAATTTTACCAGGCCCAAGACTTCACTATGAATTCAAGCTTTCAAGGTAGTACAGAATCATCAGTTCTTTGGGGGTTCTTTTCATCTTTTATCAGAGAAAGCCCAAGAACATGGAGTCAAAGGGAGCAAGCAAGCTCTTTTGTTTTGTTATAGTAAATCAAGTATTTCCTCAGTCTTGGAGCCACGGCTTATGGTATAAACATGGTATGAAGGAATAAAGGCTCGGTCTGAAATTTCATAGTTCTTGGTCACAGAGTAATACAGGGAGTCTTCAGTCTGCAATATTTATGCCAGGATACAAGTCATCTAAGCATGTAAGGCCTTGTCAACTTCACTACTAGATCAAATATGTGCAGTATTCACAGAATAAAGTAAAAGGAAACATAATTCACGCAAGAGATGAAGGATTTCAACACCTCAGATTTTTTCAAAGTGACCGGTTCATGAAGGTGATTCTTTCCCATTCCAATGGTTTGGTCATGGCCCACTTAGGGTAGAACCATAGGTAATACTCAAAAGGTTAGCGATGCATATGGCACGGTATGAGCACTGACCAATCAGAACAGTTGCTGTTCCACCTAAGCGGGTGGAATGGGGCCAAGCAAGTTAACTGCAGTGGGAGGCATTACTTAGTAGAGAGAGGTCTAGAGTGTTCCAGAGATGGGGCCCTGATGACTAGGTTGATAGCCTCAGGGGGAAAGGGTGCTGTGGCTGATGGCTATTTATCAATTAGCATAAGAATAGGTCAGTGTTTAACCCCTACTATAGGTGTGCTCATGCTCACCAGCTCATTACCAGCACTGGTTCCAGCTCTTTCTCAAGCCCAGAGCCAAAACCTTCTAACACTAGAGGGAAAACATTTCTTTAAGTCATGATTCCTAGCCCTAACACTTCTATCATTATCCAAAACTAAGTGTCATAAAGGCCTCATCTTTATCCTGGAGAAAACAAAGTCAGTACCCAGATGAAACCACAGCAAAGTCTTCTCTCTGAATGCCTAAGATAAAGACGATAAACCTCTCTACCCCAATTTCAATCCTGCTGTCTAAATTCATATAAACCTATCTCAAAAAGTCTAAAAATAGAACAGTTGATTCCCTATCCCCTTAACCCCTTGTTGCTGCCAAACCCATTTTTCCCCTCACTATCACCATCTGGGTAAATGGCACCACCATTGACCCAGTCATTCAAGCCAAAAACCCAGGGGCCATTTGGATTCTGTCCTTGCATACCCCTGGGCCATCTACCAATACATCCAATCAAGTCTACCTTCAACACATATATGCAACCTAACCAACTCAGTCAACCTCCCTAACTCCCATACTATTCCAAGTCACCATGAAAAGTCACCTAGACTATTCTGTGGTATCCTGATTGGTCAGAGTGGGAGCAGGAAGACCAAATAATCTTTTAAATTTAAATCCAAGTTAGTTAACATATAGTCTAATAATGGTTTCAGGAGAATTTAGTGATTCGTATAACACCCAGTGCTCATCCCAACAACTGCCCTCCTTAATGCCCCTCACCCATCTAGCCATCCCCCCACCCAACACCCCCCCCCCCAGCAACCCTCAAGTTTGTTCACTGTATTTAAGAGTCTCTTATGGTTTGCCTCCCTCTTTTTATCTTATTTTCCCTTCCCTTCCCCTACGTTCATCTGTTTGGTTTCTTTGATTCCACACGAGTGAAATCATATTGTATTTTCCTCTGATGTCAGAATAGCAGAATACATTCTAGTTCCATCCATGTTGTTGCTGCAAATGGCAAGATTTCATTCCTTTTGATTACCAAGTAATATTCCATTGTGTGTGTATATGTTACATATATACATATATATAATTGTATATACATACACACCACCTCTTCTTTATCCATTCATCAGTCAATGGACATTTGGGCTCTTTCCATAATTTGGCTATTGTTCATAGTGCTGGTATAAACATTGGGGAGCATGTGCCCCTTTGAATCAACATTTTTGTATCCTGTGAATAAATACCTAGCAGTGCAATAACTGGGTTGTAGGGTAGCCCTATTTTTAATTTTTTGAGGAACCCCCATACTATCTTCCAGAGTGACTGCACCAGTTTGCATTCCCACCAGCAGTGCAAAAGAGATCCCCTTTCCCTGCATCCTTGCCAACATCTGTTGTTGCCCGAGTTGTTCATTTATAGCAACTCTGACGGGTATGAGGGATTATCTCATTGTGGTTTTTACTTTCACTTCCCTGATGAGTGATGTTGAGCATCTTTTCATGTGTCTGTTGGCCATCTGGATGTCTTTTGACCAAACACTGACTATTCTCTGTCCACCAGTCAGAGTTTTTTCATAAAAACAAGCCAATCAACCTCTCTGCCAACCTTGGTTCTCTCTGGGCCTTCTATGGCACTTAAAATGAAATCCAAACTCCTACTTCCCCAACTATGCTTCCTGTCACCTCCTCGCTCAACTCAGCACAATGCCTTTAGTTCTTCGTCAACACCATGGAGTCTCTTCCACCTCGGGCTGTTTCCCAGCTTAGACTCCTGTATCCCTCCCTGGCGTATACTTTCCCAGGTCTTCATGAAGCTTGTCCCTTCTCTCAACCACATCCAACTTCAAGAGTCACCTCCTCAGAGAAGTCTTCCTGTTGAAACCAGACCTACCAACCCCCTGGGTCTTCAGTTTCTCCTCTATAACCCTTTACTCTACTTTTCCTTCTGGTACTTACTTAACCTAAAACCATCCACACATCCATTTATTGTCTCACTTCAGTTTAAGTATCATAAAGGCAGAGGCCATGAATTGTTCTCTTCCGAATCCCAGAGATCTACAACAGGACCTGACCCATAGTAAGCTCTTGGGTATTTGTGGAATCATTTTTTTTAACCCACTAGAGCACAGTCACTTTCTGAAAGTCCTTACTCGATGTGTCTCTTGACATTATACTGCCTCTGTGATGCTTCAAAAATCATTTCACTGTTGAATTTTCATCTTAGAGTGCATTCTCCATGCTACTTAAGCAGAGAAGTAAGTAATGTCATGGTAAACCATTAAAGGGTACAGGTACTTCTCATTATAGATTTCTGGAACTTCAGAGCTGACATTTTAGAGATCATCCATCACTGTGGTCTCATTTTTATGGTAGCTCTCCAGGGTTCAGAGCTGTGACTCTAGGCTACATAGGGCCAGTGAACACTTCAAATAGACATATTCTGAACCAAGATGTGCTTAAGTGTAAAACCCACATCAGATTTCATAGATTTAAAGTGTAAAAATGTAAGATCCCATTTCTAAATATTATTGATCATGTTGAATAATTATATTGATATATTGGGCTAAATAGAATTATTAAAATCAATTTCACCAGTTTTTTATGTTTTTTAAATAGGACTATTTCAAAGTTTGAGGTTACATATGTGGCTCACACTTCCAGCAAATATTCCATTTCCATTGAATAGCACTGGTTCAGTGAGGCTGAAGGACTTACCCAAGGACACACTGCATGTAATGGAAGACAGACGACCACACACCAGAACCCTTCCTCCATTCAGACTTCTAATGCCCAATCCAGCTATGGATGCACTACAATGAGGGTTTTTGTTTTGTTTTTTTGTGAGGGTTTTTTGTTTGTTTGTTTTTACAAGAAAGAGCACACACACATAAGCAGTTCACAAGCAGAGGAAGAGCAGAGGGAGAGACTCTTAAGCAAGCTCCATGCTTAGCATGGAGCCCGATGCCAGCTCAATCTCTTGACCATGAGATCATGACCTGAGTGAAAAATCAAGTCGGACACTTAAGTGACTGAGTCATCCAGGTGCTTCTATAGTGAGTTCTTTACCAGGGGCAGTGGGGAAGAGTGGTAGGTTCTAGGAATTCCTTACTCTTAACTACCTGGGTCAATCAAATCCCAGCCCCACACTTAGTGGCTTCAGGCAGCTCATTCAGTCTTTCTTTACCTCATTTTCCTAAGATAGAAAAAAGTTTATTCCATACCTCACTAACTTGCAAAGATGAAATGCATTAGTAGATATAGAACACTGACTATATTCCAGATACAATTCTAAGGGATTTTTAAATTTACTATTATTACATTCTTATTATTATTCAGGTGCTTATCTATTTTAAAATAAATTTAAGGCTGGAAGGGTTCTGGCTAGTGACAAATAGTGTTAGTTTTGGAGTCATCTTTATGTCAATAGATATTTCTACCATCAGAAGTTCCAGATTACCAATGCAATACATTTCTGTCCCTGACAAACCTGTTCTAATACACTAAGATTCCTGCACATGTAAAGTCTCATGTTACATGAAAATTCAAACACAATTAGAGAACAAAGGAATATGAAGAACTCTTTCTGTCATCTATCACCAAAGCAAACAGCAACCAGATACTATTTCTTCATTTGTGGAGGCACGCTACACACACACACACACACACACACACACACACACACAGTCATGTCTATCCTGAGTCATCAAGGTAACTAACGCTTATGCTATGAATGAAGAATCACCATGGCAACTCAGAGCTAGAAGAATTTATAGACCGCTCAACCCAGGTTTGTGTTTTATGGATGAGGAGCCTCTATGATTTTGTGACTTGCCCAAGGTCACACTACAAATTAGAAGCCAAACTGGGATTCATACCAAAGGTTTTTGGCAATTTACCCACAAAGCTTTAGACAACATCCAGCTTTTTTAAAGAGTATTAAGGGGAAAAGCAATTCATTAAACAGGCAATGCAGTAAGTATAATAAGCAATGTTTAGAATTCTGGAAAAAACACAAATTAGAAATTATTTCTAATTATAGCTTGAGAGATGTAATCTAAATTAAGGTACTGAGTTTTCACCATCATAATGAATGCAAAACCCTTTGTTTTGGCCAACATGACTCTCCTTGAAGAGGAAGAGGACTTTAAACAGAAATTGAGACACTCAAGATAAAAACTTTGAACAAATAAATATACTTTCCTTGGATAAAAAGCTTTCTGGCCATTTTCTGGTTTGTACCAAGACACAATTCCATCATAGACAGAAGTGGTTTAATTCTAATAGCAAATGCAAACTGCCTTGTAAGTGCTAATCGATTTCAAATTATCTGGGTTGGTATGCGTACATGTGTCTCGTCACACGCCCACACACATACAAATTTGTTTCATTGGGGCCATTCCCAATTGGTAGACATTACCTTTAGTGTCCAGTCCTACCCTGTAGAACTTGGGTCAAATAAACCATAGCTTCCCTCCTCATTTTCTCTGCCTGTCCATCCTCCAATTCTAACACCAATTTGCAAGGAAGAAAAAACTTGCTCATTACCTTAAATGAATGGTAATTTGAAAATGGTCATAGAAAGTTTGAGCAGTTTTTTCATGCATGAGCTACGTATAGATAGCCCCCCAATTCCACAGTGACAAATACAAAGAGAGAGAAGTTATTAAAAGGAGTGAGTCAATCAACTTTTAGACGTTTTAGAAGCAGCAGCATTTAAACCCAAGTACTTGATGTGAAGGTTTGCAGCTAGTGGAGTTGTTGTTAGTTCATGATTTGTGATTAGAACTTATTTAATTCACTCCATTTCATCTTGTGTTTTTTAAAATCAATAAATGGCCTAAAATTTCCACAGAAAGGGGGAAAAAACGTGCCAGCAGTGTTAGACTGATGTGTTCAAACTCAGCATATCCAAAAGCAGAATACAGACAAGCATTAAGACATGACCTCATCTCTCTCATCTCCTGGGTCTGTGATCTGAATTTTTCTTCTTTCAAGTTCAGGGACAGTAAAAGAAATGATGGTCTCGAGACAGAAGAACTTAGAAAGTACAGCATCTCTTCAACAAAGGAGCAACTGGGTGGCTCAGTTGGTTAAGCATCCAACTCTCAGTTTTGGCTCAGGTCATGATCTCATGATATCTTGAGTTAGAGCCCCACATCAGGCTCTGTACTGACAGCGAGGAACCTGCTTGGAATTCTCTCTCCCCTCCCCCCCACTGTGTCCTTGTTTCTCTTGAAAGGAAAGGAGGAAAAGAGAAAGGAGGAAAAGAGAAAGGAGGAAAAGAGAAAGGAGGAAAAGAGAAAGGAGGAAAAGAGAAAGGAGGAAAAGAGAAAGGAGGAAAAGAGAAAGGAGGAAAAGAGAAAGGAGGAAAAGAGAAAGGAGGAAAAGAGAAAGGAGGAAAAGAGAAAGGAGGAAAAGAGAAAGGAGGAAAAGAGAAAGGAGGAAAAGAGAAAGGAGGAAAAGAGAAAGGAGGAAAAGAGAAAGGAGGAAAGGAGGAAAGAAAAAAAGCAAAGAAAAAAAGCAAAGAAAAAAGCAAAGAAAGAGAAAGAAAAGAAAAAGAAAAGAAAGAAAGGAGTCTCCTCAATACAAATCAGGGGGTGAAGAAACTCGTTGTCATTGTAGGTGAGAGGGCATACAGAATCCAGTGAATTAAGATTAGGGAAGTAAGATATACGTATATATATAATTTTTTTTACAATAGTAAAGTTGGAATATAGGAGGAAGTGATGCTTTGGTTTGGGGTAGGAGTGGGGGTGGGGGGGAAGCCTTGGCTTGAAAAACCATCTTCTCAGTCTGAGATTGTAAATCTCTTCTTGGTTGGGTTGAGCTTTGCAAGCCCTGTATGAATAAGTCAACCAAACATGTAGTACTTCTACTCAAGTTCAGGAGTAAATATGGAAGCCAGGAGTCAGGACTGAGTTTTGAGTTATTAAGGGCATTCAATCTGTTATGAAATAATCTATTAGAGTTGTGATAAATTTACAAGAGTTAAAAGTATAAGTGATTATTTCATTTAGAAATAGTATTTTATTACATTTATAGATCATATATTGAATGTTAAAAGAGCAGGATTACCTCTACTTTAGAGGTACCTCTACCTCTACTTTAGGTAGGATTACCTCTACTTAGAGGTAGACTTTAACCTCTAACTTTAAAGATCTACTGGCACATCTTAAATGTTTAGCTCTTATTTGCCCCCTTTGTCAGAAGCTTGAAATATATGATCCTCAGGTTTTTAAATGTATAAATAGGTTTTAAAACATTTAAAGGAAATTTAATCGCTTAATTCCCTATGAGTTAACTTAGTAGGTTACCAACCCAAAGAATTAAGTGAAATGCATGATTTTTTTTTAATTTTTTTTAATGTTTATTTTTGAGACAGGGAGAGACAGCATGAACGGAGGAGGGTCAGAGAGAGGGAGACACAGAATCTGAAACAGGCTCCAGGCTCTGAGCTGTCAGCACAGAGCCTGATGCGGGGCTTGAACTCACAGACCGCGAGATCATGACCTGAGCCGAAGTCAGACGCTCAACCGACTGAGCCACCCAGGCGCCCCTGCATGATTATTTTTATACAAAAAATTACTAGACTTTTAAAAATTAAAATGAACAATTACATGCTTAGGAAAGCCAGGTTTTTTATATTTTTCAGTTTTCATAAACTCCCTATCAATTACAACCAGCAGCTTCAAACGTTTATTTGCTCACAGAAAAGCCCCTGACATCTGACAACTCAGTTGCAGAAAATCCTGGCAAGTCTGTCACAGATCAGTACAATGTTCATGACAGAGAATGAGAGCCCCAGATACAGTGCTGCCCACCAGCTGGCCCATATCATTATCACCTTAGATTCTGCCGCCCCCCCCCCCCCACACACACACACACTACATTCTGATTTCTGTGCCTTAGAATTGCAAGTGACTGGGGGAAAAACTTCCAGATCGATCATGGAGAATTCAAACGGTAACTGTAGAACAGAATGTCTAGTATTGTATTAGCCAGGATACCAGTTTAGCACTATTACAAGAGCCCTGTCATTCCTAGCTCAGGGCTAATATGGAAGTTTCAGGGTTTTAGGGACATTTTCTACCCTCTTACTTTTTCTTCCTTAACACCCAACTTCCATCTCATGGTAAAAGATGTTGCTCTAGCTCCTTCCAACATTAGCATCGTTCTACACAAGGGAAGAAAGGCTCCTTTAAGGTCACAACTCAAAAATTGCCTGTATGACCACAGTTTACATCTCATGGGCTATAACTTAGCCACATGACCACACCTAACAGCAGGCAAGCTGAGAAACAACAGTCTTTACCTGGGTGTCCATGGCCCAGATAAAACTTCTCGTATTACAGAAGGAGGAAAAACACACGTTCAGAAAACTGCTGGCGGCCTCTGCTACAAATATGCCACTTTTCAAGTTGGTAACGTAAATTTCAAAGATCTAATTGGTTTTATTAACCAACTCATGAACTGAACAGCATCACATCTAATAAATAGAACAAAGTTACAAAGGGCTACATAAAAGGTTTTTAAAAGGTAGAAAGTGAGGGAAAAGGAAATTATTAGCAAAGAATCTGTTGTTTTAGGCAAACTTGCCTAAAAGGGGAATGGAAGGGGTCGATCAGTACATTTCCCAGCGCTGACCAGGAAATTCTCGCGTTAACCAACATGGACTGGTTAAAGGTTACGGATCTAGAGGTACTGAAACTGCAATTAGGTTAGGTATTAAGTCTTGGTTTACAGACTTGGGGCCTTAACCTAAGTGTCGTCATTTTGGGCCTGTGGTTTTCTTTTTAAGAGAGTAAAAAAAAAAAATTTTTTTTAATATTGACAGTATCCACTTCTGTGCATAAATCTAAAAGCTTAAGAAACAAGTAAGATGCATGCATAGATCATTTGTTCCAGAACGTCAGCTCATAGTCCAGTGTCAGTACGTAATGAAGTTCATTAGTCTAAAAGTAAAAGTTTAAAACGGACCAATAGTCATAGGCTTATTCCATATAAAATGCTATCTTCGGGGCACCTGGGTGGCTCAGTCCGTTAAGCGTCCGACTTCAACTCAGGTCATGATCTCACAGTTCGTGAGTTAAAGCCCCATGTTGGGCTCTGTGCTGACAGCTCAGAGCCTGGAACCTGCTTCAGATTCTGTGTCTCTTTCTCGCTCTCTGCCCCTCACCCACTTGGGCTCTGTCTCTCTCTCTCAAAAATAAATAAATGTAAAAAAAAATTAGAACACTATCTTCTACTAAGATTAAGCCTTTTCCACTTTTTGTGGTTAAAATAGCCCTTTTTTTTTACGTGAGAATGTTGATACCACATGGCTAATTATTTGTTTAGCAAATGTTTCTGGAACACCCGGGCACTATACGAAATGCTGAAGATTCACTGATTCCGATAGTCCCTACACCCCACAAAATTTAGAGAATATAAGGAAAGACCCATTGTAAATACACTATCAGAAACAGTTTCAAACCAGGGTGAGCATGATTTTAAAAAAGAAACACGGAGGAGGTCTGAAAGATGGCAGAATAGGAGAATCCTGACCTTACCTCATCCCAAGGACACTTTAAGACAACAGCTCCATTTGTACAACTAATTCTGAAAACAGCCGGAAGACTGGCAGAACAGACCTTCCACAGTTAATTGTGGAGACGAGGCCACACTGAAGAGAATAGGAGGGGCAGAGACTCTGCTGGGAACTAAACCCCCAGTTAGACGGATTACAAGTGCGAGGGTCATTTCAAGTACAGAGAAGGGAGAGGATCAGGCCCACCCCAGGCACCCCAGGCACCCCAGGCACAGCGGACACACACTGGGAAGACAAATCCCCCTAACATTTGGCTTTGAAAACCTGCGGGGTTTAACTTTGTGAGCTTTTAAAAACCAGTGGGGCTTAACTTCAGGTACTTTTAAAATCAGCGTGTTGAGCTCCAGGAGAGCCAGAGGGCAATCAGAAACTGGGTCCCTGCCCTTAAAGAACCAGCATAATAAGTAACTCCGCTGAGACACAGCTCACAAGCCACAGTTTGAAAAGTGCCTGGGGTATATGTGAAGGAGATTTGTTCACTAACCTCAGAATGTGCCCCAGAGGTGCAGAGATCCTCAAGAGACTTCTCGAAGAACAAAAAGTGCTGGTGGGCACCCTTTCCCTTCCCCAAGCCTAAATAGCTAGACACTTGCAGGAACCAGCATAAACACTCTCCGCGCATCTTGCTCAGACGGTGTGCTTGGTCCCGCATTCCTCTGCAGCCCTGACCATCCAACCCCACCCCCCCCAACTGCCACGCATTCCCCCAAAGCGGCTCCTACCCCAATATACCCCGCAAACAGCCCTGGAAGGGACTGCCACCACTCCCAAGTGCCTACCACCCTACGGGGACAGGGACATAACCATACACCAACATGCCAGCAGTTCCAGCAGCCAAGCCTTTAAGCTGGCAGTGCAGGGAGAGTGCCCCATGCACTGGGTTGGTAGGACTCCATCCCAGGCTAATATCTGGGATGACTGCCATGCCACCACCAACTCAAGTAGCTCCGGGGGCCGCACACAGAGTACCCTACCATCCAGTGTGCACACAACAGACGGAGAATGCGGACAGGTAGCCCAATTGCCAACACCACTGGCCTAACATAGCCAAAGACAGGCTCCTCCAAGCACAGGGACCAAACCTGCCTGGTGCATGCAGAGCGGGCCAAGCAGGTCACTGCTGCGGACTGGACCAAAGGCAAACACTGCTCAGCCACAACAGCAGAGTGCCCACAACCCACACAGCAGACAGCCCTTGGAGCACGTGGTTCTGGTGACCAGGGCACCCTGCACACAGGGCACCACAGGACCTCTTCCATCATAAGGCTGCTACTTTCAAGATCTGTAGATGTTGCTGACCTTCATAACACATAGCAATAAACACAGAGACAAAATCAGGAGACAGAGGAATATGTACCCAATAAAGAATAGGATAAAAGAAGCCTAGCAAAAGAGCTGAATGAAACAAAGGTAAGAAATATGCCTGATTTTAAAAAGTCAGAGTCATGCTTATAAAGACACTCACTGGACTTAAGAGTGGAGGATCTCAGTGAGGTTTCTTTTTTTTATTCATTATTATTATTATTTTTAATTTACACCCAAGTTAGTTAGCATATAGTGCAATAGTGATTTCAGGGGTAGATTTAGCCCATCCCTCCTCCCACAACCCCTTCAATAACCCTGTTTGTTCTCCATATTTAAGGAGTCTGTTCTGTTTTGTCCCCCTCCCTGTTTTTATATTATTTTTGCCTCCCTTATGTTCAACTGTTTTGTCTCTTAAAGTCCTCATAGGAGTTAAGTCATGATTTCTGTCTTTCTCTAATTTCACTTAGCATAATACCCTCTAGTTCCAACCACATAGTTGCAAACGGCAAGATTTCATTCTTTTTGATTGCCCAGTAATCTTCCATTGTACATATATACACACCACATCTTTATCTATTTATCCATCCATGGACATTTGGGCTCTTTCCATACTTTGGCTATTGTGGATAGTGCTGCTAGAAACACTGGGGTTCATGTGCCCCTCTGAAATAGCATACCTATATCCCTTGGGTAAATACCTAGTAGTGCAATTGCTGGGTCGTAGGATAGTTCTATTTTTACCTTTTTGAGGAACCTCCATACTGTTTTCCAGAGTGGCTGCACCAGTTTGCATTCCCACTAGCAGTGCAAAAGAGATACTCTTTCTCCACAGCTTCACCAGCATCTGTTGTTGCCAGAGTTGTTAATGTTAGCCATTCTGACAGGTGTGAGGTGGGATCTCATTGTGGTTTTTATTTCTATTTCCCTGGTGATGAGTGATGTTGAGCATCTTTTCATGTATTAGTTGGCCATCTGGATGTCTTCATCCGAGAAGTGTCTGTTCAGGTCTTTTGCCCATTTCTTCACTGTAATAATTGGTTTTTGGGTGTTGGATTTTGTTAAGTTCTTTATAGATTTTGGATACTAACCCTTTACTTGTTATGTCATTTGCAGATATCTTCTCCCATTCCATCAGTTGCCTTTTAGTTTTGCTGATTGTTTCCTTGGCTGTGCAGAAGCTTTTTATTTTGATGAGGTCCCAGTAGTTCATTTCTGCTTTTGTTTCCCTTGCCTCCAGAGACGTGTTGAGTAAGAAGTTGCTGCAGGCAAGATCAATGAGGTTTTTGCCTGCTTTGTCCTCGAGGATTTTGATGGCTTCCTGTCTCACATTGAGGTCTTTCATCCATTTTGAGTTTATTTTTGTGTATGGTGTAAGAAAGTGGTCCAGGTTCATTCTTCTGCATGTCGCTGTCCAGTTTTCCCAGCACCACTTGCTGAAGAGACTGTCTTTATTCCATTGGATATTCTTTCCTGTTTTGTCAAAGATTAGTTGGCCATACTTTGTGGGTCCATTTCTGGGTTCTCTATTCTGTTCCATTGATCTGAGTGTCTGTTTTTATGCCAGTATCAGTGAGGTTTTCAACTCAACTTCAAAGTTAAAAAAAAAAAGGGGGGGTGGCACCTGGGGCACCTGGGTGGCTCAGTCAGTTAAGCATCCAACTTTGGCTCAGGTTACAGTCTCACATTTCATGGTTTAAGCCCCACATCAGGCTCTGTGCTGACAGCTCAGAGCGTGGAGTCTGCTTCAAATTCTTGATTTCCCTCTCTGCCTCTCCCCAGCTCGTGCTCTCTCTCAAAAATAAATAAAAACATTAAAAAAAAAAAAAAAGGAACCAGTCAGAGATGAAGAACTTAGTAACTGAAATTTTAAAATACACTAGAGGGAATCGTAAGCACATTAGAAGATGAAGAATGGATCAGCAATTTGGAAGACAGGGTAATGGAACACTAGCCTAACAGCCAAAAATAAATAACTAAAAAATAGGAATCCATTAAGGCAACTCAGCAACATCATCAAGAATAATATTTGCATTATAGAGATCCCAAAAGGAGAAGAGAGAAAAAGGGGCAGAAAATGTATTTAAAGAATAGCTAAAAATATCCATAATTTAGGCAACAAAACAGGCATCCAGATCCAGGAAGCACTGAAAGCCTTTACTATTAATCCAAGGAGATGCACACCAATACATGTAGTAATTAAAATTGCAAGAAGTAATGATCAATAGAATTTGAGTGGCAGCAAAAGCAAACAGTTACATACAAGGGAAACCCCCTACAGCTCTCGGCATATTAACCAGCAGAAATTCTGTACGCCAGAAGGGAGTAGCAGGATATATTCAAAGTGCTGAAAGGAAAAAACTGCATCCAAGAAAACTTTATCTGGCAAGGCTCTCATTTACAATAGAAGGACAGCAAGAGTTTCCCAGCCAAACAAAAGGTAAAAGAGTTCAACACCAATAAACCAGACTTTTAAGAAATTAAAAAATTTTTTTAATATATTTTTTTTAGACAGACAGATGGAGGGGGTGGGGCAGAGAAGGAGAAGAAGACAGAATCCGAAGCAGGCTCCAGGCTCTGAGCTGTCCACACAGAGCCCAATGCAGGGCTCAAACTCACAAACCATGAGATTATGAGCTGAGCCAAAATCAGACGCTCCGCTAACTGAGCCAGCCAGGTGTCCCAGGACTTTTAAGAAGTTTTAAAGGAAACCCTTTAAGTGGAAAGAAAAGGCCATAAGAGGAAGTAGGAAAATCATGAAAAAAATATTTCACAAGTAAAGGCAAACATGATAAAGGTAGATTAATCACTTATAAAACCAGTATTGAGTTTAACTCAGAAGCATTAAAAATCAATTCTGTCTACAAAAATCGGTCAAGGGACTCACAAAATAAAAGGACGTAAAAATAGGACAAACAGCAAACAGGGCAAGGGAGTAAAGATTTCAGCGCTTCAGTGCTTTCAGAATAGGTTCAAATTTAAGTGACCATCAGCTATCAACTGCTGTATCTGAAGATGTTATGTATGACTCCAACAGTAACCACAAGTGAGAAACCTGTAATAGATACATGAAAAAATAAAGAGTAATGAATTCAAAGCCAACACTAAAGACAATCATCAAACCACAAAGGAAGAGAGCAAGAGAAGAAAGGAACTATAAAAACAACCACAAAACAAGTATGTAACAAAATAGAAGTACATGTCTACCAATAATGAATTTTAATGTAAATGGACTAAATGCTCCTATCAAAAAATATAAGGTGACTGAATGGATAAGAAAACAAGGCTCATTTATATGCTACTCACAGGAGACTCACTTCAGACCTAAAGACACATGCAGATTCAAACTGAAGAGATAGAAAAACATTTATCATGCAAATGAAAACAAGAAAGCTGGGTAACAATACTTTGACAAAATAGGCTTTAAAACAAAGACTGTAGCCAGAAGCAGAGAGGATACTACATAATGATAAAAGGAAAAACCCAACAAAAGAGTGTAACAATTTTAAGTATCTATGCACCCAATATGGGAGGTACCTAGCATTGGTGGTACAGTGGTGAGCATAGCTGCCTTCCAGTATCACAACACCTAAACACATAAAGCAACTATTAGCAGACAAAAAGCAAGTTATCAACAGTTATACAATAGTAGAGGACTTTAATACCCTAACATCAATGGACAGACCATCCAGAAGATCAACAAGTAAACAGTACTTTTGAATGACACATTAGACCAGACGTACGTAACAGATCTATACACAACACTCCATCTAAAAATAACAGAATATACATTCTTTTGAAATGCAAATGGAACACTCCTCAGGATAGATCATGTTAGGCCACAGAACAAGTTTCAACAAATTCAACAAGATTGAAATCTTATCGTGCATCTTTTCCAACCACAAAAAAGTATGAAACTAGAAGTCAATTATAAGAAAAAAATCTCCAAAGAACACAAGTACATGGAGTCTAAATAACATTCTACTGAACAATGAATGGGTAAACCAAGAAATCGAAGAGAAAAAAGATACATAGAGACTAATGAAAATGAAAACACAAAAACACAACAGTCTAAATCTGGGATGCAACAAAAGAAGTTCTAGAGGGAAGTTTTTAACAATACAGGTCTACCTCAAGAAACAAGAAAAATCTCAAAAAACCCAGAACGGGCTATGGAAGAATTTTCTGGGGGAACTTAATTTGGATCAGAGTCAAAGAAGGCTTCCAGGAGGAAGAGATATTTAAGAAGCATTCTGAAAATAAGTAGAAGTTAGCTGGAAGACTTTTAGCTATTCATGTTGGAAGCAGATAGATCAGCATGAGCAGAGGCCTAAGGAGGATGAGTTTGGCCCAATGAATTTCCTAAAAGAAAGCCCTACAGCCAAGAATGAGTGATCACAGGGAATAATAGCACAGAGGTGGGAAGGGACAGGATAGACAGTCTCACACACCGTGCACAGATTTTAGATTTGCACCCAAGGGCAACGAGAAGACCCTAAAAAGATTTTGAGCAGGAAAACAGCAATCCAATTTCCATTTTTACAAGGTCACTCTGCCTGCAGTGTGGAGAATGGACTCTAGGGAGAGGTTAGTGAATTCAGAGGAGAGATAGGACAAAGAGAATTCTAAGAAATAGGTACAGTAGAGATTTGGCCTCCCGGAGTAGATTTTTGGTGAAACATTGCCTCTGGGAAACAGGAGCAAGACTGTGATTAAGAACCAGGGCTCTAGGGGTGCCTGGGTGGCTCCGTTGGTTGAGCGTCTGACTTCGGTTCAGGTCATGATCTCGTGATTTGTGAGTTCGAGCCCTGCGTCGGGCTCTGTGCTGACAGCTAGGAGCCTAGAGCCTGCTTCGGATTCTGTGTCTCCTCCTCTCTCCACCCCCCCCCGCTCATGCTCTGTATCTCAATAATAAATGTTAAAAAATTTTTTTAAAGTTAAAAAAACAAAACAAAAAAAAAACCAGGGCTCTAGAGTCAGATTGCCTGGATTCAAAATTCTGCCCTGGCTGGCAACCTCTCTTTAGGGCCTCAGTTCCCTCATCTGTAGAATGGAAAGGATAATACTAAGTGTACCTCAAATGGTGAGGAATAAATGAGATCATTCAAGTGCCCAGACGGAGAATTGGATGGGTAAATGTTACTGTTTTATTCTAATTTCCATTTCTAGAGTTAAGTGTATCAGAAAATTCAACACTCTGTGGATTCGGTCTTAAGCACCTGAGTGGCCAGTGGTCCCAATAATGGAGATAAAGATAGGTAGAATTGGATCAATCAGGGAGAGAAGGGAAGACCTTTCAGTTTTGTTCAAGCAGTTCCATTTTTGGTATGTTAAGAAATGAGTTGTTAACTCTGTCTGATGTCACTTTTTAAATGGTTTTGTAGATGAATATGCTATAATATTTTTAACACTCTCAAACATGGCAAGTTTTTTTTTTTAGTGAATAGTACTATTCTGTTAACCTTCTCTAATTTTTTTTTACAGCCAACTCAAAATCCTAAAATCTACAAGCCACTGATTTTAATAACACCAATTACAAAGATTTACATCAACAAATACAAATATACATGGAGTACATCATGTTTGTCACTTTAAACATCCCCACTCTGTGTAATAGAAGATGATGATTTCTATCAGCTGCGCAGAAAAAGGTCAATTTCCTACGAAATTTGATCAGGCTATGGTATGGCTCCAAACTCACCAAACTAGGTCTCACACTGCACAACATTTAGGTCTTAATAATGACTGATTCTCTTTTTAGATCTTCCAAATTTCTTATCCATAAAATTAAGTAGGAGATGAGCCTCTAAAATATGAGGCCTAACTCCTTAATTTTTATAGAGACAGACCTACCACAAATTTAGAAAAGTTACATGAAAAAGATGAGTTAGAATTTTTTTTCAAATTATTTCAGAACGAAGCAATAAAAACTAACGAATTTCTCAACTATGATTCCAGTTACGTATCAAAATCTTATGTATGATTACTAGGAAAACTCTTTATGGAAATACAAGGAATTTATTTTCCAGGTAGCATTTCACTTCTACGACCTGGGCTCAATTTTCGTATTTTGACACCACTAATCTAGGCATAAACATTCAACAGAAATAGGTAGCTAACATATTGGACATGTTAAAAAAAAAAATCAATTCTGAAATTATCTACACCTTGCTTTTCTGGAAGACCCAACCCATGACAGTCTTCCTCTCATGAATGTTCCTAAAGTAGCCCAAACAATAGAGACCTCTAGCTTCTATATGGAATTCTTCATACTAACCATCTGCTAGTTCATGGAGACAAAGAGACACACATATTCATTCAGCCAATATTTAAGCTAAGGTCTATCCTCAGCAGGGCAGGGGTGGGGGCTGAGGTCAGTAAGTGGTGAACAAAACCCTCAAGGAGTTCAAGGTCTCACATAAAACTCTTCCCAGACTCAAGCATTTGCCTGGATGTGGCCCCTCCACCATCACTCAGACACTGTCACCACAGTTGGTTGCTCCCATTTTTTTCTTAACCTTCTTTATATAGAACAGCCCCACTAATCCAGGAAACAATTTTTTCAAGTTTTACTTGAAATAGAGCCCAGTAGACTGATGGCAATACACAGAGGTTTCTTTTCTAATTTCAGCACTTAAACTGGTTTCATGAAATTCTATTCTATGTCAATAATTGGAGTAGTTTCGCTTATTTTAAATTTGTACTATCTGGGAGCCAGCGGGGTCGGGGGGGGGGGGGGGGGGATGAATACCTTGATTCCAAGTTTTATTGCCACAGAAATTAACATTTTTAAGGTCGAGATGCTTTTGCATTGATGTGAGCATTTATTAAGGTGTTTGCTTTCCTGAAAACCTGTTTTCAAATCAATAGCATGTCTTACAATCAATGTTGCCTTAGAAACGAAGAAATCCAACAAGAGGACTCAGACTGACTTCATGAAAAAAAAAAAGGAGTTGGCAATGAATACTGGACTCCTAGTCTTGGCTTACTGCCAATTAGTTACCAGTTACTGACCCCATGACATATGCCAACCCCCTTCACTCCTCTGGACCTTCTCTACTCCATTCATAAAATCGAAGTTTGCACTTTCTTAAACTCTGTGGTAAGAGAGGAGCTTAAGTTTTCCATTCAGTTGCATACTGATACACTTATGAGATACAATTCTATATAAATTAGACAATGATGTTGCACATGATTTATCACCTTTGTTAATTGGATATTGCCTAGTAATGCAATTAGCTTGTATTTCCCTATTACACAGTAGCCAAGCAACAGAAATATTTGGGGAATGAGTTACTCAAAATGAAGGTGTTATTCACAGCAGATTCAAGAGAGCAGTAGCATGGCTAATCCATCTGTGGGTCATTGACAATGAGCCAACAATACAGAATACACCGTTCAGGCAAAATAATCAAAGATAAAGGTTTTCTCTTCCTATTCATTTTTTAAGACTACAAAGTAGAACTCATCCATTACTTAACATTTTTTTTAAGACAAAGTTTATCACCCTTTATTTCTCTTGGATGGAAATACCAGCCAATGTTCCATGTGATTTTTCAAAGAGAAGACGGATATATGGCAGCTCTTACTAGAATAGGCTTCCTGTACACCACTTTCCGTGACACCAAGTAACTACTTAATGGCTATTAGCCATAAGGCCACTGCAGTTTATAGGAACATAGCTTTTGGAGTAGTATATAAAAGTACAAGAGTGCATACAAATGCGAACACTTGTTTTTATAAGGACTCTTACTGAGGTAAATGTAAATGTGTGCTTTCTCTTTGCCTGCCAACCAGGCACATGGGGACAAATGCTAAATATCCCTACTAATTACCTAGCTCAGACTCTGAACATCCTTCATAAAGTTGAGGAGAGAGAGGTTCATTCGATTGCAAGCAACAAATCATTCCCTAGGCAGGTCAGTCCCGGGGACCTCCTGGATATTTGCTGAAAAATAAGGTTATCGGCCTTAGACGCTAGAGGTACGGTAAGAGGCTGCCCAGTCCTGAATGCCAGACCAATCCTGTTCTCACATCTGAAAATGTATCAGGATCATCTGGAGGGATTAATATACAGATTGCGGGGCCGCTACTGAAGTTGATCAGAGGACCACAATGGAGACTCATAGTTCGCATTTCTCATGAGTTTTCAAGAGGTGCTGAAAACAGGAGCACAGGTCTGTGCTCCTGGGAACAGACTTTGAGAACCACTGGTATAAAATATTTGCTAACAGAATTGGAAAGTTATCAAGGGTCACCTGACCTACACCTTTCATTTTACTGTTGAGGACCCTGAGGTTGAGAGGTAATGTCTTCTTCATGGTTACATATCCCATACTCAGAGACACCCCCTCCCACCAAAAAAAAAAAAAAAAGGCAATTCAAGTTTCCAAAGTCTTAAGACACTGCTCATTTCATAGTTTTAAGTTATGGCAACTTATCAGGACCCTGTTCTCTTAGAAGAGTCATCAGCAGAGCCTTCTTGCTGTTGACCCTCCTATCCACCCATCCTTCCAAGAACTGCATGTCAGTTCTACCAGTTACCTTGTAGTGGTAGGCAAGTGGCCTCAGCCCAGACACGGTGCTCACAGCCCAACGGGAACTACTTGCCTAGATTTTAAACCCAGGAAGCATGGCTCCAGAAAACATGTCCTTACCATCATGCCATGCTGCCTGCCCTCCCCCCAGTTCCCCGGCAGCTGAGCACAAACAGATGGCCTGAGATTTTGCAAGGTGACACACAAGACAGGAAGTGGTCACAGGATGATTTGCAGCACTGCTGTGAAGTGTCCACTGCAGCCTCAACTGCCACCCGGGTGGAATCGTCCCTGGCTGTGTGCTTGGCAGTGTAGGCTGCTACCAGTGTCAAAACTCCCTTGGATCATGCCCTTTAGCTGAGCCTGCTCTCCAATTCCCATCGGTCCTGTGAGTTTCCTGCTTTCCATCCAATAAATCATTCTTCTACTTAAACAGTCTGCAACCAAGAACACTGGCTGACAGGACAACCCATTAATTTACCCATCAGCAGAGAGCCAATTGATCCTAATCAAAATCAGGGCTCCCACAAAGCCTCCTGCAGTGCCTTCCACCTTCAGAGCCCTTGGATTTCTGCTGGTACCCTTCGATTCCTTCCACAGTTTTTGCAGCAAGGGCTGCTTGGCCCCCAGGGAGCCCCACCCCAGGCCATTAGCACTCAGATCACAGAGCACATCTTGATTTATAGCAACCACCCAGAAACGATTGACCCAGGAATGCGCCCTAATGCCCCACCAAGACTTGAGGTTCTCACAGGGTCAAGTAAGGCTCAGAGAGCTATCAAGCTTGGAAGGCAATGGAGCCAACCCATGCTGATTGCTGTGTCCCCGAGAAGGGCCCCAGAAATGCCCTGCTACTGGTTCTTTCCCAGTCTTTATTATTCAAATCTTTCCACTTCATGAAAAGTCCTGGTGAGAATTCTCCCACTCAAGTCCCCTTTTTGCCTGGATTTCAATTTTTGTCTTTAGTAATACCTTTGCTACAGACTCACTAAAAACTGCTCTCTGCCTTCTCAATCTAGCTACCCTCCTCCCTGCAACCCCACACATGGGGGTTCTTACAACAAAACTTTTGTAATTCAAGTGCAACTGGAAGAGAAAAAGGTTTTATTGACCACAAGGTACCTTTTAAGGGAAAAAAAAAATACCGTGGGTTAAAGCTTTTTTTTTTTAACATTGCTTATTTCGTCCAACTCTACTGTCAAGTTTTCCCCTTCTTTATCTGCTCACACAGCATTACAGCCTCAAGATGTTCATCCTCTAACTCCATGCCTTTAGGAATGGGATTCTTCAGATATGTAGATAACAGTGAGTGATGTGAATTGGGAACTCGCTAGCTTTGTTTCTAGTGCCCTCAACATCTGAAAAGATAAAGTACCGTTCTCCACCCAAAGTAATTGAGGCCCTGTAGAGTAATGGCTGAATACCCAACTGGGAAGGTCGTCAACTGGAGGTCCAGGCTCCTCTTTATGCCAGAGATTAAGAATTGGGGGGTGGGGAGTGGAAACCATGATGGGCCACGTTGCAGCAACGTAAGAACCAGCTTGAAGGTGGTCTCGTTGCACAAATTGGGTACAATCTGAGTGTCAAAATAATTAAGTACAGTAATGAAGTAAAAACCAGTGAGGGATTCAGGAGTATGTATTAATAATGAATAGGGACAAAAGGAAGGCTTTTACAGTAACACGTGCAGTGCCAACTGGTCAACGTGGAGAGAGTGCTGGATTTGGAAAATCATTTTGCAGCCATCGTGGTGTATACATCGTGGTATACAGGGATATATGGTGAGGAGCAGGATATTTGCCTGGCCTTAGAAAGCATCTCCCCCCAAAACTGGTAGACAATAGACAATGTGCAACATCTTGAAAAAGTGACTGAATGTAACATCACCGTGGGGCAGATGGAGATGGTGTGCCTCCACCGAGGACCTTCAGAGAACACAACATCACATATCCAGAGTTCCATACTGGATATAAATTATACCTCAGTATAGCTTATTTGAAAAGGTACAAAAAGTACCTTTCATAGTCCATGGTTTGAAAAGGTTCTGCATTAGTTTAGAGGTGAAAGGAATACTCTGCTTGTATCCATGATACAGCAGTCCCCTGAAGACCTCTGAAGAGACCATCTCTACCCACAATGGACAAAAGCCAGAGATAAAGTCACACGGTCCTCCATTCTGAAGCACATTACGGGACAAAAAAGAAAAAAAAAAGCATTTTTACAGTAACATCTATTTGGCAGTTTAGAGAATGTTCACATAAAGGGCCAAAATAAAACACAAAAACTGAATGAAATCTTGCCTCCAAGGACCCCTTCATATCATCCCACATCCTAAGAACACTGTTACTTTTCTCCAAAGTTTCTCTTCATAGTGGGGAGAAGTTTCTATGTGTCCTGCACAAGTCCACACATGGGCAGCCATCAGTACCTTAACCTCCCCATTTCTTATGGCCCTATCCACATGATCCCCCCAGGCCAGAAGATCCCCCTTCATGCACTGCCTGTACCATCTTTTATTCTCTATTAAGCATTTATGACAATCCTCCCAACAGTTACTTGCAAACAAACACTTCCAACTTAGCACTTACAAATGATCTCCAGCATGTGGGAAAAGTGTTGGTTTGAACCGAGGGAAGAGTAAGGAACATGGGCATACTTAATAACCATTTCACTCCTTTGCTTCTTCCGAGCCAGAAAAGTCACTTTTTACTGAGACAACCACCCTCCCTCCACCCTTTCCTCTAACAGACTTCCAGCCTATGAACGTGATCATTAGTCTCAAGATGATATTTTGTTATAACCAATGCAATAAAATTTTAGGGGACTCAGATTTTCACCCATTTTGGTGTAAGTACAAAGACAGACCCTGAAATCAGCTTATGGTTCAGAAAGTAAGGGAAACTCAAAGCCAAACATTACCGTGAAAGCACTACCAGGACATTTTAGGTCAACTGCTATGCAACCTGCAACCGATCGACAAAAATAGAAAGTAACACCTCACTGGTGGCAAAAAAATGCTCAAAAATGGAGTGAAGGCAGCATAAATTTAACCACTGCCAGACAAACCCAAGAGAAGTTAGTCTACGACTAAGAAAGGGTACAGCCAGGGTTTGAACCCAGGTGGCCTGGCCTCAGGGCTTAGATTTGCAGTCCCTATGCCAGCCTAAGTTGAATACCAATTCCCCAGCACACATGCCTCCCAGACAGTTCCCACACGAAGGTCTACATCCAAAATTGAGTGTTTCCAGAGACTGGTGGCTTAAGTCTTAACAATTCACTAAGCCTCGTCTAATATTTAAAAAAGGCCATTGTCCAGACACTTTCTTCCTGTACTGAGTAGTACTCATCAAGATTCTTACTAGAACTCCTTTCAGTCCTTTTATCTGAAGAGCTGATAAGGAATCTCTCCTACTAAACTCAACCATATTCTTTATTCCCCCCATCTCCTTCAGCTAAGAGTGTTACACTGACATTTCACAATTACTAGCCCTAACCAGACAGCAGCTTTTAGCTTTCCTGGCTGACAGGAATCTAGGCTTTTATTATAAATGCAAACAGGATACGGCTCTATTGAATGCACTTCGGAAACCTCCTCAAATCATTTTGTTGGAAAAGCATGCTTCCTTGTCACCGAGTTGGTGGCTTTTCAGGTCATTCCATACTCCACACAGGGTCCTCCACTCCCATTGGCAAAGTGGGGTTTTTCACCTGAGGCATCTGAGGCGTGGGTTATGTAATGGTGCCATTAAAGAGACTCCGATCAATTCTTCAAACTGCACAGCTAGAGACAAATCAACATACACCAGGTCCTGATTCCTGTATTTTTTTAAAAGCTTTTTTAAAGTTTATTTGTTGTGTGTGTGCATGCATGAGTGTGTGTGTGAGAGAGAGACACACACACACAGACACAGAGAGACAGAGACACACACTGAGAGACAGAGAGAATCCCACACAGACTCTGAACGGTGATCATGGAGCCCAATCCAGGGCTCCATCTCACGAACTGAGATCATGACCTGCGCTGAAATCAAGAGTTGTACGCTTAACCAGCTGAGCCACCCAGGCGCCCCTAATTTCTGTATCTGTGAAGTCCTTTCCTCCTCCTGGATCTGTGGAGTCATTTCCTCCTCAATATCTGACGCTCCTGCCCAGGCCTGAAGTCGATACGGACTAAAAGCTTTCTCCATTTTGATCTAACTAGACCAACTTTTCTTTCCTTGAAGCTTTCCAGGAGGGGTACTCCTTGTATTCAAAATTAATAAACTGGTAGGAGAGAGGATTCCTGTCTGAAAGGTATGAAATGGAAGAAATGGAAGTGTGCCCTGCTCCCTTGAAGAAACCAGAGGTTTTGAAGTCCCTCCTTGGGGTTCCTGACAGCTCTATGTGGTTTGGAAACTATTTCTAGTGGTTTCTAAGTAACTAGCACGGAGCCAATATGCTAGTCACAGCTGGACACAATGAAAACAGGGATCTTGGGAGGTCAGGCAGTGCCTGGAGGGTGCAGGAAGACTGGGGCAAAGGCGTGGGGGAGGCAAAGAAGATATTCTAGTCACTAGTATTAAACTTGACCTCCAGGGCAAACAACTTCCCTACAATAATTTTACCCCAGTTTGAGTGCAAACGCAAGCATCTTACTACAGCCCCCCCCCAAAAAAAAACAAACACCAGGCTTGATGCCAATGCAGTATGGCTCAGTGTACTGCTCAAACCGTCATAGGAAACTCCTGGTATGTTCCAGACACTGTGCTTCATACACTGACACAAATCAACATACTTCACACCACGGAAGATGGTTCAGACTTCCCTTGAAAAGAAGCTTGCGGCCAAAACCAGGTGAGCCCCTATCAGTCTGTGGGGCCTGAGGCAAGGGTACAAATGGAGGCCTAAGTAATTACTTTAAAGAGGTCATCAAGCTAGCCAAAGTGTCACGCAATCCTCCTCCCTTAACAAATGGAGCTTTTTAACAACCTGAAAGGCCAGGTACTATTTACAATTGCAGATCCCTGGGAGTTCCCGGCCAGACATGAAACAGCCCTGCCAATGGACACACGCTCTTCCCTCCCCTACCCAGGCTCCCTCTCCCCTCAGGGAGGCCTGGGGGGGGGGGGGGTGGGGAGCACACCTGTAGACCCTCAACCCACATTGCCAAGCTCTTCCATCACTCCAGCACAGCTGCCCTTGGGCATTCCTTAGGGATGGGGTCTGCCCCCCCACACTTGCGGAGGCCTGAGGCGTGGAAGCTGGCTTGGGGCCTTTGGGCACGGAATTCCGATGGGAGTATGGGAGGGGGGAGGGGGTGGCAACGAGTATCCTGGTGGGGCAGCCCACTCCATCAGCAGACACCAAGCCCAGTGGGGAGGGGTACAGCCTAGTGAAGGCCAGACACCCCTACATAAACTCTCTGAACTCCAGGGAGTAAGTGCAAAAGCCTTCCTTTGCCCAGGCGTGAAGGCGACATGGACTAAAAGCTTTCTCCATTTTATTGTAACTAGACCAACTTTTCTTGAAGCTTTCCCACAGGGTCACTCCTTGTATTCAAACATCAAGTGGTGTGAGAGGATTCCTGTCTGAAAGGGATGAAAGAGTCGAAATGCTTCCAACTCTCTAGAAAGATCTCACAGCTACTATCCTCATCTGAAAGAAAACGTCAATACTCCTCAAGCAGCCAATGGATCGCACAGGGTTCTAGAACAAAAATCAGAAAAGGTGGGCTCCACAAATTGGGCAAACCTTAGCATTTTCTTTTCTGTTTTTGAACGTTAAGAACCAGAGGAGTAACTAGTCACTGCAGCTGGGGCAGCCCATTCCAAACTCTAGGAAGGGGCGCAGGCTGAGTGAAACCGAACAAGGGAGGCTTGGGCCTGCTGCGTGCAAACAGGCCTGGCCAAAGGGAGTCACCGAAGGGAGGCAATTGTCATCACAGTAGGGTGAGTGGCTAGAGCCTGCACATCACCCCCGTTACTGACCTGGTATCTGCTTTGTCTTTTCTCAAAGCAAGTTTACCAATTTTCCGGGCCTCCATAGTTAATTCTCCGGGATGGGGATGTTATTACCCGCCCGCATTATGGCCCAGTGTCACGGTGACAACTTCGCACAGTCCGCACTCGGTGAGCACACTCACTCACCCGTACTTAAAACCGGGAGCACAGCGGCCAGAGCGGAACCCAAAGCGGTACAGAAGGCAGTGTTAGGGAGGGGGGCCAACAAAGCAAACCCTGGTCAAATGCTAGGTCTCACCCGTTTTGGGGCAGGGAAAGGGTGCCTTTGAAAGTCGCCCAACTGGAGGTGAAGGACAGGTGCCCAAGGCCCCCAGGGGCCGGCCACCGAGCCCCTCCGGGTGGGGGCGGGCAGGAAGGAGCCACGCTGAACCCCTCTGGCTCCAGGCCCGGAGGGGATCTGAGAGAGGGGAGCGGCCGGGAGGGAGGGAGGGAGGAAAACGCTCCGCGAGCGGGGGTCCGGGAGTCGCAGTCACTCACCCAACAGCAGCAGCTTGAACTCGCGGCGCGCGTCCTTCTTGTCCCGGCGAAGCTGCCGCTCGATTTCGGCGCTGATGCGCTGCGACTCCTTCTCCTCCGCCGACAGGCAGCAGCAGCCGGCCATGGCGCGCGCTGCACCCGACGGCGCGACGCGGTCCCGAGAGCCCCGATTCTCCGCCGGCCGCTCGCCCGGCCGAGCCGCGACAGGCACCCGGGTTCGGAGAGAAAAGGACGAGACCTCTTTGACTTAGGGGAGTACGAGGCCTAGCCTTCGCAGGCTCAGTCCGCTCCTCGAGGGTCGATGCCGAGGCGGGGGCGAATTCGGAGCGCCAGGAACTTGAGGGGATCCCCGCAGCTCCGGGCGCACCAGCCCCACACTCGTCCCGGGGGAGGAGGAGGGCTCGCGGAGAGGATGGGCGTGCGGCCCGCACCCGGAAGATGCGCGCGCCCCTTAGACCGGGAGGCGGACACCAGGTCCGGGGGCGCAGACAGCGCGGGAAAAGTTGGGGCGTCGGTGCCCGGGGGGGGGGGGAGCGGGATCTCCGCGTCCCGGTAGGGTCTCAGGCAGGCGACAGGCACGGCGTCGGTTGGAGGCAAAGGGCCTAGCTCGCCCTTGCCTGGAAAGTTCTGAAAGTGACCGCAGATTAAGACCGAGCTCAAGGGTTTCTGCTGGCGCTGGTGGCTCTAAGTGGCAGAAGGAGGCGGAGCGTCTCGGACCTGCAGCCCTGGCGCCCGCCCCAGTAGGCCTTCGGGGCACGCCAAGCCGTAGGCGCCTGGGGGGCGAGAGGAACCAGTCAGGACGCCCGGGCGTCTGGGGTTCCTGGGAGCAGCTCCCACACCTGCATCGGTGGCCGTGAAGTCCTTGCACCCGGAGGGCCGCCTGCCGAGGTTGCGAGAACCAGCGCGCTCCGGCCTCGGGGCCCTGCTTCTTACCCAGGTTCCGACAGGTGAGCGCGTTTCGCCCGCTTCAGCCTCAACTCCCCCCAGCTGCAGAAAGAGGAGAACCGAGCCGGGCGTCCGCCGCGGGAAGCCTCGCGCCTGGGGCGAGGTTGAACCCTTCACCCCCAAGTTGAGGGTTACACACCAGCGACACGACCACACACCCTTCGTTTCCTAGACGGGCTCCTTCCGCTTCCCGGACGCCTCAGCCCGGCTCAGGTTTGGCCTAAGCGCTTGGTCAGCTGGGCAGCCTGCCAGCAAGGTGAGGCTGGGCCTGACCCCGGGGGCACTGCGCTCAGAGAGGAAGCTGCCTCTGGGTTCGGTTAAATAGGAGGCCGCCAGAGCGGAGAGTAAACATCCTTCCGGCCCCTTCCTAGGGCACCTGATGAGGAGGGCTGGGGAAAATGGAAAACGGCTGGCTACTTTGCATTTTATGACGGGAAAGACTCCTGCTTTGTTAGAGAGGGCTCACATGTTTGCAGCAGCCCCCGGCGTGTTCGTGCCCCAGCCTTGAAGCCTGACAGCCTCTGCCTTGCAAAGGTGTGTCCGCGGCTGCATTGGCCCAGCTCCCGGGACGTCGGAATCATGTTTGAGCTGCATTAATAAAAACTTACAAATTGAACAGCATCTCTTTGTACTCAATCGGTGCAACAGAACGCGTATTACAACATCTGATTTTTGTCTTCGGTCTGGATAGCTTTTGAGGCAGAGCGCCGAGGGGCCCGCGGAAAAAGCAGAAGCGGGAAGGTGGAGGGAGGGGATCCTGTCGTCCCGGCTCGTCCTGTAAACACTTTATGGCTTTAGGCAATTAGTTAATGCGGCCTCTATTAACAGCGGGCATAAGTGCCTTTCAAATGTGTGGCATATATTCAATCAATTCACATTGAGGAACATGCTGAGTGGAAGAGTGGTGTTTGTCATTATATAAGAAACTTGGCATTGCGATGCTATCTGGCTTCAAGGTCTTATTATTTATTTTACAGTTTAGGGAATGGAAATGAATCAGGCATTAAAAATGAATGTGCTTACATTCTTAAATGCTCCCTTCTTTCCTTGCAGGCCTAAACTGACCATAACAGTTGACCCCCTACAGGCAAAATCCTGGACATTTCTCATCTGATCCTTGGCCAGTTCATCACACTTCTCTCCCTTAGCTCTTACAGACAGATTTACAATTTGAGGATAAGACTGCTTGAGAAGCCAAGATCATCATAATTGTTAATATTTTTCAATGAGTACAATCATTAGTACTTTAAAAGATTAAAGTGACTTAACTAGCCAAATTTGAACCCCAAGTTAGCTGGAATAACTGACATGTGGATCCAATGTTGCCAAGATTCCAAAAAAAGTTAATGAAATATATTGCTCATGGCACATCTGAAAAACTTTCCTGGACTAGTCAGCTTGGCAGTATCAGAAAGCTTAAATGTGTCCACCCCCTTTGACCAAACTAGTTATTCTCCCCTTGAGAAATAATCAGAGAGAAGTCATGATTTATGTATGAAGGTGTCTATTTCTAATAACAACAATAACCTCAAACAACCTAAATGCTCAACAACAGGAAATAGGTCAAATAAATGACGGTATATACATATAATGATATATTACAACAGTTATTAAGTGTGTGAATATGTAACATGTGAATAGCAATTAAAGATGGGGGGGCGACCTCAAAATACATTGACTGAAAAAGGCAAGATACAAAAATATAAACAGTATGATAGAAATTTTGTAATAGGAATACATGTACACACCTTTAAGAGACTAAGGGGGCATCTACCAACAAGGTCAGTCTCTCTGAGTCATCACTTTTTGGTTGACTTTAATTCTCTAATGTAAAGTTGTAAAATTGGTTGATTTTAATTCTCTGATGTAAAGTTATCTAGGCCCCCCCTTTCCTCAACTGTAAAACAAGAGAGGTGAACCAGAATAAGCTCCAAGGGATCTCCCAACTCTGACATACAGTTATTTCTTTGGTGATTTTCACACTTAGAAAGTAGTATTAAAAATAATCATAAAACAGGGTTCCTGGATGGCTCAGTCAGTTAAGTGTGAGGCTCTTGATTTTGACTCAGGTCGTGATTTCACAGTTATGAGATCAAGCCATGCAGTGAGCCCTGCACCAGGCTCCACGGTTGGCAGGAGATTCTCTCCCTCCCTCTCCCTCTGTCCCTTCCGTGCTTGCACACACGTTCTTTCTCGAGAAAAAAAAGTCATAGGGGCACCTGACTGGTTCAGTCAGTTAAGCATCCGACTCTTGGTTTTGGCTCAGGTCATGATCTCACACGTTCATGGGCTCAAGCCCCACATCTGGCTCCTCCCTGGTGGAGTCTGCTTGGGATTCTGTCTCTCCTTCTCTCTCTCTGCCCCTCCCCCAATCATGTTCACACACTCTCTCTCTTTCTGTCAAAAATAAATAAGTAAGCAAAAAATTCATAAACCTAAATTTGTCACTGAGAACTATAAAAGGATATCGCAAGACAATTATTTTTATGTCTATTTTTTATTAATGTCTCTATTTTTGTTATCTTTCGGATCTAGGGGAGGGA
Organism: Acinonyx jubatus; assembly: GCF_027475565.1. NCBI lineage: Eukaryota > Metazoa > Chordata > Mammalia > Carnivora > Felidae > Acinonyx > Acinonyx jubatus. Next base: position 74,094,093 of record NC_069391.1, on the reverse strand, counting down.
TGAGAATAATTTTAAGTTATTAAATCATTTGCAACATTATTCCAGGAAGAGGTAGTCTGGAAAAGAGGCCTCGGTAAAAGAGCATATTTGTTTTCCTGGGTTATTCCCAAAGTATCACAAGTCCAACCCATCCCTCTTGAAGATCAGAGCACAGCGTGGATGTGAGTTTCAACTACTTGGCAACTGTTGGGTATGTAGACGGACTATGTATCTGGGAGTCCTCTGAATGTCCATTGAGTCCACACCACGCCCTGTACCTGGGCTGTTCCGGGTACCATTCCAGACTTCAGATAGGCTATAGTCTGGTAGAAAGGAGTTAAGATGGAGACCCTGAAACCTGAACCCATCCCTCGGTGCTTCCTCCCAGAGGGAAGACGATGAGAGCATGGAGTCCCTGGGTGGCTCGCCACAGCCCACAGATGTGCAGAGCAGGCCCCTCAGCTAACCTCTGGCTTCAGCTGAGCCTTATTCATTCATCTCCCATCCCTCTCCTGGAACTCCAGACAAACATAACTACACGTTCTCCCCACCTCCGTGTTTTGACACCTGCAGGAATGCCCGCTCTCTCCCCGGGGCAAAGTTTGGTACTTTCTTTCCCAAGCTCATCTCTTTGGAGAAACCGTCTCCACCCCTTTTCAATTGGACCCTTCTTTCTCTGCTGTCTAAACACCGTATACGTTCCTCTCTTCAACTTCTCGCTCTATTACACCTGTTTTTCTCCAGATCAGTTACTTACAGGAAGAGTTTCTTGTTCATCCCTGTATTTCTCAACTTATAAAATTTAGCTGACTGAATAGAGTTGAAATTAGAAAGAATTTGCCTGAGATAAGAAAAAGAAACTACAAGAGAGAAAAGAAAGCTCTTGTGGTGAAAGACAGTTGAAAAACCAAGAAGCAAACCCACAAGAATCAATGTACGATTTAAGAAACACTTGTGTATATAAACTGCCCCCAACTTGCCTCCTTAGAAGGAATGACTGCCCTGTTTCTAATTCAGAACTCCAAGGAAATGTGTAAATAGAGGGTTGGAAAAATGCTGTTCTCGGTGACAAATGTAGCATCTTAGAATTTTAACAGATAACGTGGAGGGAAAATATGACCTCGATGTTCACAAAACAAAAACAGCACCAATACTAACACACCTATGCTGTTCTGTAGCAGTGTTTCCCAAACTACAGTTGTGACCCTTCCCTGGGTTATGACCTACATTTATTTTTTAAAGGAAAAGAATAGAATAGAAATAGAAAATATGCGTCTGCTTGTTATGGTGGCATCAGACTTCTGTTTTTCGGTTGTGTTCATAAGTATGAACTCCTAGCAGACCAGTTATCAATAGGATTTTCTTGTCCGTGTCCCAGATGGGTGGGTCCAAATGATTCCCAATTCATTGTTCAGAGTTCCTAATTTTTCATTCAGTTTTCTGAGCCCAGAGTGTTCTCTATAGTTTAAGGCTTTCTTCTCCTTCTCCACTTTGCCCCTACCCCACCCATTCATCTCCAGTTTCAGATGAGAATGATAGGTAAGAATCAATGGAGTCATGATAATTACTTGGACAAATGGGTAATGACCGTAGCTGGTGCCTGGATGTACTCAACATCATGTTTCTAAGGCAGCCAACGTGTCAACATGTTGCTCCAAAATGTTCTCTGCCTGAACACTAGAAACTGTAACTTCTACGGAAAAGGGTAGAATTAGTGACAAGGAAATCTGGCTTCAAACCAATGACCGTAAGTGGGTATGAATCACTATTGTTTCTGGTTTTTTTTCTTTAGGCTTATTTATTTATTTTGACAGAGAGGCATGAGAGGGGAGGGGTAGAGAGAAGAAGGAAGAGAGAATCCCAAGCCGGCTCCATGCTACCAGCGCAGATCCCAGCGAGGGGTTCAAACTCACGAACCGTGAGATCATGACATGAGCCAAAATCCAGAGTCGGATGCTTAACCCACTGAGCCACCCCGGTGCTCCTCTTGTTTGTTTTTCAATATCACTTTTGATATGGCAGTTAAGGATCTCAAGAATTTACGGAGTAAAAATCTTTAAGATGAGAAGTTCAGAGAGTTTTATTTTGCTTGTTTTTCCTTTTCGCTGAAATGCTCCCTTCCCTTTGTAGCACTCTCCTCCTGAGTGAACCAATGTTAACAACCTACTATGTTTTCTTCTCTATGTTTTATTCTCTTATAATCATACATAAGCATAAAAATACTTGTAGATGTGTGTAAACATTCACAGAGGGAGTTTGGCATCATTAAACATGAGACCATATTACATGGACTCTGTATTTTGTGTTTCTCATCCAACGATACCTTGTGGGAACCTGAGTAAACTCTTATTCAGTCCTTCATACATTCATACATTGCATTCTATCATTTGAAAGGACCATATTTTATTCAGCCTTTCCCCTTTGAAGGGCATTGGTTTTTATTTCTAATTTTTGGCTCCTAAAAAAGAAAGCTATAACAGCATGTTTGTATATAAATCCCTGTGTTGGTGCTTTTATTTCCATGGGATAGATTCCCAGGGAAAAGACTGCTGAATTGAAGGATATATACATTTTTCATTTTTAATAGATGTGGCCAGATTCCTTTCCAAAAAGACTAAAGCAATTCATATTTCTGCCAAAAATAGGAGTATCCATGTCTCTACCAGCAATAAATATTGTCACTCATTAATTTTTGGCAGCTTAAAAGGATTCAAATAATAATAAAATGTTGCTTTCTTTGTGTTTCCCTGACTACTCATGAATTTGTATATGTCTTCCTAGCTTGTTAGCATTTGTGTTTGCTACCCTGTGAGTTTTCTGTTTACGTCTTCTGCTCATTTTTTTAAATTGGGTCATTTGTCTTTCTGTTGACAATCTGGAAGATTATATATCTTCAATATTACCTATCAACTTTTTGTCATCTGAATTACAAATTTTCAAACATATTGTTTGTCCTTTATCATTTTAAATGGAATCTTTTGCCACAGAAAAGATTGTATTTTTACATACCCAAATATTCTCTTCCTGCGTAGTTTCTGGGGTTCCAGTCTTTGTAAGAAGGTCTCCTCATTTCTAGATGGTACATGCAGTATCTTAGGTTTTCTTTCAAGCGGTTTTATTATTTCGTTTTTAACATTTAAATATTTAATCCATCTGGTATTTACTTTTGCAAAATGTGTAAGATAGGAGACTAATTTTATTTTCTTTCGGATGGATAGCCAGTTATACCAACAACATTTATTGAACATTCCATCCTTCTCCCAGTGAATTAAATTCCAATCTTTGTAGGACATTCTCATATTGACTGAAATTCATTTCTTTGAGTCTGTACTCTTTCAGTGGTCTGCTTATTCCTATATCAATCTTGATATGATGACAGGTGCTCTATGCCATATTTCGATATCTAATAGGACATATCACCTTGGCATTGTCAAACTCTTCTTAGTTGCATTCAAATATTTATTCTTCTGTAAGAAGTCTAATATCGTTGGCCAGTGACTTTCCCCCTGAACTTCCAAGCTTACCCTTACTCATAACTTCAGCCGCCTTCTTGACATACTGGCTTGGGTACTCGAGGGATCTCAAATTAATCAGTCCAAAACAAAGTCCCGAATTTGTTTTCCAAAACTTATCTCCCTGCTATCTCTTCCATCTCAGCACTACCAAATATCCAACTGACTGCCTCTTTAAAACAAGAGCTTTACTCTTGGTCTTCTTGTTTCCATTCTTCACCCTCTAAAGTCACTTACCAAAGGATAAGACAGACAGAATGAGCTTTTAGAGTCCTAAAACATATCCCATCATCCCCTAGATTAAAATCCTCCAATGAATTCCAATCAGAGTTTAAAATAAAATCTTGTTAGGGGCGCCTGGGTGGGTCAGTCGGTGAAGCGTCCGACTTCAGCTGAGGTCATGATCTCACGGCTCCTGAGTTTGAGCCCCATGATGGGCTCTGTGCTGACAGCTCAGAGCCTGGAGCCTGCTTCTGAGTCTGTCTCCCTCTCTCTCTGCCCCTCCTCCATTCACACTCCGTGTGTGTGTGTCTGTGTGTGTGTGTGTGTGTGTGTGTGTGTCTCAAAAATGAATAAACGTTAAAAAAATTTTAAATAAAACCTTGTTCTACACCATGAAGACCTACGTGATAGGGCCATTACCTACCTCTCTAGCTTTATTTCCTAATATCCCCCCTCTTGTTCAAATATACTTCAGTCACACCTATACCTTTTTTTCTTTGAACATACCCCAGGGGCTTTGCACTATCTTCTCTCCCAGCTGAGTTATGGTCCTCCAGATCGTGAAATATCTGGCTTCTATTTGGCAAGTAGGTTTCAACTTTCTACTAATTGCAGAATTCCCTGGCCACTTAGCCTAATGTAGCCACTCCTCCCTGCCCCGTCCGCTTGATGTCATCACACTCTTGTATTTTCATTGTGGCATTTGTCACCACCTGATTTCCCCTGTTTCCTTCTTTATTTATCATCTTCTCCCACCAGAAAATGAAAGTAAGCTCCATGACGGGAGGGAGTCATCCCTGTCTTATTCGCCACTGTGTCCCAGGGCCTAGATTACGGGAAGCCACGTCATCTTAAAATGGTACCACTGAACTCTGTTCAGAGCCCACTCTTGACATTAAAGTTAAGTCTTGGAAAAGTCAGCAATATGGGATTTGTGATTTATATTAGCCTGTTTTATACTACATTATGTAATAGCAAGTAAAACAAAACACCCCCGAGGACCCTTGATTTGTGGAGATAGGATTCAGCTTGTGTTTTCAGTGCTAATTTCAAGCCCCAGAGCCCCAGTGTAAGTGGACAAGTTAAAACGGAATGTATCGAATTTTAGGAATGGGATGTTCAGGGATGATCTTGGTTTTAAACTGCTAAATCTCGGTGCCAGAGTGATGTCACAAGGAAGATGTGTCATGTTTAATAAGTATTTGTTGAATGAATGAATGAATGAATATCACCTACGTCACTGAATTGTGAGGATTCAAAGAGGTAATATATACAAAGACTTTGGCTCCTCCCCTGGAACTAGTAAGCACTCATTAGGAGTAGATTGTATTATTTCTTATTAATATCATCATCATCAAAGACTTCACTTTCAACATATCAAATGCATTCACGATTACTCTACTACCATGAGGATAAGGAAGACTTTGCATTTTGCGCAGTCATTTGGAATGATTCTGACTGTCTGGGGGCAACAGCAGACAGGAATCATGTTGCAAAGCTTCCCAGCAGAGGCAGAGAAGTAGACAAACACCCTGCATGGCTTATTTGGTCCAGATAGGAATTTGACCATTGAGTCCTCTTGAAAATAAATGTTGATTATATTATTTTTTTAATTTTTAAAAATGTTTGTGTATTTATTTTGAGAGGGAAAGAGAGCACGCACATCCAAGTGGGGGAGAGGAAGAAAAAGAGAGAGGGAAAGAGAGAATCGCAAGCAGGCTCCTTGCTGTCAGCGCAGAGCCTGACACAGGGCTTGAACTCAACAAACAGTGAGATCATGACCTGAGCCAAAATCAAGAGTTTGATGCTTAACCGACTGAGCTACTCAGGAAGCCACCCCCCCTGCAAAATGTTGATTTTAAATATCTGAATCAAATATGTAATTTTCAAAGGCCATCATGAATGCTCCAAATTCTTCTGTGCTAAACATTAGGTACATTTAGTATTTTTCTTCATGATTTTAAAATTTGTAAACTTGGTCAATACCAGTTAGAAATGAAGATTTGAAGGAAAAAAATATGCAGTTGCCTTCTATCTGCTTAAATGCCTGAGTCACATCTTGATAAATGGAAAATAAATGGAAGTCCATCCACTCCATTTATAATGTCATTGTGGTGGATTAAACATGGCCAGGAACTTTGGGAAACAGCTTCCATCAAGAGGTGAGGCATAAGTTCCCTGCTCTTAATGCCAGACAAGCTGTGTGGCTGTTTGGACTAATGGATTGTGATGGGTAGCAAATTCCATTTCCCATCTCTTGAATCACTCATTCCCGGTGCCCTAAGCTGCCTCATAAAAATCTGGAGAAATCACCTGAAGAGACCCGAGATAACATGGCTGAGCTCCTCTCTCCCGCCAAGGTGCTAGGGATGTGAGTAAAGTTATCCAGGCTCTCTAGCCCAGCCCAACTGGATACCACTATGCAACCCCTGTCAATACCACATAGACAGAAGAGCTGCTAGCCAAGTCTGCTCTAACCACTGGTCCACAGATCTTGACAGAAAATAAAATGGTGGTTGTTTCAAGTGACTAAGTTTTGAGGTAGTTTACTAAGCAGCCATGGGTAACCTGAACCCTCTAGCAATATTTATGTAGTGCAACAGTTAGTAATCTGATAAATCAGGTTACTTCTGAGCTGCTACATGGCCAAGAGAACACGCCAAAACTCACCACTGGAAGCTCCTTGATGTAGATTGGACATCACAAATAGAGTAGTTTGGTGGCCAGGGAAAGCTAAGTTATAACAATTTCCACTTCGTGGAGAGTTTATCTTTCTTCTGAGCACCTAGAATATGCAGGCACTGTTGTGTTAGTGAGAGTGTGGAGGACCCAGCACATCCAAGCAACCCAAAGAAATTTGATACTCATATTCATACACTGACCTTTTGAACACCTGCTATGTATGAAGCACTAGAATAGTGACAACTGTGAAAAGCAAGACTTACCCTTATGGATCTCACAATCTACTGAAAAATATTCAGAATGATTTGCTAATGATACTGGAGGACACAGCTGCAGTGGGAAGAGAAGGTTACATCATCCTAAAATTGTACTACTGAACTCCATCCAAATCCCATTTAACCATAAAGTTAAGTTTTAGGAGAATCAGCAAATTGCAGTATATATCTATATCTATATCTATATCTATATCTATATCTATCTATATCTATATATGTTTTGTGATTTTATATTTGTTTGTCTTCTACTACGTTGTAGGATACCAAGGAAAACAAGATACCCCTGAGGACCCTTGATTTGTGGAGATAGAACCCTGCCAGTGTCTGTCAGGACATGGTGGTTGTAAGCAACAGAGACCTGGTATGAACTGACAAGGTAAGAATGGCAGTGACCAGCCCTTAAGACTCAGAAGTTCAGGGATTATCTTGGTTTTAGGCTCTGCTGGATCCAGATGCTCAAATGTCATAAGGAAGCCATTTCTCTGCATGTTTTTGGCTAGAATTTTCCTCTGAACTCCACTCTCAGGTAGGCCTCTCCCAGCATGGTGGCAAGATGACCACTAGAAGAAACTCCACGCGTACCCATATTTACTGGCAACCTCCGTAGAAAGAGAACTCCCGCTTCCCAGTATTCCAGCAAAAATTCCAAAGTTGAGTGTGATTAACTGAGCTTGAACCAACTGCCCCTCCCTGAACCGATTCAATATGCCCCAAGGAACAGCATACTCTGATTGACCAGGCCAAGAGCACGATTCGCCCTTCCAGGGAAAAATTAATTTTATTAATATATTTTATTGGGGCACCTGGGTGGCTCAGTCGTTAAGCGTCCAACTTCGGCTCGGGTCATGATCTTGTGGCTCATGGGTTCGAGCCCCGCATCATGCTCTATGCTGACAGCTCAGAGCCTGGAGCCCGCTTCAGATTCTGTGTCTCCTTCTCTCTCTACCCCTCCCCCACTTGTGCTCTGTCTCTCTATCAAAAATAAATAAACATTTATATATATATTTTTTATTTAACCCAATATATTCAAAATATTATCATTAGTTCAATATTAAAATTACTATTGATTTTTAAATTCATATTAAGCTAGAGTTTGCAGTATGGATTTTATACTTACAGCTCTCTCCATTTGGACTAGCCACGTTTTACGTATTTGACAGCCACTAGCTGTATTGGACTGGGCAATTCTAAAGATTTATTGTGGTGTAAGAGGAATGGAATAGAATGGGATAGAATAGTTTTAGAAAGGCAACCTGGAACATGTAAGGAAAGAAAAGCTGTGTTCCGGTGGCTCTGGATTCCAGTAGAAATGTATCTGAAAGTTGGCATGTCTTCTCCAGAGAGGTACAGAGTTAGGCAAAGGAGCAGGAAAATCCTTAAGGCAGGGCTGTGGGGACTTAGTAGAGAACACCATGAGGGAGTCAGCTCTTCAAATCAGAGAAAGGAATCTGGGCATCTCAGTGAATGTCACAGAGAAGAGACACCTTGGCCCAGGATTGGTTGAGAGGAAGACATCATGGTGGAAGCCAGTTTGGACAGATGACAACCTCAGACCAGACCAGCCTCTGAACACCACCCTCTTCCTCCCTTTGGAACTTAGAGTAAAGGAAAGACAGGAGACCATGAACTGACTGAGAAAGATCTAATTTGACTAAGCTTACCTTGCATTAACTGGTTTGTGGAGGGAGTCTCAAGAAAGAAGTTAAGTTTGGGGCAACTGGGTGGCTCCATCGGTTAAGCATCCGACTCTTGATTTTGGCTCTGGTCAAGATCTCATGATGGTTTGTGAGATGGAGCCATGCATCGGGATCTGTGCTGATAGTGTGGAGCCTGCTTGGGATTCTCTCTCCCTCTCTCTCTCTCTCTCTCTCTGCCCCTCCTCTGATCACACTAGCTCACTCTCTCTCTCTCAAAATAAATATATAAATATTAAACAAAATAAATTTAGTTTGGATATAAAAAATAAAGTTATATACCTTGCATATCTGAGGTTGCTGGTCTGAAAATATCGTTCCCAAAAGAGTCTCAAAAACCCTGTGTGCCTGGCAATGGAGCCAGAGTCCTCTTCCCCTGCAGGCAGGGAATTTGGGCAGTCATTCTAAACTGACCCGCAGATTTTGCACACACACACACACACACACACACACACACACATGCAAAGGGATATTTGGCAATATCTGGGCAGCTTTGGGTGTCACAACTAGGGAGGAGATGGCTATTGTGGGTGGAGGCCAGGGGTGCCACTAAACATCCTTTAGTAATGCCCAGGTCAGCCCCCACAACAGAGGATCATCCAGCTCAAAACAGCAGTGGCAACTACACTCGTGGTGAGCGCTAAGTAAGGAATTGTCGAATCGATATATTGCACACCTGAAACTAATATACTATCGTATGTCAACGATACCTCAAGAGTAATCACAATATTAACAATAACAAATGTCAGTAGTGCCAAGGGTGAGCAACCCTGGATTAAGCCAGTTGAAGATTCTTGAGAAGTGTCCAGAGAGGAAACGCGAGTTCTTCTCTTCTGCGTTGGAGTCAGCCTGTCGTAAAAGGGAAGGCAGTCCTGGGGCTGCCCATATTGTAGTTTCCGTATCGCTGAGGTAACCGAATCCTGTGTCACTGTAGCAAGTCTGTGAATGAACAATAGGGTGAGCCAGGCCCAGAGGCTGGGGCCCCCAAGTGTCTTCCGGTTTCCTTCCTCCCTCCCCTTCTTCCCTATTCTCTCTCCAAACAGTCCCCTCAGAGGCAGACTTCCCCTGGCTGAGGTGGGGCTGAGGCAGATGACAGAGGGGTAGGTGTCTGCAAAGCCTTTTCATCCCTGTGTCCTCCTAGCTCAGCCAGAGGCGGAGACCCGCCCTGAAGACCCCAGCTGCCCTGTATCCCTTCCCAGGGGCACCTGGCACCCAGGAGGCAGCTGTGGAGAATGAGAAACCAGTCTGGGCAGTTTTTCTCACTCTGAGCCTTTGTTCACACTTCATTCTCCTCTAGAACAGAGCCTCTCCAATATTGTGGGGCTGCTTAAAGCACAGATTCCTGGCCTGGCTTCCAGAGTCAGAATCAGCAGGTCTGGGGGCCGGGGTGTCCCAACATGTCCCAGGGTGCCCGGAATTTTCCATTGTAGCACTGGAAGCCCTGCCTCCCTGGCAAAGCTGGATGGTTGGTCACCCTAGGTAGGGCCCAAGATTTTGCATTTCTTTTTTTTTTTTTTTAATGTTTATTTATTTTTGAGACAGAGAGACAGAGCATGAATGGGGGAGGGGCAGAGAGAGAGGGAGACACAGAATCCGAAGCAGACTCCAGGCTCTGAGCCATCAGCCCGGAGCCGACGCGGGGCTCGAACTCACAAACCGCGAGATTGTGACCTGAGCTGAAGTCGGACGCTCAACCGACTGAGCCACCCAGGCGCCCCAAGATTTTGCATTTCTAACAGTCTCCCAAGTGATGCTAATGCTGCCATCGGGTACCCTCACTCTGAGCTACAAAGCTGTCCCACTGCTCCCCACCTATGAATCTTACTCGTGCTCCCAGGCCGAGAGCAGATTAAACCAGCTTCAGAAAGGGTTACCCATAGTGCCTGCTCCCCACCCCACCCCCACCACTGTGGCAATCAGGGTAACACCTCACACTGCAAGGTGATATGATGTACTTGGTGGGGGAGGGGGGTTCTGCTCACATACTTCAAGATGCCCACAGAGCAAGAATCATATTTTCGTATCCTACCTCTTGCCATGGGAATACATCCATGGTACCAAGCACATAAGAAATTTGCTGAATGAACAAGGCTAACATTTATTGAGTGCCTACCAGACACCATGACTTTGCTAAACATTTTACAGAGTTAAACTCACGTCATTCTGTGTGGCAGATACTATTCCCCCCCATTTCACAGTTGAGGAAACTGAGGTTTGGAAAATCTACATGACATGTTCACAGAACCAGAAAATGACAGAACTGAATTTTAACCCCAGTGTGATAGCAGAGCCCTACTCTTACCCATTTACGCTCTGGTGCCTACCATGAACAAACAAAGATATATTTCATTGCATAATGGGGTCCAGGAATCATTACTATTTATTTAGAATATACTTCAGGTTTGGCGCACTTGGGTGGCTCAGTCGATTGAGCGTCCCACTTCAGCTCAGGTCACGATCTCACGGTCCGTGAGTTCGAGCCCCCGCGTCGGGCTCTGTGCTGACAGCTCAGAGCCTGGCGTCGGCTTCGGATTCTGTGTCTCCCTCTCTCCCTGCCCCTAACCCACTCGCATTCTGTCTCTGTCTCCCTCAAAAATAAATCATAAACAGTAAAAAAATTAAAAAAATATATATACTTCAGGGTTTTTTTTATTGGAGTCCATGTGTCTGAACTGTTTGTGTGTTCTCTGACGCTGCACTGAACACTGATTTGCCACTATTTGTAGCGAGATTTCAGTCCAAGAAAAAACTAGGAGGAGATATTCTGGGTGAAAGACATGTTTGCTCAGCTCTTGTCCACCATTCAGTGAAAATCCAGTCCCACCCATGTGGATTACAAAGGGACTAATGTCGCTTCTGGATCCACGGAGGAGCACAGGACCCAGGCCTGGTATCTCAGAGCATTCCATCTCCTTACCCCCAGGGAAGTTTGGTTTAGAGGTGGCCGCATGACCCACACCTACTCACTGAGAACACTCCATCCTTTAACCACAGAGACTGGTTGCAATATGTTAAACTAATCATTCCTGAAACTTCCCCAAGCCGTCTGAAAGTCTGTGTTCCCCTTGCTCTAAAATAATAGGTTTGAAAATATGAAAAACCTTTGGGCTTCTGGTAGCCATCTGTGCAAAGATGTGGAGCATCTTTACATGATTATGACACCAATATGGATAGAATCTGAGCCATGAGATAAAGAAAAAGAGAATTATTCTCCCATGATTTGAACCCCTGAATCCAGATTCCCAGTTACTTGAGCCAATCAATTTCCTTGTTTGTTTAAGCCAGTGTAGATTGGGTTTCCATCATTTGCAACCCTAAGAATTGTGGCTAACGTACCTTACTCATGAGAAATGAGAAGACAGGTGTTAGCAGGTGGGAAATATCAAATACCTTGGTCTCCAATAATGATTATTTTACAATGTCCTAATATTTTAATACCTCCTTTATTACCTCTAGTAAGAAAGACCAATGGTAAGTGGCCATCAGATTCTTCCTCCTTTGTTGTAAAAATAAGCTGAATATGGACCAGAGAGTAGTCGATATAAACGAGCAAATAGGTCTTTTTAGAGTTGGCATGGAGGGGCGCCTGGGTGGCTCAGTTGGTTAAGCGTCCGACTTCGGCTCAGGTCACGATCTCGCGGTATGTGAGTCTGACCCTCCCCCATTCATGCTCTGTCTCTCTCTGTCTCAAAAATAAATAAATGTTAAAAAAAAAAAATTTAGAGTTGGCATGGAAATCGTGATTTGGTTCAGCTTTTTGCATAACTTCCTTTATTGATTGTTTCTTTAGTTACTAATTAACGATCTGTGGCCAGATAGGTTTTTTTTTTTAATGCATTCCTTAGTAAACTTTTTAAATTTATTTTTTTTAGTGTTTATTTATTTTTGAGAGAGAGAGAGAGAAAGAGAGAGAGAGACAAAGACAGAGTGCGAGTGGGAAAGGGGAAGAGAGAGATAGGGAGACACAGAATCTGAAGCAGGCTCCAGGCTCTGAACTGTCAGCACAGAGCCTGATGCGGGGCTTGAACTCATGGACTTTGAGATCATGACCTGAGCCGAGGTTGCATGCTTAACCGACTGAGCCACCCAGGAGCCCCCTTAGTAAACTTTTTAGGTGCAGCAAATTTACAAAATATTCTGAAAATGTAGAAGCATGTTTATCCGTTAAACTTTTTCTGAACTAGTCTTTACAACAAACTTTGTCTTTAATATGTTATCAGTTTATTATTAAAAGCCAACTTCTCAGAAATGACTGCACATACATCAAGATTATTTAGTTGAATCTGAAGAAATAAAAGGAATAAGGGTATTGCTAATAAGGTTAGTCAGTTCAGCACTTGCATGGTAGAATTTAGACAGCAAAAGAATCCTGGTAAAGAATTGATTATATAATCGAATTAAAAAACTTCTCTTCAATCTGAGTGTGTTTTGTTCCTGTTTGGATGAAGTGTGGCATGGTTCTTCTCTGGCCATTGTCTTTATTTTCTTTGGATCTTTATTCATGGTATGTGCCATGTATTGCCTAGGACCCCGAAGTTGCTAAGTCTCTCACAAGGAACTAGCTCCCAACGACCTGCTTACCAGTGCAAACACGCTGGACAGGTTTAGTGACCCCACTGTGCACATAAGTAGCTGAACCTGCCAAGCACAGGCTCTTCTCCAGTGGTATGCGACCAAGCCCATGGTGACTTCTGATTTCACATCCTAAATTTTGCTTCCAGGCTATCTTGCAAACTACCCTGGCAAAAGGCTGTCGGTCAATTTATACCCTCTTTCACAAATGTTCACTGGGGGGGTCTCTGGCTGGGGTCATAGACCCCAATGCATGTACGGCGTACCTTGAATGTGACCATGGGTTCTGAGACGATGGAGGAGGGGAGCTCCTCGAAACAGATAATATTTTCTCGCTTACATATATTTTCTTGATGAGTATGCCAGTGTGTAACCCCTTCCTTAGAAATGGCCCTTTCTCAAAATACTAAATAAAAGGAAACATCAACTCTTAGCTCTGTGTACTGTGGTGCTCTATAACTGTAATACGACTAACATTTTCCTTACTTTTTCTTTAAAAATCTTTTGGACGCCTGGGTGGCTCAGTCGGTTGAGCATGATCTCAGAGTTTGTGGGTTTGAGCCCTGAATCGGGCTCTGTGCTGACAGCTTGGAGCCTGGAGCCTGCTTTGGATTATGTATGTGTCTCTCTCCCTCTTTCTCTCTCAAAAACAAATAAACATCAAAAAATTTTTTAAAAAGTGTTTCAAATGTATAGAAAAGTTGAAAGAATGATACAATGATCACCTAGTAACTCTTTACCTAGATTTCGCTGTTCATTTCCCTTCACGTTTGTTTTACCTTCTCTTGAGGTCTCTCAAAATATATATTTGCTGAACCATTTGAAAGCTGCATACATAGCACTTCTGCCCTAAAAAATGTAACAAATGTTGCCTAAGAATAAGGATATTCTCTTACAACAACCCAATATGATTAACCACAGTTAAGAAATTTAACAATTCCATTATATACCATACAATCCATAGTCAGATTTAGCCAGTTGTCCCAAGAATATCTTTTATAGTTGTTTATTTTTTTTAAACTCCAGTATATGAATGAGGGTTTTTTCTTCTTTGTCTCTAATCTAGAACAATCCTCATGCCTCGTGTTGTTTCTCATGTTCTTGAGTGTTGGACAAGTTCAGCCCACTTGTAGAATAAGGCATACATTCAATTTATTTGATGATTTCTTCACTATTTGATTCCAGTTTAAAAATATGGGCAAGAAAACTACAGGTCACTTGAGTAGTTCGTATTTTGTCATATGTAGGCTTGTTGTGGAAATATTATTTAAATTTTAAAGTCAGACATTGGGGCACCTGGATGGCTCAGTCGGTTGGGTGTCCGACTTCAGGTCATGATCTCGCAGGTTCACGAGTTCAAGCCCCGCATTGGGCTCTGTGCTGACAGCTCGGAGTCTGGAGCCTGCTTTGGATTCTGTGTCTCCCTCTTTCTCTGCCCTCCCGGGCTCTCACTCTGTCTCCCTCTGTCTCTCAAAAATAAACATTAAAAAAAATTTTTTTTTAACTCAGACATTAAAACAAATCCAAAACCAGAAAATAGTTGATTTCTAATTGATGGGAGGATCCACTTGTTTAAGACCTTACTGTTCAAAGTGCAGTGAGCAGACCTTCGAAAAATTTCGAAATACCAGACCCCTCCGCAGATTTGTTCAATCAAAATCTGCATTTTAACAATAGTCCCAGGTGATTCGTATAAATCTTAAAATTTGAGAAGTACTGACCGGTTCAGGACATGGACTGGAGGACAAACTTCTGACACACTGGGTTTTGCAAATCAAAGGACTATCTGTGGCTGAGCTTCTTAGGACATAATATCCATTTCCTCATTTTCGTGACCAACAGGGAGATTTTTTACCTAGCTAAAAAAAATTTCTCTCTCTCTTGAAGTTAGAAGTTGCCACGTGACACAGTTCTGGCCAGTAAGATGGAGAAGAAAGTCATGAGTTGGGGTGGGAGGAGATTTCAGAAAAGAGCACATACATTATGCCCTTTCCCTTCTTCCTTCCTGGGACATGGATTTGAAGGTGGAGGTGGAGACGCTGTTTGTGACAGCGAGGCATCAAACCACATGCTGAGGTTGGCTGTGTAGACGGTGCCCCAGAGCCCTCTGAACCGCCTACCTTCACGCCTCTTTCATGCAGGTAAAAGGAAGCCTCTGGTTTAAGTGGCTGTTCAGTTGAGTTTCCTGTTACTCGAGGTCAAACTCGGTCCCTGGTATGCACCGTTCAAAGGGACAGAGATTTGGGAGGAACTTCTGGTATAGAGCCCTACGTATGGAGGGAGGAAGAGACTTTTCTTGGCTTTTTGTATCATTGATGATTTGGTCCATTAAGAGAGAATGAAATGTGAAGTGTATTCCTTTCCCACTTAGGAACAGGGACAGCTGGACCTCCTCCAGAGGATTGTCTAAGGGAGACAGATCCTGCTGTAAGAGCACTGTCATTTAAATTCTTGGACGCGCAGGAGGCAGTAATGCACCCGATGGGCTGCATGTGTAGACTATCTCCCTTTAATGAAAAGGGGTGAACAAAGACTCGCCTTAGGCTGCAAATGTTTTTTCTTCTTATATGACAGTAATGCCAGTCTCCTTTGTGGCTCACTATCTCTGTTAACTTCTTTAGACTTCACCAACAAAAGGAAATGTATGTGTGTGCGCATGTGTGTGCATGTGCACGATATGGCACATAGATTTCCAGATGATTATGCATCTTGTTCTAAAAACAATCTGACATGCTTCTTACATTCAGCTATCATCACATTAGGACTCAGCTTTGCACTGAAAAATTTTTAATCTTCAGCCCTTGGCTTTTTCTCAGCTAGGTATAATTTATTCTTGCTTTGATATAATAAATTCTCACTCATCTTTGAAACTCCTCTCCTACCCCATAATATATTGGTAAGTGCCCCATACTCAGTAGAAGAGTTAAGTATTTATTGAATAAACCTATTTGTGAAACATTTATTAAGCGATCTGCCTGCATACAGCACCTGGCTACAGGGGTTGACAAACTTTTCCGGAAGGGCCAAATAGTAATTTTTCTGGGCTTTATGAGGCAAGAGGCAAAAATGTTTATATCATGTAGACACTTATATAGCCATTTAAAATGCAACCATTTAAAAATAGAACAAGTGCCCTCACTTCACACCATATACGAAATTTAAGTCAAAATGAATCAAAGACTTAAATGTAAGAGCTAAAACTATAAAACCTTTAGAAGAAAACTTAGAAGTACCTCTCCGTGACCTTGGATTAGGCGATGGCCTCTTGTATATAGGACCAAAAGCAAGTGCAACAAAAGAAAAAAAATAAGTAAATTGGGAGGGGGAGGAAAGAAAAAAAAATAGATAAATTGGATTTCACCAAATTGAAATTTTTAATTCATCAAAGGAAACTATTAAGAAAGCAAAAAGGCAACCTACAGAATGAGAGAAAATATTTGCACATCCTGTATCTGATAAGGGTTTAAAATCCAGAATAAAGACCTCCTGGAAGTCAACGACAAAAAGACAGCCGAATCAAAATGTTTAACTGGGCAAAGCACTTGAATAGAAATCTCTGTAAAGGTATACACATGACCCATAAGCACATGGAAAGATGCTCATCGTCATTAGTCATCAGGGAAACGCAAACCAAAACCACCATTCTCACTTCACATCTCCAAGAATAGGTATAATGTTTTTAAAAAGGAAAATAAGTTTTGGTGAGGATATGGAACAATCAGAACCCTCGTGCACTGCTGGGGTGGGGGGATGTAAAATGGCGCAGCTGCCGTGGAAAACAGGCTGGCCGTTCCTCACAACGATAAGCTTAGAGTCGCCTTAAGACCCAGTGACTCCCGCCCCAACCTGCAGCCCAGGAGTCTTTGACTGGCCGTGAGTACGATTCAAAGTTCTTCAGGTTCAACATCTCCTTTTGATTCTCAAAACACCTGAGGTTGGTGGCAGAGGGAGGCCTGGAGCCAGACCTCCTGCATCCCTACTGGGCACCCTTTGGTAGCGTTGCCCAGCCTCATGGAGGGGGCTGCTCCATGCAACCTCAGACTCTGCTGGAGGAACAAATGTGTCAGGCCTTGGCCAAAGTCAAGGACACTCCCGATGCTCGTAGGAGTTTCTTCGTGATGCAGCCAAATGCTGAGGCCTGAAGCCAGAGAAAATAAATGAACAAGGAAAGGCTGTTATGCATTAATGTGATCAAACCTCATGATTTATTTGCTTAATGGTTACTGAAAAAGAATAAGACTTTTAACCGTTCCCTTCTTCTCACATTTTGTGTCTATCCTTTTAAATTCAACCAGTGTGATACGCTAACAGAGAATCCTTTTTGATTTCCTTTTGCTACTATTTATCAAAACATAAATCGAGAATGAGCCATGACATCAGTCACAAAAGACCGTATACTGTATGATTCCATTTGTACAAAAGGCCCAGAATAGGCAAATCCAGAAAGACAAAGTAGCTTAATGCTTGCCAGGGGCCAGAGAGAGGGAGAAAGGAGAGTGACAGCCGCTAGGTACAGGTTTCTTTTGGAGGTTATAAAATGTTCCAAAATGGGATTATTGTAATGATTGCACAACTATGTAAGTATACTAAAACCCACTGAATTGTGTATTTAAAACAATGGATTTTATGCCTTATAAATTATATCTCTATAAAGCTATTTAAAGAAAACGCATAAAGGGACGCCTGGGTGGCTCAGTCGGTTAAGCATTTGACTTGGGCTCGGGTCATGATCTCACGGTTTGGGGGTTTGAGCCCTGTGTCGGGCTTTGTGCTGACAGCTCAGAGCCTGGAGCCTGCTTCGGATTCTGGCTCTCCTTCTCTCTCTGTCCCTCCCCCACTTGAGCTCTGTTACTCTCTGTGTCTTAAAAATAAATAAACATTTCAAAAAAAGTTTAAAGAAAACTCATAAGAACCACTACTGTTCTGTCTCATAACTCTACCTTCTAATGTTTATGGAAAACACAAGTAACTTTTATTTAATATCAACAACGTGTCATCCACTATATTATTTAATTATCCCAACAATGCTATTAGGTAAGCATTATTATTATCCCATGGTGGCGATAAAGAAACCAAGGCTTCAAGAGATGATGTCATTTGTTCAGTGTTACATAGCTACCTTAGAGGCTGCATAGCTAGGAATCAAATCCAGATCTATCCGATTGCAAAGCTCTGAGCTTCACATTTCGGTTTATGCTTTGATTACTTGTTTTGTTGTTGTTATGGTATATATGGTCAAAACTGTCTATGGAACAGCAGGCAGATACTTCCTGATTTCTGAAATATCCTGAAACACATGTCTCAACGAGGTAGTCATTCATCACGTCTCCTGTGACCACTTTATCAAAGGCTCTCTTTGTGGGTGGCAGGATGGCGAGATCATTTCACTAGACTCTAAGGGGGATAAAATGACACAGCCTCTCCTGAATCCACCAGCTCTGTTAAAACACTGAGTTCAGTTGTCTAAGGTTGTTATCAGAAAGCCCTCCTGTGGCCTTGTGGGTCTGTCTGTGCTCAGCTCTGGGCACCCCCGTTTGGATAACATTGTGCTCTCAAGGTCTTTTTTGAGCTGGACACTTTGTCCAGCCTCCGTTTCAGTTGAAAACCCTCAAGATTTCCCTGTGTTTCAAAGATTAGCTGCTTTGGAAATCACTAGAGAGTTTCTCCTGCAGTGTACGATTTAAATGTGCTGCTTCTCTTTTTCTTTCTGCAAAATCGAGTTGGATTTACAGGATGTCAGAGGCTCTGCTTGGCAGAATGTAAAATCTCTGAAAAAGCCCCGTATTTGGGGCTTGCAGCGTTCTCTCTCCTCTCTCTCTCCCTTTAGCAGATTTCCAATTGTGCTTCCTCGATGGATTTCAGCTGGTCCTTTCTCCCTGCTGTATAAACTTGAGGATGATTGTTTGGAGTATCCTTCAAACCATTCTTCCTTGAACTTCAACCACCAAACACTGCTTATGCACCAGAAACTCTTAACTGTAATTCTTTGCCAGAGTTTAGAAATACCACGTGACACTTTTTTGCACTGGCATTTCTATTCTTGTCTATAGATTTTCAGACATTTAGAAGCCCCTTTCTTCCTGTCTATGCACTGGAATCTCTTTGCCTGCCTCATTGCTGGTCAGTATTCCAGCTTGTTTTCTCACTGAGAGAGAGAGAGAGAGAGAGAGAGAGAGAGAGAGAGAGAGAGAGAGAAGAGAGAGAAGTGAGCTAGGGAAAAATGGGTTTGAACCCAGAAACTCAGGAACTTGTTTAAAAAAGAAAGCTAAAGGGTCCCTGGGTGGCTCAGTTGATTAAGCATCTGGCTCATTTTTTTTTTTTTTTTAATTTTAGAGAGAGAGAGCAGCACAAGTGGGGGAGAGGGGCAGAGGGAGGAAGAGAGAGAATCCTAAACAGGTTCCATGCTCAGCACAGAGCCTGACACGGGGCTTGATCCCAGGACCCTGGGATTATGACCTGAATTGAAGTCACGAGTCAGATGCTTAACTGACTGAGCCACCAGGGGCCCCAAGTGTCAGAATCTTGATCTCAGCTCAGGTCATGATCTCCTGGTTTGTGAGACTGAGCCCTGAGTTGGGCTCTGCGCTGACGGGGCAGAGCCTGCTGGGGATTCTCTGCCTGCTGGCTCACTCTCTCTCAAAATAAATAAATCAACTTTAAAGAAATTTAATAAGAAAGTTCACACTATTGACGGGGTCTGGAAAGAGAGAGTCAGCCAGTGTCCACCAAAGGGGAAACTTTAAAAAAAATTTTTTTTAACGTTATTTATTTTTGAGACAGAGAGAGACAGAGCATGAACAGGGGAGGAGCAGAGAGAGGGGGAGACACAGAATCTGAAACAGGCTCCAGGCTCTGAGCTGTCAGCACAGAGCCGGACGCGGGACTTGAACTCACGGAGCGCGAGATCATGACCTGAGCCGAAGTCGGACGCTTAACCGACCGAGCCACCCAGGCGCCCCAAAAGGGGAAACTTTTTAAGAGCAAGCCATCCAGTGGCTGCTGAATAAAGAATCCTCATTGCAAGCACCAGCTGCTAAGCCAAAGGTTGGAAGACTAGTGTGTGTTGGGGAGAGGGGCAGTGTGATTCTGGGGCTGGAATTAGTTCGATACATTTGTTATTGTTGAATAGCCGCGCCGCCCCCCATGTGCTGACAATCCCCATCTATTATGTCTAATGAATTTATTCACACTTCTGCTTGCTCTCCCTTATTCCCTAGCGTGTTTCTGTGTGAGCACGACTTCTTGAAAATGGCAACACATTTAACAGGCTCTATGCTGTTTATCCCCGGGGATTACGTTTTGATGTGTTAAATGAAGACTGTTTCTGATGTATATGAACAGGTATAAGAGTACAGACCCCTTTTACTTCAGGGAGTGAAAGTCATTTACAAACTGACAGTGGAGAAATCCTGAGAACAGAGCATTTCAAACAGACTTCCCACACAATTGCTATTCTATATATCTTCTGTTGGCACTGAGTAAATATCTTAAATTGCCGGTTGTTCACTGAGGCTGACAATAAATTCAAGCAGAAATGTATTTAATATCCCCATAGAATTTTGGTGAAAGTGACTTTTGCTTCCGTGCTATCCCCACAAAACCAAACTTGGTGGTGTAATGCTGTTATTTCCTTTCCTATCACAGAAACCAAAGTCGTTGTCCAATAAAAGAGACTGGGAGAGAGATTATAGGAGAGTTATGAAATTACTGAAGGACATAGCACTTTTGTTTTAGAGATGAAGAAACTGAAGCCAAGAGAGGCAAAGTGACTTGACTAAGGTCACGCCGGTCAAGTGTGTCTGTGGAGGAGGTATTGTATTCATTGGATGGGGAAACTGATCACCAGATTCTCATATGGAAGTATCTTGGTCTTTTCTGCCATGTGAAGCAGATCAACGCTCACACCAACAGATGCATGCGTCCATGTAGGGCCTGGAAAATGTGTTAAATGCTCACAGTAAGAAAGGGAGAAATGAGGAAGAAGTCATGGCAATACTCCCAGAGAGGCAGAGAGGGAATAGGGAGCAAGCCAGATGGATGCCAACGAGGTCTCTTGGATCCCACACCACAAACAGCGATCACTCAAAAGATGGTAAAACAAAGAGGGCTTCTTGGCAATGGCTTCCAACCTCGCTTGCACTTTTGAATCACCTGAGGGGCTTCTAAAACCCAGATGCCCAGGCTACACCCTAAAACAGCTTAGTGTTTTCAAGGTGGTCCCAGGACATATGTAAATGTGAGATCAGCTGCTCTAGATAAATCTAGCTCTAGCCGTAGGCCCATTGAAGAAGTGACGGAACTAGCTTACCCCCAAATACTTGAGGCTGACAGTCTGCTTTCCTTTCTCAAGTTCCTCAGTCTTACACTGCTGATGTTCTTTGTTGCTAGGACTATGGAGATCTATTGGATGCGTGCTGAGTTTGAGCCACCCAAGTGTTGACCACCTTTATTTTTGTTCCAATTAACTACTGGAAAAGCCCTCAAAACTTTGTGGCTTAAAACAGCAATGAGGGGGGCGCCTGGGTGACTCAGTCAGTCAAGCGTCCGACTTCAGTTCAGGTCACGATCTCGAGGTCCGTGCGTTCGAGCCCCGTGTCGGGCTCTGGGCTGACGGCTCAGAGCCTGGAGCCTGCTTCTGATTCTGTGTCTCCCTCTCTCTCTGCCGCTCCCCCGTTCATGCTCTGTCTCTCTGTCTCAAAAATAAATAAACATTAAAAAAACAGCAATGAGGATTATTTCTCAAAATTCTTCAGATTGGGGGGTGATTCCTCGGCTGGCTTTGGTTCACTCACACACTGACATTCAGCTTGAGGGTTTGGCCTGACAGACAAAAGACAGCCTCGCTCACATCTACAGTTGGTCTTGGCTTTCCCACCTGGACTCCTCACGTGGCTGTCCAGGTGAGCATCCTGAGAGAATAAAGTGGAACTACAAGTTCTCTTAAGGACAAGCCCTGGAGATCACATCCGCTGCGTTTTTTTACAAAGATTTATTTATTTATTTAGGTTTAAATGTTTATTTATTTTTCAGAGAGGGCAAGAGGGAGAGGGGCAGAGAGAGGGAGACAGAGGATCCAAAGCGGGCTCCACGCTGACAGCAGAGAGCCTGATATGGGGCTCAAACCCACGATCTGTGCAATCATGATCAGAGCAAAAGTCAGACACGCAAGCACTGAGCCACCCACGTGTCCCTATTTAGTTATGTTTTAAGGAAACTACACCCAACATACAGGATCTGGAGTCAGATACTCCACTGCCACAGCCAGCCAGCTGCCCCACATCTGCTGCATCTTATGGTCAAAACAAGTATGGTGGCCAAGAGAATGTATCTCAAGGACCTCCACTACAGGCAATGTAATTGACAGAGGGCCCCAGCCAATGTGCTTTGAAATCCATTGTTCAGTATGCACAGAGGCCATGGGCTGGATATTAAAGTTTCAGGCCTGTTCCTGGAAGACATGGGACTGGGTTTTTTGTGGGTTGTTTTTTTTGTTGTTTTGTTTTGTTTTTTGGCCAATTTTGCCTCAAACATTCCCCAAAGGCTTTGCTGCAATTTTCTTAAACACTTTTATCCAATCTTCTCTCCCCTTTCTCCTTCACTCAGGATCAGACTTACATCAAAGTCACTCTCTCCCTAGTGAAGGTCAACTTTCTCTTCCTAATTTCTTTCACACAGGTGCTTCTCCTAATAAAGTCCTTGCCTTTTCTTCTTCTTCAGATCCTTCAGAGGATCTGAATTAACCCACCAACTTCAATACCAGCCCAGACTCAAGGAGGGGAAATAGACTCCACCTCTTGATGGGAGGAGTATGAGAAAATTGTTCCCACCATTTCTTTTTAGAGAGTGAGAGCGAGCACATGCACATGTGCACAGGGGAGAGGCAGAGAGAGAGGGAGAGAGAGAATCTTAAGCAGGCTACATGCCCAGTGCAAAGCCCAACACTGGGCTTGACCTCACAACCATGAGATCATGACCTGAGCCAAAATCAAGAGTTGGTTCGGGCACCTGGGTGGCTCAGTTGGTTTAGCGTCCAACTGTTGATTTTGGCGCGGGTCGAGATCTCACAGTTTGTGAAATTGAACCCTGTGTCAGGCTCTGCAGCGACAGTGTGGAGCTTGCTTGGGATTCTCTGTCTCCCCCTCTCTCTCCTTCTGTCTTTGCCCCTGCTGTGCTTACGCATGCTCTCTCTCTCTCAAAATAAATTTTAAAAAATCAACAGTTGGTTGCTTAACTAACTGAGCCACTCAGGTGCCCCTGTTCTCACCATTTTTGAAAAGCAATCTATCATGATTTCCCCATGAGGAATGCCTCCTTCCTCCCTCTCTACATAGGTGCTTTGGAGATGGTTCTACTCTCAGCTCCATCGTGGCCATGTGGCATCAAAGACATAGTTATTAGGAGGTGAGGTCTTTGGGAGGTAATTAGGTTCAAATGAAGTCACGAGGGTGGAGCCCCCATGATCCAATTGGTGCCTTTATAAGGAAAGAAACTAGCGCTCTCTCTCCATAGTGTAAAGACAATGAGAAGCTAGCTGTCTGCAAACTAGTGAGCATGCTCTCACCGGACACCAGGTATTATGTCTACCGGCACGTTGATCTTGGTTTTCCAAGCCTCCAGAACTGTGAGAAGTAAGTTTTTGTTGTTTAAGCCACCCAGTCCATGGCTTTTTTGCTATTTTGCTTGAGCTGAGACAGAAAGTAAAATCTCTTTAAATATTTGTATTTTGATTACACGTTGAGATGTTTTGGCTATATTGGCCTAGAAAAAGTACAGTTATAAATTGATTTCACCTTTGCTAACTAGAAACTATAAAGGCTCAAAGTTGTGACTTGCTTAGTATTTATTGGATAGCGCTGTCTTTAAATATCAAAAGTTTCGGAGAAATTCAATCAATATTTTTAAGTAAAACATTTATTTTTGAAATAATGGTAGGGTCGCATGCAGTCGTTAGACTTAAAACAGAGATCTCTTGTATGCTTTACTCAGTTTTCTCTGATGACAACTCTTGTCAATTTGTAGTATAGTATCAACTAGGATGTTGACATTGCTACAGTGAAGATAGAAAACATTCCTGGCACCACAAGGATCCCTCATGTTGCCTTTTGTTGTTGTTTTTAGAGAAAGAGAAGAGTGGGAGAGAGGGATGGGAGAGAGAGAGAGAGAGAGAGAGAAAGAAAGAATCCTAAGCAGGTCCACTCTAGGTGTGGCTCAATCCCACAACCCTGGAATCCATGACCTGAGCCGAAATCAAGAGTCTGACGCTCAGTTGGCTGAGCCACCCAGGTGCCCCTGCTTTTTTATAATTGTATCCACTACTCTGTGTCAACTCTTGGTAACCTCTGGAAACCACAACACTGTTCTTCACTTCTATAAATTAGTCTTTTCAAGAACATTATATAAATGAAATTCTACTGTGGGTAACCTTTTGGGGTTGGCTTTTATCACTTAGCATAATTCCCCAAGGATTCATCCAGTTTACTGGGTATTTCAACAATTGTGTGTCCTTTCTATTGCTCAGTAGTTGTTTTGTGCCTGTTACAGCTTATCCACCTGAATGGTATCCTATGGCTAGAAATGCTTGGGGCAATCACCTGAGCCTCATGACTTGACTACAGACATTTCCACTTTGCAAACCAACGTTAGGACTGGACTGCCCTTATGACTGCTCCTATAATTCCAAGACCCCCTTTAGCAATAACCGTTAGGATATTTTGAAGAAAAAAAGAGTGTACTACTTACAACCCTGGCACATACAAGGCACACCAGGATATACACCTTGAAGTTGCTGGGAGAGAGAGAAAGTATGCGTGAGCCTGGAGCTCTGCTTTTATTGAGGTCCAGGGTAGAGACCTAGGGTTTCACCATTTCACTCTTGATTGGTGAATGTAAAATGGAAGAGTGGCAACTTGAAGCGTGTGAAGAGAAAAATCAAGTAGCCCGGATGGTCCCTTCTGGAAATCAACCAAGATATCTGAAACAAAGCAGCCTCAGTGGGGGAAGGTAGCCCAGCTTTTTAACTGGCTCAGCCACTGGCAGTGTGTTCATTTCAGAGAACAGATATCGAAATGGATGCCTCGGCAATCAAAGCCTCAATCAGGTGCTTGCATTACAAGAAGAAAAGCCAACTGTCAGGGCTTAAACTACAGTAGTATTTCCTGGTATGGGTGTACCATTGTTTAACCGTTCATGAGAAAAGACAGCTAGGTTGTTTCCCCTTTGGGGCTATTAAAATAAAGCTGCTATAAACATTCATGTACTGGTTTTGGTGTGAATCTAAGTTTTCACTTCTCTGGGATAAATGCCCAGGAGTGCAATTTCTGGGTCGTTTGGTTGTTACACATTAAATTTTTAAGAAACTATCAAACTGTCTTCCGGAGTGGCTGTACCATTTAACGTTCTCATCAACAGTGTATGGATGATTCAGTTCCTCCACGTTTTCCCCAGAATTTTGTGTCATGACTGTATTTTACTTTAGCCATTCTGATGGCTGCATAGTGACCTCTCATTGTGGTTTTGCTTAGCACTTCACTAATGACTAATGATCTAGAACATCTTTTCATGTGTTTAGTTTCCACCTATGTATCTTTTTTGGTTAGCTATCTCTTTATGACTTTTCTAATGGGAGTCTTTGTTACTTTTGAGTTTTTAATTCTGTCATTCTAGATACTAGTGTTTCATCAGATACGTGATTTGCAAAAAGTTTCTCCCAGTTTTTTTATCCTCTTAACTGGGTCTTTCTAAAAGCAAAAGTTAAAATAAAAAAAATATTGTTCAGTATTTTTTTAATTGAAGTATAGTTGACACACAAGGTTGAGTTTTTTCAGCTTACAACATAGTGACTCAACAATTCTGTATGTTATGCTGTGCTCACCACAAGAATGGCCACCAGCTGTCACCATACAAGTTTTACCATACCATTGACTGTATTCCCTACACTGTACCTTTCATCCCTGTGATTTACTCCGAACTGGAAACCTGTACCTCCCGCTCTCCTTTATTTTTGCCCATCCCTCTTTGGCAACCATTAGTTTGTTCTCTGTATTTATGGGTCTATTTCTGCATTTGTTTTGGTTTTTTGTATTCCACATGTAAGTGAAATCCTATAGTATTTGTCTTTCTCTGGCTTATTTCACTTAGCATAATACCCCCGGGTCCATTAACATTGTCGAAAATGGCAAGATCTCATCCTTTTTTTATGTATGAGTAACACTCCATTGTATATATACCACATCTTTTTTATACATTTGTCAATAGATGGCCATTTGGGTTGCCTTTATCTTGGTTATTGTAAATAATGCTGTGATAAAGCTAGGGGCAAATACATTCTTTGTAATGTTTTGGATTTGGGAGGACATACCCAGTAGTGGAATTACTGGATAATATGGTATTTCTATTTAAAAATTTTTTTTTAGAAAACTTGACACTGTTTTCCACAGTGGCTGTACCAACTTACATTCCTCATCAACACTTAACTTCTTCTTGATTCTAGTCATTTTGACAGGTGCAGGGTAATATTGTGGTTTTGATTTGCATTTTTTGGATTCATGATGTTGAGCATCCTTGCATGTATCTGTTGGTCATCTGTATGTCTCTAGAAAAAATGTCTACTCAGGTCCTCTGTCCATTTTTAATTGGATTATCTGTTTTGTTTTATTTTTTTTTAAGGTTATTTATTTGTAATCTCCACACACAATGTGGGACTCAAACTTAAGACCCCGAGATGAAGGATCACATGCTCTTCCGACTGAGCCAGTCAGATACCCCAGATTATTATCCTTTTCTTTTTGATTCTTTTCTTTTCTTTTCTTTTTTGGTGTTGAGTTGTATAAGCTCTTTATATTTTTTGATATTAACCCCTTATTGGATATAACATTTACAAATACCTTCTCCCATTCAGTAAATTGTTGCCTTGTCATTTTGTTGATAGTTTGCTGTGCAAAAGCTTTTCGTTTTGGTGTACTCCTAATAGGTTATTTTTGTTCTTGTGTTTCTTGCAAGAGGAGACCTATCCAGAAAAATGTCGCTTTGGCTGATGTCAAAAGAATTACTGCCTGTATTTTCTTCTATGAGTTTTATGGCCTAAGGTCTCACATTGAGGTTTTTAATCCATTTTGAGCTTTTTGTGTACTGTGTTAGAAAGTGGTCCGGTTTCATTCTTTTCCAGGTAGCCTCTAGTTTTCCCAGCACCATTTATTGACGAGAATGTGTTCTCCCCATTGTATATTCTTAACTCCCTTGTCATAGATTAATTGACCATATAAGCATGGGTTTAGTTCTGGGCTCTCTATTCTGATCCATGGAGATATGTGTCTGTTTTTGTGCTGTACCATACTGTTTTGATTACTACAGCTTAGTAGTGTAGCTTGAAATCTGTGATTTTAATAACTCCAGATCGGTTTCTTTTATTAAAAAAAATTTTTTTAGCATATATTCATTTTTGACAGGCAGAGCATGAGTGGGGGAGGGGCAGAGAGAGGGAGACACAGAATCTGAAGCAGGTTCCAGGCTCCAAGCTGCAACACAGGGCCTGATGAAGGGCTCAAACTCACAGAACAGGAGATCATGACCTGAGCTGAAGTCAGAGGCTTAACTGACTGAGCCACCCAGGCGCCACACAGCTTTGTTCTTCTTAAGATTGCTTTGGTCTTTCACGGTTTCATTCAAATTTTAGTATTGTAGTTCTGTGAAAAATGCTGTTAATATCTTGATAGGGATTGCACTGAATCTGTAGTTTGCTTTGGATAGTATGGGTATTTTAACAATATGAATCCCTCCAATCTATGAGCATGGGATATCTTCCATTTGTTTTGTTTTCAATTTCTTTTATTGGTGTTTTAGAATTTTCATAATACAGGTCTTTCATCGACGTGGTTAAGATTATTCCTAGGTATTGTGTTCTTTTTGGTACAACTGCAAATGTAATTGTTTTCCTAATTTCTCTTTCTGCTACTTTATAATTAGTGTGTAGAAACACAACAGATTTATATATATTAAACATTTTTTAATATTAAAGATTTAAAATTTTACTTAGCCTAATTTATCAGGTTTTTTTTTTTTTCTTTTAGGAAATTCTGGTTTTGGTGTCAATCCCAAGAAATCTTCACCTAATTAAAAATTTTCTTAAATGTTTATTTATTTTTGAGAGCAAGAGACAGCAAATGGATGAGGGTAGAGAGGGAGACACAGAATCAGAAGCAGGCTCCAGGCTCTGAGCTGTCAGCACAGAGCCCTACATGGTGTTTCACCCCATGAACTGTGAGATCATGACCTGAGCCCAAGTCAGACACTTAGCTGACTGAGCCACCCAGGTGCTCCTGTCTTGAAATCTTTTAGACTGACTTTGTTCACTTTATTTTTCTTTTTCAAAACTGTTTAAGCTATTCTGTTTTCTTTGCCATTCTATCATCCACATAGAATAATCTTGTTTATATATAATATATATATATATATATACACATACACACACACACGCACACACACCCCTTGGGATGTTGATAGGAGTTCTGTTAAATCTGTATATCTACTTGGGGAGAGTTGACATTTTTACTGTGTGAAGTCTTCAAATCCAAGAACACGGTATGTCTCTCTGTTGATCTTCTTGGATTTCTTTTTCATGGTGTTGTAGTATTCATCATACAGGTTCAAAAAACATTTTGTTAAATTTACACCTAAGTATTTTTTTTTAGCAATTGTAATTGGTATTAAAGTTTTAATTTTCGGCGTCCATTACTAGTAGGTAGAAATATAATTGATTTCTGTATGTTTGTCTTGTATCCCACAACTTTGATGAACTGACTGATTAGATCCAGGAGATTTTTGTAGATTCTTTGAGATTTTCAAATAAGCAGTCATGTCCTTTGTTAATAGACTGTTTTTTAATTTTTTTTAATGTTTTTATTTATTTTTGAGACAGATACAGACAGAGCATGAGCAGGGGTGGGGGCAGAGAGAGAGGGAGACACAGAATCCAAAGCAGGCTCTAGGCTCTGAGCTGTCAGCACAGAGCCTGACGCGGGGCTTAAACTCACAGACTGTGAGATCATGACCTGAGCTGAAGTCGGACGCTTAACCAACTAAGCCACCCAGGTGCCCTGGTAGGAAGACTTTTTGATGTGTAGAGCTTCACTTTGTTTTGCATTGCATCAGCTAGATTTTCCAGTATTATGGGGAAGAAGAGCAGTAAGAATGGACATCCTTGCCTTTTTTCCAATCTTAGAAAAAAAAAAGTATAATGTTATTTGTAGGTTTTTTGAAGACTTGATGAAGTTGAGAAAGTCCTCCTCTACTTCTATTTCATGAGAGCGTTTATCAGGAATGAGGATTGCATTCTGTCAAATGCTTTTATTTTTCTTTTTTTGCACTGATGGTTAAAACTATGTCATTTTCCCTTTTTAACCTGAAAATACATTTTTTCCCCCAAATAATAATCTAGTTTTGTATTCCTGGAGTAAACCCCACTGGATCATAGTGCATGATTGTTTTCATATATCGTTGAATTCTTTGGTATTTTATCTGTTGCTGAATGCTATTTTGTCAAGGAATTTTGCCTGTAAATCTTGATGAATTGAATGTTTGTGTTACCTATCCTCAAATCCCCCTGTTGAGGTCCCAGCCCCCATTGAGGTAGTATTCGGAGATGGGGCTTTGGGGGACTATGTTACAGTTAAATTAACCCAGGAAGGTGGAGTCTTTGTGATGGCATTAGTGGCCTTAAAAGAAGGAGAAAGAGATTTTCCTCTCTACTTCTGTCTCTCTCTCTTCATATGCAAACATAGAGAAAAGGTCATGTAAGGACATTAAAAAAAAAAAAGAGCTACCTGTAAGCCTGGAAGAGAGCTTTCACTAGAAACCAAACTGGTTGGCACTTGGATTTAGACTTTTCTGTCCTCAGAACTACGAGAAATAGATCTGTTGTTGAAGCCACCCAGTCTATGGTATTTTATTATGGCAGCCTGATCAGGTTGAAACCTATATTCATGAAGGATTTGGTCTGTCGTTTTTCTTTGTTTCTTTCTTTTTTTTTTTTTCTTTCTTTTTTTTTTTTTTTTGCTGTCTTTGATTTTAGTATCAAGGTAATATTCCTTCATAAAATGAATCGGGAAGTATTCCCTCCTCTTCGAATTTTTCAAAGAGACTGTGTAGAGCTGGGATAATTTTTCTTCGAACATACAGAATTGTCCAGTAAATACAGTCTGGGCCTGGGGATTTCTTTTCAGAGTTCTTAAGATACAAATGCAATTTCCTTAATAGTTAATTTTAATAGCTCCTTATCTATTTAATCTTGAGTGAGTTATGGTAGATTGTATTTTCTGAGGAAGTGATCCATCTTAAGTAAAATGTCCATTTTATGGGGCGCCTGGGTGGCTCAGCTTAGCATCTGACTCTTGATCTCAGTTTAGGTCTTGATCTCAGGGTTGTGGGTTCAGACCCCCAGTTGGGCTCCATGCTGGATATGGAGTATACTTTAAAAAAAAATAAAATATAAAAGTCAATTTTATGTGTAGAGTATTGTTCATGATATTCTTTTATTATATTTTGATATCTGTAGTGATACCCCTGTTTCCTTCCTGACACTGGTAATCTGTATCTTTTTTTTTTTCTTCCTCTTTTGGTCTTGATAATAGCTTGTTGATGTGCTTGGTCTTTTCACAGAACCATCTCTTTGTTTTAGTTATTTTTCCTTTTTTTTTTTTTAAGTTTAATTACTTCTGCTCTTATTTCCTTTCTTCTGCTTGCTTTGTTTACTTTGCTCCTTTTTTCCCATTGGTTCTTGAGGTAAAGCTTAAATGCGTGGCTTGAAACTTGTCCTGTTTTTAATGTATACATGTAACGTCAAGCATTTTGCTCTCTGAGGGGCTCCTGGGTGGCTCAGCCAGTTAAGCTGAGACTTTGGCTCAGGTCATGATTTCATGATTTGTGAGTTCGAGCCCCGCGTCGGGCTCTGTGCTGACAGCTTGGAGCCTGCTTCAGATTCTGTCTTCCTCTCTCTCTGCCCCCTCTCCTGCTCATGATCTGTCTCTCAAAAATAAATAAAAACTAAAAAAAACCCAAAAAAACAAAAAAAAAAAATTTTCTCTCCGAATCCACAGTTTGATAGGTTATAGTTTCATGTTCATTCAGTTTGATGTATTTTGAAATTTTGAGCTTTTTCTTTTTGAATTACGGTAATTTCCAAGTGTTGGGAGAGTTTTCGGTTTCCTTTCTGTTACTAATGGCTTCATTCTACTTATTTTTTCTTGGGAGGGGATAGAGGGCAGAGAGGGAGGGAGGGAGAGAGAATTTTAAGCAGGATCCATGCTCAGCATGGAGCCCAACTCGGTGCTCAGTCCAATGATCTTGGGATCATGACCTAAGCTAAAACTGAACAACCCAGGTGCCCCTTAACTTGGTTTTGATTTATGGTCCGAGAATGTACACTGTATGATTTCATTCTCTTAAATTTGTTCAGATTTATTTTATGGCTCAGGGTGTGTGTGTGTGTGTGTGTGTGTGTGTGTGTGTGTGTGTGTATACACTTCGGGAGCACCTGGAAATAATGAGTATTCTGCTACTGTTGGGGATAGTGTTCAATCAATGTTAAGAACCTGTTTGGTCTTGAATTCTTGGATATCCTTGCTGATTTTTCTGCCCAGTTTTCCTTTCAATTAGTGAGAAAGGTGTTAATGTCCCCAACTCTACTGGATTTGCCATTTCTCCTTTCTCTCTAGTTTTTGCTTCACACATTTTAAAGCTCTGTTTGGTGCATACAATTTAGGATTGCTGTGTCTTCTTGGTGGATTGACCCTTTTAGCATTATGTGATATCTCTGGTAATTTTCTTTGCTCCAACATTTATGTAATTAATATAGTTACTTCTGCTTTCCTTTGATTGAATTTATCATGATCTATAATTTTCTATCACTTCACTTTCAATCTGAATCTGCACATTTGTAATGTATGCTGAACTTCTTCAATCTGTATGTTTCCAAATTGGGGAAATTTTAATCCTCCTTTCTTTGAGAATTTTTCAGTCTCAAATGAATGTTAGATCTTTGGTGATATTCCTGCAGATCCTTCAGGTTCTCTTTTTGTTTTTCCCAGTTTATTTTTGTTATGTAGATTGGTTATTGTTCTATCCTTCAGCTGATGGATTCCGCTGTTGGGTTCATCCACTGAGTTTTTGTTAACTTTTTTTCTTTTTCTTTTTCTTTTTTTCTTTTTTTTCTTTTTCTTTTTTCTTTTTCTTTTTTCTTTTTCTTTTTTCTTTTTCTTTTTTCTTTTTCTTTTTTCTTTTTCTTTTTCTTTTTTTCTTTTTCTTTTTTTCTTTTTCTTTTTTTCTTTTTCTTTTTTCTTTTTCTTTTTTTCTTTTTCTTTTTTTCTTTTTCTTTTTTTCTTTTTCTTTTTTTCTTTTTCTTTTTTTCTTATTCTTTTTTTCTTATTCTTTTTTCTTATTCTTTTTTTCTTATTCTTTTTTTCTTATTCTTTTTTTCTTATTCTTTTTTTCTTATTCTTTTTTTCTTATTCTTTTTTTCTTATTCTTTTTTTCTTATTCTTTTTTTCTTATTCTTTTTTTCTTATTCTTTTTTTCTTATTCTTTTTTTCTTTTTCTTTTTTTCTTTTTCTTTTTTTCTTTTTCTTTTTTTCTTTTTCTTTTTTTCTTTTTCTTTTTTTCTTTTTCTTTTTTTCTTTTTCTTTTTTTCTTTTTCTTTTTTTCTTTTTCTTTTTTTCTTTTTCTTTTTTTCTTTTTCTTTTTTTCTTTTTTCTTTTCTTTCTTCTTTTTTTCTTTTTTGTCTTTCTCTTTCCTCTTTCCTCTTTCCTCTTTCCTCTTTCCTCTTTCCTCTTTCCTCTTTCCTCTTTCCTCTTTCCTCTTTCCTCTTTCCTCTCTCTCCTCTCTCTCCTCTCTCTCCTCTCTCTCCTCTCTCTCCTCTCTCTCCTCTCTCTCCTCTCTCTCCTCTCTCTCCTCTCTCTCCTCTCTCTCCTCTCTCTCCTCTCTCTCCTCTCTCTCCTCTCTCTCCTCTCTCTCCTCTTTTCTTTTTTTTTTCCTCTTTTCTTTCTCTTTTCTTTTTTCTTCCTTTTTCTAGTAATCTCTACACACAACGTAGGTCTCAAACTCAAAACCCTGTGATCAAGAGTTGCATGCTTTTCTGACTGGGCCAGCCAGGCACCCTGAGTTTTTAAATTTGATTTACCATATTTTTCAGTTGTAAATTTTTATTCTTCTTTATATCTTCTATTTCTTTACTGTGGCATTTAACTTTTTTTTGAATATTTCACTTTTTTCAAGCAAGTTTATAACTGCTCATGTGAGCATTTTTATGATGGCTCCTTTAACATTTTTGTCAAATAATTCCAATATCTTTTTTATCATGATCTGTTGATTGTCCTCTTTGATTTATTTGAGATCTTCCTAGTTCTTAGCATGACAAATGATTTTCAAGCAAAACCTGGACATTTTATATTATGAAACTTAGACCCAATTAAAATAGGTTTAAATAAGAATCAGGCACCATTCCTGTGTGAGAAGGTACAGGTAGAAGTTCAGGTTCTCCACTAATCCTGCATTGATGCCAAAAGATGGAGGGTCCTCTTGACTGTTGTGCAAAGATAGAAATTTTGGTTCCCCATGTGGTGGTTAGTGACATCTCGATGGTTGTAGCCTCGTTGCTGTTGGACAAAACTGAAAGTATCAAGTCTCCAGCATGTTTCCTGATACCAGCTCAGCAAGGACAGGAAGAGTTATTTTGTGGAAGTCCAAGCTGTCCATGTGCTCTCTACTGGAACCATAGGGATTGGAGGGGGCTTATGAGCCAGTAGGGATGACTGTCCTCAGGCCCTATTTGGCTTCTTTGACACCACCTTTATAGGTGTATTGGGGTGCCTCATTACAGCTTCATGAGGGTGGGAATCTGGGTTCCTCACTTAACATTTGCTGGATAAGATGGGAGCAGGCTCATAATTTGTCTGGGATATTTGGTTGCAATAGAAGAGTCATTGTCTAAACGTTTGCTGTCTTGATAGACTGACCTTTTACTGGCTAGAAAGAGTACACTGTTGGAGAGGGTGAGGACTTTTTTTTTTTTTTTGGTCTGTACACTTTGGTGTTTCTGGGTTATCACCTTCTTCACTTCTAAACTGGGGATATATGAAGCAAAAAGAAAGCCAGATAATTCACCACTGCATCATTCTTCAGGTACTGAAGTGTAGCCAGGCTGGCTTCTTCTCTCTACCTTTCAGATTCTGAAGTTGATTTTATAATGTAAGGTTGTTTTGCTTTTTTTTTTAAGTTGTACTTGATGAGAAGAAGAGTGAAAATGTTTATTCTACCTTCCCTGAGGCCAAAGCCCAATAAAGTCAATTTTGATCAAATTTCAAGTATGCTTTTTAAATTCTACTTGGGTTATTGAGGACAGAAATTTTTGTCAATGTATTCTTAACTCTTCTGTTACCTTAAAACAGTATCATGAAGATCATCTACGTTCTTCTTGAATACTTCTGATTCTCCTGATTATGGATTACCTCAGTTACGAAGCTGATTGTCTTGGCTCCAATATATTAATCATCGAGAGTTCATGGGCATGGTGTAATCATAAGAAAGCCCCATTCATGGCCTCATTCAGTTGTTTGTATATAAATTAGAGTCAGTAGGATTCAGAACTCTAAGAATTCAAGCTTTGCTTCCTTTGTGATTTCTTTTTTGGCTTCAGAGCTATCTTTTTCTTTCAAATTTAAGACTACATTCTGTATAGCTGAGTTTGCCAGAGATGTGACTTCCGTCTGTACATCATGATGTATATCACAGGATTTGTACCAGCTTAGATGGCAGAGAAAAGTGATATATGCCACCAGATCCATGCCCAATGCTCACAAGGATGCTTGATTTAGCCCAAAGGGTCTATTTTTACTATGTGTGGACTGAAGGGATCACAGTATTCCCTAAAGTTATCTAAATACAGCAGAATTGGTTACAAAAAGAAATTTTAACAAGTTCATTTAATCACTTTAAGTTTTGCCACAGCAGAGAGGCTTATAACTTTGAAGATACAATCTCTGTGAAACAAATACGGGAAGGGATTTGTTTAGGATGGGAAACATAAATCTACATCCAGGTCCCAGGTTCCCCATTACTCTGGGTGCTCACAGCTCAAAAAATCCTCTGTGCCAATGGGGTCCTTTGTCCATAGTGGCTGAATTCCATTAGAAAAGAGAGAAGTTAGAATGGGGAGTGGCCCCTTGCCATCATCATATATTTTTCTATATTCCTGACTCCTCTTTTGTCCCAGCTTCCATATGCCCCCAGGATTATGCTCAGTTTGGGAAGTTGATATTTGAGTTGCATATGTTGAACACATGTTCAGTACAAAACTTACAATAATAAAAGTCTGACTTCCTCCTCAGTACGAGGCTAGCAGAAATAATGAAGAAAGTTGGTTGATGAGGCTAAGATTTCTTTCTTAAAGAGCTGAATTGTTGGCTATGTCAACTGGGGGAATGGTCTGAGATGACTATGTTGAATATTTTGTGTTCGAGATAACTCACTTGAAGAGACCAAACAGAATACAAGCAATCTGTCTGAGAGGAAGGTATTGATTCTGTTATTCACTTGTGTTTGATAAATATGAGGAAGGAAGGAGTGCTAAGGGCAGCTTATAGGTTTAGTCAAGAGCGAGGCCTCCATCACAATGGGACAGTGAGCCAGTAAGAAATCAGTGTGCACTTAGTCTGGTTGGTATTACATCATCTCTCAAATGCATGAATGCTTAAAGAACGTGCTTCACATAGTTTGCTTCCCATATCATTTTATTTTCCAAAAACCTATCTCTTGGAGAATTCATGGCTTCCAACTTTTACTTGTGCAAAGTCTTGACATATTTACGAACCACTACTCCATCTGTGGAAGATTCAGACTAAGGCACAATTCCTGCTCTCAAAAGTCCTTACTGGCACTATGACCTGTGACCTCAAGGATGGAACGATCTACTCTCAGGCCAGCCACCCAGTTGCACATTGGTCTACCTGGACTAGGAGAAAGGAGAGAGATTCTCAGCAGAGTGCTTGGGAAGTGTCTCAAGGCACTTTTGATTGTGAGACTTCAGGCTGAAAGAACATCTGGCTAAAAGAATTTCAAGGTTGGGGCCCAGTAGGGGGCAAAAAGAGCTGAGAAGGTTGTGTTCATGCCTCTGAACCTGGATGTTTTCTTAAAGAAACCGTTAACTCCTGATTGACTGTCTTGCTATAAGCTTACCTAGAGGCTCTAAGAGGTACTTGGTATGTGACAACTTTTTGACTGATGGGTACCATCTCTCTTCTAAGAGGGTTCTCACCGGTTGGTATTTTCATGCTCTAGCCAATCATGCTGCTATACAGGGCTTTTTGGTCTTACATTAGTTTCCAATTGCTGCTGTAACAAATGAGCACAAATATGTCTACCGCATGTCTCACTGGGCTGAAATCTAAGCATTACATCTTAATCACTGGGCTATATTCCATTCCAGAGACTCTAGGGGAAATCTGTGTTTTTGCCTTTTCCAGTTTCTAGAATTGCTGGTACTGTTGGGTTCATGGTCCCTTCCGAGCTTCAAAGCCTGCAAGAGCCAGTTAAGTTATTCTTAAGTCACTGCAACACTGACTTTTTTGTCTGCTGCTTCCACTTTGAAGGATCCTAGTGATCAAATCGAGCCTACACAGAGAATCCAAGAGAATCTCCCCATTTTTAGGCCTTCTCATCAGCCTTAACTTTGGAACATTTTCCCATTGCACGTTACATAACCTAGCCCTAGGTACTAACGATAAGGATGTAGACTTCTTTGGGGTTCCATCTTAGTCATTGTGAAACCTCCCACAGCCCCCCATTGGAAGCTTTTGTCCTCAAAGCTAAGTAGTTTATAGGTGTGTTGCCACCTGTTGTCACAGAAGTTGAGACCCCTTTCTGAGGGGCTCTTACCAGTAGTGTGAGTTCCCCAAACACCTCTTTAACATTGTCTGAACCTGTTGTTTGACTTGCACTGTGGAAGGAATTCCTTCCAGTGGAATGTACAGTTTGATTTCTGAGACTTGACAAGCTGGGTATAAGATATCACCCAAGTCCCACTCCACCTCCGAAAAGAGGTTAGCACTGCTGAGAGTGAAGAGAATCAGAAAAGAGGAACTGAACATCTGTTTATGAAGGCCTCCCATTTATCTAAGTGTGTGCATTTATTTAGTCGATGAGCATTTATCAAGTGCCTGCCATATGGCCAAGAAATGTGCTAGATACCGGAAATGTATTGTTGAGCAAAAAAAAAAAAAAAAAAAAAAAAAAAAAAAAAAGGGCTGTTCAAGTACCTTGCAGTCTAGTAAGAGAAAAATCTTAATCACACAGTCATGATGCTAAATGTAAGGCTTGTGCTGACCTACTACCATGATGGGAAAGTATATGGCACCACAGTATCTCATGGCAAGGGGATGACAGCTACACAGAGAGCCCAGGAAAGGCTTCCCTGAGGTTGGGAAATCTATGAATTGAGCTCAGAGTGAGGAGTTACTTTGGAGTTAATTTGCTGATGCAAGTAAGAGCCCTCTCAGAAGGGACTAGCATGTGCAAAGGTCCTATAACAGGGGGACATGGTGAGTAGCAGGGATATAAAAAAGGCTAATAGAGCAGGAGCACTGAGATACCAGGCGAGCTTGCTTCTACATGAGACTGGCCACAGAGTCTTTGTTAAAGGCTTTGTCTTTATCCTAAGAAGACTCTAAAGTTGTAAGTTGAGCCAGGGGGTGGGGAAGAGGGTTGTGTTATATGTGTATTGAAAATATCCCTGGCTGCTTTGAAGAAAACAGATTTTACAGGGCCACTTAATTGATGGTAGTTCAACACATAGAAGTTAGGAGGTTATTGCCATAGTATAAATATTGGTAATTAATTGAACCAGAAGAGTGGTGATAGACAGATGTGCACTAAAGAAATATTTGCAGGCAAAACGATGATGATAGGATGATGGATTAGATTTGGTTAGTGTTGGAGAGGAATAAGGAATACCAGGCGGAAGAACGAGAATAGATTTTGTACCTGTTGACTTTGGACTTGCATCCACTAGTGTGTCATGCAGGCAGTTAAATGAGAGTCTGGAGTGTAGCTTACAGATACTAATTTAGGAATCGTTGGCACATAGGTGGCGATTAAATTTCTCTCCTGAGAGAATGGAATGAAGGGGCACCCCAGAGTTCCCCAGCATTTAATGGTTGGGTGAACCTGAGAGGAAAACCAAAGGCTAAGGAGACAATAGAAGCAGAGTTTATAACAGAAGTGTTGAAATAAAAGCCCTTTTTAAAAATTTAAATCCAAGTTAATTAACATATAGTGTAATAATGATTTCAGGAATAGAATTGAGTGATTCATCACTTACATATAACACCCAGTGCTCATCTCCAAAGTACCCTCCTTAACGTCCATCACCCATTTAGCCCATTCCCCCACCCTATACCCCCCATCAACCCTCAGTTTGTTCTCTGTAGTGAAGAGTCTCTTATGGTTGGCCTCCCTCCCTTTTGATCTTATTTTTCCTTCCATTCCCCTATGTTCATCTGTTTTGTCTCTTAAATTCCACATATAAATGAAATCATATATTTTTCTTTGACTTATTTTGCTTAACATAATACACTCTAGTTCCATCCCCATTGTCGCA
This sequence comes from Acinonyx jubatus, assembly GCF_027475565.1. Classification (NCBI taxonomy): domain Eukaryota; kingdom Metazoa; phylum Chordata; class Mammalia; order Carnivora; family Felidae; genus Acinonyx; species Acinonyx jubatus. The sequence continues at coordinate 74,055,518 of NC_069391.1, read as the reverse complement.
AATGGCAAGATTGCATTATTTTTGATCACTGAGTAATATCCCATTGTATATATGCAGTCTTTGGTATTAATGCTTCTGAAATGGGAGATCAGGTCTGACGAATGTCTTCTGGGTTTAGGGAAATAGTGATTATTACTGAGTTTGGTGAGCATTGTTTCAAAGCACCGACAGAATAGAGAAGCAGCACCAGAGGAGGCCGGAGGAGTAAGGGAAAGCCAGGAATAAAAGGATATTAACATTTCTTTAGAGTGATTGTTGTTGTGTGTGTGTGTGGGGGGGGGGTGGTGCTGGGATGATTAGAAGAGAACGAGGGGTTAAATGTGAACTAGGTTAAGTTGCTGATGGTGTTAGGCAGCCTTCTAGATCTTTGACTGACTTTCTGTTTATTTCTTCTCCCCGTTACTGGGAGAGGCTTGTTAATCAACACTTAGGTCTATTGATTTTTTTTCAATTCTGTTGGGTTTTGCTTTGTGTGATAGAAGCCGTTTATAGGTGCACATGTGTTTAGAGTCTTCTGGATAAATGAACTTCTTTGCCATTATGAAATAGTCTTATTGCTATCTGGTAATATTCCTGAAGTCTACTTGTTCAGCTGTTACTACAGACAGGTTTTTATTACTTACATGAGAAATGTTTGCCCATCTGTTTCCTTTAGATAGACTTTATTGGGGTGTTTGGGTGACTCAGTGGGTTGAGCGCCCGACTCTTGATTTCAGCTCTGGTCACGATCCCAGGGTTATGGGATTGAGCTTTGCTGAGTGTGGAGCCTGCTTAAGTTTCTCTCTCCCTCTGCCCTTCTCCCCTGCTCATGTTCTCTCTCTCTCTCTACCTCTCAAAATTAATTAATTAATTAAACTTATTTTTTAGGGCAGTTTTCAGGTTGACAGCAAAACTGAGAGGATACAGACATTTCCCATATACTTGATGTCCCCACACACGCACAGCCTTCCTCATTATCGGTGTCCTCCCCTGGAGAGGTGTATTTACTGCACTTGATGAACATGCATTAATACATTATTATCACTCAAAGTTGACAGTTCACCTTAGGGTTCACTCTTGGCATATTATACCCTATGGGTTCTGACAAATGTATAATGATCCATATCCATGACTATGGTATCTATTGCGCAGAATAGCTTCATTGCCCTAAAAATCCCCTTTGCTCTAGTTATTCATCCATCCCTACTCTCTACCCCCTGGCAACTACTGAGCTTTTTAGTGTCTCCATAGTATTACCTTCTCCAGAATTACTCCTGTTGGAATCATACAGTATGTAGCCTTTTCAGACTGGCTTCTTTCGTTTAGTAACATGAATTTAAAATTGCTCCGTATTTTTGCATGACTCGGTCACTTTTTTTTTTTTATGTTTTATTTTATTTTTGAGACAGAGAGAGACAGAGCATGAGTGGGGGAGGGTTAGAGAGAGAGGGAGACACAGAATCCGAAGCCAGCTCCAGGCTCTGAGCTGTCAGTACAGAGCTCGACGCGGGGCTCGAACTCAGAGACGGTGAGATCGTGACCTGGGCTGAAGTCGGAAGCTCAACCGACTGAGCCACCCAGGCGCCCCGGTCACTTCTTAATAGTGCTCAGTAATATTGCATTGGCTGCATATACCGCAGTTGATGCTTTCACTCACTGAGGGACATCTTGGCTCCTTCCAAATTTTGGCTATTATTAAGAAACTTTTATAGACATCTGTGTGCATGTTTTTGTGGGAACGTAAGTTTTCAATTCCTTTGTGTAAATCCCAAGGAGTGCAATTGCTGGATCTCATGTAATTGTCTGTTAAGTTTTATAAGAAACTGCCAAACGATCTTCCAAAATGGCTATACCACTTTGCATTCCCATCAGCAATGAATAACCGTTCCTGTAGCTGCACATTTTTTATAAGCATTTGATGTCTGTGTTCTGGATTTTGGCCATCCAAACAGGTGTGCACTGGTATCTCATTGTTTTTAAATTACATTTTCTTAATGACCTATGATGTAGAGCATCTTTTCCTATGATTATTTGCCATCAGTTGATCTTCTTTGGTGCGGTGACTGTTACCATCTTTGGCACATTTTTTAAACTGGATTAGTTGTCTGACTGTTGAATTCTGAGAATTTTTTATTCTGCATAACAGTTCTTTTTTTAATGTTTATCATTCTCGAGAGAGGGGGGGGAAGAGCAGAGAAAGAAGAAGAGAGTGAATCCCAAGGAGGCCCCACACTGCCAGTGCAGAGCCTCTTGGGGGCTCGAACCCATGAACTGGGAGATCGTGACCTGAGCGGAAACCAAGAGTTGGATGCTTAACCGACTGAGCCACCCAGGTGCCTCTGGATAGCCGTTCGTTATTGGATGTGTCTTTTGCAAAGATTTCTTCCCAGCCTGATGCTTCTCATTCTCTTGGCAGTGTTGGTTTTGTTTTTGTTTTTGCTTTTGTTTTGTTTTTCGTTTGTTTGTTTTTGCACAACAGAAGTTCTTAACTTTATATGAAGTTCACCTTTTTCCATTTCTTTCATGGATCTTGCCTTTGGTATTAGACCTAAAAAATCCTCATTATAACCAAGATTTTTTCTCCTGTTATCGTCTAGAAACTTACAGTTGGTCATTTTTCATTTGGGTCTATGATCCACTTTAAGCCAATTTTTGTGAAGGGCATAAGGTCTGTATTCAGGTTCATTTCTTTGCATATGGATCTAGTTCTTGCACGATTGGTTGAAAAGACCATCTCTTCTCCATTGTATTGCTTTTGCTTCCTCATCAAAGATCTATCAGCAGTGTTTGTGCAGGTCTATTTCTGGGCTCTGTGTTCTGTTCCATTGATCCATTTGTCTATTTTTTCACCAAAACCACACTGCCTTGATTATTGAAGCTTTATAGTAAGTCTTGGAGTCAGGGGGTGTCACACTCCAACTTTGTTCTTCCCTTTTGATACTGTGTTGGCTCTTCTGGGTCTTTTCATCTCCATATAAACTTGGGAATCCCTTCGTAGATACCACAGTAACTTGCTGTGGGTTTGATTTAAGATTGCATTGAATCTGTAGATGAACTTGGGAAGAATTCGTATCTTAACAGTATTGAGCGTTTGTATCCACAAATAGAAAATATTTCTCCATTTATTTAGTTCCTTAAAAAATATTCCTGATTCTTCCCTCCCATATCTTGCATCAGTGCGGTCATTAATTTTGCTTATACATAAGCAAATATATGCATACATAATTGAATTGGTTTTGCTATTATTTTGAACTGTTATCTTTCAGGTCAGTTTACAGCAACAAAAAAAGGTTTTATTTGCTGTCCGGAGTCTCATGCTCTTGCTCTGTGCAGCTCTGAGTTTTTGAGCTATGTAATTTTCTTTCCTTAGGAACTTCTAGAAGCTGCTCTTGAAGATCAGACCTAGAGGTGACAACCTGCTGCAGTATTTGTTTGAGAAAGTCTTTAACTCTCCTAGACTTTTGGAGGATAATCGCACAGGATACAGATCTCTAAGTTGGTGGTATTTTTCCCTCCCAACACTTTAAATATTTCATGCGTGCTTTTCTTCTTTGCATGGCTTCTGAGAAGAACTGGATGTGATTCTTTGCTTCTCTTTAGGTAAGGTGTTTTTTTTCCTCTGGCTGTTTTTAAGAATTTTTTTCTTCATCTTTGATATGTTGCAATTTAAGTATATTGCGCTTGCTGGATGGAGTCTTTGGTGTGTTTGTCGTGTTCTGAGCTTCTTGGATTCTGGTTTCATGGCTGACCTTAATTTGAGGAAACTCGTGGTCATTATTCTGTCAAATACTTTTGTTCCTTTTTGTATTCTTCCGATACTCCACATACTCCCATTATGTGTATGTTATACCATAGTCCTTGGATATTCTGTTAAGTATTTTTCCCAGTATTTTTTCTCTTTGTTGTTTGGTTTTGGAAGTTTTTTCCGAGGTATTACCAAAGTCAGCACTTCCTTCCTCAGCTATGTCCATTCTACTAATCAAAGGCATTCTTCATTTCTGTTAGTTTTATTACCTCTAGCTTTTCTTGTTGGTTCTTTGCTAGAATTTCCATCTCTCTGCTTCCATTGTCCATCTTGTGTACTGTCTACTTATCCATTAGACTCCTTAGCATATGGGTCATGGTTGATGGACATTTCTAGTCTGAAAATCACAATGTACCTGCCATATGAAAGTTTGGCTCTTTTTTTTTTTAATTTTTTTAATGTTTGCTTTTGAGAGAGAGAGAACACGTGCGCACAAGTGATAGAGGGGCAGAAAGAGACAGAGACACAGAATCGGAGGCAGCGTCCAGGCTCTGAGCTGTCAGCTCAGACACTTAACCAACTGAGCCACCCAGGCGCCCCTATGCCAGTCTGGTTTTGATGCTTGTTTTGTCTATTCAAACTGTGTGTGCGCGTGTGCACATACGTGTGTGTGTGTGCATGTGTATGTGTCATACAACTTTTTGTTGAAAGCCAGATATGATGTACTGAGTGAAAGGAGCTCTGGTAAATAAGCCTTTAGTAATGTGATGAGGGAAGAGAAATGTTGTATAATCCTATGATGAGGTCTTGGTCTTTTGGTGAGCTTCTGTCTTTGCACCTGAACTGTGAAATTGACAAGTGGTTCTCCATTTTTTCACTGTTTTAGGTGGGGCTGGATGGAGTTGTAGTTGTGTATTTTCCCCAGGTCAGTTAGGCTCTCAAAAAAAACCCCATAGTACCAGTGTCAGTAAAGTAGTTTTTCTTTAGGGCAGGCTATTTTAGTACAAAATATTCCAGTGTGTTTTAGTTAGTCTTCCTCTGCCCCTGATTGAAGCCAGAGGGGCCTTTTGTCCTCTAATCCTTACTATGAGAACTTGCTGGAACTCTAGGAAGTAAAACACAAAGTTTGGGGTCCTTCTCCCCAGAATTTTTAATTAACAAATGTGTCCACATTGCTTATCAAGTAATTTATCTGATTTACATTTGAGGTTTTTCTACCTTGGTACTGGTCCCCACAGGGGCTTCTGTTCACAGTTTCTGTTCCAGTAAGGATTCTCTTCTCCGGTTTTGGGGGCAGCGTTTTGCCCTGTGACCTCACTTCCCTCATGGATCTAAGATGAGTTGATATTTCAGTTTGTTCAGCTTTTTACTTGTTTTTAGGATGGAGTGGCAACTTCAAGACTCCTTACATGTTGAGGTAAAAACTGAAATTTCCTCATGTACCATATTTGTGCATTTATGTTGATAGTGTTTTTCTTGTAAATAGCATTTATTTACTGTTGCACTTTTTATTCTTCTAATCCATGCCTTTATTTTGAGTATTACTCATTTACATTTAATGTAATTATGATAGGCTTAGGTTTAAATCTACTATCTTGCCCAACTGAGTGGCTCAATTGGGTGTTCAACTCCCGCTCAGGTCACGATCTCACAGTTTGTGGGTTTGAGCCATGCTCAGGCTCTGTGCTGGTGGCTTGGAGCCTGGAGCCTGCATCGGATTCTATGTCTCCCTCTCTCTCTGCCCCTCCCCTGCTCGTGCTTGTTCTGACAAAAATAAACGTTAAAAAAAAATTAAATCTACCATCTTGCTATTTTTTTAACTGAAACTATGTGTTCTTTATTATTTACCCCTCTTTTCTGCCTTCTTTGGGATTAATAGAGTGTTAGTCGTTTTTCCTAGCTTATTAACTATACCTCTTTGTTTAGTTTTGTAGTGGTTGCTGCAGGGTTTACAATATCAATCTTTAACTTCTCACAGTTTATCTTCATATAATACAAACTGCTTTCGCTTTTAAGAACCTTAAATAGACTTCCATTTCCTTCTCCTATGTTTCTGCCATTGCTGTCATACCTTTTACTTCTACATGTGTTATAAACTCTACAGTGTATTAATATTTCTGCCTTCAACAGTTATTTTTTATTTTGGAGAACACGTGAGTGGAGGAGAAGGGCAGGGGGGGAGAGAGAATCTTAAGCAGGCTCTACACTCTCACCAGAATCCAACACAAGGCTGGATCTCCCATTCCTGGGACAATGACCTGAGCCTAAATCAAGAGTCAGATACTCAACTGACTGAGCCAGCCAGGCAGCCCAATAGTTAATTTTTTTTTTTTTTTATGAAACAAATAAGGAAAAAAAAATGTAAGGTTTATTCCCATTCACCACTATGAGTTGTCTTCTGTCTGTGAGAAAGTGATCCAAGTGTTCATCTGATACACTGTTTTTTGTCTGAAGAAATTCCTTTAATGTTTATTATAGTGTGAGTCTATTTGTAGCACATTCTCTTGGCATTTTTTTTCTCCAAAAGGTATGTATCTTTAATTTTGGAAGGATTTGTCCTCCTGCTAGATGTAGATATCTAGGCTGACTTTCTTCCTCCCCACCCCCCCTCCCCTTCAAGCACGTTAAACACAGCATTCCGTTGTCATAATAGTTACAGATAAGACGTTTCTGTTAATTTTTATCTTGGTTCCTCTGGATATGGAGTGTCTTATTTCTTTGGCTACTTTTAAACTCCCCCCCCCCCCCCCCACCGCGTCGTATCATTGGTTTCCAGTAACTTGATGATGATGGGACTGAGTGTGGTTTTGTATTTATTATTGTTAGGTTTGTTGAATTTTAAATATGTGGGTTTACAGTGTTCATAAAATTCCAAAGTTTTTTTTTTTCCCATTACTTGTCCTTATTTTCTTGTCCTATCCTCTTTTCTCTGCACTCCCCTCTCAATACTGGGAGTACATTTACATCCATTTGCTTTGAATATCATAAGTGAATTTTTAATTTCAGGTATTTTTTAATTCCAGGTATCCAGTTTCATGTAACTTCTTTTCATGTCTTCCATGTTTTCCACATTACTTCAAGTTTTTTCACTGATGTATAATTGACATGCAAAATTATATCACTTTCAGATGCACAACATTATGATTCAATATTTGTATATATTGCAAAATAATCGCCACAAGTCTAGTTAATGTCTGTCAATGTACATAGCTATAGAATTTTTCTTGTGATGAGAACTTTTAAGATCGACTCTTAGCAACTTTCAAATACACAATATAGTATTAGCTATAGCTGTCAAGCTGTATGTTATATTCCTATAACTTACTTTAGAACAGGAAGTTTGTACCTTTGTTATACTACTCCTGTGGGGGGAAAAGTGCCATTGGGATTTTGATGAGGATTGCACTGAATCTGTAGATTGTGTTGGGTAGTAGGAGCATTTTAACAGCATTAATTCTTCCAGTCTATGAACACAAAATATTTTGTCTTCCGTGTCTCTCATTAATCTCTTAAAACTTTCAGTGTACAGGTATTTTACCTCCCTGGTTAAATTTATTCCTAGGTATTTTATTCATAGGTAGATTCTTTTTGATGGAATTGTAAATGGAATTGTTAATTTTTCAGACAGTTTATTACTAGTTTATAGAAATCCAATGGATTTCTGTGTATTTTTGTATCCTGCAAATGAACTAAATTCACTTATTAGTTTTAGCAGTTTGGGTGTGTTTTTTATATATAATATTATGTCCTCTGCAAACAGTGAGAGTTTTACTTCCTTCTGATTTGGGTGCCTTTTATTTCTTGCCTAACTGCTCTGGCTAGGACTCCTAATACTACGTTGAACAGAAGTGGCGAGGATGCGTATGTATATCTTGTGTATGGTCTGAAAGAAAAAGCTTTAAGCTTTTCACTGCTAAGTAAGATGTTAGCTGTGGACTTGTCCTATATGGCATTTATTATGTTGAGGTAAGTTCCCTCCATACTCAGTTTGTTGAGAGTTTTTATCATAAATGGATGTTGAATTTGGTCAAAAGCTTTTTTCTGCATCTACTGAAGTGATCATGATTTTTATTTTTTAAACGTGGTTTATCCTGTTTATTTGCAGATGTTGAACCCTCCCTGCACCTACTCGATCATGGTGTATGCTACTTTAATGTACTGTTGAACTAAATTTGCTTATATTTTATTGAGGATTTTAGCATTTGTGTTCATTGGGGTTAATGTCCTGTAGTTTTCTCCTCCTGTAGTGTCCTTCTCTGGTTTTGAGGTCAGGGTATAATGCTGGTCTGGCAAAATGAGTTGGGAAAGATTCCTTCCTCTTGTATTTTTAGGAAGAGTTTGAAAATGATTGGAGTTCTTTAAATGTTTGGTAGAACTCACCAGTGAAACTGTCTGGTCTTGGACTTTTGTTTGAATCAGTAATCAAAAACCTTCCATTTCCTTGACAGTCCTCAGTATGTTGAGATTTTGTTATTTCTTCATAATTGAGTTTTAGAAGGGTACACGTCTCTAGGATTTCAGCCATTTCTCATAAGTTGTCCAATTTGTTGGCATATAATTGTCATTGTTGTCTCTTGGAATCCTTTGTTTCTGGGTTAACAGTTGTAGTGTCTCCTCTTTCACTTCTGATTTTGATTCCTTTCTCTTATTCTTTGCTTAGTGAACCCAGTGAAAGTTTTGTCGATCTTGTCTTTGAAAAGTATCGGCTCTTAATTTCACTGATCTTTTCTATTGTCGTTTCAGTTTTTTATTTCATTACTTTGACTCTGATCTTTGTTATTGTTATACTAACTGTGAGCTTTATCTGTTCCTCTTCCTCGAGTTCTTGAGTGAGGGTGTTGGAAAGTTTGTTATTTTTGGAGTTGGTATTCTTTTGCTGTGAATTTCCACTTCCCAATGCTTGAGCTGCATCCCATAAATTTGAGTATGTTGAATTTGCATTTAAATTTTTCCTGAGGTATTTCTAAAAATTCTTATTAAATTCATTGACCCAATGGTTGTTCCGTAGCATGTTGTTTAATCTTCACGTTTGTGATTTTTTTTCCTTTTTTTATTTTCTTGATTTATAGTTTTCTACCACTGTTAAGTAGAAGATGGTTGATAAAGTTTCAGTATTCTTAAATTCAAGACTTATTTCGTGGCCTGACATATGATCTATCCTGGAAAATCCTCTGTATGCACTTGAGAAGAATGATTACGTTTATATTGAAATCCATGAGCATATTTATAATAGCTATCCTAAAGTTCTCATATGCTCATTTCATCTTATCTGTCATTTCTAGGTTTATTTCCAATGATTTTTTTTTTATCTTCCTGGTTACAGGTTGCATTTCCTGCTTGTTCACCTCTATACTAACTTTAAACTGGATTATTGGACAGGATGTACTTTTTGTTGTTGTTCAGTGCTAGATTTACTGTATTTCTTTCAGGAGTATTGGACTTTGCCCTAGCAGTCTGTTAAGTTATTTGGGGATCACCTTAATCCTTCTGAGGTTCATTTAGCAGTTGCTGTGGTTGTTTTAGAGTAGTCCTTATTTTAGACTTAATTGAACAGTATTTCTAAGGTATTTTGAATGAACCCCCCCGCCCCCCCACCCTGGGTGGTTGGAGCTCAAGTATGTCCCCACTCTGGGTGAACTCTGTGAATGGTTCAGCTTCAAGTTTCCTGGTTATTTGCTTGGCGTCAAGCCCTTTCCCTCTACACACATAGGCTTTTGTATTAAGCAACAGTCCCATGGCCCAGGGACCTTTATGCAGATTTCTGGAACCCTGTCTTTGTGGCACTCCTGTCATGCTGGTAGTATGTACCAGAAATTCCAGCTCCCTCAGCCTTTCTGAACCATAACCTTTTCGCTCTATTTAGGATTCTCTTGCCTTTATTTTGCCTTTATCCTGAGGAGGAAATACTCCTCAGGAGGTATTTCCAGGAGGAAAGCCAAGGTAATGGTGGGGCTCCTCTGATTCGTTTTCTTTGTGAGGGATCACAGTTCTACACTGTCAGTTACTATCTGAAAACTTTTCGGTTTTCTGGTTGTTGACACCGGAAAGGTAAATCTGATACCACTTACTGCACCACAGCCAGACTCATCTTTATGCTTTTTACCTATTTTCATCCTGGGTAGAATTCTAGGTTGGTAGTTACTCAATTTTTTCCCAGCACTTCTAAGAAATTGTTCCACTGCCTTCTGGATTTCATTGTTTCTGTTGAGGAGTCAGCTGTGAATTTAATTCTTGATTTTTTTTAAGGTAATTCTGTTTGCATTTTTCCCATTAGCTGCTTTCACTGTTAATTTGTCAACACATTTACTGTATGTCTAGGCGTATTCTTATTTTTGTTTATCTTTCTTGGGGATCACTGAACCTCTTGAATTTATAGCTTGAATGCATTTTATCAGTTTGGATAAGTTTTCAACATTTTTGTCTTTAAAAAATTGCTTCCGGGGCGCCTGGGTGGCGCAGTCGGTTAAGCCTCCGACTTCAGCCAGGTCACGATCTCGCGGTCCGTGAGCTCGAGCCCCGCGTCAGGCTCTGGGCTGATGGCTCAGAGCCTGGAGCCTGTTTCCGATTCTGTGTCTCCCTCTCTCTCTGCCCCTCCCCCGTTTATGCTCTGTCTCTCTCTGTCCCAAAAATAAATAAAAAAACGTTGAAAAAAAATTAATTAAAAAAAATTGCTTCTTTACTATTCTTTATCTCTGCTTCTTCTGGGAGTCCAAACACAGCTATTATACCTTCTCACTGAAATTTGTATGTCCCTCACCCTGTCTATTGTCCATTCTCTTTTTTCTTACCCCACTTTATCCTCATGATGTCCTCCATAATCCATTTTTAAGATCTCTATTTGTCTCTTCAGCTATCCATAATCTGCAAATAAATGGCATCCTGAGTTCTTAATTTAGGTTATATATTTTTTCTTTCCTTGAATGTTCATTAGTTCAGACATCTTCCAAAATTTGCTCTTTCTCTTGTCTCATTAGACAAAATGTTTTTTAATGTTGACTTATTTTTGACAGAGAGAAAGAGTGTGAGCAGGGGAGGGGCAGAGAGGGAGACACAGAATCTGAAGTAGGCTCCTCCAGGCTCTGAGCTGTCAGCACAGAGCCTGACCTGGGGCTCAAACCCACAAAGGGTGATCATGACCTGAGTCAAGGTGAGACACTTACGTGACTTACACGACTGAGCCACCCAGGTACCCCTCTCTTAAATAATTTTAAGCTTTCATTTTGAAGCTGAACTTGAGGCCTATCTATTTCTGGTCCATCATCACTCTTAGGCTTCAGTCCTTTTATTCCCATCCCAAGGTGAGGTGGTTCACCTGGACCACACTGCCTAGTAGGCACTGCATTCTAATACTTGTTCTAATTGTAAAAGACTAACAAAAATGTGCACTGATTCTCATCTTCTCCTCTTTGCTATCTGTAACTGATAAATGCTGCTACAGGAAGAGTGGACCTAAACACTGGACTCCTTGTCCGGGCTCTTGTCTTTCTCTAAAACCTGGTCCAGTCATTATTCACTATCTTGTTAGCTTGTCTGTGCCTTTAGGCAACTTTTTAATATTTTATCCAACTTTCTTACATGCCCTTGTTCGGGTAATTGTTCTGAATGATCTAGTCGGCTGTAACAAGAAAGCTCTCAGTGGCCAAGTTGAGGTAGAATTTATAGTGGAACTAATCTCTGGTCATTCTTTCCAGCTTCCTTTGGTGCTGGCATGGAGAAATCGGTTGGTTTCATGTATGCAATCAATAAACATGGTTTGGGATAGGGCAAGTGTAGAGTGTTTACAAGTTTATTTAGTTCAGGGTATGAAATCTAGGCTAGATAAGAAGGAAAGTGGAGAACACAGAGGCTGGTGAATTGGAAGAAGTAAAGTGATGAACAGTCCAAAGAAAATCTTTAGAGTTCAGGTGTTGAGTGGAAATCATTGAATAAACTATTAGGAACATGAAATTGCACCCAGATGTTGGAGTTAGTGCTTTGGAGGCAGAGAAGTTAAAATTCAAAAAGTGGTCATGGAAGTGGGTGGCTAGAGGGGAGTAGAAAAATTGATCACTGAAGAGGGAGAGATCAAAGTCCAGGCTGTCATGCTTTAGATTCTGTCTGCCTCTCTCTCTCTCTCTGCCTCTCCCCCACTCACACTCTGTCTCAAAAATAAAATAAACATTAAAAAAAAAAAAAAAGAAAAGAAAAAAACCCACAAAGTCTAGGCTGCCAAATGGGCTTTCCACATAGATGCTGAAACCACCCAGGGTAACATCAAGGGAGGTTTAATAGATGGTAACAACAAGGAGGGAACTGGGCATATTTGTTTTCCAGATCATGAATGAGGGTCTTGCAAAGGGTTTGTGAATTTCTTCATTCTCTTTAATGGTCTAATCCTGTCATCTGATGTGGTTCATGTTTTCCTGCTAGAAGAGTTAAACATATTCTATATGAATTAACTTTATAAACGTACACCCATGATGCAAGACCCTGCGTGACCGACCCAACTTCCATTTCTGATTTTTTTAGTTGGCCTCTTCATAGAGTTTGTCATATGATACAGATGACAATAAACATGTTATGGTGTATGTGGAAAAGCTCTTGGTTTCCTGACACAGGTAACATCGCCTTTTTCTTCAATCTTCCCTTGATGATGGTTGAAACTGCAACAGCCATCTTGTGACCATGATGAAATGGCCTTAAGACCTTGGAGAAATCAGCCCTTTCTAAATTAATTCATCAAAAAGGAAGTAGTACTTCAGACTTTAAAAAAAAATTTTTTTTTAATGCTTATTTATTTTTGAGACAGCATGAGCGGGGGAGGGGCAGAGAGAAAGGGAGACTCAGAATCCAAGGCAGGGTCCAGGCTCTGAGCCATGAGCACAGAGCTCGACATGGGGCTCGAACTCGCCAACCTCGATCGAGATCATGACCTGGACCGAAGTCGGATGCTCAACCGACAGCCACCCAGGTGCCCCACTCCAGACTTCTTGATAAGTCAAGAAAGAGGAGTAGAAATCTATCTGTTTAAATCACTTTACCAGACTTCAGTCTCACACACAAAAATTTTTTTTTGTTAGTACAATTTGTCAAATTGGTTTCCATAAAACACCCAGTGCTCATCCCAACAGTTGCCCTCCTCAATGCCCATCACCCACTTTCCCTTCTCCCCCACCCCCCATCCACCCTCAGTTTGTTCTCTGTATTTACAAGTCTCCCATGGTTTGCCTCCCTCCCTCTCTGTAACTTTTTCCCCCCTTCCCCCAGGGTCTTCTGTTAAGTTTCTCAAAATCCACATATGAGTGGAAACATATGGTATCTGTTCTTCTCTGACTCACTTATTTCACTCAGCATAATACCCTCCAGTTCCATCCATGTGCCGCTCGTGGCAGGATTTCATTCTTTCTCTCAAAAACCTCTTAAAATATATAGTAAACAGTCAAACAAGCTTAAATATATGAGATGATATTAGTGAGGAGGCCTCTTCTGATGGTCAAAAGTGTGTCCCTCAGTCCGTACCACCCTGTTTAGCCCCCAAACTTCCCCCAAATCAAGCAAGAGTGCAAACAGATTTCAGGTCAATACTTGGGATTAAAACCATAGGGATTGGTCATTTTCTCGATAGTTGATCCCACGGGTGGTTGTCCATATTTGGTGGATTATGTGTTACAGAACCTATGGTGCTCACAATCCAATTTATCCCTAACACTAGCATTTAACACCAGCAGATTCACAAGTGTGTTTATTGGGAAAAATCCCACTTAATACACTTCACTCTAAAAGGATATGAAAAAGGGAAAACATCTTTCGATTCTTCGGGGATTCTGTGGTACCCGCAGACCAGGTAATCCTGGAAGTGTTTGAGTTTATCTTGGAAAGGCTAGTGCATAATGATACATGGAAGGGTAAGGAGCTGGGAAGAGGTCTCAAACTGTCATTTGAATAACTGAGATGGGGGCATGTTTCTAAAATAAATGAGTAAAGGAGAAGAAATGAGAAATTAGACACATTGCTGGTGGCTAAATGAAATGTGACAAGTCAATCTTCTTAAGAGATTTTCTTGAATCTCCTATTTAGAACCATTAAATTAGTCTTTTGGTGCCTAATTCCACAAACACAGTCAATTTATTTTACCCTTATTTTTTACTTTCTGAGTTTACTTTAAGTTTAGCCCAATTCCAGACACATGGGTACATATTCTTAGATACCTTTGAGGATTTTTTTTCTTAACTATATTAAGCCATCACTGAATTTCATTGTTGTTTATTTCTTTGTGGAAGTACTTTGTCACTCTGATAGAATTATGCCCAGCAAAGGTGTTTTAAATAAAAGAAATTTGGCCTTAAGAAATTACTTGGAATCCTCACAGGGCCTTCTAAAAAGATAACAGCATCTGGGTTTGAATACAGTTTTATTGAGCTATAGACCAGCACAAAATATACAGGCACGTAACCCTTACTCGAAAGCTCATTCCTTCACAAACTAATGAGATTGCTAAATATAGTAAGTACATTTGAACCCACTAGAACAGATATTCAGACATTGGCACTAACACGATGTTGTACAAGTTTTTGCACTGGCAGAGAGGCTCATTCTAAAGTCCTGTTGCATCAAGATTTGAAACCTAGCTTCCTTTATGTTTTCTAAGCATACACTTCAACCAACAGTCAAATTAGACTTACTTTTTAAAAGAAGGCAGATACTCTTTCAGAACATGGCCTAAATGATGTTCCTCTACTTTCATAATAGTTTTCAATATATGTTCCTTCTTCTGTTCCTCCCAACAATTAAATGTCACCATATGTGCCAATTCTCTCATGGAATATTCTCTCCTCTTTCCTTTCTGCTAGTGATGATGTCAGCACCATCCGCTGGGAGGGGAGGGAGCAAGACAAAACTGAATGTGTGTCCAAGGGGACAGCCAGCCTCACACGCTTGTGGAATCAGTCAGGGCTGGTGTGGCGGGCCCATCCTGGAGCCAGAGGCCGGAGTTAGGCAGGTGGAGGAAAGGAGGGGAGAAACCATCTAAACAGAAGGACAGTAAGATTGAAGTGTCTGCATCAATTTTCTTCAACAGCCGAAACTGATTTTTTTTTCAAAAATTTTAAAACGTTTATTCCTTTTTGAGAAGGAGACAAAGCACGAATGGGGGAGGAGGGGAGAGCGAGAGAGGGCGACGCAGAATCCGAAGCAGGGTCCAGGCTCTGAGCTGTCAGCATAGAGCCCGATGCGGGGCTTGAGCCCACGAACCATGAGATCATGACCGGAGCTTGAAGTCGGACACTGAACCGACTGAGCCCCTGAAATTGGTTATTTTTAAAGATGCTGTAGTGGTAGCTTCCAGGAAGAGGTGGAATTTTTCTTCATAAATTCATCATTGTTGTGTCTAGTCTCGTACTGTGGGGCCTGTGTAACAACTTGATTTCATGCCGGGGTTCCAGATACTAATCTGGGACGTCTGCTCACAGCTGTAGTTGCATTGAAGGCAAAGTACTGAAGCTTGGTTGTGATGGGTCTGGGCAAGTCCCCAGGACTGCTTGCCCATACGTGAAGGTCATCCCTTGATGGGCTTACTGCCTTACCTGGGATTTCCCTCAAAGCAGACCCGTGTAAAGAATTTTGGTGCAAGTCGCTTATGAGCTGACCCCAGAAAGCATGGTGAGAGTTTGAAAGTAACACTGGACAAGGAGAAAAGCCAATAAAGCGTGTGCGAATGAGCAGGCTCTGTCGGCAGGAAGAGGGGCCTGCCGGGGACCCTCTGAGATAGTATGTAGAACAAGCCTACGGTTTGACCAGGGAGGGCCAGGGGCCATAGTATGTGTTTGCCAACCCTTGTTCCTCACTGGTTGAGCATCCCTCCTGAGGCATTGATGGACTTTGGGTTTCTGGTTTGTGGCCAGAGAAAGCTGGAAGGATGCAGGCAACTCCTGGCCTGAAAAAGAAGTGTCTGTAGTAACCATTGTGTGGACCAGGGAGCCCCCAGTCAACTGAGTACAGTGACACAAGAGGGTAGCCCCACACGTTGGGGACTGGAGTCTGTGGTTCCACACGGGCATTTGTGTGGCGTAGGCCTGGGGTTCTGGGAATTAATCACCCTTCCTGGGAAGTGAGCGATGTGCGCAGCGAAGCCCTAACTCAGGAATGGAAATGACCTTGAACAGTGGTTATGCACCTAAATCATGCAGCCCTGGCTTTGGGAAGTTACATAAGATCTCGTCCAGCTTCCACAACTTTCTGGAGACCCTTCCTCCCTGTCTCAGTTGAAAATATAGCCCCTGACTGTTCAGAGACATCGAAGCCCCAGCCTGGGTTCATCTGCCCTTTTAAAAAACATGTATAACTTGCCATATTTAGGTGTTCTTTCCTACATGGAGCAGAGCTCTTTTAACATAGCACCTGGAAAGGCTGGCAAGAGATTAAAAAAAAGTTTTTTTTAATGTTTATTTTGAGAGAGAGACAGAGTGTGAGCAGGGAAGGGGCAGAGAGAGAGGGAGACACAGAATCCGAAGCAGGCTCCAGGCTCTGAGCTGTCAGCACAGAGCCTGATGCGGGGCTCGAACCCACGAACTGTGAGATCATGACCTGAGCTGAAGTTGGACGCTTAACCGACTGAGTCACCCAGCCGCCCCTTGAGAAAAACTTCTTAAAGAAAATGTTAGCTGTGGTTTTTCGGATCATTTTTGTCTGGATCATGTCCATGTGAAGAATGATTTTCTGTGAGTTAAAGTGAGTCGGGGGCGCCTGGTGGCTCGGTCGGTTAAGCATCCAACTCTTGGTTTCGGCTCAGGTCCTAATCCCGTGCTTGTGAGATCCAGCCCCACGTTGGGCTTCATGTCAGGTGTGGAGCCTGCTTAAGGTTCTCTCTCTCCCTCTCCTCTGACCCTCAGCCGTTAACATTCTCTCTCTCTCTCTCTCTCTCTCTCTCAAAAAAAAAAAATGCTTCTAATAACCAAGGGATAAGCTAGTCTGTGTACTCCTGCCTGTAAAATATACACACCTTCCTGATCATTTTTTTACGTTCTGTGTGTATATCCACATTACAGAATCGTTTTTAAAGATTGAGGATTAATCCAGTTACTCAACTGAAATTGTGTACGAGCTTTTTGTCCTCGTTCAGCAATAACTGAGCTGCTTGGGGACGCTGCAACACTTCTTACACGTGCACACACACTCACACTCCCCAAGTGTCAGGTGAATCTGATGTCCCAATTCCTTTTGAGTTGACAGCACTTGATATCTCTGGCCAAGTTGCCATTTGTGAGCCCATCGTGAGCACCGTGCTCTTTAGTAATTAGCTCCAGGTCCCAAGAGGAGGGCATTCATATGCTGCGGGTGCCATAAGCCAGCTAGGTCTATACCCCTGCCCTTCTCTCCAGGTGGAAAGAAAGGTGCTCTCCTCAGGGGCCTGAGGGTGGTTTCCAGGAATAGCCTGAGAGAGGCCACTGTTAGGATCTCTCCCCACCCGAATTCAGCTGCCCTCACAAATCAGTGGCTTAAAACTGGCTGTGGCGGGCATTTATTCACACCATGGAAATGAGCAGACCCCGCAGAGGCGTCCCACACTTCTGCCTCCTCTGCCCCCGTTGTTAACCATTTACCAGGATATGACTGGAGTGGGCCCTTTACTGTTGCACAGGAAGCAGCAGACCCCTTCTGTATAATCATTGCTGCTACACGGTCCTTGATGTGGGCCCTGCCCCTCAGGTGTGCCCCAGCTGGTGCCTTGACCGGACAGTCTGTGGCAGGCAGTGTGGGACTCCCGGCTGGCACGGTGTCCCAGGTAAGGCACGCCCCAGAGTAGACACAAACATGGCCTCGTCAGCAATGTTAGCCTCTCAGCAGCTGGGTCTACAGGCTGGAATTGCCATTTGCAGACACGTAGTGTTGGCCAAGCTTCGTTTGTCAGTATGTCTTTTATCCGTCCTCTTATTTCCAAAGAGCCTTGAAATATTCACCGTACAAGTATGTTGGCTAACCTGGGAACAGTGACAGTCCCCAGGTCCCTTTCCGTAGTCCACCTCCATGGGATAGCCTCCACTAAGCTGTGATGCCACCTTCTCCAGGGCGGGAGGGCCCAAACTGGGCTGTGGAAGGCCAGCACTGAGGAGATCCCACCATCAGCTTTTTGTTATCAGGGTTTGGTTGAATTACCATCTTAATTAAAGAGGGTAGGTTGCCTTACTTTACCCATAAGCCTATGGGACAGGAAAATGCTCTGGCCTTTGCCTCCTTGAAGAAAACAGGGAGAGAGAAAAGCGACACAGACCAGCTGTCAAGTCCGGAGGCGTAAAAATTCAGAGAAAACAATCTTTTCAGAACTCCGTGTGCATCTAAGATTTTAAAGAGACCTACATTTTACAACCCAAGGCCTTGTTTTACAGGGATTTAAGGTGCTCCCTTAAGTAGACTGCATGGAGTTCCTTGTCCATTTTTAATTTAGCCTTGACAATGAAACAAAGGAAGAGTGGTAATGCCTAGATAACTTAACAGCCAGAAACCTACCCTTAACCGTAGCCTTCTACTTTCTGACCGCGATCCACCTTTCAATAAGGGCTTAAATACAGCATAACTTAGGAACGTGGTAAGAACCCAAAATTAGACACCAAAAGAAAGCAAGATACTGACTCATTTACCATCAGAAATTGCTCTTGTTTACGGTCAAATGCACCAGGGCTGCTCTGTAGCATTAGTTTCCACGCTCCACTTTTTTGCTGTGGTTTAATTGGTTTCTTAAGAGGCAGTAGTCTATCCCAATTGAAGAGTAAAATGGCAGGAGAGATGAGGAACAAGACAGAGACCCTTTCAGACCAACGACTTTGCTATCGTTTCTAGAAGGCTAGGGCCGAAAACCTCTAAGTAGGCTGCGTCTAGAGTCAAAGGTCAAGTTAAAATAGTTGGCTCAAATAATGTTGAGCGAGTTCATTTTTTCTGTGGGTTATGGGTTTTCAAGAGGATGGTGCAGACGGACATAGGTCCCAGAGGCCACAGAGTGGGGGGATGATGGAGGCTGCCTGACACCTCACTTCCTCGGGGCAGTGGGGGGTGGGGGGGGGGGAGTTGTAGGGACTGATCACTCCAGGCCTGTACTCACTCAGAGTCCTCAGTCACACCATCCTTTACTAGTAAGATCCAGGAGCGTCTGGGTGGCTCAGTCAGTTAAGCATCCAACTTCGGCTCAGGTCATGATCTCGCAGTTTGTGGGGTCAAATCCCGCATCGGGCTTGGTGATGGCACCTGAGCCTGGAGTTGCTTCGGATTCTGTGTCTCCCTCTCTGCCCCTCTCCTGCTCATACTCCGTCTCTCCTTGTCTCAAAAACAAACATTAAATTAAAAAAAAAAAAAATGCCCAAATTAAAAAAAAAAAAAAAAAAGACCCAGGGAGGGGACACCGACTACCAGAAATGGTCTCTAAAGCATGCAAGAACAGGAGAGCCTCACCCAAAGGCCTTTAAGTGGAAGTTATACTTTCTAAAGTATTTGAAAGGACGAGTATGCCGAAAAAAGCCCAGAAAATTCCGTAAAGGCTGGGCTGCTAGTTGGGAAAGACCTGGTTGTAAGTAGCAGAAACAAGTGTTGATTTGGTTAGGGTTCTACATCCCTGCATATGCACCAATTTTCTAGAAAACCCTTTGCTATCCTCACCATCATTTTAACTTCACAAAGTTAAAGAAAAACTTGGCTTTAGCTGATCTCCAAAAAGCCTCAGGGTTTTTTTTCTAAGAGTCACAGCCCTAAAGGACACCTACACCAGGTCCTTTTTCCCATGTGGAGTGGACCTGTTCACTCTGGCTGCTCAAACAGGGAAGCTCTGAGCCAAGCATTTGCCTCTTTCAGCCAGTCGATCTTTCCTAATTCGAAGACTGCCTCGGGTTGAACGCAGGCAGCTCTTTGTAAGTCTTGACTGAGCAGCCATTAAATTGTGTATCTACAAGGTTTTTGCCACCTAAATTAGGTCAAGTTTAAAAAAAAATGAAAAATGCTGTCAGTAGGACTATTTCCACTGAAGGAGAATAAAATCTGATAATATACAGAAGGGAAAACACTTTCTGTGTGTTTGCATAGAAATTATTAAACCTGGACAAGGCATATGTAGTATAAAGTGTTTTGGGAAAGGAAAAACTTAGTCCAAAACTCCCTAGAATACAAAACATTCTAGAAGAGGCTTAGGCAACTTCAAGAGAAGCAAAACTCAAGAATGAATACTGTAGTACAAAATTATGGCCAAAAAATACTGTATTTTTAACCAGCAAGATCATTGGGGCATTATTATACAACATTAGGTGTTTTTTGCAAAACTAGTTCCCATCCCCAAACAATAGACAATACATGCATTTGAATGACATTTTAAGAACAGTAAATAGGATTCTTTTAAATACTGCAAGTTAAAAATGTTTTCTGACAAAACTCCCTAAATACATAGGTCTAGTAAGGGTTTCCAACATGATGACAGGTGAGGAATCCAGCAAGAAGTTGTATTTAGAGTACTTTGAGGAAAAGAAATCTACCAAAAACATGTGTTTAAGTCAAAGTAACCTGAACGTTACACAGCAATTTCCATCTCTTTCTAAACTGGACAATATTCTAGTGAAGAATATTTTCTTCCCTGTTTTTTTTTTCCTACCTATCAAAGCTTATATGAAAGTCAGAATTGCTTTATCGAAGTAAGATCCAATTTTGCCCAATAGGTGTTTTTGAAATGTGTAAATGTCATTTACTATTGGGTTGGAATCCTATGGAGAAATGGAAGATACGTGATAAGGGAGATAAGAAGGAAATTAATGTTTGAGCACCTACTATGTGCTGGGTGTGTATGCATACTTTGAACAGATGATTCTAGAGGCAAGAGTATTATTGAAAGGTCATTGGAAGTTGGGAAGACAGCAATGAATGGGTTGTTACTCTGTGAGGAAAAACAAATGACAAGTTTAGACTCTGTACTAAGTATTGACTAAACAGCAGGTGTCTGGCTCGAAGAATTTCTAACTAATCACATACAACTAAGCCATTTCTTGTCCTAATTTGGTGGAACCAAAATGAAACCCCAAACACTTAGTTACCAGGACAGACCTATTAACGCTACATATGCTGGAAATATGTGGAGACAGATAAACAGACACTATGGTAAGTTTTAAGTTTTGTGTGTTTCTAACCAAAGACAGATCTTTGGAAGAACATAGTAATGAATACCAAGCACACCTTGTTTGTATCAATTGAGATGTTGTCAATTACCAATTAAGTGGTTTTAAACCCTTATTTAATTTTAAGAAGAGGAGCAATATACATTACAATACTTGGGTACACTTTATTTTTATATGGGTTAACATTCTTCTATATTTCATTTCATTCATTTTTTTTGAAAAACTGAAAACAAAGGGAAATTGAGGGTAATTTGAAGGTTATTTCCAACCAATATCTGAGTCTTGCAGTATCTCATTATACAGCCCTTTCTTCCCATTATTTTTTTTGCAAATAAGTCGTTTGACCCAAATCCAGCATAAATAGCTTTTTACCAATTCCTAACTTAAGACAACTAACATTTACAATCATGTGGCAGTATAAATTTTAAAATTACAGTTCATACACCTTGACAATCAAGATAGTCTAAAGTACAAAAAGTAAATTGTCCTTTAGCTGAATTACCTTTTTGTAATAGGCTTGCTAGTTAATCCACAAAAAAAAAAAAAATACCAGTTTCAGGTGTTCTTTGAATACCTTTTGTAGATGTCGTGTGCTAGTAAACAACAAATGCAGGTTCCTAAGATTTTTTTTCCCCCAAGTCTATTCATGACATTCAACAGAGCTCTTTGTATGAAAATGTTGTTTTAAAAAAACAAAAACTTCGAGGGGATTTATTGACTTCTGAATGGGTGTGTTATTTCCCTTTGTTTCAAGAGATGAGGCACAAACTTCTGGATTTAAGCTCTGTAAGGCATAGTACAAACCTCCAATTTACAAATGAGGAATTCTCTGTGGGTTTGGAACTGCCATGTCACGCAAAAAAAGGGAAAAATTATCTGTAAACTGGTACACTGCAATGTGGTGAGTCATGAAATGGCTGCTTGCCTTGGTATGCTGAAGAAAGGTTTTTGTGGTTTGTGTTTTTGTTTTTGAATAAGACCTGCCCAAGTCACCAAAAACTGGCCACAGGCCTCCATTACCTGGAGCGTCAATGGCAGGAGACAAGTGGCACACGCTTCTAACGCTTGCAATCACAATATAATAGAAAGCATGAGTAAACGTTGTTTCTTTTTTATACAAAACTGAAAAGAATCCCTTCCCACCCCTAGCCCCTTCAATAAAACCCCAAAGAAACAGAAAAAAAAAATCCTTTAGCTAGTGTGGATACGATCAGGTTTCCATGCATCACTGCAGCGAGGGTGATCAATTTCTTCCTTTCTCAAGAGAAAGGGGTCTTGTCATGCACCCTCCGGCAAACAGCGAAGCCACCAACCTCAATTCTGCATAGTAATTCCATTCCAATTTCATAAAGACAAATGGAACAATCTTTCCCTGTTTGCTCAACTTCTTCGAGCTTTGAGATCATGTTTAATTGACTACATCTACTATAGCTCTATTAACTAGAATATCTTGACTCCCTAAAACTGCAACACTTAGGATCTTGTGATGAGGTTTTCTCTATACACACTGTAGGCCTTCAAATGTTATTGTTGACTTTTTTCTTCTTTCTTTTCTTTTTTCCTTTTTTCTTTTTTTTTCTTTTTCCTTTTTTCCTTTTTTTTCTTTTTCTTTTTTTTTTCGTTTTTTTTCGTTTTTTTTTTTTTTTTTTTTTTTTTTTGCTGCACCAAATTTAAGATTGCCCTTTCAGGCAAGCAGTGGTCTCTAGCTGTTAAAACATTTCCTTAGTGGATCACAATAGCTTCTAAAACTGCCTTTCTAATAAAGGCCATCAGAGAGGTAATACTAAACTGTGCATTTGCCAAATAAGAATATGAATCGTATAAAAGCTCATATTCCAATCCTAGGTCAAATGGCAAAAGTTCTACAAAGTTGGTTTCCATGTTTGTATAAAAGCTCCGACTGATTTTATGTATTTTGCTATGAAATTACCTTTGGGTCTTATCAGTACACCTCTACTCAGGAATGTGCAAATGATTTTATACAGCACGATGCTAGTACCGCTCTGTACGACAGTAAGGTTTTTTTTTTTTTCTTTTCTAAATGGAAAAAAAAAATATCCCTAGTCAGAAATAAACTGACAAATTTACATTCTCCTCTCTTAAAAAAAGTAAATAAAATAACATTATTCAAAATGTGAATTAGCTATAAGACATACACTTACATAGATACATATCGATACAGCACATTCAATCTGCCAAAAAAAAATTAACGATTACAAAGCCCGTATGGATGCGGCAATAGCAAGAGGTGTATGTACAATGACTAGAGCGTTCAGAATTGCACTAGACCTACAGGCAGTCTGGTTCTCAATTAAATTAGAGCTGCTTTCCGAGCAAAGTGAAAAAGTAACTTGTGGTGTTTGTGGCCGGGAAAGGAAGGAGAACATCCCACTACTGCTTAGTAACCCTGGTTCTCCTCTCGTAAGCCATTCATTTTCTCTTGCCTTCATTGTTCCCCAAGAGTTGACGGATAGGGAAGTTTGGACTTGTGCCAGATAGTATGATACTTAAAATAAGACCAGTGTCGCGGCCTAATTCTTATTCCCCAGCAGGTTTAAAATAATCTTTATTTCCTTAAATCGTATGTCAACTCAAGCTGCTGGACCGAAGTTCATCAATACAGGTGCTGTTTTGTTTTTTGGGTTTTTTTTTTTTTTTTTTGCATTTGTTGAAAAATTGCACATTGAGAACTCCAATGATCTCTCCTAAGAGGTTTAGTTACACAAATGCATGTTCTATAAAACACCGAGGGGTTAACTCTTAAGGAAGTCTTGTGGACCTAACTCAAATTCAACTTAATCGGTCACCGGTTTAAAAAGTTCACAAAGGTGGTAAACCAGCAGTAACATCGGATTTTGCAAATTAAAGGTGTCCGAATACTTGAATAACGTCCTTGGCAGACCTACTTGACCTTAAAGAAACAGGAAGGGTAATACCGTCTTTAAAGGAAGAGACAGAAGCAGATTTCATGTTCTATCACAGAAGACACTATTTTACATTGCTGATTTGGACACTCAACACGAAACGCACACTAAATGTGATCTCGAGGGCAGAGAAAAGAATGGACCATGCCAGTCAAATTGGCAGTTACCTATTCTTGGGCAACTGGTGTTTCAGGTGGATTCTCAGCCAATTATTTAGGCCTCACACTCTTACTCTCTTCCATTTGTGAGATACTGGCTTTTACCTCTGAAATTTTTACTACTTTACTTTTACAAAAAAGCCAGCTTTGGCAACACATACCCATAATAAATTATGGCCCAAACACTAAGGGGGGAAAAAAAAGGAGGAAAATTTGAACCAAGGTGGGGAAAAATGAACAACCTAAGAAACAGGTTCTGGATAGCAGCCATTGGGGTAATGTAGTGTCTGTTGGGCATATACATATAGATAGAAAATGGTTTTTTTTCTTTTTTTTTTTTTTTGGCATCTGCAATTTAAAGAGAGGGTAAAAAAAAAAAAGTAAGGGTGGAAGGACCATGGCACATGGCGTTAAAAAAAAAAAACAAAACTGTGGTCTCTGTTCTTGCCTTACTGTCTGTGCATATTTCTCTCAGCAACCAAGCTATGGCTGAAGGTAGGAATCCAAAAGAAACGACCCTTCACTGTAAGACGGGCATCCACCCTCCTAGCCCAAAGTGAGGCAAGATCATGTACTGATATAAAAACAACTCTATATGTGTATCCAGAGCAATACATTAAAAACCACAGTATTAATACTTAGAATCCTTCAGCAACACTACAAACCGTTTAACTTAAGCTGATGCCGATGGCTTAAATCAAATGGCGCTGTCCTGTCGTTGGAGAGAAAAACTTGACCAAGAATGGAACTAGGATAAAGGCCGTTGTGACCCAGGGAAAATCAGGATGAGGGCAGGGGGTGAGGAAAAGGGCAATCAGCTTTGTTTTCCTCAATAGAAAAGAGAAAGAGAAAGAAACCACTCTTATCTTGGTGAGTGCATGACTGAGAATTGAAAATACATTGAGTCACAAGGTTTTTGCCTAAAAAAAAGACAGCGAGGAAATGTGCTGGGACCGTACTTCAGCATCCTGGTTTTCCTCTGAATAGTTTAAATAAAATCATAATATTTACTACAAACCCTGTGGACACATTCACACAGAGTCCGGGACGGCAATAAATTAGTATTATGCAAATGGTTTTCCACAGAAATCCAGTCCCTCTTGTACAGCTTCAACAGCCCACCGGGGAAGGGACGGGCGGTACTGAGGAGGCACAATTAGACCAGATTGTACTCCTTCAGGTTCAACTGGAGGATGGTGTCCTTGACGGCGGCAAAGACAAAGCGGATGTTCTCGGTATCTGTGGCGCATGTGAAGTGGGAGTAGATAATTTTGTCACTGTCAGGGTTCAGGTCCACGAACATCTTCAGGATGAATTCTCGAGCTGCCTGGGCATCTCTCTGGGGTCCTGTTGGTCAAGGGAAGAAAGGGACGATTTGTCAGCGGATCTGTGTGTGCCTATAAGCAGTAAGTGTTCACTGGGTCGGTAACAATGCCATGGAGAGGACGCTTGCACTGCAGATTTGATCCGTTATAACCATCTTCCCCAACTCGAGAATGTGCAACTGTTCCTCTTTGGCATGTTATCTGACCATCCATTCGTCTGCCTGTCCGTCCGTCCACCCACCCACCCACAAGGTGTGGTTAGGCGAAAAGAGGCATACGGATAGAGCCGCCTTAGGCTCTCCTGTCAATTTGCCTCCCAGGGGCCCCTCGCCCCTGCTGTGGATCTTTTTACATTCTCCAGACTGAAATCTGTTTCAGAATAGTTCCTGGGGCACCTGGGTGGCTCAGTTGGTTGAGCAGCGGACTCTTGGTTTCAGGTCATGAGCTCCAAGCTGACAGTGGGGGGCCTACTTGGGATTCTCTCTCTGCCCCATCCCTGTTCATGCTCACTAGCTCGCCTGCTCTCTCAAAATAAATGTGAAAAAAATAATCTTATGTCAGGTCCACCTTCGATTGTGCTCTGCTACCTAGCTTCTGGATTGCTGGTGTTTCTGGGCACACTACATTTACGTAGTATTCAATTCACTATGTGTGATAAGAGAAAGACTGGTGTATGTTTCCTTAGCTTTATTTGGGGTGTCTTCCAGGCTGAACACTCTTCTAGATGCCTTAAAACAGGACTGCAATGTATTTACCAGGGTATAGTAAAAGTTTAGCTTAAAATTTTGCAATGAGGGGTGCCTGCGTGGCTTAGTCGGTTAAGCGTTCGATTTTGGCTCAGGTCACGATCTCGTGGTTTGTGAGTTCGAGCCCCACGTCAGGCTCTGTGCTGTTAGCTTGGAACGGGGGGCCCGCTTCATATTCTGTGTGTGTGTCTCTCTCTGACCCTTCCCTGCTCGTTCTCTCTCAAAAATAAACATTAAAGTCTTTAATTTTTTTAAGTTTATTCATTTATTTTGAGAGAGACAGACCCAGTGAGAATGGGAGAAGGAGAGAGAGAGAATCCCAAGCAGGCTCCACACTGGCAGCGCAGAGCCTGATGCGGGGCTCGAACTCACGAAACCGTGAGATCATGACCCGAGCAGAAACGAAGAGTCGGTCTGCTCAACCGACTGAGCCACTCAGGAGCCCCACATATTAAAATCTTAAAAAAAAAAAAAAGTAAAATTTTGCAATGCATTCTTAGGGTGCCAACGTCACAGGCAACAAAAGAAAAATTGGACCTCATCAAAATTTAAAAGTTTTGAGCATCCAAGGACACCATCAAGACAGGGAAGAAACCACCTACAGAATGGGTGAAAATACCGGCCAAACACATAGCTCATAAGAGGTTAACTTCCAGAAAATAGAACTCCTATAACTCAGCAACAAAGACAATCTGAATAAAAAATGGGCAAAAGAGCCTGAATAGACATTTCTCCAAAGATATATAGCTGGCCAATGAGCACAGACAGGCTCAACATTCTTAATCATCGGGGAAACGCAAATCAAAACCACTGTGAGCTGTTATTTCACGTCTGCCAGAATGGCTATAATAAAAAGAAAAAAAAAAGGATACAGTATGGGCAAGGGTGTTGAAAAATCTGAACGCTTGTGCATTGTTGGTGGGAACGTACAATGGTGTAGCTGCTGTGGAAAACAGGTGGGTAGTTCCTCCCAAGGCTAAACATAGATTACCAAATGGCCGGCAATTGTATTCCTAGGTATACATATCCAAAGGCATCAAAAGCAAGGACTCTGGGGCGCCTGGGTGGCTCAGTCGGTTGGGCCTCCGACTCTTGATTTTGGCTTAGGTCGTGATCTCACAGTTTGGGAGATCGAGCCCCTAGTGTCACTGTGCTACAGTGCATAGAGCCTGCCTCAGCTTCTCTTTCCCTGCCCCTCCCCTGCTTGTGCTCTCTAAATAAACTTAAAAAAAAAAGGGGGGGGGATTCTACTAGTTACTTAAACAATGAATTTCACTGTCGTATTATTCATAAGAACCAAAAGGTGGAAAGGACCCAAGTGTCCATCAACAGTGGAACAGAAAGGAATGGATAACCCAGAGGTAGGAGACACACAAGGGGATGTTACTCATCCATGGACAAGTTATGATGGCTGCCACAACACCCATGAACCTTGAAAACACGATGTTAAGTAAAATAAGCCAGACCAAAGAACACATCTTGTATGACTGCTCCTATAGGAGGTACCCAGAATAGGCAAATTTATAGAGACAAAGTAGATTAGAGGTTGGCTGGGGTGAGGGGGAAGTGAGTTAGTGCTTCAGGGTCACAGAATTTCTGTTTGGGGTGAGGAAAAAGTTTTGGGAATAGTGACGGTGCACAGCATCGTGAACGTAATTGTCACTCAACTACATGCTTTAAGATGATGAAGATGACACATTTTAATGTGTAAGGTATGGTAAAATGTACTTCAAAAAGCCCTGAATTGTAGCTTTAAATGGGGAAATTACATGGTCTGTGAATTATAGGTCAGTAAAGCGGTTTTAAAAACTTAATAGAGCCTGACAAATGTATTAATTTAAAATTTATTAACTAGGTGTGGTGTCTTAACGTTACTATCGAGTACCGAGTATCCATCCTAGTCTTTGAGGCCCATATATGTACATTTCCCCCCTCTTTTCCATCCTAAGAAAGAAGGAGGTCCTGCCATAGCCTTCTCCTCCTCCACTTCCTTCTGACAGGACCATCTCAAGATCCACAGCCTCCATTTTTTTCTGTCAAGATTCTTGTTATCTACCGGTTGGGATAAAGAAATCTTGGAACACTATACTGAGGGCCTGACTACTGCTTCCAACCAAATGCATCGTGAATTTTAGACGGCCAACTTGAAGACTTTTCAAAATGGCCTGATTGCAAATTGGGGATTACCCCTATGAGTTTATATCTAACCCTGCCAGAAGGAGGAGAGAAAGAGCCATGAAGACAAATGGGTTATTCCCACTTGAACCATGACCACAAAAGTAATGTTTGCATTTTTGACTTCAGTGACCAGAATTGAAATTTTTGTCAGCAATTAAGAAGGCTGGCATCATAATCAAAGTGCCATAATAATACTAGGATTATAATGTCCTGTTTTTCTCAATGTACTATTAAGTTATTAATTCCACAGCAGTAATAGAAAATATTTAGAACTAGGACTAATAGACTGTTGGGGTTGGAGGAGGTTCCCATATAAAGGAACCCCAGCTTTCTGGTTTGTGAAGGAAGTTCCCTTTGGTTTTGTATATCTATCCTATACAGATAGATCCCATACAGGGGCTATTTTTTTAAGCCCTCAGAACTAGACTCAAGTTCAGTGAAGATCACTTGCAGTGTGTTAAGTTTTTAAGCATACATTAAATTATCTGAATAAACACAAACTACAAAGAAATCCTTACAGACATCCTAGCACGCACAGAGTACCAGAGTCTCTCTGAACAATTCTGCAATTCACGTCCATGTGGAAACGGTAATTTCTCTTTCTGAAGAGAAATACAGAAATGGCACTCATTATGATTAAGACCTTGGAAGTGCAGAAATGTGGAAGTGTGAAGTTCATAATACTATAAACATGTTTGTTATAAAAACAGTACTGCAGAGTAGGCCTAGAATTTTTTTCAGTTGTAGCTCATCTTACAAGGGCTTTGTATGCAATGACAGCTGTGTTTGCTTTGTGAATAAGTGTCTTTTTTTTTTTTTTTCTTTTCTTTTTCCATGGCTAAGTCGCCTGTGTGCCTTACGTGCACGTTGGGGGAGGTTAACAGTAAAAACCATGTTCACGGTTTAAAACCTTCGCAAGGTGGGCATGTGGGTAGGAAAATGCTTACAGTGATGGGGGAACCCAGGGAAATTTACTGGATGGAGGAGATAGGTAAAGAGAGGAGGATGATGTGGCAAAGAGGAAAAAAAAATTATCCCAAACAGCTGTTGCAGAAAAAAAGTCTTGTGCTGCAGAAAAATCAAACCCACATGTGGCATGCTGTGGGCGCTGTGCTGAGCACTTAAGCGTTGGTGGCTTTGCTCTGTGGGGTAGGCTGTGCTGTGTTTATCCCCTGCCGTCCTGTATGCAAGCACATCAGGTTTGCAGGTGGCTATGTATGGGGTGGGGTGTCATTTCTTACCTGCTGATTCTCATTGGATTACGAGAAAAATTAAGAGAGTCTCTTCTAGGGGCAAACGTGTGTTAAAGTGTAACCAGATGCTTCGTGCCCATCTGATTCAGGTAGACCT
The DNA here is from genome assembly GCF_027475565.1 of Acinonyx jubatus. Taxonomy (NCBI): domain Eukaryota; kingdom Metazoa; phylum Chordata; class Mammalia; order Carnivora; family Felidae; genus Acinonyx; species Acinonyx jubatus. Next base: position 74,025,996 of record NC_069391.1, on the reverse strand, counting down.
AGTGGTTAAAGACTAGTCTGTTGTTGTTGGAGACCAGGTTAGCTACGTGTTAAGTTTCCTTCCTTTCTTCTTTTTTAAATGTTGGTGTATTTTCGAGAGAGACAGACAGACGGAGACACAGAATCTGAAGCAGGCTGTCAGGCACAAAACCTGATACGGGGCTCAAACTCACGAATGGTGAGATCGTGACCTGAGCCACCCAGGCAGCTCAAGTTTCCTTCCTTCTATAGTTTCCTCAGGAACAGTGAGGGATAGGGTCGATGAAATTTGTAACAGTGGCCAACTAGTGGCAAATGAAAAGGAGTAAAAATGAAAACACTGTTAAAGGCTAGCAAAGTATATGTTTTTAAAGGCACAATAAAGCACAGTAAAGTACTTGGATAGGGGACAGGAACACACTGCTAACAAACTAGACAGAGGACTGATCTAATACCTGGTAACATCCCCAAAGTTTCTATTTCAATGCACCAACCTTTAGAATCTTACACACATTTGAGAAGGGAAATTCAGTTCACCAAAGACGCAACCTTGCCCACTCTGTGAGCCAGCACCGTACCCAGTGCATGTGGGATGAAAACATGAGTAAAACTCCATCCTTGATGTGCTTGTATCTTCTCAGAAAGCTATAAAGCCAAACTGAATTATTCGTGTTTTGAAGAAGTCACCTTTCTAAGGGAGCTTTTAGAAGTATAGAAACAATGTTGAACTGATATCCACTGTAGGTCCTATGTCGATAACAGAATTTAAAAAATGGCGGGGGGTGGGGGGCTGGGCGCCTGGGTGGCTCAGTTGGTTAAGTGCCCGACTTTGGCTCAGGGCATCATTGCACGGTTTATGAGTTTGAACCCCACACTGGGCTCTCTGCTGGCAGTGCAGAGTCCACTTCGGATCCACTGTCTTCCATATCCCACTAAGTGACTTATATATGGTTCTATTCAATTATTTACTATCAAAAAGAAATTGAGTCGTTGAATTGACATGTCCAAACCTACACTGCAAGTGGCAGAGCTGGAACTCTGTGACACTCAAAGCTGTCCTCTTAACTACTATTCATGTAGATCTGGGTTTGTCACACTTTCTCTGTAATGCACCAGAGAGTTTGGTTCTGGTCCAATATGGTGACATAGGAAGACCCTAAACTCACCTCCTCTGGGACACGTGTTATCTACACCTACTGATAGAGCAAATCTTCTTGAAGAACTGAGGATTGACTGAACAGCTTCTGCACAACCAAAGATGGAGAGACCACACAGAGAATGGCAAGAGAGATGGAGACACGGTAAGGAGGGGGATGTCCCCCCACAACCCTACCAACTGCAGGGGGGAGGGGATAGTACTGAGGGGCTGTGGGCAGACCTGTCTATGGGCCCAGAAAACAAGCCGTGGGTCAAAAGGGTAACTAGAATGTAAAGGGACCAGCCCTAGAACCTGCCAAAAGACGGGGGTGCTGCTGGCACTCTCTCCTGGTCACAGGGGCTGGGGTGTACCGCAGTTGATGTGGCCTCCACCATGACAGGAGTAGCGTGTGGCTGCCATGGCTGGCCTGCTGCCTCAGGGAGGCCTGGGCCCCTAGCCCATACCAGCCCCAACTGTCCCACCTGGGTGGCCCCAGCACCAAGCACACGGGCACATCCCTGGTCAATGCTCACTAGAGTTTTAGCCAGCACACCAAGAGGACACAAGAACAAAGCACATCAGAACACTCCAGGTTCCAACCACTTTGGCTATAGCAGCCCTGCCAGGGCACCATGCTCTGGAGCCCTCTGGGAAGTACTGTGGAATGCCTTGAGACCTGTACCCTCTCTTGGCTCCGGCCATTGGGCCCTCTGTGCTGACTACCCTGGGACACTCTGGCTTGTACCGACTTGAACTTCAGCTGTCCTCCCAGGGCGCCCTCTGAGTGGAGAGCCCTGGAACCACTCCTGTGTTGACAGCCCCAGGACCCCTGGCTTGAACCTATTTCCTCTTCAGTTGTCTTGCCTTCAGATTTAACTGTCCTGCCAAGGCACCCTCTGTGTGGAAAGCCCCGGGATCCCCCAGCTTGCACTCATTTCAGCTTTAACTGTTCTGCTACGGTGCTGCCTGTATGGAGAGGCCAGCTATACTACCAGGGCAACCCCAGCATGAGGTGCTCTGGAATCCCCAGCTCATGCCACCCAGAGCTCCTTCCAAAGTCAGCAGGCACACACAGTCTACACAGGGGACAACCAGGTACAAGACTATTCCATCTACTGTAGCTGTTCCGCCTACTTCATGGAAACAAAGAAAGTCAAACACAAAGAGGAGACAGAAGAATATGCTCCGAACAAAAGAACAAGACAAAAGCTAAGAAAAAGACCTAAAGTGAAATCAAGATGAACACTAGGCCTGATAAAGAGTTTAAAGTAACAGTCATAGTGCTCTCTTTGGTAGCACATATACTAAAGTAAGTGTCATAGATGCTGCAGAGGATGTGCAGAAACGGGAACCCTCTTGCACTGTTGGTGGGAATGCAAACTGGTGCAGCCATTCTGGAAAACAGTGTGGAGGTTCCTTAAAAAACTAAAAATAGATCTACCCTATGACCCAGCAGTAGCACTGCTAGAAACTTACCCAAGGGATACAGGAGTGCTGATGCATAGGGGCACTTGTACCCCAACGTTTATAGCAGCACTTTCAACAACAGCCAAATTATGGAAAGAGCGTAAATGTCCATCAACTGATGAATGGATAAAGAAATTGTGGTTTATATACACAATGGAATACTACGTGGCAAGGAGAAAGAAGGAAATCTGGCCTTTTGTAGCAACGTGGACGGGACTGGAGAGTGTGATGCTAAGTGAAATAAGTCATACAGAGAAAGACAGATACCATATGTTTTCATTCTTATGTGGATCCTGAGAAACTTAACAGAAGACCATGGGGAGGGGAAGGGGGAAAAAAACAGAGAGGGAGGGAGGGAGGCAAACCATAAGAGACTCTTAAAAACTGAGAATTAACTGAGGGTTGATGGGGAGGGTGTAAGGGAGGGGAAAGTGGGTGATGGGCACTGGGTGTTGTATGGAAACTAATTTGACAATAAATTTCATATTAAAAAAATGAAAAAAAATTAAGCATCATAAACATGCTCACTGCCTTGGACGGAAGACTGGAAGAACTCACTGAGAGCTTTAACAAGAGGAAATATTTTTAAAAAATCAACTAGAATTGAAGAATACAATAAAGTGAAAAATACACTAGAGGGAATCAATAGTAAATACGTGTATGCAGAAAAGCAAATTAGTGATGAAGAAGACACGGTGACAAGCACATATGCTGAACAGTAAAAAAAAAAAAATTTTTAAATGAGGATAGGTTAAGGGATCTCTTGGACAACATCAAGCAAATATACATTTGCATTATAGGGCACCAGAAGGAGAAGAGAAAGGGGCAGACAGCTTATGTGAAGAGGTAAAAGTTGAACACTTCCCCAACCTGAGAAAAGAAACAGATATTTAGGGTCAGAAAGCACAGAGAGTCCCAAATAAGATGAATACAAGGAGGCCCACAAACACAATAATTAAACGTCAATGGTTAAAGAGAATTTTAAAAGCAGCAAGAGAGAAGCAAAAAGCAACATACAAGGTAAACCCCATAAGTCTATCACATGATTTTTCAGCAGAAACATGGCAGGCTGGAAGTAAGGGGCATGATATAGTCAGAGTGCTAAAAGGAATAAAAAAACCCTACAACCAAGGATACTCTAACCAGTGAAGTTATCATGCAGAATTGAAGGAGAGATACTGAGTTTCCCAGACGAACAAAAGGTAAAGGAATTCATCACTCCTCAAATGGCCTTACAAGAAATGTTAAAGAGATTTAGGTGGAAAAGGCTATAATTAGAAGAAAATAATGAATAAAAAGATATAAAATGAGAGAATATTTACATAAAATGTGGAGGGGGAAGTAAAAAAGTTCTCTTAGAATGTGTTCAAACTTCAACAACTGTCACCTTGACACAGACTGCTATATACTTAGGGTGTTATATGAATCTTGTAACTGCAAGCCCAAAGCCTATAATATAGATACACAAAAAATAAAAAGAAAGCCAAGCATAACACTACAGAGAGTCATCACAAGAGAGCAAGAGTAGAAGAAAGGAACAGAGAAGAATTACAAAAACAACCAAACAAAACAATTAACAAAATGGCAATAAGTACCTACCTATCAACAATTATTTTAAATATAAATGGTCTAAATCCTCCATCAAAAGACATAGGGTGGCAGAACGGAGAAAAAAAAAAAAAAACAAGACCCCTCTAAATGCTGCCTACAAGAGACTCACATCAGACCTAAAGACACATACAGACTGAACGTGAACGGCTAAAGATACTCCATACAAATGAAAGTTAAAAAAAAAAAAGCTAGAGTACCAATACATATATCAGATAAAAAATACATTTTAAAACAAAGGCTGTAACAAGAGACAAAGAGAGCATTATATAATGATAAAGGGGTTAACCCAACAAGAGGGTAAAAAAAATTGTAAATATTTATGCCCCCAACACTGAAGCACCTAAATAGAGAAAGCAAATATTAATGGCATAAAGAGAGAAACTGACAGTAATAAAATGATACTAAGGGACTCTGAAACCCATGTACATCAATGAATACACAATCCAGGCAGAAAATCAATAAGGAGACCATGTCTTTGAATGACATATTAGACCAGATATAGAAATTCTATCCAAAACCAACAAAATGCGCATGGGACATTCTTCAGGAGACAAGTCTCAATAAATTTAAGAAGATTAGAATCATATCATGCATCTTTTCTGACCAGAATGGTATGAAACTAGAAATCAATAGTAAGAAAAAAACTGGAAAAAACATAACACACAGAGGCTAAACAACATGGTACTAAACAACCCATGGGCCAACAAAGAAATCCAAGAGCAAATTAAAAAATACACGGAGACAAATGAAAATGAAAACACAAAGTTCCAAAATCTTTGATATGCAGCAGTTCTAAGAGTGAAATTTGTAATGATACAGACATACCTCAAGAAACAAAAATCTCAAACAATCTGACATTATACCTATAGGAACTAGAAAAAGAACAAAAAAGGCTGAGATTAGAAGGAAGGACATAATAAACATCAGATCAGAAATAAATGAAATAGAGACTAAAAAAATAAACAAAATTGATAAACCTTTAGTCAAACTCATCTAGAAATAAAGAGAAGTAACAACCAACCACAGAAATACAAAGGAATGTAAGAGACTACTACAAAAAATTATATGTCAATGAACTGGACAATCTAGAATAGATAAATTTTTAAAAACATACAATCTTCCAAAAGGGAATCAGGATGAAATAGAAAATCTGAACGGCTCAGTTGCTAGTAACAGAATGGAACTGGTAATCAAATAAGTCCCAACAAACAAAAGTCCAGGTGGTTTCACAGGTGAATTCCACCAAACATTTAAAAAAGAATTAGTATCTATTCTGAATTGGCTATATCCATCTATTACACAAATCAGAGAGGAAGGAAAGCTTCCAGATACATTCTACAACGTCAGCATTACCCTCCTACCCAAACCAGTTACAGACACTACAAAAACAAAAAACAAACCCAAAAAACCCTACAGGCCAATCTCTCTGATGAAATTAAATGCAAAAATCAGCAAAATATTAGCAAACCACTTTGAATAATACACTAAAAGGATCATTCACCATGGTCACATGGGATTCATTCCAGGGATCCAAAGGTGGTTCAATATTCACAATCAATCAATGTGATACATCCCATTAACAAAATGAAAGATAAAAACTACATGCTCATCTCAAGAGATGCATCAAAAGCATTTGACAAAATTCAACATCTGTTCATGATGAAAATCCTCAACAAAGTTACCTTAGAGGGAACATACCTCGACATAATAAAGGCCACGTAAGAAAAACCTACAGCTAGCGTCATACTCAATAGGGAAAAACATTTTTCCGAAGATCGGGATCTCCACTCTCACTACTTTCATTCAATACAGTACTCCAAGTACTAGACACAGTAATCAGACAAGAAAAAAGAATAACAGGCATGCAAATTGGTAAGGAAGAAGTTAAACCGTCACTATGTGTACACTGCATTTTTTAATAAAACCTTTATTTTCATTTTTAGAGAGAGCAAGAGTATATGCATGGGAGAGGGACAGAGGGAGAGAGAGAATCCCAAGCTTGGAGTCTCAGGACTCAGGGCTCGATCCCACGACCCTGGGATCATGACTTGTGCTAAAACAAGAGTCAGTAGCTCAACCAGGTGCTCCTATACACTGTATTTCTTTACAGAGAAAACCCCAAAGACTTCACAAAAAACTACTAGAAGTCATAAGTAAAGTTTCAGGATACAAAATTAATACACAAAAGTTAGTTGTGTTTCTATACACTAATGATGTAGTAGCAGAAAGTGAAATGAAGAAAACAATCCTATTGACAGTTGAGCCCCAAATAAGAAAATACCCAGGAATAAAATGAACCAAGAAGGTGAAAGATCTGTACTCTGAAAACTATAAAACTGATGAAACAAACTGAAGATAACACAAACAAATGAAAAATTTTCCATGCCTATGGATTGGAAAAATTAGTATCATTAAAACGTCCATACTACCCAGAGCAATCGACAGATTCCAGAAAATCCCTATCATAATACCAAGAGCATTTTTCACAGAAATAGTACAACCAATCCTAAAATTTGTATGGAACCACAAAATACCCTGAATAGCCAAAGCAATCGTGAGGAACAAGAACAAAGCTGGAGGTATCACAATCCCAAATTTCAAGATCTACTACAAAACTGTAGTAATCATGGGGCGCCTGGGTGGCTCAGTCGGTTGAGCTTCCGACTTCGGCTCAGGTCACTATCTCACCGTCTGTGAGTTTGAGCCCTGCATCAGGCTCTGTGCTGACAGCTCAGAGACTGGAGCCTGCTTTGGATTCTGTGTCTCCCTCTCTCTCTAACCCTCCCCCGCTCATGCTCTGTCTCTCTCTGTCTCAAAAATAAAACACCAAAAAAAATTTTTTTTAAAAAACTGTAGTAATCACAACACTATGATACTAGCACAAAATCATATACATAGATCAATGGAATGGAGAGCCCAGAAATAAACCCATGCTTATATGATCAATTATTCTATGATGGAGGGGGCAAGAATACACAATGTGGAGAAGACAGTCTCTTTAATGAACGGTGCTGGGAAAACTGGACAGCTACATGAAAAATAATGAAACTGGACCACTTTCTTCCATCACATACAAAAATAAACTGAAAATGGATTGAAGACCTAAATGTGAGACCTAAAACCATAAAACAAATGATACGTTTGATAAGGGTTGAATATCCAAAATATATAAAGAACTTACACAACTCAACACTAACAACACAGTTAATCTGATTAAAAGTGGACAGAGGACCTGAATAGACATTTTTCCAACAGGTACATAAAAATTAAAACCACACTGAGATATCACCTCACACTAGTCACAATGGGTAAAATAAAAACCCAAGGGACAAGTGTTGGTGAAGATGTGGAGAAAAAGGAACCCTTGTGCTCTGTTGGTGGGAATACAGACTGGTGTAACCACTGTGGAAAACAATATGGAAACTCCTCAAAAAAATTAAAAATAGAATTACCATATGATCCATAATCCTGGCAAAAGTGGAAACAATGTGAAGACACACATGCACACCTATGTTTATAGCAGTATTGTTTACAATAGCCAAGATACAGAAGGAATGTAAGTGTCCATCAATAGACAAATGGATAAGGGAGATGTGTGTGTGTGTGTGTGTGTGTATACAGAGGAATACTATGCAGCCATAATAAAAGATGAGACATAATAAAAGACAAATGGATACACACACACACACACACACACAGAGGAATATTATGCAGCCATAATAAAAGATGAGACATAATAAAAGACAAATGGATACACACACACACACACACACACACAGAGAGGAATACTATGCAGCCATAATAAAAGATGAGACATAATAAAAGACAAATGGATACACACACACACACAGAGGAATATTATGCAGCCATAATAAAAGATGAGACAGTGCCATTGAGACAACATGGACGGACCTAGAGAGTATAATGCTAAGTGCTGTAAGTCAGAGAGAGACAAATAGTATATGATTTAACTTGTATGGAATCTAAAAAACAAATGAATAAACAAAAGGGAGAAACAGACCCATAAATACTAAAAACTGATGGCTGCCAGACAGCAGGCAGATGGGGGAGGTGGGGAAAATGACAAAAGTGGGGTGGGAGATTCAGGCTTCTAGCTGTGGAATGAGGTCCAGGGATCACAGGTGCAGCAAAGGGAACACAGTCAATGGTAGGGAAATACAGTCACCAATGTTGTATGGGGACAGATGGCAGCCACACTTGTGAGCACAGCACAACATACAGACTTGTCCAATCACTACGTTGTACACCTGAAACTAATGTAACGTTATGTGTCAACTATACTTCAATTAAAAGAGGGCCAGAGAGTAAATATTTTAGGTTTTGTGGACGAGTCTGTCACAGCTACTCAATTCTGCTGTTAAAAGCATAAAAACTGTGTGTAAATGAACAGGGTGTGGCTGTTTCAATAAAACTTTCTTTATGAAAACAGGTGGCAGGCCACAGTTTGCCACTCTTCATCTAGACTGCAGTATGTATAGGGAGATGTTTGTGTATCCTGTCATAAAAGCTCTTTCGGGTGGTGGCTGTGACTCTTTGACTTGTTCCAGAGTGGCTTGGTGTGGATGCATTTTGTTACCGGTCAACAACTATTTCTCGGAATGGCTGGGTGTCCTATCTAGTCATTGACGATTTCACACTCTAGCTGGGTAGGCAAGATCTGTTTATAAGGAGTGCTTATAAGTAAGGAAATAATGCAAAGCCATTGGGGTACTGATGTGGGTGTTATGGATTCTAAGCACTACAGGAAGAGTTCAAGGGGTCGGTGCCATCCCGAAGGATGATAGGATTGCATCAGGCCATGCAGCACCTTCCCCCCTCCCCCAAATAAATATTTGCTAACACTCGCCATGTGTCAGGTATCATGCTAAAAATGTCGTACATATGTTATCTCTGTTAGAGCCTGTAAGACGACTGCATGAGTTTGGTCCTACCGTTCAGAGAAATTAAGTGACTTCATCATGGTTCTAGCAATACGAGGTGTCAAAACTTGGATGCCAACCTGGGTAGAGTGATTTCAGAGCATGGGATCTTGTCACAAAACTGTGTTCTCTTTCCATAGAGAGGCAAGAGCCAGCTGTTGCCGAAAGAAAGAGCCAACTGTAATGATTGATACATGATTGGTCAAAACTGTGGGGCTGTTCCCTCTTCTGATACAATTATTTCAAAACATGTAAGTTGCTTTCTTTGGCTATAACTTTCAGCATTGTCAGGGAATTGAAACATTTCAGGTGGTTACGGGGCAAGGCCAACAATAATTTGTACTTCATCAATCACACATGCACAAGGCAGCAACAGTAAGCTGCTGCATCAGCTCTTGCATTGCTTGGGGGGCAAGACGGATCCCCAGCTACTGGGCTGGCTGAAGAGCACTGACTTACCATCATATTCTGGGAAGTAGTCAACTAGGTGGGAATACATAATTTTCTCCTCTAGAAGATCTTTCTTGTTTAAGAATAGAATAACCGAGGAGTTCTGGAACCAGGGATATGTGATAATTGTTCTAAAGAGTGCTTTGCTTTCCTCCATTCGGTTCTGAAAAAAAAAAAACCATCAGAAAAACAAGGCATGAATTATGTGATTACTCAATCTGTGAAGTGTTTGTTTTGGAAGTCCAACACATCTTCTGTACGCATTCAACTCTTGTAGCCTAGGGCTGGACTGTAGTTGCTGTTATCAGGATTTACATGCAAAAGGTTCATGCCTTGCGTTGGCTCCTTTATTAAGTAAACTCTCAGGTTGACCAGCAGGTGACCAGCTCTTCCTCCCACAGACACACTCACCTCTAAGTCATTCCCCCCCCCCAGGTCACAGACAAAGGCAGATTCAGGAGGTCCTCCTTTCTCTGGGGATATAAAAGCCTTGGTGTATGAGAACACGTCTTCCTGGACACACAGGTGATTCTTTCCAGTCCCCTGATTTAGTGCTACGTGTGATGACCGAGTTTCTGGCAATGAAGACACCTGCCTGGGGTTCAGCCTCCCTCCACTGCTCACGGGGGGTGAAAATGCCCTCTAAGTCACCCAGCGACCTATGGGTGCCTGGTGGTTTAAGCCAAAGCATCCTATTCCCATGGCAGCCAGCTTGGTTCAGGCCCACATCACTTGGAACTACTTGTCTCTGCTTTACGGTCATGAATTTACCTAAGCAGTTCAACGGGTCCCATCAACCCCAGGACTTTTTCTGGGAGCTCTGGAAGAGAGCGCCTTGATTTCATGGATGATGACTCAGGTAGCCTCAGGAATTTTGAGCAACCGTCTTGAAACAGAGAAAGAAACCAGGTCCTGCTCACCTGTTTTTAACTCCTTGGTCAAACCATGCCTGAACTTGGTTCTGCCTCTGGATTTTCAGTAATATCAGCCAATTAGTATCCTTTGGTTTTTAAGCTAGTTCGAGCTGTGTTTTTTTGGTATATAAAATACTTCCAGTTGATATATCTGGATATACCACCCTCCCAAATTTCTAAAAGGAGATGAATGAACAAATATTTCAGGGCTGACCATGAAGACTAGGAGTTCAAGCTGTTAGTATTTTCTCCTCAGAGTCTGCCTTCCTGATGTAGAAGGTTCCCTAAGTTTCCGAGTGCAGGGTTACAAAGGCCAAGCACACTCTTCTGCATAACCCTTTGACTGTAGTTCCAGGAAATCTCCAGGAAACCCGGCTCACCAAGGAAAATTTTCTAGATCCTGAATATGTCTTGCTCTTTCCTTCTGTCAAGTGCGCCAATTCAGATCAAGTTGGAAAGACATGCTTTGCCAAAACAGATCTTTACCAACTCTTGTAAACCCCATGATCGCCAATTTCTTCAACCTTTAAACTTCATGCCTATTGAAATATTTAAATACTGATGCACCATGGGTCTGATACAATGAAAGATGACTTCATGGCTCAAGGGGCAATGTTTATTTCACTACATACATTTCCCTTTTATATAAATTACATACATGTTTTCTAAAAATAGTATTTTTCTATCTATATGCCTTTTACTGATTACCATCACCAGTGGTAAAATTTAAAACCCTGGGAACAGTATTTACTGAGAAATGGTATCTCGGAGCCTGGGATTTTATAGGCTGAAAATTTCAGGACTGATGAATAGCAAAGGCCCTAATAAGAACTGAAAGAATTTTTAAAAAACCTAAAGAAGATTAATTAAATAGTGACATCTGTGATGCAAGAGTTACCTTTTTTTTCCCCTTAGAGCTAGAGAAAATCTAGAAAGGTATACTGTGGTCCTTACAGAAGCCCTGTTTACAAGGTGGGTATGTGCACACTGGCATCAACCAGTGAGTTTCCATTAGAAATAGTTCTTATAGTTAGCATTCTCTAGGAGGGAGGGGATGGAATCCCCAGGGACAGGCTCTCTTTGGGCCTTTCTGGTTGGAATCCTTCAAAGGCAAGGGGCTAGATGCTTTGAGAAGACAGGAAAAGGGAGGAGCGGTCCAGGGATCTAAGAGTTTCAAGACTGAACTGGCTGGAGCTCCCAGGCTCTGGGCGGAGTCTGCTGGGAGGGGACCCTGCACCAGCCTGCAGGATAGCGGCCAGGATAGTGGACCCAGCCCAGCGCCGTGTTCCAGAGATGCCTTGCCTAGACGGTCGTTCCTGTGCCCGGTGCAGCTGCACTCAGGGCCACTCTGGAAGCAGGGCCACTGATCGGGCTGCTTCCCTGAAGCTTTGCCTGTGCGTGCAGCTGGGGGCTGCTCTTTGCTACTTGGCTGGAGCTTCGGATTCAGGGAAAAGCTGCAGACCAACCAAGTGGGCAGCTGACCAGCAGCGTCAGTAACACTGTACCTTTGACTTGGGTCTACAAACTCCATCTCAGCACGGGCCCCGGGAATCTGTGTTAACCCAGCCTCTGTGTGCAGGTTCAGCTTTGCGAAGCATGGGGCTGCAGAAAGCGCCTTCGCCTTGATGTATGTTACTAACAACCAGGGGACCCTGTTCAAACGTGGATTCTGGGGGCGCCTTTGTGGCTCGGTCCATTAAGCACTGGACGTCGGCTCAGGCCCTGATCTCACGGTTCGTGAGATCGAGCCCCATGTTGGGCTCTGCGCTGACAACGCTGAGCCTGCTTGGGATTCTCGCTCTCTGCTCCTCCCCCACTGGCACTTTCTCTCTCTCAAAATAAATAAAAACAAACAAACGTGGATTCTGATTCAGCACAGGGTGAGGCCTGAGGTTTTGCGTTTGCAGCAAGCTGCCAGGGGAGGCTGCTGGGATATGCACAGCACGCTGCTGGGGCTGCAAGGTGCAGAGGGCTTACAGAGGCAGGACAGCACCAGATTCCATTCTTGCAGCGAGAAGGGCAAGTCCTGTGATGAAAACCTAACCACGCCACCTTCATTCTTTTTATTCTTCCCAGTTAAGATCCGGACTTCACGCAGTAAGTTGCTTTTCGTTCCGTGGTGAAAATTCCTTATCTTCCCCCCTCCTCCGTGCCATGGGGGGGGGGGGGGGGCGGGGGCGGGGGTGGATATCTACAAATCTACACATCAAAGCCCCTGGACTAAATCCTAACTGAACTAAATGAGATTTGCATACATCCATGCTTCACAAGGCAGTGGAACCTGCAGAAGATGAGGCCTCATCCACTTCGTTCTGTGAACTGCAATCTGGGAGGGGGCCGTGTGGGCCAGGAGGCTCGGTGGCACTAACTTTTTAGTGATTTGCCCGGGCCTGGGGTTGCAAGGAGGAGAACAAAACAGCAACGTGGGAGGCTGGGCAAGGCCGACGGGGAGAAACAGTGCGGTTTTGTTCACCTCTAAAGACGGGTTCAAAGGCAGTCTTGGGGGAGGTACACGTCACACTCCCCTGCTCTTGGGGTCTTAACCAGCTGAGTCAAAAGGGACACTAGTAAAGGTTTTACTGTTCCAAACACGGGGCTCCTTGCTAACGGGGTGGGCCTGACCGAGGCCTAAGACCGAAAAAGACTCTGGACTTCTGGTCACCCCCACCCACGACTCCAAAGCTGAAAGCAAGTGTCCTTCCCAGTGAAGTGTAACCTGATGCAGGTGACAAAGCTGGAATGCAGGGAGCAAAGAGTGATGGGCCCGCCAGGTCCTGCCTGGTCTCTGCAGCCCCACGGGGATGGGAAGAGACACCTGGGGACAGGCAATGAGTGCGCTCGGTGGCCGGTTGGTCTCTGTGCAGTCACCCTGACCAAAGTAAGTGTGGCCCAGACCACACTTGATATAGCGTCAAAGCGTTTCTCCAAAATTCAGATATCGGAACCCTAACCCCCTGATGTGACGGTTTTAGGAGGGGGAGCCTTTTGGAGCTGATTAGGTCACGAGAAAACTCTCGAGAATGCAATCAATGCCCTCGGAAAAGTAAAATCCTCACCCCTAATGTGATGATGTTAGGATGTGGGGCCAACAGGAGGTGAGTGGGATCAGTGCCCCTATAAGAGAGATGCTGGGGAGCTCCCTCACCCCTCTTGCCCTGTGAGGACACAGGGAGAAGACAGTCCTCTGTTAACCAGGGAGCAGGCCCTCACCAGACACCACAACTGCTCTCGCTTTGATCTTGGACCTCCCGGGCTCTGGGACTGATATAAACGGTGGTTGTTTATAAGCCATCCACCTGTGGTGTTTTGTTACAGGAGCCCAAAAGAGCTAAGACAATGCCGATTGGGTGAGTTACTATTTCCCCCCTCCCTGCCCCCCTCCGGGCTGGCACCCATCCAGGGGCGGAGTCTTAAACTGAAAAGCACTCACCCCTACCTGGGGCCCTGGGAGGACAGGCTACCGGATCCCCTCTTTGTAATCACAGGCAGAAAAGTGTGACCGCTGAGTGTCTTCTCTGCAAGATCATCCGAAAAATCCCTGTTCAAACCACCAGCCAGGGGTCTTACACGCCCAATCTTCAGTACTTCCAACCGATCCTCGAGAACCCCAATCTCCAGAAAATGCTGCTGTTTTACGCGACCCCCCTATTAACACAGGACTAACGCTGCCTCCAGGGAAAGGCCCTGAGGTCCTCATTCCGGCATTCACCACCTAGCACAGCCTGACCCTGCCGCTCACCTTCTGTCTGAACTGCTACGCGAGTCCTCTTCTCCACAAAACTGGGCTCCATGTCACAGCGGTCACACAAGGGTGGCTGACCTGTGGCCGGTAATGCAGTCCTCACCGGTAATCCTTCAAGGCCCAGATCAACAGGACTCCCCCCAAGAAATCCTTCCTGAGCTCCCCTGCCCCCTTGGATTGGCCTGCCACCCTCACCCCTGCACACACAATTCCTGGACACACACAGCATTTGCTAGAAGCTGGGAATGAAGGGGTGTTGGAGGGTGTACAAAGAAAGGAGGGATGGTGCATGCGTGCTTACAGGTCCACGGGATGGGCCCGAAAGAGTGGTAAATGCAAGAGGTTAGGGTCACACGAGAAGGAAAGGTCTGGAGGAGCAAGACTTAAAAGCAAAGGCAGTTTTGAGTGGAATCTAGATGAAGGAGAGATTACTAGGAGGAAAGGGGAACAAAAGCAAAGCCCAGGAGAATTTGAACCCACCACCCTTGGAGAAGAGATTTGTGGGATTTCTGTAGGGAATACTTCACCAGAGCTTCCGATCTCTGTAACTTGGGCATGAAGAAGATTCTCCTCCTTGAGAATGTGAAAAATGTGTCCTCCTTGTTTGTATCTTAGGGTGGGGGCTGGGACGTTCCAAACACGCCAAGTTCTGTGAAGGACACGTGTGCCTGAGCCTCTGTCACTCCTAAAACAACCTGCTGGGTCTGCAGTCCTGCTTGTTTTCTGTGCTGGCAGGCAGTAAAGTCCAACAGGAAACCCCAGCAGACAACTTAAGTGCACCTTACCGAGATGCAGTTATTTGCCTGGAGGTAGGAGTCACTGATTTCCATCTGGCTCAAGGACAAACCTCCCTTCCACTGAGGAAAAGGCCGGATCCAGGGGATGCGGCCCAAGAACACAACTGGAAGCTGGCTTTCTTCGGGCTATGATCTGGCCCAAATCTCTGCATGGACAACTACCAGTGGGCCTGAAGGGACACGATTTCACGTCTGTAGCCTTTGCGGTCCTGCTGCCCATGGAGAGCGGACGTTCTCTCAGTGGGCTATTGCTCTCCTCGCTTCCCCTCTGCCCAGCTGGCATCTCCCTTTGGCAAAAGTCAGCATCACACCAGAGGTCTGAACGCCCATTTCTAGAATGTCTGCAACTCCTGATTACTTGGCCAACACATCCATCTTCTTCCCCCAAGATTCACTTATGTTTAAGACCCTTAACTCTTGCCCATGATGCAAGCCATCCACCCGCCTGCCTCTCCCTGCTGGTAGTTTTCCCTCTTACCAATGGGTTGATAAACCACATTGATTTATATTCCCCATACAATCTAGAACACAGATTTTAAACGCAAAACTAAATCACTGAAGACGTAAACCTGCAGACTGTCAAACTGCCACTGAGGGATGCTAGTCACCCATCATTCTCTCACCTGGCCCCCGAGGTTCCGTGTACCCTGCAGAAATGGGGATGAACTCTGCAGGGCCCAGAGGAGCCCTTTGGTATCAGAGATACAGACGATCTGAGTGATCCACAAACACACTAATAAACGCCAGAAACTGGTCAGGTGACTATGATTCTGTGTTCATAACTTGTGTGCCCACTTCTGTGGTCCTTGAGCTTTCTGTGAAAAAGGCCAAAGCCAGACACTCGGCTTACAGGAGTGAGGCACAGATCTACAGAGCATGAAGATGTCTGCAATGTAACTGATTGTTCAGCTAAGGCGGGGGCGGGGGCCACACATTTATTGTACTTCACAATATTTTTAAACCCGGATGTGCAGAGTTACAGGTTCAGACATCTGCTGGCCACACACCTACACTCCACTGTCACGCCCAGGAGCTCACGGGGCTTCTTTCTGTCTACTGGCACATGTTGGGACATGTGGAGCCCAGGGACCCTACCCTGGGGACCTTCTGACTGGCACCGTTTCTGCTTCTGAAATTGATCTGGAAAGGAGATCGTCACAATGTAGGACTTTATGCTTCAGGAATTCATACAACACTACGTTTTAAATATGGTTCTTCACTTTGAATTGCTCTGACGAGCGTCACTGTTTCTTCTCAGATGTAACTCATTTGAGAGTAAATTAGCCTTATTAAAGGTCACTATTTTAAACAAAACTAGTTTAAACACGATCCATGATAATGTAAAATGTGAATTAAAACAATCATTTGTAGCTTATCAAATATTGCACCCCCCCCCCCGTTTTTTAAACAATGAATACTCTGAAAGATTAACGTCTTTAACAAGGAATTAGGAAATGTTCTGTCAGGTATTCATTGATACGTGTCAACTGGGTGTATACATGCAACAACTCAAAAGACAGGGACTCCAAAGCCTTATGAAAAAACATCTGCAAGCTGGTCCTCTGCATATTTCTTTCCTCTCTCGGTGACTGAGGAAAAAGCTTGGTAGTTTGACTTTGTACCTGCAGCAGGATCATGTTGTTAGGTGTCCTATCTGATGTCGGTGCTACGAGAATTCAAAACACATTCTGTGCCAAGCTCCTGTTGTGGGGTGGGGGGCGAGGAGGGAAGGGCCAGAGCTGTGGGCTAGAGACCTCAGTTTGAAACATGGCTCTGCCTCCAATACTGGTATGACCTTGGACAACTGACTGGACCTCAGTTTCCTTATTATCTCCCAACGTTTGAGAGGACAGAAGGAGACAATGCGTGCCAAGCGCTTAGCCGTGACCCCGGCACACAATAGCTTGCAACGACGGCCACTATCAGACACGGCAAAATTGCTACATAGGAACCTCTTGGGAAGGCGATTCGCTTACCTCAAATCCTTGGTCAAACTGTAAATCCACTGAAATCTTTCTATTCCCTGGAATTGCACGAAGTTATTCTAACCATGCTTTCAAATCCAGAAAAATGTGGTTTATAAGAAACTGAAAAATCATTCAGGTTTCTGCCAACTGCTCACTTAGAGAATGTTTCTTCCTAACATTGTCCATACGTTAAAGGGGGAGTATCTTCAAAATGTTGAAAAATGTTCAATACCCTCAACCCCACCGCAAACCAAGTAAATGGATACAACATATAAACAGAACAGTTGGAATGACAAATAATTAAAGTCAGCGCCTGGCCTTCCTACTTCTGCTATCTAAATCAGATGACAGGAATAGAAATAATAAGGATACTAAGCACAGCCGGACAGATGTAACTTCCTCCCTAATTTTCTTAGTCTTTGCAAATCTTTGCAAGTGATTATTTGAGATCCACTTCTGGCATACTCTCCGGGCTGGAAGACAGATCCTGAAGGTTTTAATATTGTAATTTGTGCCTGTGAGTCAAAGTAGTCTACCGCACAGGATGTTTAGAGAAGCAAAGAAAGAGAGTGCATTTGCTTGGCACCTCCTGGGCTGAGGTTTCCAGGTGATTAGATGGAGCTTGTGAATGAAGTGAAGTGATGGAAACCAGAGTGGGTGAAAGAGAGGGCAGAAAGAGACTCTGGAGGGAACGGTCACACTCTCAGTCACACTCTCAGACTAAAGAGAACGCAGGGCCTCAACGTGGGCAAAAGCAAACACGACAAATGTTTAACCCCTCTGATGTGGAAGCCCATGGTCCTAGACACTGAGAAAAGATAAGAAAGTTCATCTAGTGACCAAGTAGCAAAGACTATTCCTTGCAAAGAATATTTTACAGCACGTTAATCTTTCTACTTATAACTACACTATGTTCCATTACCCTACGAATTTTATGCTTACGTGCCAGTGAGCCAATGTCTATCCTTGATTTATACACATAAATCCCTTCTCTTGTAATACCCCTCACTGACTGACGATTTTAATATTTAATGCCTTGAGTATTCACGTCATTGACTTTTCAATTCATTGACCTTCCTCCTATCTTTCTTGTACTCCATCCACACGCAATAGCCTGTGTCACTGTCTTGGGGTGGTTCCACGAGCAGGTCAGGAGAGATCACCAACTCCTTGCTCTCTGACATGATATCTCATGGCCAAAAGCAGCTGTCCTCCCATGCTTCTTAAAAATTGCTCTATTATACCACAAACTTACATCACATAGGCTGTCACTTTCACTGTGACTCCTTGTATCGAGGCACCAGATAATCTCCCTTAGCTGGTTCGTTGGGCATTTCTTCTGGCTTAAATCTCATGAAGATAAGTAACTCCCACATTTCAAACTTGCTTAAGCTGATGACTGTCATTTCTTTGTTTTTACTAGAGCTAACTGGAAAAGACTTACAAATTTTTGCATAATTAAGATACAGATTTACTTGCAGAGTATAGACAGAACAATAACTTATTCAGCATTCCAACTTATCATTAACTCCTTGGGTTATGTCCCCATTCACATAAAATATTTCAGCAACAACCAACTTGGTGGCCATGCACTGGGGCAGCCATCGAAAGAGCCCAGGCAACAACCAGACAGACCTACAGAATGTGGCTGACACTTGAGTGGCTGGACTCTAACCCTGCACCCTCGTGGATCCATCAGCATGTGTCAAGAATCCAGAGGCACAACCCGACTGAATGCGCCTATGTTCACACTTCATCAAGGTCATTGTGTGTGTAGAAACAGCTCATTTACTAAAGGTCCACTTGGTACTTCTTTGCTAGATTTAGCCGGAACCAGATACAAACTGAAAATGGAAACCAAGAAGAAAATACAGATGATTTCCAGAGACACTAATGATTCTTCTTTTCTTTGTGCGTCACTGGTAAGACACAGTGAGTGTTTCATGTTGGCTCCAGAGCACAGGTTAAGACCAAAAGACTCCATTTGTAACCCACTTGTGTGGAACTGTGAAGCACGGCAGAGGAAATGCTGGTAAGGGAATTCTGAATTATGGGTGTGTGCAAACTTTTCCAAGACTGAATACCAATTCCACGGTGCCCCATTCCCTAAGGACCTAAGTTTCTGAAATTCTGATCCGACCTGAATGTTAACAGCAGCAACAGAAATAACTCTAGAGAGAAAATTTTAGTTGGCTTTCCCCAAGCTATCCTTGTACTTATTTTCCACACTTAAAAAAAATTTTTTTAAATGTTTATTCATTTTCGAGAGACAGAGTGTGAGTGGGGGAGGCAAAGAGAGAGAGGGAGACACAGAATCCGAAGCAGGTTCCGGGCTCTGAGGTGTCAGAGCCTGAAGCAGGGCTTGAACCCATGAACTGTAAGATCATGACCTGAGCCAAAGTTGGACGCTTAACCGACCAAGCCCCCCAGGTGCCCCCATTTTCAATACTTAAAAAAAAGTATTTAAAATAAGGCCAGTGATTTATTTTCCATTATAAAATTAATATGGCCATGGCAGAAAATTAAAAAACTAAAAGAACAGGAAAAAGGAAGAAATTCCTTGGTTGAAATGCTGACCGAAAACTATTATTTTTTTTCTTCTAATTTTAACTTTTTCCAGTCTTTGAACTATGCAGCTTTAGGGGTTATTTTGTATCAGTGCTGTCTAAATGAACTTTCTGAGATAATGGAAGGTCATTTTTGGACCTGCACTATGCAATTTAGAAGCCACCACTGACATGTCGCCACTGAGCACTTGAAGGGTGGCTGATGCGATGGAGGACATAATTTTTAAATCTTATTTAAAAATTAGTCACGTGAGACCTGTGGCTACTATATTACACAGTGCAATTTTAAAAGACTATGATTAGGGACACCTGAGGACTCAGTCCCTCTCCTCTCTCTCCCTCTCTCCTTCAGTTAAGTGTCCTACTCTTGCTCTTAGCTCAGGTTCTGATCTCAGGGTCATGAGTTCAAGCCCCGTGTTGGGCTCCAGGCTGAGTGTGGAGCCTACTTAACAAACAAACAAGGGGCATCTAGGTGGCTCAGGTCATGATCTCACGGTCCGTGAGTTCGAGCCCGGCGTCGGGCTCTGTGCTGACAGCTCAGAGCCTGGAGCCTGTTTCGGATTCTGTGTCTCCCTCTCTCTCTGACCCTCCCCTGTTCATGCTCTGTCTCTCTCTGTCTCAAAAATAAATAAACATTAAAAAGAAAAAAACAAATAACTGTGATTATTTTGTATATAAAATATATCCTATATTTTGCTTTCAACATTATATCCCACACATTTTTCTGTGTTTTAAAATTCATATTTAAATAGCTTCATAAAGTTACAGTGAGCTTTACCAAATCCCTACTGTAAAACACTCTGCTTGCACTAATATAAATAACATTATAATTTACAACTTTGTATACAGATTTTCATAGTGATAATTTTCTTTATTAACAGCGTATCAAAGTACATTATAAAATTTGAGGTTCTTGGTGACAGATGATCAAATAGCTTTCTAGAGAGGGTGAATGAACTTAGGCACCCTGTCGTAGGGTGTGAATTCATTTTACTATTCCCTCTCAAGAAGAGAGTTCTATCCTTTCAAAATCTTTTTTGTGTCAAATTCCACATGGCATGAAAGGACACATCAAATGACAGGGTGAAAAAAATGACAACTCCATGTCTTGCTTTGAATTTCTTTGAATATCAGTGAGGCAGAACATTTTCCAGTAGATTTACTCACTGGAAGTATTTTCCCTTTTGGTGAATTGTCTGCTCACGTCTTTGCTAATGAAAACTGCTCGTTTTTTGCTCTGAATGTTTAGTTATGGGTTTGTATAAACCCTTTACATAATGAAGTTATTAACCGTTTGAATTTTTCCCAATTTTTGTCACTTTGAATGTTGAGGGTCTCAAAGAGGTTTTCTGGAGCATGTTTGAAATCCGATTAAAATGCTTTGATATTTCTAACTTAATAAACCAGTTCTACTTTATTACAAATTCCCACCGGGTCTCTTTTCCTTAAGGCCAACTCGGTTTTCTGTGCTAGCCAGCTTGGCGAACCTAAGTCATAGCTCAACCCGAACTAGTCTTTTGCCAACTGTTCTAGAGGTGTCACAAAGAGCAAAGTGTGTCTGAATGTCAGCTTTTTTTGCGCTTGTCCACTTTCTGATTCTACAGTTGATGTGAATGGTAACTTGGCCAAACTGCTGGAGACAGTGGATAAAGAGAAACAGAAACAGGCTATGGAGATGCAGGGGTAAGAGACCGAAAAGGAAACCGGCTCAGATGATACAACCCAGCTTGGAAACCCTGAATAGCCTAAAAAGGTCTGAGGGAGATTTGACCCATCTACACAAATCAATTACGTACACATCCGTACATCAGACTGAATCTGGGCAAAATTCCTGGTGTATCAGTCATGCCAGGAAAGTCTGTCTAGAGAAAACAGGGATAAAATGAAAGAATCTAAACCAATTTGGTAAAATATTTTCTTTAGTGCCTCAAAATGTTTTTATAGATGGGTCAGTTTGGCCCAGAAACATGTTGTTGCCTAATTCTTTGGCAAATACAACAGGGTGACATTGATGCTAAGAGAAGAATTTGGTTTGTCGTGTGACCTAAGAGATAAGCTCGAAGGACTTGTGCGGACTGCATTTTTGAGCCCTTCTCAATGGGGTACCGCTTGACCTGGCCTCTTTGTGTCACGTACACTCCGAAGTTTGTGTCACAACTCTTGGTCCCCACCCTTCAGATTCTTCTTCTACCCTTCAGAGAATGCAGGACTATGGCTAGAATTTCCACTGAGAGGGATGAGACAGTGGGTAAAAATGGAGAATTAAGATAGGGAATCAGGGTAAGTTTGGAACTGAAGGACAACAGTAAACAGAAGAATTGGTCATATGACAAGAAAATTAAGGAGAGAGGATGTGTAAGCTGATGGCATAACAATTTTCCACAAGGAATGTATAAAACATTCTGAGGGGCACCTGGGTAGCTCAGTCGGTTGAACATCCGACTCTTGACTTTGGCTCAGGTCATGATCTCATGGTTCATGGGTTTGAGCCCTGTGTCGGGTTATGCACTAACAGTGCGGGGCCTGCTTGGGATTCTCTCTCCCTCTCTCAAAAACAAACAAACAAACAAATATCAAATTATTTTTAAAAACCATTCTGAAAATAAGCCCCTTGTGAAATGAGTTCGGTACATTATATTCCTAAGGTCATTTTCAAACCATAAATGATTTGTCATGCAATTAATAGTTTTTTTTTTTAGTATGATTTTGAGGGATAATATATGATGACTGTTTTCAGACTCTGACATGGGTTTTCGGTTATGAGTGATACTATTTATTTTACTTAACATTTAATACTTTTCATGAAAATAACATTTGTTTAGTACAAGTATGTATCAGCCATTTTCAAAGCACTTTAGCGTAGAGAAGGGTGGGCAAGCTTTTCAGTACACGGCTGGATAGTAAATATTTTAGGCTTTGCAGGCCACAGGGTCGCAGATGCAACTGTTCAACTCTGCCAACGTGGCAGGAAAGCGTTTATAGACAATACGTAAATGCAGGAGTGTGGCCAGGTTCCGACAAAACTTTGTCTTGGACGCGAAAATGTGAATTTCACAAAATTTTCAAGTGTCAAGAAACATCATTCTTGATTTTTTTTTCGATCGCTTAAAAAATATAAAAAGCCAATCTTTGCTTTTGTACACCACAAGTGTACAAGTGGTACAGTACAGACAGGGAGCTCAATTTGGCCTGTGGGCTGTCGTCTGTTGATCTTTAGTGCAGAACAGCATTTAATTCTTTTTTAAAATTTTTATTAAAAAAAATTTTTTTTAACGTTTATTTATTATTGAGAGACAGAGGGACACAGAGCATGAGCAGGGGAGGGGTAGAGAGAGGTGGAGACACAGAATCTGAAATAGGCTCCAGGCTCTGAACCGTCAGCACAGAGCCCAACGCGGGGCTCGAACTCACAAACCGTGAGATCATGACCTGAACCGAAGTCGGTCACCCAACCAACTGAGCCACCCAGGCGCCCCGAACAGCATTTAATTCTTAAACCAAATCTGAGCAGCAGATACTGTTGCGATTCCTATTTCCTAGGTGAGGAGGCTGATAAAAAGGAAGTTAACACAGCTAGTACGTACTTAAAAAACTATCACAGCTACGGGAATTATTAGTAACATTCCAAATATGTAAGTTTGAGTATATTTACTTACAATTTATGCTCAAGGAATTGATCATGTATGATGTAAAGCACACGTATGTGGAAATAAAAGCAAAACTAAGGTTTCTCCCTATAAATCTGCTAATATCTTTGAGACTAATTTCTCCCCCTCCCCCACCTAACTTGTTTCTCTAATTCTTAGATACTGCATTTCTCAACTCATTTTCCTTATTTAAGGACAGAGCATCATCCTTTCACAGCACAGAGAATGAAACACAGAGAATGAAACGTAAGAAAAAGAACGTCTTTATTCGCTTGCTTAATTTCTTGTGTGAGGGCTACTTAATTTTTAGCAGACCTATTTACCCAGATGTTGCACACATGTAAAAATGCTTTTCCAGATGTTTAAATACCATACAGCTGGTATTTTAAACCAATAACATTCTTGTGAAACAGTCCTCATTTGTAGATGAAGATCTGGTTTTCATGCTACTTTAAGTTGCTTACAAAATAGTTCTACAAATATTCTTCGTTAATAAGATACCAATAATAACCTGTGTGTAGATTACTGTGTCCTTGCTCTTATTATGTATTCCTCCAGATGACTGACAACGTAGAGGAAGGCAGAGAAAATGAACATGAAACACTCAAACAACTTGGCGGTGGTTTATGTATTACTGAAAGGTATGATTATGGGATTTGGGGGTAAAATTCTGTTGTTTGCATGAACTGTAGTCTTCAATGTTTATTTGATCCTTGTTCTATCACCAGTGGTTCAATTTACAGTGCATACTCGAACAAGGTCCTGGCACTTTTTAAAAGCAGCGTTTACTTCTGGTTAAAAAAAATCAGTATTCACATCCTGAACGATTTACTGGTGGGTACAAGAAATTCACCCTAATACATGTGGGGTGGCTCAAAAGATCCGTCCTTGGAAAACCATAAAGTGCTCAATTATGCTTTATGATAACAAGCTTTGAAAAATAATGGGTGTCCACCATACCCCGTTTTTTAAACCCCCAGCATTTTGTATCATATGCAGTGCCAGTAATAGGGAAGGTGCATAGAGTATTACAAATTATCTTTTCAACAAAAAAAGCGTTCACTATACCAATGAAAACCTGAGGATGGGTTGTAAAGTGTCAGGATAGAAAGCTTCAATATTTTACTCTAAAGGAAACTTTTCTTCTCTTTTGCTCTTTATCCTGATAAAAAACTTGCTGAATGATTTTAAAACATTTTTGATGAAATGTTTTTATGAAACACTTGCAATATGGCCTCATTGCTAAGTTGGGCAGGCAGACAAAAAAATAACAATAGAGTATCAATGTCCCACTTTGTACAGAAAAGTACATTCCAGGTATCATGAAGTAAGTAAAATAACTCTTCTGAAGCTAATAACCAAGTGAGATCAGAGACATGTCCAACACAAACACCTTTAGATACTACTGAAACATTAAACTCACACAAAACCAGGTTATTCTACAGTGAAAGAAAGGAGGTGTTTGGGATGGGATGGAAGGCTAAATTAGTATCACGAAGAAAGCAGACAACTTTGAAAGACCCGAGGAAAGACCTGGAAAGAGCAGCACATGAGCAAACACCAGTCATTCACATGGGAAAATCCATGCCTGTGGTCACAGACACACAATCACTAGACTCTCCCACTGTGTTACCATGGAGACTCAGCCGGAGAGGCCTTATGCTTGGCACACAGCCTTGAAAGCATGCATCTGATTTCAAACCTCCGAGGTGAAGTAACTCTTCAGGTATCCAGACAATATAAATGTGTTAGAAAATGTATAAACTCCCAGGTACGAGTGTGCTGGAAACAACAGTATTTGAGTACAGGTAAAAGGAAACGGGATCAGGACTACTTCTATTGTTGAACTGGACCGGATAAGGTAAAAGGATACCACAGATCTGGAAAGTTCCAGAAGCAGAGTGAGGCAGTAAGAGTTCCACCATTAGGGAGGGATGTGAGCTGCAGGTTTATGACAGATGTCCGCTGTGGCTCATCATCTTTTCCAACTGATTAGAAGCTGTGCTATCCCTTTATGAAGGGATATTAAGAAGCTGTGCTATCACCCTTAAGAAGGTGCTAGCACCTTTCTTAAGTCTTGTAAGTTTATAACCTCTGAGAAGAGCATCTGGAATTGGCCAGTCCGTCCCCTCCACCCTGCCACCATTTTCATCTTGAAAACTGAATACCAGGTTAACTGCTGCTCCTGGTCTAACCCTGAACTACCCAGTGGAGGTTCAGAAACTGAGAGGGGAAGGAATTTAGGGTGACAGTGACCATGTGCTCCTGATAACTGTGATAACAGAAAGGAGTGCTGGTCTTATAAATATGTATTTCCACTGACTTTGGAAATGTAATTTCGTAACAATTAGGATCAGGGTGCAAGGTGGAAATCACATATAGTCTAAATTACCCTTAAAAGTGTATTTTGAAGATATCCACTGGTGGCCAACATTTTGCCCCGCCATATGTCTGATCCAGACCGCTTTTTCTTTGGTGGTAGGAAAGGTCATGGTTCATTTGGTGAATACCGGATGAAGCTGGGTTTGGGTTTGGGTTTGCAAGAGGGGCCTAGGTGAACAAAGAATTAGTATCCCTCAACAACCAGGTTCACACTTGGCACTGTAAGCACTCACACTAGCTGAGACACGCAGGAACTGAGGCTGATTAACTTTCTCTGACTCAATGTTATTTCACTGCATGCTGTCACTAGAGAAAAGGCACCCCAGAGCCTTTTGCATCACTAATCTCCTCTTTCTTTTCTCTCTTCATACTTTTTCTCCTTTTTTTGGCTGGGCATCTAGGAGTGCATTTTCATTAATCCACTTCTCACGTGGCTTTACTATGTAATTCCATAGCACCTATCCATACAGGTGACACAGACCATAAAAGATTGATACAGTCTCAAAGATATGATTTGGACCAATAATTCTAATGTTGAGGAAAGTAAAAAAAAAAAAAATTCAAAATGCTTGGGGCTGCAAAGGAAGCTTTCCCATGGTTTAAACTTTTGAAGAGAGAAAAACAGGGGCAGGGAGGGGGGAAAATGTGAAGAAAATCACATAATCAAGGACAACCAGGTAATATAAGCACTTGTAAGAATTACCATCATGTTCTATGCTTAGTAGGTGTCAAAAGTTGTTATTTAAAAAAATTTCTTTTTAAGTTTATTTATTTTGAGAGAGACACAGCGTGCATAGGGGAGGGGAGAAAGAGAGGGAGGGAGGGAGGGAGGGAGGGAGGGAGGGAGGGAGAGAGAGAGAGAGAGAGAGAGAGAGAGAGAATCCCAAGCAGGCTCCACATGGCCAGCGCAGAGCCTGATGTAGGGCTTGAACTCACAAAACTATGAGATCATGACCTGAGCTGAGACTGAGAGTCGAATGCTTAACCAACTGAGTCACCCAGGTGCTCCTCAAAAGTTGTTATTTTATTTTTTAAATGTTTATTTTTGAGAGAGAGAGACAGAGCACGAGCAGGGGAGGGGAAAACAGAGAGGGAGGCACAGAATCCAAAGCAGGCTCCAGGCTCCAAGCTGCCAGCACAGAGCCTGATGCGGGGCTCAAACCCACGAACCAGGAGATCATGACCTGAGCTGAAGTAGGATGCTTAACCGACTGAGCCACCCAGGCACCCCAAAAGTTGTTACTTTAAATAAATGAGGGTAAAAACTAGAAATGACTCAGAACTTCTGAAAAATGCCGAGACCAACCTGGCTGTGAGAGAAATTTTCAGAAACTTCGAGGAAAAGACCCATCTTCTTCATTCTGGTCCCTGAGACCCCAAAAGAATGAAGCCACAATAACAAAATCTAATGAAGAAACTGGGAAACAACTCCACCGATGTGGAAGAATATCTGCCAAATATGTGATAAGTGCACTTCTCTGAAAGGGAGCTGGAAGCATTATTTCAACCAGGCTCAGGTGTGTGTGTGTGTAAATGTATGATCCGGAGATGTTCAGGTGATAATCTTTCACTCTGCACATGGAGGACTGGACCTGTGAACTGGCCCTGGGAGAGGAATAGGAAGAGTCCAGTGAAAGTCTAGTCACATAACTCATGGTTGTATGGGAAGCAGTCATGATGAGCGGAACAGCTGGATTATGCCATCTCTATGCTCTCCAAAACCCAACTCTAACCCAGAGAACTGCCTGGAGAGGAGGCAGAGAGAGGAGGCAGTTTAGTGCCCACTGCTGTAAAGTACCTAGGAATACCAACCCTTTCAAGAAAATTCCTGCATGAAAAACAAACCTAAGCAAACAAACAGGAAAGGGGTAGGGTGGGGAGAGAGAAGGAAAACAAATCCAAGGAAGGAGATCAATGCAGAAAACTAAAAATACTTCAAAAACAAAAACAAATCCTCAGAAATATATCCCTGAAACAAAAACAGGATACTGACCTAAAAAAAAAAAAGGGAACATTTGGAGAAGAGAAAGAGCTCTTAGGAATTTCATAAAAGAAAATTTATGAAAACCAAAAACCAAATAAACAAAAAGATAAGTTTGGAGGGCAGCTCTAGGAAATTTGTCGGGAAATAAAGAGAATGGAAGATTAGAGAAAAGTTCAGTAAAGTGAAAAAAATATCAGTCATGATTTCCATTTCTCCATTTCTCTTCTAGAAAAGAAATTATAGTAAGAGAAAACAAATAAAATGAAAGCAGCAAATTTTCAAATGAACAATAAAACTTCCTGTAACTAAATCTTTAGGTTAAGCAGCTCCAAGGGCAGGGGTAGAGATCATCAAAATAGATCCTTCCTTAAATTTGAGACTATGCAGGATAAATAAAGATTCTAAAACTTTCTATTGAAAACAGATCACATGGATTTTTGAAGAGCCACGGATTTTGAAAGGAAATAATGGCAGACATTCTGTTTTCAGAATGGTTTATAATCTAAGAATTCTATACCCAGCCAAAGTATCAATCAACTTCAAGGGCAGAATATGTGCATTTTTAGACATGGATAGAATTTTAAAACTATGTCCCTTTGACCTTTACTCAGAAAGCTATAGGAGGTTATGCTCCAGTAACATAATGAAGAAAGCCAAGAAAGAAGACTATTGGATCCAGAAACAGGCAATTCAACATAGGAAAGAAGTTAAGTGAGCTCCCAGGATGCCAAATATGTAAGATGCAAGAGAACCACCAGTCCTGGTTAGAAAAGGAAGACAAAGGGATTCTAGGAGGAGAGCTTCAATTAAAAAAAAAAAAAAAAAAAAAGAAAAGAAAAAAGGAATTGATATATTATCTGATATGTTGACTGTATCTTATAAAATTTCACAGATCTGTTGATGACTTAGAAAAGAATCAGCTAGTGATACACATACACACACAAGAAAAGAAGAGAAGAGAAGAGAAGAGAAGAGAAGAGAAGAGAAGAGAAGAGAAGAGAAGAGAAAAGAAAAGGAAAAAGGAAAAGGAAAAGGAAAAGAAAAAGAGAAAGAAAAAGAAGGCAATTATGAATTCTGGGGCGGGGGGTGGGGGAGGGAGTTGACCAAAAAATGACTGAAATCTCAATTTAGTACTTAGCTCATCAATGAACTACATTTATATTGTCTCATATTGTAAACACTGAATTATAAAAAAATTGTGATATAACCATGTTGAAAGTATAGGAGAAGAAGTGGGTGGGAGTGTTAAAAACATATAATCTTTATTCACCATAAAAGAACAAGATATAGTAGTATAAATACAAGGTTTAGAGATATGAAGAAAATAATGGAGACCAAGAGATAAAAGTTGAGGGCAGTATCTCTGGTAATAGGGCTGTGGAGAAGTGGCAGTTGAGAAAGTGCTATTTAAAAAATTATACAGTAGCTCCCCCCAACACCTTATTCATGGGGGATATGTTCCAAGACCCACAGTGAATGTCTGAAACCACAGACAGTACTGAGCCTTGTACTGTATAATAACTAATAATAAATAACAATAACTAACAATAACAATAACTAATAATAAAATAGAACAATTCTAACAATATACTACAAAAGAGTTATGTGAATGTGGTCTTTCTCTCTCTCAAAATATTCCACTGTACTGTATGCACTGTTCTTGTGATGATGTGAGCAATAAAATGCCTATGTGATGAGAGGAAGGAGGTGAATGACACAGGCACTGTGACATAGCGTCAGGCCACTACTGACCTTCTGACCATGTGTCAGAAGGAGGATCATCTGCTTCCAGACCGCAGTTGACTGCAGGAAACTGAAACCACAGAAGGTGAAACCGCAGATGGGGGTAAGGGGCAACTATTACAAGTCTTTGGTTATTCAGCTTTCTAGACCATTATTTGATTTAAAAAATACAAATTAACTTAAAAAATTTACTAGTTTCATGTGCAAAAAATAAAGATCTGGGAAGATACACAAAAAACTGCTGGCAGGAGTTACCTAAATTTGGGGGATGGAGAAGGCAGAGTGAACACTAAAAGAATTTTTACTCCCTTCTGGAGTCTTCCAATATTTAACATTTTTAATAATAAATATGTATTACCTTGGCTATTAAAATAATAAAATTTGACTAATATATTTTTAAAAATTGACAATATATTTCATATTAAAAAAGTAATATGGTATAATATATAAAAGATAATTATAGTCATATATTATAATTATACTATATCAGATATAATTATATTTTATAATTTACTAAAATATAATTTTATAATATAATCAAAAGGCAAGACATCCAAGGAAAAGGGAAGTCCATTGCTGGGAACGACACAGGGTGCTACGTCGGATGTCACACAGAAAGCCAGAACCTTTTAACTCCTACTCTGTTCCTGAAGATTCTGTCAGGGAGAAGAACTTCATATTGGAGAAGGCAAGAGAAGATCACTAAGAAGAAACTAAGACTGGTATGGAGATGATTGTAAGAGACCACCCTAATGCATTGCTCTGAGATCAAGTCTCTTTAGCTGGAGACGTGACATGCTAAGGCAATACATCAATCTGGTTTTAGTTACCACCTTTTTGGTGAACATTACACAATGAGCAAGGCCAGAAGGGAATGGGTCCAAGGACCCTTAATTCTGATGGAGAACGGGGATGGGAATGGGACGGTGTGTGGCAGGAAGGTTGTTGCACACTGTTGCACACTGGATTTTCAGATAACCTTCGGTATTCTCAGGGCAACACGAAGGCTCCATGCGCCCGTCCACAGCACCTCCCAGACAACTGCATGGGAGGTGAGAAGGAACGGGGGAGCAGCTTCCTTGGCTCTAGGAATGGAGCTCCTAACTTGTGCAATGGAACTTATTTACTGAGCATGAGCTCTGCACCAGCCAGCCCACGTGTTAACCTTGATCAATTCACAAAGCCTTGTGACATGAAGCATTCATTTTTCCCAGAGTGCAGATGAAGAGATCTGAGGCTCTATTTTGAACTTCCCGGCCTACCAAGGCCCTACTTTTTCTTTTTTTTTTTTTTTCAACGTTTATTTATTTATTTTTGGGACAGAGAGAGACAGAGCATGAACGGGGGAAGGGCAGAGAGAGAGGGAGACACAGAATCGGAAACAGGCTCCAGGCTCTGAGCCATCAGCCCAGAGCCCGACGCGGGGCTTGAACTGACGGACCGCCAGATCATGACCTGGCTGAAGTCGGACGCTTAACCGACTGAGCCACCCAGGCGCCCCGCCCCTACTTTTTCTACTGAGCCATGTTGGATGATAGCCACTGGTCAGGACTTTTTTTTTTTTTTTTAAGTATCCTCATTCAAAGTAAGCAACACGTTTAAGGTATCTGTTCACATCCCTCACGTTTCCACCACTCAAGACAATGTGGGATGGAGACGGGTGGTGAGGAAGGCTTCATTCTCAGCCTCGTCCCCAAGGCCACTTCCTGGGAAGACTTTCTGCCTCTCTAGGCTCCAAATTCCTCACCCAAAGGAAATCGGACATTTTATTGACTCTGACTAACAGAGTCAATATTTTCAGGTATTGTTTTTTAAAGGCTTACTTAGCTATTCACCTGTTTAAAAATCTACATCCTGTGGCATTTCAAATAGCATCTTTTGTAAAAAGCTGTCATTTCAAGGTGTGGAAAAGCTGAGCCCTAGGCAGTGAAAGTACACTTAATGACTGAGCCTCACCTAAAATGCCCTGGAAAGATCAAAGGATTCATTCCAGTTCTGGGAAAAGGAAGTAGATGTTCCTAGCACATGCTCCTCCGACACTCCCAATTAACTTTTAAGGACAAGCATAAAATGCTTTGTAGAGCCTAATGCTTTAAGTAGGCATGGCCGTAAATGTGAGGCATAAATTGCCTCCCATTGAACAACCATGGAGGGTGACAGGAGTGGGTCAGTCTCAAACAAGGTCCAGTTCAGTAGTAAAATCCATTAACTCTAGGCCTGGGGCAGCTTTGAAAGCACTGGGTAATGGGAAAAGTTACTTGACGCTTCTTTGTTGAAATTCCCAACCCTCCCTAGTTCTAGAGAGGAAATGTCAACTGGTCTTGTCAAAAAGAATATGGAAATGGGGCACCTGGGTGGCTCAGTCACTGGGGCGTCCGACTTTTCATTTTGGTTCAAGTCATGTTCTTATGGTTTGTGTGTTAAAGCCCTTTGTCAGGCTCTGTGCTCACAGCGTGGAGCCTGCTTGGGATTCTGTCTCTCCCTCTCTCTCTGCCCCTCCCCGTGCACACGCGCACACACACTGTCTCTCAAAATAAATACATAAACGTTAAAAAAAATTTGTTTTAACTCTTAAAAGAAGAATACAGAAATCAGTGGCACAGCATACACATGACAAATTAGTAAGTTCCAAAGTAAACGTAAATGACAAGTGTTTAATAAGTGGATTTTGGCTCATTAGGGTGGAAGTCCTCCCAGGTACCCCTCCCCCCAACCCGAGCCAGTCCAAGGTGCTGTATCAGGACTGCTCCTGTTATTACAGTCAGATTCCACCAGTTGAAAAAAGTTGAGCCCAGGGATCGAGTGACTCTTGAGGATAGGCCGGGGGTAGGGTTAGGAGGAGATCTGAGAGAAGAGCATGTCTCCTGTTTGGACCCTGGCTTCTGACTTTTCCAAAGGGTGACTGTCTCCAACACTCTAGCTTCTCTGTTCTGTATGTCACAGCCTCAGCATTTGGGAAGGACATGGGGTCTTCACTTCCACTCTGTCCCTGGGCTCTCAATACTCACGTGACTTTGACATTTTCTCTCCCACCCCCAGGCTAGGGTGCCTTCCTACTTGGAGCCTAGTCACGGTATCATGAGATAAGTACCAGCCCCTTCTGGGGGAAGAGGCTCGCCCATGCAGAAGCAATGAGCTAATGCCAATAAGCCCTCCTAAAGTAAGGGCTCTTGGAGATTCACCCCAAAGTACCCTTCCTTATAACTCCCCTCGGCAAGCAACAGAGCATTTGCAAAGAAAACAGGCTGAAAGCTTTAAATATATTAGCAGGTCCTTCTCATCCTTCCTTTTCCTTTTATCTAAGAGTTTCAGGAATGTGTATGGATGGGAAGAAGTTTCTGGTGAGAACAAAGGCACCTTACAAGTATTTATTCACATAAATGACATGCTAAATGTGGACCATTTTTCTCTAATCACTAATGCTGTTGATGTAATTCCATTTACGTCGTATACACAGCTCAAAGAAATAAATTGGCATTTCTATAAAATAAAAAACTACTAATCACAACCCACACACAGCAATCCAGTAACACACAGAGCCGAAATTAAAGTTTCTGAAACATTGTCTTTCCTTATTATGTGCAATGTACTCTATTCTACTCCCTGTATCTTCCCTATGCTGCTCCAGCCACTCACATTTTTAAAAAAATACACTGAACAAGGCCGATTAAATTGATCCTATGACCCAGTAATAGGTCTTGATGTGCTAAAGAAAAATACTGTGGATAGTTTGTATTTCTTCATAAATGTACACCATTTTCTCCTTAATCATATATAGCAAATCGAACAAATATTTTACAAGATTGGGCCCAAAAGCCTCTGTAGCCAAAAGGATATCTGATTAGTCACATCTAGTGCATCTTTAAAAAAATGTTATCTCCAGGGGCGCCTGGGTGGCTCAGTTGGTTAAGTGTCCGACTTCAGCTCAGGTCATGATCTCGTGGATTGTGAGTTTGAACCCTGCGTCGGGCTCTGTGCTGACAGCTCAGAGCCTGGAGCCTGCTTTGGATTCTGTGCTTCCCCCCCACCCCCCAACCCCGGTCTCTTCCCACCTTGCGCCCTGTCCCCCCTGCTCTCAAAAATAAACAAACATTCAAAAGCATTTTTTAAAGTTACCTTCGTTGAAAATCACCCCGGCACGTATTTTCCTTCTATAATTGGAAGTCAATATTAAAGAAGAAATACCACCATTGCTTTGCATCAATATGGAAAGACTTCTAATGCATGGGCCAACATTCCATTATACTGACCCTTGTATTTGTCACAGGATTATCAAGAACGGATGTTATGGGCAATTTTTCTTAAATGCAAAGTACGGAAAACAAGCAAGCAAGCAAGCAAGCAAGCAAACTTGCCTCTTCCCAGTGGTTGTAACCCTAATGCAGTTCTTCTTAATGAGCAAATGCATAGATGGGGCTTAATAAGAACATTTTAAATATAAGAAGATTCTTGTGACAATGTAATCCCATGAGTAATTACCAGGTTACTGTCAGCACGGAACTAAGAAAAAGAAAGGAAACGAATCAGTCGGGGTCACTTCCGAGTACAGAGGCTGACCCCACGCACGCCATCTTTCCTCCAGCCAAACGGAGTGGCCCAACCTTCCCTGAAGACGCCTATATTTTTTGGCTTAATGCTTTCCTTTATTTCCACCGCTCTCTGATTGGAGCATTTTTAATCCTTATGTTCTTCTTTTGAAAATTGGCCTATTTCAAGTCTCAAAAGCCACCTCTTTTTTTTTTTTTTTAATGAAAAAAAATTTTTTTAATGTTTGTTTATTTTTTAGAGAGAGAGATTGAGGGAGAGACAGAACAGGGGAGGAGCAGAGAGAGAGGGAGACAGAGGATCCAAAGTGGGCTCCAGACTGACAGCAGACAGCCCAACGTGGGACTCGAACCCACGAACTGTGAGATCATGACCTGAACCGATGTCAGACTCTTAACTGACGGAGCCACCCAGGTGCCCCAAGAGTCGCCTCTTTGGTGAAGCCTCCCCAGTCACTGAGATGGGAAAAAAAAATCTCTGAAATCATGCATGGTTAACAATCATCTGTGACATAATGATATCCTGCTTTGGATTCTGTGTCTCCATCTGTCTCTCTCTGTCCCTCTTCACCTCATGTTCTGTTTCTCTCTCTCTCTCAAAAATAAACATTAAAATTTTTTTTAAATGTTATCTCCATTGAAAATGGATCCCCCCTTGAGTTTACATTCATTCATGTAAGTGTTATAGACTGTATGATCTACACACTGTAGAGCTGTATATTGTATACAATATATACTGTATGATCTACATTGTAGATACTATGACAGATACAAACCCTGATTGTGGACTTCTTGGAGGATAAAGGCTCTGTCTTACTTACACCTATAATCTCTCAACACCCAAACATCACTCTGTCATGGCAAGTGATCAGGAAATATTTGTTGGGTGAGTGAACATTTTGAACAAGGACGAACACAGGCATATATCTAAAATGGTAGAGGTAATGCTACTCCCTAAAGTGATTTAAATACATACCAAATTGTGAGTCTAATAAAGGGAGACCGGTACTGCTTTGCCTTTCCAAGCTCTTATTCCTTTACAAATCCTTTCTCCCTTCATAGTCTGAATAGCATGTGACATGTGGAGTCAGTGGAATCCAATTCAGCAATCAGAGGTGATTAAGGGAGCTATTAAGCATCTGTTTTCCATATCATGTTAGGCAAGGCAATCAGCAATAGCCAGTCTTTTCCCCCAATACCCCTGACTTTGGAAGAGTTTGTCCAGCTTTCTTTGTGGCCTTGACTTGCTCAGGTTGGCAAAGATTCCACATGTTCTCTGGAGATATTGCCAAAAGAACAGAAATATTCCAGAGTGGGCTGATTGGCTTCCCTGGTGGTACAGTAGGCCTGAACTAGTCCCATACTGAAAACTAACTCTAGGTGAGCCTGGATTTTAAGATGGGCACTTTATGATGGTTGAATGGGTTTCATAAAGCCCAGAAAAGACAAGACATGAGTAACTGTGGTTGGCCTACAAGTAAGGAGAAATTTTATAATGGGGGTGGGTGATACAGGGGTGTGGAGAGCAGTGACCTCACTCGAAGCAATGCTGGTTACCCTGTGGATACCCAGAGTCAGAATCTGTATCCGAGTCCACGGCTCCCCCTTCTCCTTAGTGATAAACAAGGAAGACCTTCCACTCTCTGTAATTTCAGTTTGATGACTGTTGCCAGGATATCTAGGAAATGAGGCAAGGAACAGAGACCTCCAGAGAGAGAGAGAGAGAGAGAGAGAGAGAGAGAGAGAGAGAGAGAGAGAGAGACTGGGTCACCAAAGTGATCCATTACATTAATTCTAACAGAAACTGTGACCGGGGAATGTAAAAATGAATCTGAAACGAGGTGCCACCGTCCTGAAATACGATGGCTGCAGGTACACTGTGCCCGTGTTCAGGCCATGGGAGAAACTCCTACATCAAAAAGGTGCCAATGCTTCCCTTGGCCGTGGGTAACAAAATCACTTTGTCTAAGTCTTATCGTGCACACAGTGGGGAGGAAAACCTCATTTAAAAAAGTCTGTAGTCATTGGCAAATTAATCACTTTGGCAAGTATTTCCCTTTGTAGTCAAATTGCCAACAGAGAATAAAACAAACATGGTGCAGGCAAAATTTCGGTTACTATCCCTCAGCAAACATGGCAGGAGCATTCAAAAATACTAAAGAAATCTGGAACAAATTTAACATGAAGCAAGAGTGGCAGTGGCTCATTTATTTGGAGCCTTAACACCGAGTGGCCCTGTATGATATCAAGGAGTGTCTCATTGGTGGGTTGCAGTACATTGCACAGGGCAGGTGGAGTCGACACTCAATAGATGTTTGCTAAATGGAACTTCCAAGCTGAGAGAAGCTTCCGCAGGACTGATCTGATGGGTGCTTTACGCTCCCACTCAAGCATTAAGGAATAAGCAGCAAGCCAACACTGACTTCACCCAGACCTGATCTCCTGGTTATAGGAGACCCAACCGCAACCTGCAGAGGTTAAAGAACTTGCTCCAAAACCCACAAGGCGCTTCTGGTGACGCCAAGGGTAGATGGAGTTTTCTCACCCTTTTGCATCCAGTCCAAGGCTCTTTGCTTCCTTGTTCAGCTATAAGGAACCGTGTCTGCTGTTACAACCTCGTAATCCGGAAGTATTTGTGCAAACTTTCTGGGTATCTACAGAAGGTATCCTGCCTACGAATTTTGTCTTCCTTTCTCCCAAGTGATTTTAAATTGAGGGTGATTTCAAAATGAGCATTCTTAGAGATGGGAATGGAGTTGTTGTCACTGAAGATTTTTTTCAAAAACAGGTAGTAGAGAATTTAAGCCCAGTTTTGAAGTCACAATGCTCAGACACATATTTGAGAGACGTTCTTCAGTGTGATCACTGGGAGGAGGTATACGTTTTATATATTTTATACGAATATGTAAATATATATAAAATATAAATAAAATATAAATAAAAATATATATATTATAATATATAATATATACATATTATATATGATATATATATATAATATATATAGATATATATATATATACATACACACACACAAAAGATATCTGAGAAAGGTTTTCAGAGTAAGAAAGGAGACAGCTGCAGAAGGCACATCTTGGTATTCACTTTTACCAGAGTCTAACATGTGCTCCT
Organism: Acinonyx jubatus; assembly: GCF_027475565.1. Classification (NCBI taxonomy): domain Eukaryota; kingdom Metazoa; phylum Chordata; class Mammalia; order Carnivora; family Felidae; genus Acinonyx; species Acinonyx jubatus. The sequence goes on along the minus strand of NC_069391.1, from coordinate 73,988,993 downwards.
GGCTTTAAGATGATAAGCCGTCCCCTTGTCAAACAGTCATGCTTGCGTTGCCTATGGATGGTTCTGGGGATACCATTGCTTTCAGAATGAGAAGGGCTATGATTAAAAGTTTGTTTTTAATTAGAGAGAGCAAATAAGTTTTCACAGATGAAAAGATGCCTGAAATCAGACTCTATTATAAATATAAAACTGTTTGGGACGATTCTTGGGAACGTGGTGACAGGAGTGGGAAGGTACAGGGAGAGGAAGTATAGTCTGAGAATTTAAACAATACTCATGATGTAGGTAAAACGACCTTTTTTTCCCTAGAATTGTCTACAAATACCAATTTGGTGTGTATCTGATGATCACGTTTATTATTCTATAGCATGCTTCCTAGGACTATTGTAGAATATAAATAATAGGAAAGGCAATGGGTATTGTCCCCTGAAAAACCAATGCACATGAATTAATTAAAAAGTTCATGAGCCAGTGGGATATTTAACAATGTTAAATTACTCTGTGTACTTAGCAAATGCAACAACAATTTCCTACTCTCAAACAGTAAGAGCCAAATCTCCCAGAACTCTCCTGTCATAATGGTATCCTTATCAAATCACTTTCCTTTCTTTGTGTGTTGGGACTGATTTCACAAGGCCAAAGTCAAGGAAAACAATTTCTCTTGAAAGCAAAATCTCAGTCTTCTCCCCATAAGCCTTGATGAGTAGAGTGCTGGGAAATAACACTGGAGGAGGTGGAGGCCAGATGAAATATTCGGAGAAATAGTCAAAAGCATTCAGAGTCCCTCTGAACCGGTTTTTGTGGGGACGGTGGCCTAGAGTCTTGTCCCTACCTGTCATCAGGGGTCAGCCCGGGTGTGCTTCCTCAGCACTGTGTGCCTCCCCACAGGGTTAGATGTCTTTGGTTCCTGCTCCCTTAGCTCCCTTAGCACCCTGCTCCCTTAGCAGTAAGCATGTACTTACTGCCATGGAGATGCTTTACTCTCACTCTGCACCATCGCTGCCTGCTTCCTTCGGGGTCTCCTCCACTGGGCTGGGAGCTTTGTAAGGACAAGGGGAAGTAGAGCATCCTAAGGATCTACCACAGTTCCTGGGTCACTCTAAAAATACCTCTTGGCAAAATAAATTGCCATTTTATATGTATTAACTCATTTAACATTCATAACACATTCCCAAATCCTCACAATATTATTTTAATGACCCCAGTGGGGGCGGGGGGAAGAGCACTGACTGTGTTGCAGAATTCCCTTTGTTCTGCCGTACTATATTCCCGAGTCCCGGCCCTGGATATAGTCATAGGACCTCGAGGGCAGATACAACATGGTCCTGGGCAGTGGGTATGTCACAACCAGGTAAGAGATGCTTTTTGCTATACATGTGTCCAGCACAGGACATGGGGACTGCAGGAGCCCTTAACAGGAAAGACAATTCCAAGACCTGCCAAGTATGCCAAAAATCAGGAAACTTATGTCAAGGGCATACTGCATCCAGGATGAAACCAAGTGGTACGGTCACAGGATTCTGAGAAGCTGTAACTGCAGACAGTAATCTGACCAGGAGCCTGGTGTGCCCCTGGGGCAGCGGCTATTCAGTGTCCATCCAAATGGGTTTCTCCCTTTTCCAAAAACAGTACAGTTGTAGCCACAGCAACGACTTCCCTGCTAGACTCCATGTCCAAGTGCATCTTGAAGTTGTACACGACCATGTGACTGAATCCTTGCAAATAAAACACGAACAAAATGATGTGTTCTGCTCCATGTCTGGGCCTCAAAAGAGCAGGCGTGATGCCACCACGTCGCCCTCCACTTTCTGCTCACTGAAACCGGATATGGCAGTGACCCAGCTCAACTGCCCGCCTGAGAACCGTGCCCTCGGGAATGCAGATGCGAGGACTTGAAGGAGCCTGGGCTCCCGACTCGTCAGGAGGAGCAGGTCTGCTCTGCAGCACTGGATTGCTTCCTTACAAGAGGAATGAACGAACGTGTCTATGCTTTGAGCTGTTGCATTTCAGGGCTCTTTGTCAAGAGCCAGCTGAGCCAACTCAATTCTCTAAGGAGGAATGGGAATTAGGAGCAGATAAATGGTGGTGGCCTCGTTTCCCCTGCACATTTCTGAGCTTCAACTTTCCTTATCTGTAAAACGAGAAGGGTAACTAAAATCCTTTCTGGCCCTGAAGTTCTATGATTCATTGGCATTCTCATTCCCGTGAGACCTATCCAGTCCCATCCTAACAGAAGCACTCTGTTCCCTCAAGTTTGCTTTCACTGTGCCTTGTCAAAGCCTGCTCCACAGCTTTCATTTACCCTGATAACAGCTCGTTATCTCCACTTGGAGCTTGTGCCATTTACTGAGGATCGAAACCTTAAATTAAAGGATTGAGCTCATGTGTGACAGTTCAGGTGTCGATCGGGGTTGATGACATTTTGGAAAGGCAAAGACTTTCCATGAAGTTATTCCTGTGAAATGGAACCTTCAAGTTAAGCTCTGCTTGTATCAGAACATAAACATGCTGGAAATTTGTTGTAACTGTCTTCCAACGGAAGGCAATCTGTCCCCACAAGTACTACAAACGACACCTCATTTATCTTTTTAAAACCAGCAAAAGAACCATCCTCAAGGACCTCTGATCACACAATAATTGCTCCCACTTCTGGCTGCCTCAATATTTACCCTTCGCCAGACCGGCAAATAATTACCAACTTTCTGCCACGTTAAAAAATCTCTTCCTCCCTTTTCCACAATTTCTCTGACATCCACTGCCATTTTTCTCTCCCTTTCTGCCTCCTCTCCAGCTCATAAATACTTTCTGTGAGAAAAAGAACCGCTAAACTGACTTTCACATTTGTATCACTTAGAGCCTGGTATCTGCTCTAATGGCTCAGGTCCCCAGTTCTTCCCAGCAGAGAAATGACTCATTATGATATTTTCTACCACTCCTACTAAGCCAGGAGCTATCACCATCAAGCTCTCATTGGGTCTTGAGTATCAACTTGTTTCAGGACCATATGAACCATAGCTGCACTTCCGGTTTCCAATAGCTGAGTGATTCCACTAGCAACATAAATGTTCTCCAATTTCACTATCTGCACACAAACTGCCCACTGGCAGATCAGCTGTTTTTTCAACTTCGACAGTCCACTATCAAGCTCCGGGAACAGAAGAAAACCCTTATTTGGAAATTGAAGAAGATGAAAAAAAAATGGAAAAACATTCCGTGCTCATGGATTGGGAGAATAAATATTAAAATGTCAATACTACCCAAAGCAATCTACACATTCAATGCAATCCCAATCAAAATTGCACCAGCATTCTTCTCGAAGCTAGAACGAGCAGTCCTAAAATTTGTATGGAACCACAAAAGACCCCGAATAGCCAAAGTAATTTCGAAGAAGACCAAAGTGGGAGGCATCACAATCCCAGGCTTTAGCCTCTACTACAAAGCTGTAATCATCAAGACAGCATGGTATTGCCACAAAAACAGACACAGAGACCAATGGAATAGAACAGAGACTCCAGAATTGGATCCATAAAAGTATGGCCAACTCATCTTGGACAAAGAAGGAGAGAATATCCAGTGGATAAAAGACAGTCTCTTTAACAAATGGTGCTGGGAGAACTGGACAGCAACATGCAGAAGAATGAAACTAGACCACTTCCTTACACCATTCACAAAAATAAACTCAAAATGGATAACGGACCTGAATGTGAGACAGGAAACCATCAAAACCCTAGAGGAGAAAGTAGGAAAAACCTCTCTGACCTCAGCCGCAGCAATTTCTTACTTGACACATCTCCAAAAGCAAGGGAATTAAAAGCAACAATGAACTATTGGGTCCTCATGAAGATAAAAAGCTTCTGCACTGCAAAGGACACAATCAACACAACTAAAAGGCAAGCAACGGAATGGGAAAAGATATTTGCAAATGACATATCGGATAAAAGGCTAGTATCCAAAAGCTATAAAGAACTCACCAAACTCCACACCTGAGAAACAAATAATCCGGTGAAGAAATGGGCAGAAAACATGAATAGACTTCTCTAAAGAAGACATCCAGATGGCCAACAGGCACATGAAAAGATGCTCAACGTCACTCCTCATCAGGGAAATACAAATCAAAACCACACTGAGATACCACCTCATGCCAGTCAGAGTGGCTAAAATGAACAAATCAGGAGACTGTAGATGCTGTCGAGGATGTGGAGAAACAGGAACCCTCTTGCACTGTTGGTGGGAATGCAAACTGGTGCAGCCGCTCTGGAAAAGTGTGAAGGTTCCTCAAAAAATTAAAAATAGATCTACCGTATGACCCAGCAATAGCACTGCTAGGAATTTACTCAAGGGATACAGGAGTGCTGATGCATAGGGGCACTTGTACCGCAATGTTTACAGCAACATTTTCAACAACAGCCAAATTATGGAATGAGCCTAAATGTCCATCAACTGATGAATGGATAAAGAAATTGTGGTTTATATACACAACGGAGTACTACGTGGCAATGAGAAAGAAGGAAATCTGGCCTTTTGTAGCAACGTGGATGGAACTGGAGAGTGTGATGCTAAGTGAAATAAGTCATACAGAGAAAGACAGATACCATATGTTTTCACTCTTATGTGGATCCTGAGAACTTAACAGAAGACCATAGGGAAGGAAAGGGGATAAAAAAAGTTAGAGAGGGAGGGAGGCAAACCATAAGAGACTCTTAAAAACTGAGAATAAACTGAGGATTCATGGGGGGGAGGGGGAAGTGGGAGATGGGCACTGAGGAGGGCACCTGTTGGGATGAGCACTGGGTGTTGTATGGAAACCAATCTGACAATAAATTTTATATTAAAAAAAAGAAAGAAAACCCTTATTTGGTTTCTAGCAATCAACACGTAGCTCCCCAACATAGAAAATCATGCACATTGGAAGTCCTTTGAAATTTTCTAAGCCTGCCAAACCCAACTATGTCACTGAAAGCTAAAAGCAAAATTCTAAAAGATACAAATATCAATCATCCCAACTGTAATATTTCTTGATTAAGGGCTCTGTCTAAACGTATATAAATTTAAGCCAAGTCAAAGAAAAGTTTATCTGGAAACCTTAAGTGCAAAGGAGTATTTCCCTCCAGCAGGTGCAGGGTGATGGTGTGGGGCATTTTTAAGTATTTGTGTGCATGGGCATGCAAAGACATTTGCCCTACATTTGTTTTCAGAATTTAATTTGTACCCATTTTCAACGTATTCTTTCCTCAAATGACCCTTTCCTCTAATACAGGTTGCATACATTGTTGATGCCATTTTCCTTAAAGTTACTCAGCATAGGATTAACATATGAGTTAAAGCGACAACTGAATTAAAAGCCCCCAACAGCATTATAAATGCTCTAGACCACAACGTCGAGGGGTATATTCAAGAAACATAATAAGAAAGTATAGATATATATTTAGACAAATGTTCCATATGACATATCTGTGTTTTAATGGCTCCTATATATCAAAGTGCTAATTCCTCAACTAAACCGCTAATTTATAAAGTGAAAATTACATGTACATGATAACAAGATTTTAACACCAAAAAATATGCAAAGAAAAATAGAAGTTCCTTCCACCTGAGATCCATGTTACTGCCCCATACTCCTGTATAATACTCCTGTATTATTTCAGAAAAATGTTATGCACATATGTATAATTTGAATGTATGTGTAAATAAGGTTTAGATAAATGGAAATATACTTTATGCATTGTCTATGCTTTTCCCTTTTTTTTTTTTCACTTAATAATATGCTTTTGAGACAATGCTATGTCGGCACAGGTAAATCTAGTTCATATGTTTTGTAAAGCACTTGGATAATTTTCTGGGCACCTGGGTGGCTCAGCTGGTTAAGCGTCTGACTTCAGCTCAGGTCATGATCTCATGGTTCGTGGGTTCGAGCCCTGTGTCGGGCTCTGTGCTGACAGCTTAGAGCCTGGAGCCTGCTTTGGATTCTGTGTCTCCCTCTCCACTATCCCTCCATTGCTCACACGCTGTCTCTCTCTGTCTCTCAAATATGAATAAGAATGTTAAAAAATAAATAAATGAAACATAAAGGGCTTGGATAATTTTCTGAATTAGTCATCTTGACATGCATTTAGTTTTTCCACAGTCTTTTCTCATCTCTGCACTTTAGTTTTTGTGCAAATGTGCACAAATAAACTGTTGCAGCAAAGGACATGTATATTTTAAACGTTGAAAGACACCTAAAATTGCTTTCAGAGGACTGATGTGTAATTAATTTAAAAACAAATCATCTTGTTTGTAAAGCTACAAACAGCCTATTAAAATAAAAATACAGATAAAAATAAATGGACTTGACAGAGTGTCCTTAGGATATATAACAATTTGGATATGTCCAAAACCTTTAAGACATACTTTGTTGGCAGAATTCTGTGGAATTCACAGAAGTATGAAAATACACATTTCAGACTTTGTAGATCAATGTTAGCAACATAAACTTAGCATTCAAAACAATATCATGCAAATGTTATCATTTTTTTTTTTTGAAGTTTATTTTGAGAGAGAGCTTGAGTGTGAGCAGGGGAGGGGCAGAGAGAGAGAATCCCAAGCAGGCTCCATACTGTCAGCGCAGAGCCCGATGTGGGGCTCAAACTCATAAACTGTGAGATCCTGACCTGAGTTAAAATCAAGAGTCGGACACTTAAGCCATGGAGCCACCGAGGTGTCCCCGAATTTTATCAAGATTGAGCTGAACCTAATGCTATTAGGAACAGAACAACAACAACAAAAAAAAACCCATAATTTTATAGCTCTCTAATATCTTTAAAAAATTTAGTGAGTCTTTATTTTTTGGCTTTTCAATTCATCGTTGGAAAACATCTGGATGTGGAGTGAACATGACAATCCAAAATCTTTTTAAAAATATTTCTGTTCAATCCTAGCAAAAGTAAACTCTCTTAGGCATTTTTCAAAAAACAAAAATGGGATAGTCCCTAGCCAATAGGTTCTGAGATAATATGTTTTTGTACCTGTATGTCAAATATTTAAAAAGCTGTGTTCAGCCCAGTTTCCTAATCAACAGCTGCAGGACGTGGCTATAATTACTGCTCTCTCTACTCCAGACCATGAGACGGGTCTACGGAAGAGTGCAGAGGCTGCACAACTGATGGTCCCTGCTTCAATGTGTAACCCAGAAAACCACTCCCTTAACCCCAGGACAACTTGCGGCAAGGCCAGACAATGACACAGATATTTTTTAACACCTGGAACAATGAAACAAAGGAAAAGGCTGGCAACAGAGCCACGGGAGCCGGCTGGAAAAATTTTTAACTGCAAAACAAAAAATGCAAAACAAAGCTCAAGACTGCAACGTGTGTACAGAATAAGGGCATCCTTATTCTGCACAAGGGTGCAGGCTTTTTGCCTCACTTTGCTTTCTAGAACTATTATGTGCTGTGATAATAATATTCTATGTGTAAAGCCTTTTAAATTGTTTGGCCCCACCCTTGTTTTCGATGAGGCAATGATCTTGCCTTTTGTGATTTTGCTACTTGTATTTTTCAGGAAGGTAATTCTGACTTTGGTGAGGGATTACGGTATTGTGATAGATCAAAGGTGAAGATATCATTTATATTCATTACATGGGTAAATAAAAACTGTTACTCTGAATATTATTGAGCTGTACAAACATAATGTCGAAAACGTCCTGTCTGGTGGGATGATTCTGTAAACAGACAGAGAGTGAAAAGCAAAGCATGCTGGTAATGCAGCAGCAACTGACTTAGGGAAGAGGCAGGTGAGAAACTGTGTGTGAAAATCTGTAAATGATTAGCAGCCTTGAGCGCCTCAAGCAGCTCTGGGAAGCCTACATAAATGTTCCACATAAATGCTATTTATGTGCTTTCTGCAATACATTGCTATCGACTAGCCTTATTTCGTTAGTGGATCCATTTAAATCACAGGCTCCTATATCATTGGTAACGTCTAGAACCAACAGCAGTCAAAGTGAAAGTTAACAAAAAGTTTAAAAATGGTTAGCTGGTGCCCAGATTTCACCCAATGCCACGAGAAATGGTAAAGAGGAACTTCCACATTGTATGGTCAAAAAAGAAATACAAAGTTAGGCTGCCAAACAAGAAGGCACGTTTGACGAGCAAAGGGAAAAACAGCGGGGTGGGGACAGAGAGACAAACCAAAATCAGGCTCTTAACTGTACAGAACAAACTGATGGTCAGCAGAGGGGCCGGGCTGGGGGATGGGTGAAACAGGCGATGGGGACTAAGGAGAGCACTTGTGATGAGCACTGTGTGTCATATGGAACTGATGAATCACCATATTGTCCACCTGAGACTAATATTCCACTGTATGTTAACGAACTGGAATTTAAGTAAAAACTTAAAAGAAAAAAAGTTAAAGTTGCAGAACTATCAGGCTTCCAGTCTCAGAGTTCCTGTCTCAGACTACATTTTTACATAATACAGGGTTTGAAGTTCATCTGCATACATTTAACACAATCTCTTAATGAAACGGTAAGGGAACCAAGACCTGGATATTAAGTGATTTCCCCAAGATTAATAGGTAAATTAGTGGAATTTTGCTTCCACAGAAGCAATCTTGCTCACATCTGCAGTTTTCTTTACTCGTGGAGAAAAGTGGCACTAACTGGGGCGTTAGCATACCAGGACATTCTGGGAAGACTCTTTAATAGTAAGTAGAAGCGGCATGGGGACTTAGATTAAGTACCTGCAGGGAAGCCTGGCTCCATCAGTAACTAGCAATATGACCTTGAGCAAGTCACTTAAACTCACTGGATCCCAATTTTCCAATTTTAAAGGGAGAAGGTTGAAACAGATCAACTCTAACCTTCACTGCTAACATCTTATAAATCTGATACGTGTGTCCAAGTTCACATAAATACCATTGTTTTTGTGAAGCAACAAGTCTTTTGTCAGGACAACTTCAGAATTTACCTTCAGCTTTATTCCGAAGTTAGAGTACCACCTAGTGGACATTTTGCTGACTTGACTAGCCGTGAGTAATAAAAACGTCAGTTTACGAAGTGTTAGAATTGTTTATCTATTGAAACAAACAAACAAACAAACAAACAGAGGACGTCCAAAGGTCATACATAATAACTATCGTCGACTTTTTGAGAATCTTTTTACCACTAACGTGATTGAATGCCGTTATTTGGTATTACTAGAAAAGCAACGACTTCAAGCAATTGAAATCATCTACAGATTGGGAGAAAATATTTGCAAATATTTACCTTATAAGGGCTTCATACCCAGACCTCATAAATGATTCTTACAACTTAGTAACAACAAAGAACTTAATTCAAAAAGGGGTAAAGGAATTGAAGACATTTCTCCATAAAAGATATACAAATGGGTAATAAATACAAGAAAACATGTTCCACGTCACTAATCATCAGGGAAATCAAAACTGCGATGAGATATCACTTCATATCCATTAGGATGGCTATTATAAAACACGTGTGAAAAAGCAGAACATACTAAAAGTTTTGGGCAAGTATGTGGAGAGATTCAAACCCTTGTTTGCTGGTGAGGATGTAAAATGGTACAGCCACTATGAAAAACAGTAAGCAGTTCCTCCAAACAATTAAAAACAGAATTACCAAATAATCCAGCAAACCTGTTTCTGGGTGAAAGAAAGAACTGAAAGCAGGAACCCAAAAGAACTGAAAGCAGGAATTTGAACCAGAATTTATACACCCATTTTCACAAGCAGTGTTATTTAAAGAGCCAGAAGGCAGAAGCAACCCAAGTGTCCATTGATGGATGAACGAGGAAACAAAATGTGGTATCCGCCTACAAGGAGTATCATTCAGTCTTAAAGAGAAAGGAGATTATGACACATAATGTAACATGGATGAACACTGAAGACATGCTAAATAAAATAAACCAGTCATAAAAGGACAAATACTCTATGATTCCACTTACACGAGGAACCTAGAGCAGTCGAGTTCAGAGACGGAAAGTTGAAGGATGGTTGTTTGGGGAGGGGAAGGGCAGAGTGGGGAGTTAATGCTTAATGGGTTCAGAGTTGCGAAGATGGGTTCAGAGTTCAGCTTGCAAAGGTGAAAAAATTCTGGAGATGGATGGCGGTGATGGCTGCACGAGAACACAGATGTTCTTAATACCGCTGAACTGTGTGCTTAGAAACAGTGAGTTTCGTGTACATCTCACTAGAGTAAAAGAGAACTGATATCAGTGTGAAGTGGAAAGTAACTCTTTTTGGAGAAAAACTCTTCATTTCCTTAAAACTTAAAAAAAAAAAAACTTCTTGGTTCTGATTAAGAGCTCACAGATGATAAATAATGCAACAAGTCCAATGACATCCCGGGAAGAGTGAATTGTTCTTGATAACTGTTGAAACGCTTTCAAAAGGGGAATGTGTACTTTCAAAAGGGGAATCCAGGAGTAAGAAAATAAACACCATTGTCTCTTATGATATTTGATTAATAAATAATGCACATTTGATGAGACTTCTGGGTGTTTCTGGTTTTCTTTGAGCTTGATCCAGAAGGGAGAGGTGCTAAACTTGAAAATGTTCACTCCATTCCAGACTGGGCTCAGCGCCTGGGGAGATCAGACAGCGGTGTTCAGATGCCTGGAGCGCTGACCATGCAATTTTGCTGCCACAGTCTGTAGCCCAAGAGCGGGTGTAAGCTAGTGACAGCTGGAGCTGCCTGTGCTGGAGGGGACCGTCACTCTGTTAAGAATGACTGGCTCTGAGCAATCGCCCTTTGCTCTTGTTTTCAATGAGGTAGTTGTGCGGGGCCCCTGCGGGAAGGGGGGGGGGGCTACAAAAGGTATGACTGTCCCTGGCAACAATGAATTAAGTTGCTTTTAGGTTTTAGTAAGCCCTTTCCAGAGCCTTTCCCTTCAGAAATACTCTCTGTGCTCCCGTATTTCATCTACCTTTACAAAATCTACCTGTGGAAAAGAGAGAGCGGGCAAACGAAATTACCCTAATAAAGAAGTGTCGGGGAAGCCTAATGTGCATTGGCATTTTAACAGGGTGTGACACAAGGCAAACCTACGAACCTCTAGCTTCAGAATTCCTGGCGGTCAATGAGCTGGCGACGGGAAAAATGGGCGGAAGGTATGGTGGTCCTCTGTGTTCGTCTAAAGCAAGGATTTTCAACCTTGGTACTACTGCTCTTTGGGGCAGGCTGATTCTTCACTGGAGGTGGGGGGAGGCTGTCCCGTGCATACAGAGTCCCTAACCTCTCTCACAGGATGCCAGTAACACCCCTCCAGTTGTGAGACCTCCAAATGGCTCCAAACATTGGCAAATATTTCCTGGGGGCGGGGGTGGGGGGAGTGGGGGGGGGGGAGTTTCTCGCCAGCCTTGTTAAGAACCACTGCTCTAAACACAACCATGTAGGTGGTCAGCTGCTCTGTCAACACGCATCACCAGCTCTTCTTGCCAAGGAGCTTATAATCTCACTAAGGAATTCAGATCTACACTGAAACTGTTAGCAAATGGTACAAGCCAGGATACGAGACTAAGTGCTCGAAAGTGCAAACAGTGACAGGAACTCTTGTCAGATTTCCGTAAGAAGCTTCCAGTGCAATTTGATAAAATGGAATAAGAATATTACTATCTAAAGGGAAGCCCCTCTTCTTCTTTAAGATGACTGCTGGAAAGAGAAGGAACACTAAGAGATCTCAGATGGGTGCGTTTTCACAGGATTTCCTGTGTGAAACCTTTTACCATCTCTCTCTCTCCTCAGCCTATCCTGACATCTAATCAAGACTGTTGCATCTTGAAGTCAGGGTTTCCCCTCCCCACTTGCTCCTTCTGCAAAGAAATAAGCCCTAAAATATCTTCCAAATGTGGGGAATTTGTAGAGTTTTAGTGTTTTAAGGTTGTAGCTTTTATACCGTAAGCCCCACATAAGGAGCAAATTTCCAAGATGGAATATTTTCAGAATCCTGGATAAGGAATCATCATCATCATCATCATCATCATTATAATACTCACTTTTATAGCATTTACTGTGTGTCAGAGACTGTCCTAAATACTTTATATATGGGAAGTCACTGAATCCTTACAATAGCTCTAATACTGCTGAAGAATGCATTGTTCTTATCCCTACTTAACAGCTAAGCAGACGGAGGCCTTGAGAGTCCCATGGTCAAACAATGAGAAAGCAGTAGATCTGGGATCTCAATCCTCTTTAGAATTCTAAGCCAAGTTCTTTTGGCTAAAATTGCTAATGGAAAGTTAACTCTGAATAATCCTGGATACTCAAATCTCTTTAGCCTCGATTGTACAAGATACCGAACTAGATGGTTCATAGAGATCCTTCCAGTGCCTAGCTCATGAGAGGTGCTCAATAAATATTTAGCCCTGGAAGTTTCTGCCGTGAGATTCAACTCAGGAACAAGGATGTCCCCACCTTAGCTTGATATTTGAAGCAAGGTGTTGCAGAACAAACACCGAGCTTGGAACTTAAAAGACGGGAGGTCACAGGCTTTCCCCTCCCCATACGAGATGCATTTCCTCTTCAGCCTCCCCCTAAGACAACAGACTGGTTAACACTAATGGCCAGCAGAAGAGCAGTAAAAATTTTTTCTTTGAGGCTTTCCTTTATTTCAAGAAGTTTGTCTTTAAGATATCCCTCGGGACTTGTGGTTAAGGAGTCTGTTCTACAGATTCTACGGTGAGCACAGCTACACCACTCAGGAGTCTCCATCAACCTGTGGATTCTGAAACCCACGGGGACTTCAGTTAGCAGCAGTCTCTGACTGGCTACTGAAGGCATGACAGGTCACTCCAAAGCCCCTGGTATTGGCATCACCGAGACTTCTTCTGTTATAACCTTAGCGATGGTCTGGTAACACGCTGAGTGGAGAGTCTGGTTCAACGGTAAAATTCTGAGGAACCCACCGTGATGACAGCAAGGTCGAATGGGAGAGCTAACCCGGAGAATCCCTTACCCCTGACAGTGATGTGCAGGCACTGAGGAAACAAGGACCTGTGTCGCCCTGGAGCACAGAGGGTGACGTTAAGCCTTTGCTCCTTGAACTTCACGGGAGTAGCACCCTGTATGAAACAGTAAGGCAGTTGTTGTGCAACACAAATCTGCTAAACGACGTAGAAGGGGGCATGGCTGCTGGCGAAGGGAAACAGGAATTGTAAACCTCCCTCAACACTCACGTAGCTTTGCATCCCAGGCAGGCAGGAGGTTTGATAAGAATGCATGGGTTTCTTATCTACTGGGACTGTGATACTCATTCAAAAGAACAACACAGATTATAGTAATTCCAACAAGAATTGCCCTTCTCTCTCAGCATTAAAGATAAAGAAACAATCTTAACGGAGACTGTGTACTTGGGTAATCAAACAGCAACAAGCACTGTTTCTCCTCATGGCGGTGCGTACCTCTTCATGGGAATGACTGAGTAGCAAAGTGACGGGCACCATTTGAGAAATTTCAGGTTAGTTTTGGAATTTAGCATGTGGCTTGGGACATGAAGTATTCTGGGTCAATTTCAATGTTTAAAGTGATATAGATCATATCAGAGCAGGCTTACTATTTATCTGTAGTTTTTTTTAAAAGACACTCTGTGGATGAGAAAAAAAAGAGGAGGATGTCTACAGATGAATGCTCATTCACTGTCTGATAATGCACAGAATGATTTTTATCCAGTTAGACATTGGCTCATTTGTGTGCTCAGTGCCTGGAGGGTCTGTTGGAAAGGCAGGTAAATGATTCACTTCTCATCCCAAGACTCAAACAAAACAACAAAAAAAACCCCACAATCTCAACTGAAACAAGAGACCTGGGCCTGCCAGACTCGACACACACACACACACACACACACACACACACACAAAACAGGGAGCTTAGCATCAGTGTCAACAACAGGCCTTTGTCAAAAGGCCTTGTTTTTTCATTACTGTCTTCCCCTGTGAATCAGCCGGATGGCTCAGACCGCCCGAAAACCCAGCTCAGCTCCAACATCTTAGCAACTTTTTCTCT